>NC_134949.1:164424357-165624357 GCF_965638725.1 Aptenodytes patagonicus | reverse complement strand
TGATTATCTTCTTTCAGAACACTATTGAATATTTGTTTACTAAAACATCGTGCTAAGCAATCCCTGCACACATAGCACAACAAGTGCAATAGGACTTTTGTTTGTTTGTTTGTTTTATCTACTAGAGGGCTTTTCCTTAAGAAGTATATACAGTAGTTCGGTTTGTATTTATCTGTTCTCTAGTACCTCTGTTGGTGTTACGATTTCATACCATTTATGATATCTTTGTTGTTAAAGTGCATCCAGTAATAACTAAATGGAGATGATTTGTCACCATTTTTTATTTTAACTCCGATAATCCATTTCAGATGGACTTAAAGGAGTGGGGGGAATCCAATCACTAAAGAGAGCTGAGAGATGAAAACTAATGATAAACTGTGTTACAGACCCCGTGTGCTCTTGTCACAGTGACTCAGTTGCTCTCCCAGGCTGCCCAAAGGCCAGTGCTGAATGTTTGTATCTGTTATTCTGGGCCACTTCAAGGTCTGGACACCCTAAATAAACACAGAGAAATTGGCTTAATGTAAGAACTTCTAAGTTCAAAGTTTTTTTGCATTTTTAAGAGCCTTCTGAAAAAAGGTAAATAAAGGTTTAGGTTTTTTCCTCTGTAAAGCCCTCTGGGCTTACTGGGTCGCTTTGAAAACCTCTGATGCAGTTCTTATCAGGGCTGTGGTTTGGTGATAAAGGGGCTTGAGTGGCAAAATTGGCTTGAAATGTTCTACTATCATTAGGCAGCTCTTTTCCCTCAAGTTTCCCCCTGGGTTTTTTTGAGTTGTTTCTAAATTCAAATCAGTCCCCTTAACCAATCTGTAGTTTAGCCTTATAGTGTCAGCACAGGAAGGGAAAGAAGTGATTGGGATGTGAAGGAGCCAGTATTTTTGTGAAAACCCCAGCGCTGCTGACCCTAATTTCAGTAGGCACAGAATCCCCAGGGTATGCTGTCAAGGTCTAGAAGACGTCTGGCTTCCACTGGAGGTAGCACAACAAAAACAACCAAGACCCCAACCTTAAAGAGAGATTCGTTTCAAGCATATTGACATAGAAAAAAAAGGTAACGATACCAACTTTCAGAAACAGTGACAAGTTTTTCAGAAACTGCAACTCCAACAATTCTGAAAAAAGAGACTCAGAGATACGCTTCAGCTGAATGCAAGGCATAGTTATTGAGAATCTCAAATGCAACTAAACAGAATAGGCCATTTTGCTGATCTTATCCTAGTGTAATCTGAAATATTTTTGCTAGCTTTACATTGGTGTAAAGTAGCAAAATCTGCTTCACTAACTATAGACAAGAAAGTCAACCAGTTGGAAAGAACTATTGAAAACATCTTCATTGTGCTGGTCTAGGTTGAAAGTGCAGAACAATGTTTTAATTTTTTACTTTCCCAAAATTTTCAACTCTTACAATTCAATCATCCTTCCTATGTAACATCCCAATTTAAAGTGGGAATCCATAACAACAAGTTCTTCATATTTCTTCACCTATTTCATGAAGTGTTTTTTAGATTTGAAAAGCACTTCATGAATCACTCAGTCGTTGCTAAAAATGAATAATAATGAGCCCAATTCAATTATCATGCCAGCTGCTGATTTCCTTCTGATGGCTGACTTCATGCTATAGAGAGGAATCCTTGTGCTAAATCTCACCTGCCTGTAGGAAATTGATTCCATTACAATTTTAAAATGAGAACTGCCCTCAGTTGTGTTCTTACATAGAATAATTGGGCTTTAGTTGTTAAAAATAAGTGACAGCGAAGACATCTGAGTGTATTTTAATGTCTGGTCAAACAGCCTGGATCTTTGTACTCCAATAAGAGACTTCTTTTGTAGTGAGAGTTACTGTGCTATATCTAATGCTGCACAACCACATACATATTCTGGTATTCTACCAAAGGCAGTATGTCCAATAGTGTTGGCTTAATGAACCAAGAATTTATTTAAGAGCTTGGTCCTTGCAGTTTAACAAGCACATGATTATAGTTTTACAATTGCCCCTAGACAGGGAATGCTTTTTTCATCTTACTGAGAAAAAGGTTGAATGTAATTTCAAAGATACTACATTGCCTCATTGGGGTTTTTTTGTTTGTTTGTTTTTTAAACTAGCTATCTCTAATCATACATAACATCTGAAAGCTGTCAAACACCAAGAAATTTGTCCTTACCAAAATTTCTATGACAAAGTTAGTTATCATTATCGGCTTTATAAAGAAGAGAGTTTAAGATCATCTCTTGGAGCCCTGGTGATGTTGTCCTGTGCCAGAAGCTATCCAGAAAATGAAAGATCCAAGAGTTGAACCCAGTCACCTTTCTTTCAATTTGAGTTCTTAACCTCAAGACCAGTCTCTTCTTATTTTTGTTTTCTGCTAAGTGGTTCTGCGGAGTCTGCATTTTTGTGCCACGCCATTGCTCAGTAGACAAGATAATCACGACACATAGATATGCATACATTCACACATGCTCTTAGGTGGCAAGAGCATGGTAGGTAAGAGAACAAGTCATTTGTTTTGACTGTTTGCATTGCCTATGGAAAGTTTAACCACTAGGATGCAGCAGAGCTTTCAGCCATCGTGAACATTAGTATGAAGTAAAAAAATCTGAACCAAAACTGGTACAAAGGTGGAGAGAATCTTTTCCAGAGGGAGGCACAGAAATAGCAATAGCACTGCTGAATGCTACAGTTTCTGTAGGCACATAGAAATGGAAGCAATATTCAAATTCAGTTTCTGGTTTACCCAATAATTATGTAATATAATTGTTTTCAGAAATTGATGGAGTTCAACCTATAACTAAGCTGATATCCTTCTCCTTTTTTATGCAAAGTGTGTCAGAATTTTTAACACCTGACATAGATTATTGTATAGATAAGTGAAGCAAAAGAAAATAAATGAACGAATCTTTATTTGCACGCATACATGTCTAGTGATGCACCAAACTCCAAAGTCCCACCAGTTAAGTTTGTGTATCCTATTCAATCATTGCACGCTTCCCAGTAGTTTAGTGAAGAAAGACAGCCAACCTCTGAGGACTCTCCAGCCCACACAGGACCTGAGTCACTCTGCAGAAGTGCCTGTCTCTCATGATGGATTACAGATGGATCTCAGCGAAATCAGGCTTCCAAATCGGTGTCTTGAATACATGCAGTTCAGATGTGGATCCAGAACTTTTTGTCAGAGATTTAACCTTTGTGTCTTTGCTCTTGGACCTATAGGCATGCAAACATGTAGCAGAAAAACATTTTTAGAATGCACTTAGAATGAAGGTAAGGGTCTAAGGGCAAAAGCATGTGATCAGAGCCAAATGATTGTGGTTTAAATTACCATCTTTCAGCTGAGATGTTTTAATTCCTAGCTTATTGCAACTTTGCAAGTGGCTAAAATTCTACAAGTGTTTTCCCTGGAAAACTTGACTCGTTCTTCTGAGGTTTAGAGACCTAATGGTAATTTTCCAGCATAAATTGGACCCGTGTCCATTTTACGTACATTGTGTGTAGCATTTCAAATGCAAGTTTGCTACCATTTTCTGTCCCTACTGATGTATCTTCAACAGGTACATCTCAGACTCTTTTCAGCTAAAGACGTAGTCGCACCATCTTTCCACAGCTGACATGAGTATACGCTCAAGCTCGTCTTGTTAGTTCCAACTGGGGAGGCCTTAGCCTATGGCATCCTTTCCTTGTCCCTGCTGTGTGACCCTGTGCTTTCTATTTCTAGTTTCAATCCACTTTTATTACTTCAGTCCTTCAGACTGTCAGTCCAGTTCATTCTGTATGATTTTCCATCTTCACCTTTCTACTGAGGGCTGATGGGTTTGCGTCATTGGCAAATGTTGTTAGCATACTCTGAATTTTTCTATCAATATCAGTAAACATATTTGGTTCCAAAAACATCCTTTGAAACACCACCAGTAATCTTTTTCTATCCCAGCAATATCCCTTTTGGTCCTAATGTTGTTTCCTACCCTTAAACCAAGTTGTGATTCTTTTACATTTTTAGAGTACCTTATCCAGAATAATTTTTTTTTCCTAAGTGGCATTGTATCCAATATATATGATCATATCAGCTAGATTTCCTGTGTTCCTTTTCTTAAAATATCAGTCATCTTATAAAGCGATATGCCAGGTTAATTTGGCATAATGACAGCCTATTTTGGGATAAAGCTGTTATTCATTATATTCCATTTTTCATTACATCAGTGTCTCTAGCTATGCAATGCTTCATAATTTGTTTCAAATCCCTGCACAGCTCATGAGGTCAGAGCCACTTGTTTTTATGTTGCCTGGATCATGTACATCCCTTTTTCTTAAAAGAAAAAAAGTTAGGGATTTTATTTTTCAGACACTTGATTGCTAGCCTGATAGATTCATTAAAAGTCTTTGTTATTAAAGTGGCCTTTCATGTGCAAGTATTGTAAGTACTCTCAAGTGGAGATTATGGGGTCTCGCCCTCCTGGTCTAGACACTTCCTTAAAAACAGTTTTATGTCTTTGTTTTGTTCTCATCTTAGATGAGTAATTTTCATTTCCACAGTCTGTATCATTAGCCACACTGCATTTGCTACTGTAGTCAACATCCCCATATTAATTTTGTTTTGGACTGTCTGTAAATTATCTGTAATCTTAACTGCTTTTTGCTGCTTGGTGAAGCCACTCTTTTTCCTGTTTTCTTTTTATTTGGATGATGAAAGTACATTTTAGTACTTGCAATTTTGCAAGATCTGACCCTGCCTAACATTTTCTGTTCTCACTTTCTCCATATATTTTCTGACATCTGACAGTTTTCCTTGCATACTAGTTTCATTTTCCACCCTACAAGCTTTCTGCATACTCCAGATATACTCTCTGAGGTGACTGCTCATCTAGTTAGAAATGGAGACCTTTGTTATAATAGGTTTTTCCACATGTTTGAAGCTGCAAGTTTTTCACAGGCCGCAGCCAGTCTTTTTCTTAAAGGAATTCTAGCACTTCCTTGAGTCTTCATTATTTCCCTTATTTTCTGATTTTTTCAAGTGAAATTCTGATTTATGTTTAGCATTTATTCATGTTACAGCCATTTTTTAAAAAATGGAATGAATGTGTCATCACTTACTCTGAGATACAGTTTTCTTGACCAACTATTTAATAAGGTCTTGTAGCTCACTTTTCTTGCGTGATGTGTCACATCCTCAGATACCTGGGTCTACCCCTTATTGGTAGAATTTATTTTCTGGGAAGTTACAGTATCACCTCGCAGCTTTCATAGTGCTATTTAGTCCTTATTTACTATTTCATAATATTATTTGCTTTCTAAGTGATACAGAAACTTATATACAACAAAAGGGATCCTACACAAACCTTTCTGAAAGGAATCTGAAACCAATTAGAAACCTTTTGTACCCTCTGTAATTTTCTTACAGTTTATCACATACTTGGTTTATAGTTCATCACATCACTATTTTTGCCATGAGGAAGGCCATAAAATTGGTACACGTGGATGTGGGAAATAAGCAAAAAAACGATTACTATATCAAACTGACTTGCAGACCTACTGCATCGTCTATGTGACAGGGAAGAGACAGTGAGTTACACAAGCTATTGCAGGCAGTTTTGTGGCTTTCTACACTTCAATATAGTTCTCTCACCCAAATTTTTGGGCAGAATATTACCACTGCTTTACAGTTAAAAAAAATATCCAATTGGCAAAATTAGGATATTTTAAGGGGGTGGCCAAGGTGAAAATCATTAATACAATCTTAAAAATTCATATTAGTTAAATTCCTTATAGTTTCTTTCGGTTGCATGCAAGAGATCTTCCATTATTTCTCTCAGTTAATTTCATTAATTTCAGGTTTTTGTATTTTGTTGTTAAATAAAGGCAAGAAAATGCGCCGTATGGCTACTCTCATGGAATTCTTTTATTCATTTTCTTTAAGCAGGCTGTATGAATTTTAAGTGAAATTATTTTTTTCCTTTATGCACCACATGTTAGATTAGTGCATCTCTGAGAGAGGTTAGTGTGGCTGGACCGTCAGTACTAACCAGCAGAGGCTTCTGTCTTACTTTGTCATTTAGACACGGGAACAGGAAAATCAGTCCTCCTTTTATTAGAGCATCTTTTCTTCAGCAGCAGACATCAAACTGTTAAATCACAGGAGTGCCTAACATGGAAAATGCAAAGTCATTGTGATAAGTAATCCTTGAAAGGAAGGAAAATATAGGGAGATGGTTATGTTTTGTCTTTAGTTTTTTTAAGCTACCCTAGGACTTATCGCCATTTTCCAGGATGGCTTAGGCTATCACCTGTCAGTGAAGCAGAGTAATTACAAGAGTAGGTTTTTATTATATATTTTATATCCTACTTTTTTTTTCCTTGTCCTTTACCAACGGAGTTATTCAGCAATTTTTAAGGTGGCAACTCCTGTTTTAAAACAAGAACTAACATGATTCTCTCATATGTTTTTCAACTATGTTTTTTTCAGCTATTGAACCGTATCTTGTCTTAGGACCGTCTCGGAAGGCAAACAACATCTTATTGAGCAACAAAAGATACTCCCCTTACTCTTTAAGATTTTCTATTTACAATAGTTATTTAAATTCCTTCTTATTGGCAGCAGGCTGGGCTCGTATTTTCAGGCAGTTGACTAACTGCAGGCAACAGATGCATTTAAAATAGACTGCAATAAGATTCTATTTTTGAGATTTAGTGATTGGAAGGGAATCTTCTGTCAATCAGATATACATTAAAATGGTATTTATTTTAAAATTGAATATTCTAGTTTAAAAGATTTGCAATTGTTTTCACATTTACTACCTAAAATTGTAAAGGAATGCTAAAGAATTAAGGGATAGAAATTTGCACCTGGAATTCAGTGTGGAACATGATACTTAATGTGCAACATAAATAGTGTAATTTGTCAATTCATCTGCAAATTTGGGTATTTTTAAAGAAAACTGAAGAACTTACACTTTCCTTACTTTTATAATTCTTCATGCTATGAGATCTATTACAAATTTTAAGCAATGTGTTATTCAACTGATTGAAGGCTAGCATGCCACATCCTAATAGATTGAGCAGCTGCATCAGTTCTTTACGATACTTCACACTTAGCAAATAATCATAAGTAAATATAGTCCTATGAGTATCGAAATACACTACATTGCCAATATTGTGTCAATATTTAAAGATAAAATTCAGTTTTGCAGCAGCAACGCAGTAGAGTCTAAGTGGGTGGGAGAGGGCTGGAGGAACCAGTAGCCAGAGGAGGATTCAGGAAGAAGGATTTGCACCTTTCAGTTGAGGTAGGAGTTGCAGCTACTGCTGCATGAGGGAGTTACTGCTTGCTGCTGTAGCTGGCCCTATCCATGCTGCTTTTCAGGGTTTGTACCATAATCGTTAATCCTGTGTCCTCAGGCTGCAGTTTCTAGCTGTTCTTTGCCTACAGCTGGCCAAGGAGGTGAATGGAGTCTCTGCACTTGGAGTTTTGTTGTGTTAATAATAGTTAACAGTAGACAAATATGGGAATGAGAAAGAGATGAAAGTAGTAAGAAAGCCCATAGTTCATACAGGATGTTTTAGTTCTATATTCCTTCTTAAAATAAGAATTCGTATGTAGACCTATCAAAATTGCATACATTAGATTTCAAAGTCATGGTGATTTCAGATGTCTCCTCATATTTAAGATCATATTTATTCATTTCTGTTTTTAGTTGCATATGAACTACGTTAAGTGAATCTGTTAATCATCTTCATTTAAAACTATAATTGATGGAATCTATTTTAAAAGCTGGATTAGAAAATATCACTTTCTGAATGAAAAAAAGGACTCGACACACTCTTTCCTTCCATTGCTAGGCCATGGGAAGTGTGACTGTGGGAAGTGCAAATGTGATGAAGGCTGGTATGGTGAAGCTTGTCAGTACCCAACTACTTGCAATCTTACACGGAAGAAAAGCAATGAAATGTGCAAGAATTCTCAAGATATCATCTGTTCTGGTGCAGGTAAGATGTCTTTTGTTGCTTTTGATGGCTTGATGTTCTCCCTGTGTTATCTTGAGAATCACTGTAATTTCTTTTCTAATTAGGAATTTTGTAGAGTATGTTTTAAGAGACTGAGAAATAACTGTGTGTATACTAAAATGCTTAATTTTCCTATAGGCCTATTCCTGTGCATATGATGTGCACTGATTCAGAATGCCTACTTTTGTACTCTAGTTTATCCACAGCTATTTTAGGTTGATGAAGCTGCAGCTGTGTCATGTATTTTGCCCATCAAAAGGTTATGGTCATGGCACTAACACAGAAAGTGATGTCATTGTTTGTGTTCGTGTTTATAGCATGCAGAAATGGCATTTGCAAATATTTTTCCAGGACATTTATAAGCTGGACATTTTTTGAGACACTTTTGAGCTCTAACAATGATTATTAAAAACAGTTCTGGAAGATCTGCTGAACCATTTTAATGGGGTACTTCATCTTCACTTTTCTGATTTGATAACTCTCTTTTCTCTAATTCTTTAATTTTATAACTCATCCTTAACTTAACTAGGAATGTCCTTTCCTTAAAAAAAATCAGAGGAAAAAGAAACAGCCTTTTAGCAGACTTCACAGCAGAATGGTAAAATTTTGAAGGGCAGTTCCTACCAGTCAAGGTTTGAGACCAGAAACTGCCTTCCGGTTTTTCCATTACATTGATCTCCGAGTGAGAGAATGTTTCAGGAACCCCACTTCTGCTCACTATTGCTGGCCTCTAATTTCTGTCTGGGTCCATACATTTTCATGCAACTAAATTTCTCGCAAGGTATTTGCTGACATGAGCAAAGAACCGAAAGGATTTGTGGGACTTGCTACAGAGAAGCTAGGCTCTCACAACAAGATGTGAAACCAATTTAATGTAAAATTTTAAGCATACAGCATTCTGGGTAAAAGATACATTTCATTTATGACAATAATATAGATTATATGAAACTCGTGATTGTTTGGCTAACAAATGAGAGACACCTAAATGAGAAACTGTCTCTCAAAAATAAGCATAGTTCCTTGTGATCAGTCGAAGTACTTAAACAAGGTTGTTAACACCTTTTTTCCTCTTTCTTTCCTTGGCTAGAAGTGGCCCCTGTCTGTCTATCACTGAGTCTTCACAGGAAAACCAACGTAGCTGAACAACCACTAAAAGTGGCTAAGAGGGGAATGTTTGTGGGATAAGAAGAATAAATGCTTTCGGTTTTGCTGGTATTAAACAGGACAGGAATTCCAATGAGACTGGCTAGGGAGTTTGGGGTAACTTTGATGGGCTGTAACCATACATATTTTGTCTTGATGGGATTGTCTTTTGATCTACTGCCAACATTGCCTTTGGGGTCTGAGCTCTGTTTTTTAATTGCCAGTGGAAGATGGAAAGGGATGACATGAGTTGTTGCAAAAACAGTCCTCTGCTGTCACACAGCTTACTATTTATTGTAATTCTTTTCATGAACCAATCAAGATCCCCCCAAAATTTAATTTTTCTGACTCAACTGTTCCTAATCATTTGTCAGAGCAACTAGGGCATCCTACCTAAACCAAGATTCTCTATGTGAAAAATTTCCACTTCTAGTCGGTGGGAAGTAATGGACACTTTTAGGACACAGTCTGTCTGACCTCTTTAGATGCCCAATTTATGAATCAATTTGCCATTTTATCTTTTTTCCTGTTTGGGAATTATCTGTAAACAAGACAGTTTTCTCAAAAATTTTATTTGTATTTATTTTCCAAGTAATTGTAGCATATTATTCTAGTTCTGTAGGTTACTTATGTTGTCTTATCAGTTGTATTATTATTATTTTATTATATTAGCTCTTGCAAACATTTTTAAAGTTTGCTTTTTTAGACTGGCCATGTATGTCGCAGAGCCCCATTCTTCTGTTCTTCATTTGGATTAATATGAAGTTTAGTAAAACTTGTACTATACTTGTAATGGTGAAATGTAAAATGATTTCTGCAAACTAGTTGTGTAATATCGGCATAAAACTTCTATTTTGGAGGACTTCTTTTGTGTCAATAACCATGTTTCCTAAAATATGTATGGATGTAACGTGAGGACTATGAGTCTTGTGAATTAAGTTCCTTTTTTTTTTAAATTTATACTTGCTGGCATAGTGACACCAGTGACTGCTGAAACAGCTTGTGCAAGCCCATTGACCACAGGGCCCCAGTTTAACATGGTATTGCACAAAGGCCCCTTACAATTTTAATAAATGTGTTAGAGGTAGGGAAAAGGGGTGTCTTATATGACCGGCATGGTAATACTTTTGTTTGTAACGTGATTTTATAGTATCTTTGGTTTTTTGATTGTAGAACTCCTTATTATGTTTATTTATGGCTGTTATATGTTATCATGCATTATGTTCCAAACTAGAAAATATTCAGGAGGAGGAGGAGAGGGCAGCTGTTTGCTTTGCCCTGGCAACTGCGCTCCAGGTCAGATAGACTCTCTGAGGGGAAAGGGGGGATTCTTCCTTCCCTGGGAGCAATAAAACAAACTTTTTCTGTTTGGGAGGGTCGGTCATGGAGAGAGGCGGCCACTGAGGGTGACGGGGCAACCCTACTCAAAAGACCAAGAAGCAAATGTGCGACCAGACCAGAGGTGACAGAAGAGAGATCTGTTTACAAACCCATTTCCATCCTTTGCATCGCCTGAGCGCTCTGGCTTTTCCTTATGTCAGAAAGTTTTCTGTTGTGGTTTATGTTGTGAGAAAAAACAGCTCTACACGTCCAAAGCATCTGGGAGTCCCAGGGGTACTTACATTGAGGGAGAAGCTGAGGCAGACCCATGTTCTCAAACCACTTGCTGGTCTGACATGGGTAAAACCCATCTTACTTGTGACAAATCAGCAAGTGTCTTTGTTGTAGCTCTTAACGTTCTTGCAAGATCTACTCTTTTCTGAGACATCACCCACAAACTGAAGAAAAATGAGCCCTGAAAGCTTAGATTGGGTCAAAGTCCTGAAACAAGTTGCTATGATAGAGGTTCCTACAATTCTTCAAATGAATGAAATAACTTGTAATGTGGACATCAATACCACTGGAAAAACATGCACTTTGCAGTAAAAATGTTGATATGCTATTATAATACCTTATGGTTTGTTTAATAATGATATAAATGTATTTCTCTGCAATTAGCTTGTCTGTTGTATAATTAATGTATTGCTGCAGTAATTGCTTTCTAGCTTGAGTCTTTTTTTCCTGACATCTGATCATAAGGTCTTCATGCAGGTGTTCCTCACCAATGTTTCCTTCCTTTGATTCCTGGCTTTTTCTCCAAGGCTATACTTATAAAATCTTAATCCTCAGATGATGGTTGTAGAAAAGGGACTGGAGACTAGAGTGCAAAGGAACTTCGTGAATTTATGCAGATGTATTTTCAGGTCCTCAGTAGCCATGCCCTGTAACTCTCATGTAACATGGCTGTGGAGCTGGACAAAACCAGGCTTCATTCTTGAGAAGACGACTAAGTTAAATTTTCTCCTTTCAGTAGGCAGAAGATATGATTTCCAAAGCTGACTTCATACCTCAGTTGCATGAAGTCAGACAGACAACTCTAGGAGTGAATTTTACTTAGGAAAATATGGTGCTCCTTATTAAAAATGAACCACTTGAATGTTGTATCTGTTTACAGCTAAGATTAGGCTTTTTGTTGATATGGATTGTTTCTGTGTCTGTCTTTATTTGGCCGGATGATTTTTAGATTTCAGCCTTCTTGGAAATAAAATATGCACCATTTCTAATGGACTAATGAAACTCTTTCCATAAACTGCAGTCATTGAGTACTGTCTTAAATGTTTACAGGCACATGTCAGTGTGGCAGGTGTAAATGTGCAAACTCAGAAGGAAATGGACTGGTCTATGGTAAATTTTGTGAATGTGATGACAGAGAATGCATAGATGATGAGACAGAAGAGATGTGTACAGGTATGTATTTTAGTGAGTACAAGAAGAATGGTGAAGATTAATACAGGCTGTTATAAAATAATTTAATTGTGTGGACCTACAAAATGTCTTTACTGAATGTATGACTTAAAACTATATTTGCAAGAATTTAGCTTGCAAATTGTAAGTGGGAATTTCAGATGCAAAAATGAGCTAAGCAGGAGGTTAAAGAATGAAGAAATCCTGTGACATTCTCCTCTTTTTGGAAGAACTGCAAAGAGGATTATACAAGGTAATTCACTAAGGTAATTTATAGCTTAGTGTGTCTGTCTTCAGTAGAATATAAGAAATGTGCCTGCTTTGTGGCACAGATGAGAGCAAGATGGAGGACATAAAAAAAAACAAAAGAAAAAAGAAAAATAGATTATTAAGAGTTTTGTCAAGGAAGCAAAAATTAAAAAGAACAATAAAAAAATGTAGGATGAGAACTCAGAAGCAGTTCAGGAGATAAAAAGGGAAAGGAATAAATGAAGAAAAATTTCATCTGTGATAGGAAAGGCAAGAGAATAAGATGGAGTGAACTCTGCTGATAGATAGAAAAGCAACAAAAATTCAAAAAATTTCATTTCATTATAAGATAGTACCCTGGCAATTAAATATTGTGCAATACACACCATTTATGGCATTATAAATGCTGTTGCCTATGTTACTAGGGAGGCTTGTCCTTGAGCTGGAAGGTGCTACAAATACTTTTCAAGCTATACACATGCATACTGTGTCTGTATGCATACAGGAGGGTTCAGAACTGCTCTTAGACTATTCATACTCTGATAATAGTGCTTGCTCTGTGTGTGTGTATAATGATAGAGAGTACTCGTGTAAAATAACTTTATCTGTCTTTATCCTTACACAGAGAACAATATAAATTCTATTTATTTAAGTGCCATTGAAGGCAAAAAGAACTTTTTTTTGCATAGGATTAAGTAGGGATTTTAAATGAGGGTAAACAGAGTGGTCCTCTGAAGTCCAAATCCGGGAATAGAGTACAATTTTTCCAGTAATTGCCTAAAATAAAATGAGTGCAGGGCAATAATTTTTATGTGCCAGTGATTCCATTTATATTTATTTGCTTGTCACCATTACATATGGTACCAAATATGATAAAAATTTACCATTTATTTAGTTCCAGTAAATTCTCCTTCTGCTGTTTTTTTTTTTCAGTTTTTTTTCCCTACCTGTGTTGCTGCTGGTTTATATTGTTAGGTTTTTCTTAGCTTTTATTTCCCCTTGTTTCATCCAATGGTGTCATATTCCAAAACAGACCAGATGTAAAAAACTAGTCTTATGTGTATGCAGAAATCGAAGTATGCTGATATAAAAGAACAAAAAAATGTCGCTAGATTGAAGTCTCTAAGGTCTGTGATTCATCAGTATAAAAGCCCTGATACCTTCTGTAAGGTTTGGAGCCTTCTAAAGTAAATATAGGTAAAGAATATAAAACTAGTGGTGTGCTTGACTTGGTTAGGTTGTTGTAAGCTGAAAAGTTTATGCACGTAGGTTATGAGTGTTAGATTTTGTTTTGCTTTCTAACAAACCTCTACAGTACATAACCATATGTTGAACCAGGCCTTATGCAGAAAAAATGGACAGCACATGAACTGAAGCTCAAAGGTACATAATTTCATCACAGAAAAAGCAGACCCCACATGCCTATCGGTTATTGCTTCTCTCCCCCATCCCGATGTCTCCTTTAATACCCTCTATGCGGTCTTTCTTTCTGCAGGATTTCCGCCACAGGAATCATTTAGGTTTATTTATGAAGTAATAAAGAAACAGCGTTCCAACCCAGTTCTGCTTAGCTAGCAATGGCCCCTGGACACTCTCCACAGACAGGCGGGACCTAATCAATGCCTGTTGTACTTTCACGATTTGTGTAGCACCTACTTAGTTGCTACATACCCTTTATTGCCCTTGAAGATATAGACAGATCTTGAAGATTTTAATTGTCTTCAAAGAAAGCCAACTCGGGAGGATCAAACTAATGAAAAAACAAAAGCTTCTGTTTACACACGTTTCTAAAGCCTGCAGCTGTAGGCTGGGATTTTATCCTGGAAAAGCATACAATGCCATGCTGAGATATGGGTAACGTGCATTTTAATCTTTGCACAAGGGGACTGCAATTTTTAAGCAAATCAGTTCTTAGGTAGGGCAGAGTTACAAAGATGCATCAAGCATTTTTCCAGCCTCAGTTGGATTTTGATCAGTCAGTTGACTGTATCACTTTTTATTTAAGGTTACATAAACCTTAGAATCAAGTTGCAGCTTATTTTTAATGCAGTATCATGGTTTCTAGCAAATTAAATTCTGATCCTGATCTTTTTTATCTGAAGCTTTTTTGCTCTAATGGAGTGATTTTGTCTTCAGTCAAGAGCAAGAGGTAGTGGCAAATTGTATCATTTAATTCATATTTATTTGAGGACTATACAAGTGTGAGTGAAGAATGAAGTAGTGATGTTTTAATCTGCAAAAATTGCCAGTAGATTGAATTAATTTACTTCTTCACCATTTTTCCCTTTATTTCTTGTCCACTGTTCAAGAACAACCTTTTGGTAATAAGCATTATTTTATACTTTCTTGTTTAGTTATCTAAGTAAGATGGTATTTTTATCTTCTGTTATTTTTTGACATGTAACCAAACAATTGTAATGAAAATTTCATGTGTAATTGTAAAAACAGGAAAAATTTGTATTCCACAAGTCTAAATTTGCACTCTTGATAGTTAAGGATATAAGCTGACCAGACTGTGATAGAGACGACCAGGACTACTAAGCTTAACATACCTAGAGGGAAAAAAGGACAAGATCCTGACTTGATCCTCCTAGTAAAGAATTAACATGGCTTTAAGATTTATAAGAGTTGCAGCTACTTAATTTAAATGCTTTGTGTCATTGAAGCACATGGCAGAAGTACCTTAGTGGATCAAAATGTTCAGGAGCTGGTTTCATCAAGCCTCAGATGACTCAACTATCTTTTGGGGAGATGTGTGGCTTGTTAAATGAACATCTAAAAGGTTCATTTTACTAATTCTTATCTTTCATGAACTGGTTTATCCGTGTTCAAACATCTTCTTAACAGGTAAGAAGGGAAGCCATATACAATGTAGACAGTTTGTAGTAAATCAAGGTCCCTCTGCTGGAATTATCTGAGGAGTCAAGAACACACAATGCTTTCTTAGACATGCCAAGTACAGTGGGCAAGCATGTCCTATTTTAACATTTAAAGCTGTGCGTAAATTTTAACTGTTACATTTACTGTCTTCCAAATTTACCTGTAAAGTTTCAAAAATTAAGCTTACAAATATAAATATATTGATGTTATTTTCTTAGTGTTTATTGATTAGATCTAATCTGTGATTAAATGAAAATGTTCTAAAATAGGCTTGGGGAAAAGTATAATTCAGATGATAGCCTTTGTCTTATTTTATGTAGGCATATACGGTCTATAAATTGTTTCTATTTTGAATCTAGCACTAAAAGTTTTTAAACGAAAAGATCAAAACAGTTAAATTGTTAATGCCTTTTAAAAACTTGCTTCTTTCTCACTGTATAAAATTTGTTTTGGGTTAAGGCCATGGAAAGTGTTACTGTGGAAACTGTTACTGTGAGGCTGGTTGGCATGGAGATAAATGTGAATTCCAGTGTGACATCACCCCCTGGGAGATCAAGAAAAGATGCACATCTCCAGATGGCAAAATCTGCAGCAACAGAGGTGTGTCATTTGCACCTTCCTTCTACGCATATTTATATAGCTTGCTTTTATTTTACAATATGCATTTTCTGCAGTAGGACATAGATTGTGTTTGCTGATAGTTTCTAGTCTGTTCTCACTTATTTCAAATCTGGATATACATTTCCAAGTGAGTGAGAAGATACCTGTGTTTAGGTATAAACTTACGCAAATCCACACCCATTTTTGGATTAAGCTGACCCAAGTTGTTCTCATCCTTCATTTTTGTAGTAAGACCGAGCAGGATAATTTGTTAATACATCTGCTTTGGTGAGAGACCTATCCTGCAAAATAAAATATTAGCAGATTTTTGACTTTGAATGGATTTGTGCTGTAAGGCCAACAGGACTGTATGTCAATTCACTCTTAAAGAAGATCAAGGACCCACAATTGAATAGGGAAAATGAAAATACAAAGCTTTTAGTTTTCACTGCAACCTGAAAAAACAACTAAGAAGGGTTCAGTAACAATGCTGTGGAATGCATACAGAGCTGGAGAGGTGGACTTCACACAATATTTCTAACTACATGGGGTTTTATTTGCACAAAGTTCTGGAATTTGAATTTTACCTTATACTTCTGTCTACTTTTGCCATTTTGGAAAAAAAAAAATAGCACAAAATAAGGTTGCTTTTCACTAGCTGCTTTGTTTGGCTTCATTGAACAAAGAGTTAAAAAAAAAAAATTATTTTTTTGGCAATAGTCCAGAATAATTACAGTAGAACATAAGCGCAAGTCACATAGGTACCTCTCTTAAACAAGATCTCTAATGACAAAACCTGCTATAGTGAGAACATCTAATTATCCTGAGAGCATTTAGAAAACTCTCTTCTCTTAATTATGAGGAAATTGAAAGATTGGCTCAAATACAGAGACCATGTAGGCTCATTTAGTCTTGGGACTTTAGCAGTAAAAAATTTTCTGTAATTCTGGAAATAATAAATATAGAAGTGGCTTCAGATCAGATGCTTTGTTTGCACCGAGGAAGTAATTTCATGTCAAAGAATTTCTTGTCAAAGCAATTTTTTTATTCAAATTTGAAATTTTAATGTGCAAGTATTTCTTTAAATTTACATTGTAATTGGGGGAAATGAGGATAAATAGCATAGCTGATATTCTGAATAGCTACAAACTCCTATACTAAGGTACATTCTTGGGATACTTCTATATTTTTAGCCTTTCATGTATTTGTGATTTTATCCACATAAAAATTTTGTAGGCTTTTGACTACATAAAGTTGCTTTCCAACATAGTATTTCTACTCTCTTTAGTCCTATTTACCCAGTTTTCTGTGTTTATGGGTGTGCAGTTTCTTGTGATATGGGTGCAGTACATCTTGTCAGTCTTGAGCCTTCTAAAAAATTAAATATTGAGGCTAACCTTGCTGCCCAGCCTCCTTCAGTGCTAAGATGGATAAATTGTTTGTATCTTTCCACCAACTGTCTAGTCAACCAGCTGAGACCAGATGTGAACCTTTAGATTTTTTAAACTTTGGTGAGATGGTGTTTTGCATTCCGATATCCAGGACAGCTGATTCAAATTCACTTTGAAGTTGTTTCTGGGAGGATTCGTCACTCTCCAGAGAGGTGTTTCCTCATTTTCTGGGGTTTTTTGTTTGGTTGTTGTTGTTGGTTTTTTTCTTCTCCTTCAGTAATGTCGCTGAATTGTGAAAGTATGAAAAATCAGGTGCAAATTTCTTGAGGGCTGTCTTGGTGGCTTTAGCACTAAACAGGGCAGCAGCTCTTCCTGCTTCATGTAACTGTCATGCATGCACGATTGTGTAGACCTTCTCTCTTTAGAGAATGTGCCCATATCTATATGTACTCTTCAGTCACCCTGCCCTGTTGTCCTCAAATGCATTATATTGTTCAGAGTAATCGGAATAAGAAGACAAAGGCTTTGGTGGAGTAGCAGAAGGTGAAGCTACTCTCCCAGAAATGAACGGCGTGCATCTGTAAGGTTAGGCTGCTTCTTTGTGCCTGTTGGCATCTCAGAAAAAGTAGTGAGCGTACGGCCCTGAAGCATATTCGGATTTCTTAATAAGGAAACTGTCTTTTTTTGTTCTGACTTTTCCTGAGTAAATACGATGTCTGTTCTCTGTATATCAGTAAGGTTGTGCCAAATTAGTATCTCTGTCATATTTCACATTTCCCTTCTTACTGTAAACAACAGGGTGTGGCCCTGAATATTGACTTGGGAAAAGTGGAAAAGTATCATTTTCATGTAGATCTGTGCTGATGTTCTTCTTAGGTAAAGAATGACCTCCTAGACATTTTCAGCTGGATTAGAATTTGGATTCCCTTCTAGTTTAAATGTTTATGCTTTAACAATCATTAATTATCCACTGTGCCCAAGCCCAAGTCATTTAAACTGCATTGATTTTTATTGTCATTAGTGGCAGGGCAAATTACTGTTGATGTCAAAGATTTACGATTGTTCTGTGCACTACATTTTTCTGTTGATTCCTAACAAGGATCGACAGCAAAAAGAAACTTGAACAGGAAGCCAACTTGTTTGTATAAAGTATTACTACTAAATAATCATAGAAGGTTTTAAATCATAGAAGATGAGCACACACTCGTGATTAACACTTGCAGCTTTGAAACTGCACTCCTGTGAAAGCAGAAAATTCACAAGTGTAAATTCCTGTAATCAAACTGCTATTACTCTAAATTGCTCAGTTAATCTTCTGTCTCTGCCTCTCTTTTTTTCTTTTTCTCTTTCCTAGGCACGTGTGTATGTGGAGAATGCACATGCCATGATGTGGACCCAACTGGTGACTGGGGAGATATTCATGGAGATACTTGTGAGTGTGATGAAAGAAACTGCAAAGCAGTGTATGATAGATATTCTGATGACTTCTGTTCAGGTAAGGAATATATATAAAAGGAACTTATGTGTAGTTTTATAACAAAAGCATCCAATTGGTCTGATCTTGCTCTTCCTTAGTGCTCCAATTCTCATTTTCCTAGCTTAAAATATACGAAGCTTTAGCTGGTTTTTTTTGGGAGTGGACTTTTTAAATTAAAAGACATAATTCTGTAAAAAAAAAAAAGTTACCAGTTCTAAAGCTTTCTTAAAACATGTCTTTTTTTTCTATGCCTTTTAACAAAATTCTGTAAATATGAAATACTTTTAGGTGCCCATCTCCCTTCTAATACTCTTGTCCTCAGTGTAAGCTAACATAAATTAAAGAATGGTTGAAACTTTAATCTCTCTCTATATATATCTATCTCCTTCCTTGGGGAAATTTAAATTTGAAAATTTGTTAGATCAAATTTTGTTATTTCATGTTATATGGCAGGGAGAGGACAAGCAAGAGGAAGAAATTCGAGGAAAAGTGAATTAATGAAAAACAGTACCCTGAGAATACCAATTGACCTGAGAACAATTAGAGCATCAATATGTGGAAAATACGAATGTGTTGTCCAGCCACACATCACTGACTGTACATCTTAGATACTTTCACCTTCCTTTTTTCTTCTACTTGTACTTCAGAGCATTATATTCAAATTAGTTAACATCCATCCAGCCATCCAAGGTTTGCAGTGTACATAGATTGATGCTCCATGTATCAACTAACAAAAGCTGAGATTCCGAGTGAGACCTTGCATACGATTTTGTATAGTTATTGATAAAGATGCTAATGCTGGGCAGGAAAGAAGAACTTTGATCAATACACAGCATGCAATTTGTACACAGGAATTTTGCAAAAACAAATGAGGGTGGTTTCAAAGGGACTTGACAGATTACAGGTTGTCAGATCTAATGCGTCCTGTAGAAATCTGATCTGGCCTAATTAATAACAGGAAGAATGCAGTCACATCAAGGAAAATAATGATGTGGTATATTCTCCTCCTATTACTAGAATGAGACATCCATCATAGAAAGATCATAGGAGTTGTCTGTAATAGGGGGAGAAGGCTGAAACAAACACGATACATAAAATTCTTAGCCTCTTCTTTGCCTGTTATAAAGGTGAAAGGTTTCTCAACTGTTGTGGGTTTTTTTTTTAATAAATATTGATGAATCACTAGCTAATAAAATGAAGGAAAAAAAGAAAGAAACATTTCTAAAAAACTTCAGTGAATTCATTTGCTTGTTATTGTTTCAGCCACGTACAAATGTTATATAAGTTTATTTAATTAATAAGCTGGAAGGATGTAGAACTGCAGTCATGAGAGCAGCAGGAGGATTGACTTTGGGATGTTGTCAATTTTTGAATGTATTATTGTGTTGCTGAGTATGTTTTTAGCACTCAGGGACTGATCAAAATGTCAGCATCAGCTAAGGAATACAAAGCTAAAAAACAACATGGTAAATGTGTTCTGTAGTTAAGGGTGAACACTGGAGTTTCAAACCTCATTAGATTAAAGCAAACCTGGGGCATCTACAGCTAATGCTGCATCACTGAAACAGGGCTTGAACTCCCTCTTTCCTGGACATTATTGCCATTGCTGCTGCTGCTGCTGCCCAGGGTGGTAACAGTTGTAAGAAAGCAGAGTGTAAGAAGGTACGGACAGTTACAAAGGAGCTGGGGGGAAGATACTGCCATTTGACATTGGATCAAGGACTGGTACAGTGTTCTTCATTACACAGACATAACTGTAAATGACCAAACCTTACGAAAGACACAGAAGGAGGTACTCATATGGCTTGCTTGATGTAACTAAAACTCATGTTGAAGTGTAGCTTAGTTTTTCTATCTAATCAGCAAAAATTTTAGTACTACTTCTTATTCTTATGTTTTAGAAAAGCCTAATTTAGCCTTAGCTGGTCATCCAAGTATTCATTCCTCAAATAGATTGTGCAAAACTCTCCATTTTCACATGAAGCAGTGTGAACAATGTCTTACAGTCCTGCTGTTTAGTCCTGTTTCGGAAATGGGCAAGGTGCATAAGTATTAATTTTGGTTTATTGCGGTAGATGGACAGAATCTGCAATTAAATCAAAGATTTACTAGCAGAATTGTAACTGGACAGCTTTTTTATTTGTTTATGTGAAATAAATTTACTTAGTGCACAAAGTGTGCACGCGTTAGGTCTGTCTGCAAAATATCTTCATTTTTCTCACAATTATTTGTAAATTGATTTAGGATGAATCCAAGAGGGATTAGTCAGATTAGGGAAAATAATCCAGCTCTCTTAAAATCTACATCAAACGGAGCTGATACAAAACTTTTCCTGTCTTGTTCTGCCTACTTAATAGGTACAGACAGGAAATCACATTGTCCTGAGTAGCAGGTTGAAATGATAGGAAAGCATGTTTACGTGTAAAGAGTTTTACTGTAACTGAATGAAATGCTATGTTTATTTCATAAACTACAAATGACAGGAATTGACAGCGCTGCTGTGAGGATTTAACATCACACAACAACAGCTCCCTCCAGAAGCTTCATATGGCTTGGGGTGACTGTCAATTTGCAGTACCTCATATGGGCAACCGTATGCCTTCTTTTAACATCTGAAGTGCTGTTCAGTATGTTTCTGAATGATTTTCTTTCAGAGGTGTTCACAACATTAAAGTGATTCTCTTCCTTTAAGGAGAGAATAGCTTTCGTGACTTAACATAGAAAGAAAAAAAGCTTCCACAAGAGAATTCCTACATTCACACATCTCATTAGCTCCTTTGCTGTGGCTCTAGCAAAGAAAATACTATGTGAAAGAACATCATCCTCTTGTAAGTATCTATCTGGATCAGGGAACATATGTCCAAGTCGCAACCTGTCAGCAGGTACACATGAAAGCAAGGGACAGAATCATAGAATCATAGAATGGTTTGGGTTGGAAGGAACCTTAAAGATCATCTAGTTCCAATCCCCCTGCCATGGGCAGGGACATCTTCCACTAGATCAGGTTTCTCAGAGCCCCATCCAACCTGACCTTGAACACTTCCAATGATGGGGCATCCACAACTTCTCTGGGCAACCTGTTCTGGTGTCTCACCACCCTCACAGTAAAGAATTTCTTCCTAATATCTAATCTAAATCTACCCTCTAAACAAGAGGAAGCCTTTAATGCTTTTCAAGGAAAACAAATAACTAATGTAAATAAAAGTTATTCTTGTGAAATTAATAAGACTTGTATTCTGGGAACTACTTTGATAACTCGTAGAATGCTTGCTTCCTCCCGTTTTCTCCTTGTGAACTGACAAATGCATATGTTTTAGAAATATAATATAAGCCAGTCTTAAAATGCAAGTACGGTTAGAAAGAGATATAAAATCTGTGTTGCTATGGTGTTCAAGAAGAACCTGGATAGACAAGTGGATGTCAGAGCAATGCTTTGGGGTCCTATGTCCAGTGAATGATGACTATGTGAAAATTGTGAGAGAAGATCTAACCTGCTGTCAGAGCTCATGAAAATAAATATTTGATTTTGTGGCAAGGAATCTTTTTGCTGATGCTCAAGCTTTCCTCATCCAGTGCAGGGAACATTTTTTATTGCCAGAATCCCACTGCTTTATGCAAAGAGCATTAGGCTCATGATGAAGTGAGCTGGGCAATTAGCTTGTTTTTTCTTGGTCTGGCTATGTTAGCATTCATATAGAGGAAATAGATTGTTTGGATGGCTTTCCAGGTTAAGTTCTCAGGAGGGATTCACCCCTAACTTCTTGGCTGTCATTTTTTAAAGAAACTTTCCAGAAAAGCTTCTATGGAGTTCAGTTGCTTTTCCTCACCACAACTTGCACAGTGAAAGTTGCATTTATGTTGCTATGTTCAGACATGGTCAGGAAGAGTCAAGTTAGCTAATGAGATACCAAAACCACATCCAACTGCCCTATTGAAATGAGAATTGATTATGTCCAATATTTTATTATTTACACATCACTATTTAGTAGAAGGCACTGGTTTGAGACTTGGAATTGGTGTAACATTGCTTGTCTCTAGCAGATCACGTTGATTGCAAGTAGATAAAAGATGGTATTGATATATCACTTAGAGAACATGCTGCAACTGTGGTAGAAAAAGAACATAAAGCTAAATAAAATATTGCCTTATGATGGCCCCACTTTTCCAGACAGTGGTGAAATGTGTATTTGTAACCTCTTTTCCACCCTTTTGCATGAGGAGCATGGGTCAAGTGGCAAAACATCCCTTAAGAAAAAAAAATAAAAGGAAATATGGCTCAAGTGGAATGATAGACCAGTGCTATTTTCAGAAAAAGTAGAAAGAGTGAATTGATTGTATTTTTTGCCAGTCTGATTATTTAATGAAACCACAACTTTGATAAAGTTCATCTAATCGTGAGATTTTAATACCTATCATCAGTATGGAGGCTAATCTTTAATTGTATTCATTGTAAAGGTCATGGACAGTGTAATTGTGGAAGGTGTGACTGTAAGGAAGGATGGACTGGGAAGAAGTGTGAACATCCACGTTCTTGTCCATTGTCAGTTGAGGAAAGTGCTAAGAAATGCCAAGGAAATTCTAATTTACCTTGCTCTGGAAGAGGTAAGCACATTTCTGGAAGAATTTTCATGCCCTTTAAATGTACTTCCATTAAAATAATTTTTACAGATGTCCAGCGTTACTAGTACTGAAAAATGTGAACTTTCTTGGCTTACTGTGCATGAATCACAGCTGCATAACTTGTGAGTTATGAGAAGGGAGGAGAAGAATACAAAAGTTACCTATTTTTCCTGTCATCTAGTGCTTTGTATTTTATTCTATATATCTCAACATTTGTTTTGGAGGTTTTCAAGGATGCTTTGAAGATTGCTGCAGTTAAGTCTTTACTAAAGATGCATGAAAAATATGAATTATTGCATATTCTGTGCATTCTTTGACAAAACCAGCATGAGATTTTCAGCCTGTGTAGAATGTGGCACCATTGTGATAAGAGCTATTCAGATTTACACTGCCTAAGAACCTGCGAGTGCAGGACTAACTTCTAAAATGCAGTTGTTCTTCAGTGCAGTTTGCTAGTTAGCCACTGGCTTTTCATTTGAAAGCATTTCTTTGTGACACCGTAGCCTTTTCAAAAGCTTTGACAAAAAAAAATTTACTAAGTCATACATTACAATTGAAATACACATTGCAAGAAAAAGGAAGATTTTCTCAGAGGGAAAGGACTTGCTAATTTTCATCTGTCACTGTGTGAAATGTGGTTTTCTGCGGAGAAGAGAGAAAAGTAAATATGAGACAGACTTTCGCTAGAACTGGTAATTGAAGTTGTTATGAATTATGCCCACTTAAGTATTTGCTGGGAAAGGTCTAAAATTACTCTTGAATTATTACATTTGACCCCAAATGTAATTTCATTTGCAATTTCTTCTTTCACTAATACTATCTAACATAGTCAAAAACTGTAGGCTCTCCACCCAAGCTAGCACTGTGATATTTGTATTTTTCTCCCCCTGTAAATGTGTAGCGGCTCATAACTTAGTAAATGCAGCATTAGCTGTATCTTAAAAGAACTATGTATTAACAGATTGTTGCTTGCTGTTTTCTTAATTAAGCTACAGTTTTCCAGTGAATTACATCTCTCTTTTCTTGCTAAAAATTCTCAAAGGAATTTTTGGCTACAGGTTAGGTGAAACATGGGCATCTGTAGAGAATTAACTGCATTTTATTGTTCATGATTGCAAGAATTATAACTAAAAGAAAGGAGTGTTGACATTTTATTTATTTATTTATTTAATACTGGCTCACTCTTTTCCTGTTCTCATTGGATGCTGAATGTCTATTCTCTCATCTGCTTCACTAGGAGTTGTGTGTCTTGAGCATTTGGAGTCAGTTCTATGATTTAATTGCATTGTGCACTATGAGAGTCAAATGACAGAGAAAAGAATGACAGTCATAAAAACAAGTTTAATTTGAATAAAAATACAGTCTTACGTTATGGAACATATTGTTCTATTTATATTTTAAATTTTGAAAAGTTTTATTAAGTGTAGTGAGAAGAGTGAGTTTAAAGATTTCAATATTAATGGCAATAATTCTATCCTCTTGACTTTCTGAAAAAAACACCTGAGTATTAATGTTGGCAGTGCTTTCCTGTTGAGATACTAGCAGTGAAATAAGTCCCTTTCAGGTGAGTTCATTCGACTGAATGATCTGTTGGTCAAAATTTTCAAATAAAGTACAAGCAGTATCTATTGGAACAAAAGGCTTAATTGATAGCGGCTTTCACTGAACTTGCTTTGACTTCCAAACAAGAAGAGACTACCAAGGTTTATGAGGACTGCAAATGGCACAGATGTGGATCTAGGACATGGTATGATAGACAGCTGCTGTAATGAAGGAACAAGAGATTCCGCATCCCATGCTTGAAAAAAAATTCCCATGAAAACTGTCATTTTAAAATGGAATGTGGTATCTTGTTTTAGTTCTATGAACAATTTTGTTTAGGAAATTGGGAGAGAAAAGGAGAAAAAAGATTTTAGTCTAATCTTTAATTTACTGGGTAGCGTATTTTTTTACCCTGGACTCCCTGGATTTCCCTTTCTTCCATCATATTTTAGATAGAATAAAAAATGTGAGAAAGTTCCTGTACTGCTGAAGTGATGTAGGTGTTTAGTTCCTATGAAAAATTGTCATTGGACTCGCACAGTTAAATTCTTTGGTCTTTCATGACCCAATATGTTTGTAATACTAAATTTTCATACAATGTACCGGGTTTTTAAATAAATGTACCCAAATTTTTATTAGTTACCTTTAAGGCAAATTATGTTCCTACATAGGCAGAAATAGAGAAAGCATCAGCAATGCAAACTAAGAGAATTGTCACGTGCCACTCAGATTTTGAGAATCCCAGGTTCCCTTAACTATAAGTCACGTAACCTCAGCAAGAGAAAAAAAGATATAGGAAAAAAATTAACAGTGAAAGAAAGCATTTTTAAGTAAAGTGTTTAATATATCAGGGGTACATGAAAGCTGTGTTAAAAATTTGAGAGAATTAAAAGGAAGTTATGAAGAACAGGACCTAATTAGATAATCAGTATCTATAAAATGCTATAGATTACAATTTCTCAATCTGCATTTCGCTCTCCTAAGAGTAGATGAAGCAGTGAACTTTTATTCTAGACTGTAATTCCCTTCGTGATTTTCCCTGGTCACTCAACGGGAATGACAAGCTGTTTCATGGGTGCTGGTCAGCATGTGGGGAGAGCAGAGATGCTGCCAAAACTATATTTCACCATGGTCTTATATTTCTTAGCTGCTTCAGTAGGTGAAGGAGAGAGAAGGCTTTATATTGACATGCTGAGCAGTAAGTGAGAATGTCTACATTCTCAAATGATGTTATAAAGGCAGAGGAAATATAAATCCCCTCAGTTACATCGATCAGGCTGTCTTTACCTTCAGTAGTTCTTGTTATATATAATGGGAGAGAAGGATCAGATGAAAATTTTGGGAATTCAAATACACTATCGCTAGGTACTTTCCAAAAATTGCTTTCCCTACAAAAGCACATTGAGGAGGAGCGGAGATTCTAGCCAGCTTCATTCATATAAAGTGAATAATTCCTTCCACACTTTTATTCCTGAGAGTGGTTTTTTTACTTGCTGCATGACTTTTCACTATAGATGTAATACTTTCGTAGTGAAAGCCTGTCCCTTTTAAGAACACACTGTACAACAAGACAAGTGTCAGAGATAAAGGAAAAGACACACCAAAAAATCCTTATGGTAAGAAATAGAGATACCATATTGTTGTTAGGATTAAGGGACAAGACAAACCATTTTCTCTATAAACTGCACATCACTCACTTGAGTTTCCCCTTAGGGCAAAAAGCAGATTTCAAAATAGCTAAAAAAAAAAAGCCTTCAGGAAGAGAACTGAAAATAAAAAGAGTAGGTTTTGAGAATAATAGATGAAAGCTTTTTTTTAAATAATCTTGTTCTCATCACTTACCCTTAGTGAAGGCAGCCATCCCATGGCAGTGATCCAAAGGCAGATAAATGACAAGTCTTCTTATTGGTAGTGTCTTTTACCATTTTAATCTCTTTTCTATAACTGCTTTTATTTATTTGTCATATGGAGAGAATGAAATCGTTTCTTTGTCTGTGAAATTCCCCCTTACACTTGTGCTCTCGCATTGGCTATTTGAAATATGAAGAGTTGTTTTGCTTTTGTACTGAAAAAGATTTTTGTTGTTTTTGCAAACTCTCCTAAGTCCCATGTTCAAAATATTAAATTCATGAGTTCAAAAGCTGTATGGCCTTTTGAAAGTTTACTGACAGAGTTACTTTACAGTAACTTCACTGTTTCTTCTCTATTTAAAATTATCAGATGTTGGCTGACTTAGTGAAAGAGCAACAGTGCTCAATGCATTCTTAAAGCTTCCTTGTGGTGAACTGAGACAGTGAACCAATCCCTTGTGTTCAGTGCTGGATTCTGTCATGCATAATGCTAGTCTGCGGGATACCATCTCCTGGAGTCTGGAAACAACGCTGAAGGATGAGGGTCAGTGATGACCCCAAAGAGCAGTGCCATTGGCCAGTGGCTGCTGTGAAGTCCCAATCCTTTTTGGGATATCTTGGCTGTATTATTGTATAATATACAATTTATGCTGCTCTGAAACAGCTCATCAAAGCCTTGGCTGATACAGGAAATGCTGTAAATTCCTGTTATTACAACAGTCCATGATATGGGGAAGGAAAGAGAAACACACATGGAATAAATCATATCTGTGTACTGACAAGAGTGGATGGAAACTAGATAAAATGATACGTGCTAAACAGGTACCTAAAAGTAGGTGTAACTATGCAATTGTCTTCTGACCTTTGTGAAGGCTTACATGACTGATCATAAATATGACATAAAACATTCAGCTTGGAAACAATTTCTGGGGTTAGATCATCAACTACTATAGCTTCATATAAACCTTTGGATGACATCATTCAGTATATCTTCAAGATTTTTAAATCTATACAAACTGTAATATAGTAATGCCAATCTGATCATCTCTCCAACAGGTAAGTCTCGATAGATAGGTATGATGCCTTAAAAGGGCTGAAGGGCTGCTGGTGGCATGTGCCAGATCATGAGAGCTAGTTCTGTGCTATTACCACTGGAGCCTTATTTACTATAGTTTTGTGTCCTCACGGTCCTGGTTCTTTTGTTCTAAGTGCAGTTATTAATTAAAGACTTTGGGGTCCCCCTCTAGTATGATATTGCCAAAACCAATCAACCAAAAAAATTTCGTATTTCTATTAGGTACCTGTAGAAAAACATTGTTTCTAAAGCCTATTGCTTGTTGACTTAGTAAAGGAAGATGATAGTAGAAATTGCCATTTGAATAATTCACTATACTTTATATATGACAGGATGGGGTTAGAGCAGAAAAGTGTAAACAATCCTAAGGCAAAATCTAGGCTACTATCCCTGCTACCAGCTCTTTATTGCAGCCTCTTATTATGCAAATTGCACTGTTTAATTGAAGTGTAAATTACTCTAATGTACATCATCTCTGAATTTGGCCTGCTGTTTTCATTCATTTTGCATGACCCCTGCATTCTGAAGGAGGTCTTAATTAAAGCACTGTAGTAGACAGCCTGGCAGCAAGTCGTGGTGTTAGCTGGTGTAACAAGAACAGAACATAAATGCGAGTCATGCGTCACATCTCTAGCTTTCACCTCATCAACTTTGAGACTGAGCTCCGTTATACATCTGTGTGCTTCAAGCAGAGAGGCACTCTTACTATACTAGTACTTTAGTGCCAAATGAGCTGGCATAACAGTATTTGTTGTACAATTTGGTATACCCTTATATGTTGGACTGGCACTCTGAACTCCCCTTGTAGTCTGTTGAAGTCTAAGAGAAAAAATACAGATAAATAGTTGCATCACACTCCTCCTAGATTTGTCTATCAATAGTTCAGATCACTGATTTTAAACTGCTTCTCTGATTCAGGCTCTGTGTGAGCCTATCTCTCTCTGTTAATTGATGCAGGATCCTCTGGAAGCTGCCTTTTGTTAGGAAAGCCAATTTGGAACTGCTGAGAATATTTCACCTTTTTCTATTTCCGATTATTTAAAATATATTTATCTTTTTTTTATCACAAAGCATTCAGGAGCTCAATACTTCAGTATTTCTCTGTAGAGAAAGCTACTTATTTGTCAGTGACCCACTTACAGCACTCCTGGCTGTTGTTTTTGCCTTTTACTGTTGTCTTTTTGGGGAGACAGCAAGTAGGGACACAGGAACCAAGGAAGGACTGTAAATCAAGAGAACATTTTATTTCTGCAGTGAGCCCGTACTTGCAGTGCTTATAACTCAGTAATAAATAAATGGTTCAGGAAGTACTTTGTTTCTGCATAAGTGCTTTTTTAATCTGTTCTGGTAGAAGCAGGGTGTGCTGGAAGTTGTCTGTTTCTGAGATGTAGGTGAAACTGCAAGAGTGAAGTAATTCACAAAAATTTCTGTAACAGAATTTGTTAATGTTCTGAAGCTTCCCACTTGTTTTCACAGTGAGAAGTTTGAGAAGAGGTAAAGAACAAAGGAAAAGTAACATATCTCTTTTAGGATGATACTTAGGAATTAGGGCTGTGGGATAAAAGCCCAGTATAACAAAGGAATCTTTAAACCGTGGCGTCTATGGCTGGCAGAGTAACAACCATGGATGCCACTTCGCAATGCGAATAACTTGACATGCTCTTTTTCAGTATAGCATTTTTTGATTTAAATATCTTTTATTTTATTCTCACCAGTAAGAAAGGCAGTGTAGGACAAAAAAAATTCTGATGTTTAAATTGATATGCAAGAGGCAAGCAAAATTATTTATACATGATATATTTATGTAATTATTTATATATGCTATATTTATGTAATTATTCATATGTGATATATTCATATATAATTATTTCTTATGAGTGTGGTAGGTGTCTGCTACAGACCACGTGATTAAGAAAGGATGTAAATGAATCCTTCTTTAGATAGCTGAAGGAAGCCTCAAGATCGGAGGCCTTGCTAATCACAGGCAATTTCAGTCACCTTGATATCTGCTGGAAGATCAGGATAGCTCAATGCAAGTAATCTAGCAGATTCTTCCCACATCTCTCAAGCCCCTGAACCTCAAGGCAGGGACTGAGAGAATGAAATCCCTCCCATTGTAGGAGAAGACCAGGTTCAAGATCACCTGAGGAATCTGAACATATGCAAGTCCATGGGACCCGATGAGATGCATCCCAGGGTCCTGAGGGAACTGGCAGATGTACTTGCCAGGCCACTCTCACTCATATTTGAAAAGTCATGGCAGTCAGGTGGAGTCCCCAGTGACCGGAAGAAGGGAAACATTACACCCATTTTTAAAAAGGGTAAAAAGGAGGACTCTGGGAACTACCGACCAGTCAGCCTCACCTCTGTGCCTGGTAAGATCATGGAACAGATCCTCTTGGAAGATATGTCAAAGCATATGGAAGACTGGGAGGTTAGAGAGACAGCCAACACGGCTTCACCAAGGACAAATCGTGCCTGAGTAATCTAGTGGCCTTCTATGATGGAGCGATGGCTTCAGTGGACGAGGGAAGAGCTATGGATATCATCTACCTGGACTTCTCTAAGGCCTTTGATATGGTCCCCCCCCAACATTCTTGCCACTAAATTGGAAAAAGATGGGTTCAATGGATGGACTGTTAGATGCAAGAGGAATTGGCTGGATGGCCATGTCCAAAGAGTTATAGTCAATGGCTCGATGTCCAAGTTGAAATCAGTAATGAGTGGTGTCCCTCAAGGGTCTGTACTGGGACCAATACTATTTCATATCTTCATCAACGATGTGTACAGTGGGACTGAATGCACCCTCAGCAAGTTTGCAGATGACACTAAGCTGAGTGGTGCAGTTGATATGCTTGAGGGAAGAGATGCCATCCGCAGGGACCTTGACATGCTTGAGGAGCAGGCCAATGTGAACCTCATAAAGTTCAGTAAGGTCAAGGGCAAGGTCCTGCACCTGGGTTCGGGAAATCCCCAACATCAATGCAGACACAGGGGATGAATGGATTGAAAGCAACCCTGTGGAGAAGGACTTGGGGATACTGGTGGATGAAAAATTAGGTATCTCCGTCCTTGGAGATTTTCAAAACTCTGTGGCTCACAGCCCTGAACAACCTGCTGTAATAGGACTGCTCTGGGCAGGACTTTGGGCTAGTTGACCTCTGGAGGCCCTTCCAACATAGACAATTCCATGAGTCTATGATACAACCTGTGTACAAGATATCTTATAGTCAATCAGCTTTGACTTCTTCTGCAATTTTGAAGAGGTTGGGATACAACTGTGTAACTGTCCATTCTGTGGAATGTGTTATTTCTAAGTACGTCTTTGCTGTTTTTAAAGTTTATATACTTCAGAGAGTAGAAACAATTCTATAGAGTAGCTGGAACACCTAGCGTGACCATAGAACACCTACAGCTGCAACATTTGAAAAGCAACCAGTTGTCTTTGTCATATGTCAGTCCTCTTCATCATATTAATGGCTATTAAATCATAGCATGTAGCTTCACCTATCAGGAAATAACAGCAAAATAAGTGATCCATGCACAGATTAGTGCCAGCCATTTTGTTTCAGAATTTTGAAACCTGGCATGTGTGTTACAGTTCAGCTTTGCATTCTTTCTGCTTACTGGTTAGAAAAGTAAAGGGGTGTGTTCCCTTGCTTTTTTTCAATCATTCAGCTCAGCTTTATCTTTTCTCTCTGATATCTCCACAAAAAATAAATCAGTGTGCAAACGCTTTATTGACAGCTGTTAAGAGACGAGATTCTACATTGTGCCTCCACCGGTGACAAGGGAGATAAAATGCAGCAATACATTTTTTGTACTCAGTGGGCCAATCTGCACAAGCCCACTAGCCAGCCAGCTTGCGTGGTTTTGTTTCTAATGAGCCATATGCTTATTGGAGTGTATTTGGAGGCATGAGTTTAGGTAGGGTTAATCTGATGGATAAGAATGGGTAGGGTACAGAAGGCACAAATCTGTAAAAAATTAGACTTACTCATTTCACAGCTCAGGGAAAAATGTGTTTTTCTGATGGCTGTGAGCATTAACCACAAGATCCCTCTTATTCTCTCAGTCAGTGCTTCTGAAATACTACCGTCTCTGGACACAATGCAAATTTCCTTTTGTATGTGATGTGGTCTTCCTTGTTCTTGTTCCCTTGATTGTAATTCTTCCTCCAGCAGACAAAGAAGACCTCTTTCATCTGTGAAAGACATCTGTGAAAGAACTTGAAGGCCAGGACTGCCTTCTCTCTGACAGCTAATTATCTTCTGTACATAGTCTCTTCTGTATCCCAGTCTTGCTTAATTGTTCTTAGCCTGTATCTTCCCATTTTCAATTGGTGGGAGTCTCTCTTGCCGTTTTCTAAATGGCAATACTCAGTGATTGTTGGTGTGTTTTTTGACATAGTTGGCCTTTTTTCAGGAACCCCTGTTTTTTCAAATTGTTTGAGCTTGGCTTCTTGTTTAGCAGAGCAGGGAACATAATACAGAAGGCAAACTGAAAAAAAAATTAATAATGTATTTACCTTATGTCTCTATAATATAAAAATCTCAGCATTGAAATTGTTATCTGGAAAAAGAGTATGTGAGAAATAATAGTTTTGCCATAGTGTTGTGTGTGAATTGGGGTTAAACTTTCAATAGTAGTGTTCTCTTTACATTCCACTGAGATGTATATCTGTAGATGATGCATATATCTTAGAAGGATTCACCGTATATTAATAAGATGTAATAGATCATAGTCTTAAGTTACCAGGCCAACTTATGCTGTTTACAACTGAAAGAACATGGTTAGTATTCAAAAAGTTCAGGCAAAGCTTTGCATAAGTGGATACTTGCAAGCGCTACGCTTTGCAGCAGGCTGGCAATTTTGGAACATTTCCCTGTAGTGGATTGCTGTAATTATCATAATTGCCATTACCTAATCAAAGAATGGACTGACACTCCTTTGTGCTAGACTTCCTCTGAATCTTTTGTCTAGTCTGTCTCTTTCATTTGATTGGATAGTGAGCTGCATATAGACCTGCAACACATCAACACCTTTGATGGATGGTATGTGCTTGTAGAGTCTAGAAAGGGAATATATTGTTGTCAATACTAGATGGAGAAACTGTATACACTTAAGCAGTAAATCCTGATAGTTGGAGGTTTGTGGTAAAATTTCTTTCATTTCTGCTGAAGGATGCCTAACAAACATTAAATATACTTGCTGTTTTGATATACTGAAATAATTTGTAAGGAGGTAGAACATAAGCTGTTCGTTCCAGTCAGAGAAGATATAACCAATTAAAATTAACAATAAGTTTAAAAGTAGATTAGATTTTTGCTGCTCTGAGTTGTCATCACATTTTGGTTCACTTCAAAAATGATGTCTGACCTGAAGTCAGGATTTATCAATGTCTTGAGTACTTGCAGAGATATGGGAATTATTCACACTGCCGAAAAAATTATTCATTGAAATGTGCAAGGGTAGTTGTATGAAGGAATGTTTATGCAATGCATACAACACGAGAGAGAGCTGCAGGTTCATTTTACATTTGTGGAAGCATAGCAGCTGTTTTAAATGAAAGTACCTTTAAGTACCTTTTCTCTTACAACTTTGGCATATCAAGTAATTGTAGTTTGATCACAGTAACAGGAGACATTCCAAAAGAATCTCTGATAGGAAAAAAGAAGCAATTGAGAGATGTGTACATGTTTATATGTGAGAGCTGATTAGATTTCACAGCTTGTTGACTAGAACAAATACCTGATATAAAGTCATGAAGTTGTACATTGCAGCAAAAAGTGAGATGAAGGCCTGTATTATCCAAAATTTTTACTCATCCCCAGAATAAATGCGTGTATATTGAAACATTACTGCATGAGTCAGCTTGCATTTGGAAATGCAGAACTGACTGGTCTATGCACAACAGAGCATTTTTGTTTACCTGTACAGCTGCCTACAGGGGGGAAAAACAAAGTCAAGTCATCATGTTAAATATATGCTAGCTATTGTAAACACAGTAGAATATTCTGGGTGAGGTTCATCTCTTGAATTTGTCTAGATGTCAAAATGTGAGATACTTCAGCCTTTGTTTTCAGTGGAATGATAGTACCTCTAAATCGGAGGCAATTTGCCCATTTCTTCTATATTTCTGTGTTACTATAAGATGAATTGTCATCGTTCATACTTTTCCCTGCTGTCCTTAAAGAGAATGACTATCAGGCTAACCTTCAGATGCCTGCATTTGGGTTCTGTGAATCCCACCAGTTTATGCAATTATTTACCCCAACTGTAATGTTTTACTACAGTATAAATAAAATGAATAGAAGTCTGCGTGGGCTGGAGCAAAGAACCTCTGCTGTGATATGCAGATATGAGTCCTTTTTCTGAATGTCTTGTTGTAGCTTATGGAGTGTTTTGAGCTGCCTTAGCAGTGACTAGCAAATTAAATAGTGCTATAATCATCCCCAGGCACCGCAGCTTGCTCGCCTGTAATGTCAGATTGTTAGAATAGTCACTGGCCCACTTTTGCCCTGTGCCAGCTAGTATTCTTTCCAAACAATTCCTGCTTATAGTTCAGGAATTAGCGTGGGCTAGTGGCTGGTCCCAGTAGGCAGTCTGGATGAGGCCACCTTCGTGAAAGACAGCATGGTAGTACGGATGCCAGTTCTTCCACGCCAATTGGCCTCAATGCCAGGGAACAGTCCCAATCTCATTTAACTGACTAGTAAAGATACATATGTCAAATACTGTACTGTTGTTATAGTAATGAAGATTGTCCTTCTTTCTGCACTGTGGTTGGTGTGGTATCTATGTAGCCCACAGGAAAAGATGAAAGAAAGAAAAGAGTTTCCAGCACACCTTGCCAAGGACCCATTGCCTACTCTGAAGCTGTTACCTGCTCTGTCCCTTCTCCAAGACAGCAGCTTGTGTAAAATAAATGGATCAGTGCTGTCCCAAAATTGATTTTGTATAGTGTGACAGGAGATTAATAGATTTCCAGGTTGACTGAGTAGTTTGATTTCTTCCTTCTTTTGTACTTCTTTTATGAAATTTTTTACTTAAAAATACCTTAAAGGCCCTGAAAATTCAAATGGAAGAATTTTTTTAAGCTGAAAACTGTTAAGAATTGGAAGTGTTCAGACTTTTGGTGAAGACCATGACACATTGTTTTCCAGAATTTGCTTTTTGGAAAGGAAGCCTGGACTTCATGGCATAATTTTAGAAGTCCAACTTTCCATGGTACAAAAATGACACCCCACCCTTTTTCTTAACTGGATTTAGACCTGACCAGGTTCTAGCCTAATCAATGCTTACTTGCTTATCTGCCTCATAGTTTCTTGTTTGAGGAGTTTGTTATTTCTCTTCAAGTATTTTGGTACGTTATGCTTATGGTGCAAAAACTTCTTTAAATTCTGTAAGGGAGAAAGCTATTAAAAAGCTATGCAAACTTTATTTTTCTGATAGGCAAAAATAATCTTGCATGTTTATATCAATAGTTATGTTCTGCTTTAGTTAAATTCTAAAGTGCTGTTTGCCAACTTTGGATGAAGCACTGACTGATACATTAGAGATGCAGGTATTTGTAAGAATCAGAAGACTATAAAAGTAATTTATTAAGTCAGTGAACCTCATTTTCAAAGTATGTAGGCTTTCGTATCAGGAACAAAAGTCCATCTTTTTTTAGCAAAGTAACTTTAAGAAGTTAATAAATTTAGCAAATGCTGAATTTAAATCAACATGATCTTGATATTTAAACTGAACTTTTACTGTACTACTTTTTGAGGTTGCTTATTTGGTGTGAAGGTGCACAGTGATCAATGATACGATTTATAAGGAAAAAACCAGTATCTTGCAAAAACATGTAACATTTGATTAATTTTTTTTCTGAGGAAACTAAAAAAGAAATGTTATGAGTTGCTGTTAAGTAAGAATGTCTTTAAAAAGATGTTCTTTTGAAAATTAGTTCTTTAGCGTTTTAATCTGTTGATAAAACTCAGCAACATTTTTTATGTGGATAGTGCTCTTAAAGTGTTTTGTTCCCTGTGATCGTAGAAGCAGTTGCATCCTTGCTTTGCGTAGGAAACTGAAAGGATAGCATAAGCTCCATGAGAGAGAATGTGGAATTGTTTCCCTACTTTTAAGTGCTTCTAGAGAGATTTGTGTGCTGTGAGGACTGAGTACAGACTGGACTAAATATTTTAACTGGAAGCAAGGAAGCTGGGGAGAAGTGAGACTGGGGGGAAGTATCTAGGCTTCTGATCTCTCACTGAGAGTTTTTGCAGTTATCGGTGGAAAGTGGGAAGTACAGTTAGCAACTAAGAGCCTAAATACTTTCTGAAATCTTTGTTAGATGTAAGTCTAAATATTGGTATGAAACCTCAGGAAATAAACCTAAGGTAAAGTTTTTTTCTGCAATTTATGTTTGGAGAAAACTGGTGCAAAGTTCAATGACAGTTCAAAGTCAAGAAAAGTCAGTCTGAAATTCCTAACAAAGTCTTCTTCCAAGTCAAAATCTTTGTCCCAGAAGTTGCGAACCTCTTTCTGAGATAGTGTTTCACAAAGAGAAACTAGAAATTGCTGTAATACATTATGTCATTTTTGTTTCCTGAATACCATTAATGCATTTCTTTTACAGGAACTGCTGCAATTTTTCTAAGTAATAGGCCCATGGGTTCAAGTGTTCTGCCCTTTCCTTGCCATCTTCATTTGTCCAGTGCTCAAAATACTTCCAGCAGACAGCTTTGTCAGTTCTGTTAGGAAAATTATTTTATGGCACACTTGAAGTCTGATATTTGTCTTTGTCTGTGTTCTCTTTAGTTTGTCATCTAAATCACACTTCAGAAAGCCAATAAAGCAAGACATGACCCAAAAAACTAAGTACTTCTGATTAAATCACAATTTCTGTGAAAATTACTGGAATTTCAGCTCTCCAGTTCTAAAACTGAAAGCTTAGTGTTGGGTAAAACCAAACCAAACAACTACCATACAATTACAGAGGTTTTCAGAAAGACAGATAAATACCAGATCCAAGAAATTGCTGTCATAAAAATATCAATACTTGCTGAATCTGCTCTTTCTGAGATATGGAGGCAGAGAAGGGCAGACGAATGAGATACTAAACATTAATGGTTTTATCTTAGGCTTTGGGTTTTTTGTTTGGTTGGCTGGGGTTTTTTGTGTTTGTTTTTTGTTTTCTCATGGGTCATAGTCATGGTTTTAAAGCCCAAGTATCTGAAGACATGCTGTTCCTAATTTTTTATAAAGTGCAATATGTACACCCTTTCTTTCTTGTATTTGTACTATAATAAATAATTACTGTCTACTTTACTTACTCATTATAAATCAGTCGTTGCCTAAATGCCTGTTTCAAAACGATACCACTTTAACAATGAATGTTTTTGGAAAGTTGTATGACAGAGAACTGGACTTGAACCTCTATGCATCTAGTAGGGTCCCTTTCTCTACCAGTTTGCTCATGAATCTTTTAACTGCATCTTCTGCCTCCTTTATGCAAGCCAGTTTTAGAACTCTGTCTTTGGAGTTAATTTATACTATTGTTTGCTTGCTATACATGCCTTTCTTCTCATTGTGAAAGGTGTCCATTTTGTAACTATGCCAGTACTGTGTATGTTTATAAGGCTGTGGAACATACACACACAAAAAATTCCTTCTTTCTAAGTGGGTCGTGAACCCAGCCTGTTATTTCCTACTAGGGACTTGTTTCCAAACATAAGGCAATGATTAAGAATAGACATTGAAGAGAAACCAGGAACATAACACCTTGGTTAAAATTTAGAGATTTCTCTTCTTAAGTGACCTTTGGACTCATTTGCAGTGCATGAAAGTGGGAACCTTACCACACCTAACAACTTACAGTGCTACTTATTGTTATTGCCAGTAGATGGCATTCTTTATATTAACTAAATAATTAAGAATTTGAAACCTTTTTGTCAGTTTTTTTTTGGGGGGGGAGGTTGATAGACATTTGCTTTTCAGAGCGTTCATGGAAATCATACATACCTGCTATTTTGAAATGTTTTCTCAAAATTCCTTATTTCAATTCAACAAAGCAATCTTACTTTTTTTGAAAATGAAAGTCATTTCAGATTCACGTAATGATGCAATTCAGCTGATTTAGTAATTTTTACTTTTATTTGGGGTGAGGAAGAGGAAAGGGTTTTTCTTTTCCTCTTTGGAAGATAAAACAGAATATGTAATGGAGAGCTCAGAGTTTAATATTGCTGCTTTCATTCAAGAAAACTTCTTTAAGAGATATTTTTTCTGCCCTATTGCTTACTCTCTGCAACCCCTACAGATTATAGACACAACCATTTTTTGTGTAGCAGATCTGTAATGACCTGTGGCAGAGCTGGGGAAATAACCCAGCAACCTGAGTCCAGGTGTAATTTATAGCTCACTAACGTTTGCCTTTTTTTTTTTCTCCTTTGAATGCTTAATCCAAAGCCCACTAAAGTTAACAAGGAGATGTATATTGGCAACAGAACTTTTTTGACCTGTTTCAATGGATACTGAAATGAGAGGGCTGCTCACAAAGTAAGATACTTTGATGGACGATAACCAGAAGATTTTTACTGCTTTAGTCATATTGCAATCCATGACCTTTGCAATGATAAATGAGCAACTGAGGTGTAGAAGGTATTTCAAGATGCACTGCATTTCAAAATGTATTGCATATTCCACTGCATAATCCAGATATTGATCCTTGTGGCTTTTGTGTGTGCTGAATGTTTATTTCACAAGCACCAACCAGCAGGTAGGGGCCAGACACCCCTGAGGGTGTGTGCACTAGAAGTCTAATGTCCCCAGCTGGGATATTGGAATACTGTGCACTTGGTTCAATTTGCTATCGCATTCAAACTGAGTCCATCACTTTGTGCCTGTACAGCCGCCATTTACCCAGACGTGAGCTTGAGGTGAGTGTGAGCAGCAGCCTCTCAGATTCTGGGCAAATGAGCCTTCTCTGGTTGGAGGAGGTACTGCCAAATGTGGAACGCTTTCCAGATACGACTATTGGTGACGACTAATATATATCTACTAAGTAATGGATTCCTATCAGCAATGGCTTTGTTTCTAAACCTAGCCTTTGAATGGCAGTGATTTTCAGTCCTTAATAGTTTACAGTAGTGTCAAACTGAAGAACTAAGTTGGAAGACCCCCTGTCCCAGTAGGGCAACTGACCTACATAGGCTTACACCCCGTAGCACTGAAGAAACAAAATAGGATTTTACCTTACTGCACAGTTTTGCATACTGGAAAAAACCCTTTTATTACCCCCAGGACCATCAGAAGTCCTGTATGCAGTGGCCTGGTTGCAGTGTCACTGGATACAAAGGAATTAGTCACAGTGGTGATTCTTGTCATGACACTGCAGTTAGAGGACCAAGTTGAGAGCCAGGGAAGAACAAAGGTGTTTTAATTGTGTTTATGATTATGGGCAAAATGCCTGTGGAAGGATATTCAGGTCATCAGTAATGCTCTGCTACTCAGAATTTATTCCATTTACCCAATCTTCATTGGAAATGTCGTTCACAGTGCTGCTTACTTAGGGAAGATGCTGCCACAAGTATTTGTCCCAAATACTACCTTGCCACACAAGGAATTGCAGTAATTTTATGTAGCTTGAGGAGTAAGATATTTATCACTCATTGCACAGCGGTTCAGCTTTTCATGCAGAACATGCACTGGAGCATATTTGAAGAGCAGCTCCAAGTGTCTCCCACCCTTTAAAGTTTCATATAAGCTTTAAGTGGACTCTGAAAGTAAAAGGAATTAATAGAAACCAGAAACATCAGAAACATATGCAGACTTATGTTTTTATATATTTAATGGCATACTGGAATTCTGTTTGCTGCTTGTATGTTAGATTAAACTGTAGGTGAACTTTAATCTTTCTTGTGATTAGTAAATTTGATTTAGTTATCCTTAATCCATGCCTTTATCAAAAAGCACAGGCTACTAACCTGTTTTATCAGTATTGAAATGATAATTAACTTGAGCTGGCATGCAAATGTTATAAATTCTGGATCTTTTCATTCAAATTTTTACCTCTACTTACATTTTTTTGGGCTTGTTCCCAAATGAGTAATAGTTCTGTTTTATTAGTTTCAGCATGTTCTAATACTTAAAAGCTGTTACCATAAACAAGAAATATGCTGATCTTTTCTCACTCTTCTGGATGTAGAAAGAATGTGGTAGTTAGTCTGAACAGCCTGCAATTTATTTTGTATTAGCTATCTTTTTATTTCATATCACAGATTCAAAGATATTTCTACACACCTCTCTGTGACCTTTGCTACTGATTGGTTAGCAATTTGAATGTGATGCACCATTGATTATCATCTAATATAGATATTTGAAGGAAATAATCAACTCAGAGATCTCTTGGTCTCATATATATGATGTATTGAATTTCATTATTGGCATCTTACATTCATTAGTCATAGGTGACTGATTTTTGACTGGAGATATCACAGTAATGTTATGGTCAAGAATGTATTTGTCCAGTTTTTGTGAGGATACAGATGAATAGTAATTGAATAATAATCAGCCAATGATTATTTTATAAGCATTTCAAGTAATTAACACAGCAAAAAAGAGAAGGATAATGATGAATAGAGGGTAAATCATAAGAAGTGTAAATATGGCTTTATGATTTCCTAAACTTTAATAGTTCTTTGGTGGCAATGGCAACTAAGCAAAAGACAGGGAAAAAAAGCTCTGAAGAAACAGAAGGAAGGGCATTGTGTATATAAATATAAATGCATTCATTAATATTAATACAGGTTTTCCTGAGGTCTGAAATGAAGTGCATAATGATGAGCAGTTGTATCTAAATCAAAGCAAGATGTGCAAGAATCTGTCACTTGTAGAATTATCTAGCATGCCAAACCTCAGACATTAATTACAGTTCCATTCTTGGGTCATCTCAGTGAATATATTAACAGTAGGTCACAGGAATTTCATAGAAAACTTCTCATTCCTGATGTTGAGCATAGTGAGGTTTATGAGCATCTTGAAGAGATCATCAGTCTTTTGGGTAGGAAGCTTGCACTTCTGTAAATCTGCAAGTTGTATCAGTTTCTACTGAGATCAGGTAGATCATTTCTCAGATGACAAACTTTCAAGGATGATCTAATAAGCAGGTACTCTATAGAAAGAAACAAGTGATCTACTAGAGTTCATTCTCCTGTTCGGCACTTTTTCTTGCTTCTATGTTTAACTTGTAAATTCTTAAGATTAGAGTTTATTTTCTTTATAGCAAACAGTTATGAAAGTTGATGTGATGGGTTTGGGTCAGCTAGACTTAGCTGCAATGCAAAGAGGACATGCAAACATAGGCAGTGGTAAGTAATATCTAAATTAAATCTGAGGCTGGTTTAGCTGTAAATGATAACTCACGCTAAATGACCTTATAAATAGTGCTTGCTGATATGGAATTGTATATTGACTGTCATTTTGTCATATGACAAGTATAGCTGTGTGTCTGAAGAGCTCTTTCTGAGGTGGTAAATGTGGTTCTTTCTCAATGGGAATGACTCATATCATCACGAATTTGATATTGTGACATTTTCAGGTTTTATTCCATCTTATCCGTGTGGCTTAGTGTTATACTCTTCAGAGTGTTATACGTTGACCAAACTGAGTCAGCAAGGTGACATAATCTTGTCTAGATTCATTTAAAAGGATTGTGGAGCACTAGATCCTTTAGATAATGGAGTGCAATAATGATTTGTTCTGCTTAAAAACTTGTAAAAAGGAAATTTCTCTCCTCACAGAGGGGTGACTTTTTGACAACTATCTCTTATGAGCTAGAAAAAGGCTATTCCACCTTTCATAACAGCAAGTTTTCTTTGGGGATTAACATGCCTAGATTTCCAATGGTGGACCACTTAGCCATAGTTAAGGTGGATGATTATGGGCACCATAAGTTTTGAATATTCAAATTTAAAACTTAATTTTCTTTTATCTTGCTTGTGCCTCTTTAAGAATTCATATCTGTGAACAGCTGAGTGAGATTTACTTGCACAGGCACTCGCAGGAAGTGAATCTCAAGTTCAGAAGCTTAAAGATTTGCACTCTAATTGCTACACTTCTTTTTTTTAAACTTAGGGCAAAGCTTAGCTCAGCAGACAAGCAGAATTTTTCAATCGCCTTCCAGAGGCAGCTAAATAAGCCAGTCAGGGACCTGATTACAATCTTTACATGGAATTACTTTATGTCAGTAAGGATCGTGTGGTGCTAAGGGCAATGCATTCTGTATATTGGACAGAGAACATGTTACAGTTTCTAAACCTCTTTGTCAGAATCCCAAATACCTTGTGCCTCATGCAGAAAACTTTGCAAGACTGACATTTCAGCGTGGTTAACGCCCTTGAGTTCTGCTGAGTATTTTCTATATAGTTTTACACGTAGGAGGCCTTCAGGGTGTTCTTCATTCACTGAAATAAACAGTTGTGGGGAGATAACTAAATCTACATTTCTTCAAGAAGTTTTTGCTGAATTGCCATAGTAATGATATATTTCTATAATATGATTTGCCTAATAATGGCAGAAATGTTTCAGTGTAAGGCACTATCATCAATAACAAAAAATCACGTAATCAATGTATCATGTAAATCTTCACTCAGCTTTTTAAAATTCCTTTGGGGACAGTGGGGGCTGAATGTAGAAACCTTTATGGCAATGTGAAGTGTTCCTGCTGTACCTGAATATCTAGGTACAGCTCAGTAGTGTAGCAGTAAAAAAAAATAAAAATAGGATAAACTCCAAAAAACGTAAAATGGACCTTGAAACCAGTTGTTGTGGTTTAACCCAGCAGGCAGCTAAACACCACATAGCCGTTCGTTCACTCCCCCCCACACAGTGGGATGGGGGAGAGAATTGGAAAAAAGGTAAAAATCATGGGTTGAGGTAAAGACAATTTAATAGGACAGAAAAGGAAGGGAAAATAATAATAATGATAAAAGAATATACAAAACAAGTGGTGCACAGTGCAATTGCTCACCACCCACTGACCGATGCCCAGCCAGATCCCGAGCAGTGGTCACCACCCCCTGGCTACCTCTCCCCCAGTTTATGTACTGAGCATGACATCATATGGTATGGAATGTCCCTTTGGCCAGTTTGGGTCAGCTGTCCCAGCTGTGCCCCCTCCCAGCTTCTTGTGCACCTCCAGCCTCTTCTCTGGCAGGGCAGTATGAGAAGCTGAAAAGTCCTTGACTAGTGTAAGCACTGCTCAGCAACAACTAAAACATTGGTGTGTTATCAACATTATTCTCCTACTAAATCCAAAACACAGCACTATACCAGCTACTAGGAAGAAAATTAACTCTATCCCAGCCAAAACCAGGACAATATCCACCCCTTATTCTATACTATCTACATCATGCCCAGGTCCCACACTTTCCAGTACATCCCAATTAATCACCACCACTTTTCCTGTATTTTTATATATACACAGATATCATTCCCTAAGTCTATGGGCCATCCCTATAAAATGTCCATTGTGTTCATTTAGTCCATGACTTCGGGCTCCATCTGTCATAACACTCCTTCAGGGCAGGAGAGATGGTGTGTAGTATTGGATTGTTGCATGCTGAAGCCAGTTCTGGTTCCATCACCGCTGTGCTTGTCTGGTTCTATCATCAAAATTCATTGTTCGTTAATTTGGGTGATTCTTACCGTGATACTGTTGATATGGCGTATAGCAACCATAGTAGTGATGACATACGGTATTATATAGCAATTAACATCATACAATTCAAATCATTGTCTGTTCTCACCCAAAACCAAATCCCCTTGAAGTACACATCGGACTTCCCCATCCTTCCTCATCACCCACCAAGTGCACCCTGGTCCTTGAGCAAAAGCAATCCCACGGATGGGTTTGCTTTTGCCTGAGGCAGGAATAACCCAGACTGTCTTCCCCAGCATATTTTTTACTTGCACTACAGGGACTTTATCCCCTTCTACAGTACGTAAAAGTTTTGACTGGGCAAGGCCAGCTCGATTGGCAGATCCCCGAGTGTTGACTAACCACATGGCTTTTGCTAAATGTGTGTCCCAATGTTTGAACGTCCCACCACCCATTGCTCTCAGTGTAGTCTTAGGCAGTCCATTGTATCGTTCAATTTTCCCCGAGGCTGGTGCATGATAGGGGATGTGATACACCCACTCAATGCCACGCTCTTTGGCCCAGGTGTCTGTGAGGTTGTTTCAGAAGTGAGTCCTGTTGTCTGACTCAATTCTTTCTGGGGTGCCATGTCACCATAGGACTTGCTTTCCAAGGCCCAGGATAGTGTTCCGGGCAGTGGCATGGGGCATGGGATATGTTTTCAGCCATCCGGTCATTGCCTCCACCATTGTAAGCACGTGGCGCTTGCCTTGGCGGGTTTGTGGGAGTGTGATATAATCAATCTGCCAGGCCTCCCCGTATTTATGTTTCAACCATCGTCCTCCATACCAGAGAGGCTTTAACCGCTTGGCTTGCTTGATTGCAGCGCATGTTTCACATTCATGGATAATCTGTGCAATAGTGTCCATGGTCAAGTCCACCCCTCGATCACGAGCCCATCTGTATGTTGCACCTCTTCCCTGATGGCCTGAGGTGTCATGGGCCCACCAAGCTATAAATAATTCCCCCTTATGTTGCCAGTCCAGATCCACCTGAGCCACTTCAATCTTAGCAGCCTGATCCACCTGCTGGTTATTTTGAGTTCTTCAGTGGCCCGACTCTTGGGTACGTGAGCATCTACGTGATGGACTTTTGCAACCAGGTTCTCTACCCAGGCAGCAATATCTTGCCACAATGCAGCAGCCCAAATGGGTTTACCTCTGCGCTGCCAGTTGCTCTGTTTCCATTGCTGCAACCACCCCCACAGGGCATTTGCCACCATCCATGACTCAGTATAGAGGTAAAGTACTGGCCACTTTTCTTGGTCAGCAATATCTAAAGCCAGCTGGATGGCTTTCACCTCTGCAAACTGACTCGATTCACCTTCTCCTTCAGCAGTTTCTGCCACTTGTCGTATAGGACTCCACACAGCAGCCCTCCACTTCCAATGTTTTCCCACAAGACGACAGGACCCATCAGTGAACAAAGCATATTGCTTCTCATTTTCTGGTAGTTTATTATACAGTGGGGCCTCTTCAGCATGTATCACCTCCTCCTCTGCCGATATTCTGAAATCTTTGTCTTCTGGCCAGTCCATGATCACTTCCAAGATTCCTGGGTGACTGGGGTTTCCTATTTGAGCCCGTTGTGTGATCAGTGTGACCCACTTACTCCACGTAGCACCAGTTGCATGATGTGTACAGGGGATCTTCCCTTTGAACATCCAGCCCAGCACCGGCAGTCGGGGTGCCAGGAGGAGCTGTGCTTCAGTACCAATCACTTCCGAAGCGGCTTGAACCCCTTCATATGCTGCCAATATCTCTTTTTCAGTTGGAGTATAGCGGGCCTCGGATCCTCTGTATCCCCGACTCCAAAACCCTAGGGGTCGACCTCGAGTCTCCCCTGGTGCTTTCTGCCAGAGGCTCCAGGTAGGGCCATTCTTCCCGGCTGCGGTGTAGAGCACATTTTTTACATCTTGTCCTGCCTGGACTGGCCCCAGGGCTACTGCATGAACTATCTCCTCTTTAATTTGTTCAAAGGCTTGTCGTTGCTCAGGGCCCCATTTGAAATCGTTCTTCTTCCGGGTCAGTTGGTAGAGAGGGCTTACAATCAGACTGTAATTTGGAATATGCATTCTCCAAAAACCCATGACGCCTAAGAAAGCTTGTGTTTCCTTTCTGCTAGTTGGTGGAGACATGGCTGTTAGTTTGTTGATCACATCCATTGGGGTCTGATGACATCCATCTTGCCATTTTATTCCTAAAAACTGGATGTTCTGTGCAGGTCCCTTGACTTTACTTTGTTTTATGGCAAAACCGGCCTTCAGCAGGATTTGGACTATTTTCTTCCCTTTCTCAAAAACCTCTTCTGCTGTGTTGCCCCACACGATGATGTCATCAATGTATTGCAGATGTTCCAGAGCTTCACCCTGTTCCAGTGCAGTCTGGATCAGTCCATGGCAAATGGTGGGGCTGTGTTTCCACCCCTGGGGCAGTCGGTTCCAGGTGCACTGGATGCCTCTCCAAGTGAAAGCAAACTGTGGCCTGCACTCTGCTGCCAAAGGGATTGAGAAAAATGCATTAGCGATATCAATTGTGGCATACCACTTGGCTGCCTTTGAGTCCAGTTCGTATTGAAGTTCTAGCATGTCTGGCACGGCAGCACTCAGCGGTGGCGTGACTTTGTTCAGGCCGCGATAGTCTACTGTCAGTCTCCACTCTCCATTAGACTTTTGCACTGCCCATATGGGACTGTTAAAGGGTGAGCGAGTCTTGCTGATCACTCCTTGGCTCTCCAGTCGATGAATCAGCTTATGGACTGGAATAAGGGAGTCTCGGTTGGTACGATATTGCTGCTGGTGCACCATTGTGGTAGTGGTTTGCATCTGTTCTTTGATCCTCAACAACCCCACAATAGAAGGGTCCTTTGAGAGACCGGGCAAGGTGGACAGCTGTTTAATTTCCTCCATCTCCGAGGCAGCTATACCAAAAGCCCACTGGTACCCTTTTGGGTCCTTGAAATGCCCTCTCCTGAGGTAGTCTATGCCAAGGATGCACAGAGCCTCTGGGCCAGTCACAATGGGCTGCTTCTGCCACTCATTCCCAGTTAGGCTCACTTCAGCCTCCAATACAGTTAGCTGTTGGGATCCCCCCATCACCCCAGAAATACAGATGGGTTCTGCCCCTTTATAGCTTGATGGCATTAGGGCACACTGTGCACCGGTGTCTACTAGAGCCTTACACTGCTGTGGGTCTGATGTGCCAGGCCACCGAATCCACACAGTCCAAGTAAAGCTGGTTGTCCCTTTCCTCCACCTGGCTGGAGGCAGGGCCCCTCTAGTCCTGGTCATAGTATTCGTTACTCACTTCTTGTAAATGCGAATCAGAAGTCCCTTTATTAAGATTGGAAGTAGGATCAGCTCTTCTACTCTGTCTGGGGAACTGCCCACTGGAGACTGGAGCAGCAATTTTCCTGGAAGAACCCCCTTTTGTGATTGCTTTTCCTTGTAACTTATGTACCCATGCCTCTAGGGTTGAGGTAGGTTTTCCATCCTACTTCCTCATGTCCTCTCCATGGTCATTTAGGTAAAACCACAGGGTGGCCCATGGTGTATATCCACTATATCCTGTCTCTTGAGCAGAGGCATGCTTACTCCTAATGGCTGAGATACTGGTCCGTACAGGTGGGGAGTAGGGCATATCCTCTTTGAATCGCTGGAACTCCCGGGACAGTTTCTCCACAGCAGTCCCATAGGGAGGAAGAGAGACTTTCTTTGTATTGCCAGAGTTGGCCAGCCAAGCCATCCACCGTTTGTCCCTCTCCGTCTTTCCAGGTCATTACTGCCAATGAATTGGCATATGACGATGGTGCTCTCCGTACAAACTTCTGCCACATGGGTTGCGTGCACCTGACTTCATCTGGATCTTTGGATAACTGCTCATTGTCCAGGTCATCATAAATCACCTCCAGCATGGCTAATTTCCTCAGGTACTGGGTACCTCTCTCCATGGTGGTCCACTTGCCTGGGTGACATATAACCTCTTCCTTGAAGGGATAGCTTTCCTTTACACCTGACAGGAGTCGCCTCCAGAGGCTGAGGCCTTGTGCCCCTTTTCCAATTGCTTTGTCAATTCCCCTTCCCTGGAAAGGGATCCCAGCTGCTTGGCTCCTCTACCCTCTAATTCCAGGCTACTGGCCCCGTTATCCCAGCACCAGAGCAGCCAGGTGACAATGTGCTCACCTGGACGACAACTGAAATCTTTTTGCATATCTTGCAGCTCACTCAGGGATAGGGATTGGGTGGTTACTGCCTCATTTATGAGTTCTGCCTCTTCTCCCTCCTCTTCTCGTGGTGGCCCTGCTTCAGAGTAGCCTGCCTCATCCACTTCTTCCTCCTTCCCCTTACTAGCAGGAGTTTCTTCCCTTACTAAACGAGCTGACTCTCGCATCCAGTTTTTCTTGTGTATAGGGGTGACTGGTACCGGCATGGGTTGGTTCTCTGGTTCAGCTGCAGTGCCTGTCACTGGGGTTGGAGTAACCACCGTGCCCGTCGTGGGGGTTGGAGTAGCTGCAGTGCCTGTCATTTTGTCATCAGATCTAGAGACCTTCTCTTCCCCTTGAGAGTACTGCATAGTGTTGAGCAGGGCTCGGTAGGCATGGGCTAGGCCCCAGCACATTGCAGTGATCTGTGTCTCTCTGGAGTTGGCAGGGTGAGAACATACTTTTTCCAAATATTTTCCTAGTTTTTCAGGATTCTGCAGTTGTTCAGGGGTGAAGGTCCAAAACACTGGAGGTGCCCACTGTCCTAGCTACTTGCCCATGCTATCCCACACACCCTGCCACTCATAACTATCCATCCTCGGGGCAGATCTCTGGATGTTATTCTCAAATAGATGTTCAACTTCTTTAAACAAGACCTGAAACGCATTCAGGAGTAGGAGCAACAGAAACATGCCGGTTTGAACATCCCAAGGATATTCAAAATTCTCAAGAGCTATTGTAACTAGCCTGGAGGAGAAGGGGAAGGTGAAGGAGCGCGAGAAAGTGTCCCCCCTTGTTTCCCCCATAAATTGGCTCTCTGAGGAGAAGAGGTAAAGAGTGTAATTATTAATAGTTTCCGAGAGATGGTTCCCGAAGTACGGAGATGATGGCAACACTGAGTACAAATACCGGATTAGTCTCATGACCAGTAATTTTATCTTATCATAAGCCAGTGTTACACGGTACAGCAAAATGATAACCTTAATCCAGCCACCAGAGGTGATAAACAGCACAACAGGAAACATATACTGCAAGTAAGGTCTTACATAGCACAACTCTGAGAACAAGCACAACTACTCTGAGAGCAAATAAATCAACATTGCGACCAGCGACTGTTAACCTAATAATGAATGCTTATAACAAATTTGTTTTACCACGTTCTGGTCAGATCTGTCATTATCTCAAGCCTTCAAGCCCCACGTTGGGCCACCAAAATGGACTGTCATGGTTTAACCCAGCAGGCAGCTAAACACCACACAGCCATTCGCTCACTCCCCCCCACACAGTGGGATGGGGGAGAGAATTGGAAAAAAGGTAAAAATCATGGGTTGAGGTAAAGACAATTTAATAGGACAGAAAAGGAAGGGAAAATAATAATAATGATAAAAGAATATACAAAACAAGTGGTGCACAGTGCAATTGCTCACCACCCACTGACCGATGCCCAGCCAGATCCCGAGCAGTGGTCACCACCCCCTGGCTACCTCTCCCCCAGTTTATGTACTGAGCATGACATCATATGGTATGGAATGTCCCTTTGGCCAGTTTGGGTCAGCTGTCCCAGCTGTGCCCCCTCCCAGCTTCTTGTGCACCTCCAGCCTCTTCTCTGGCAGGGCAGTATGAGAAGCTGAAAAGTCCTTGACGTAGTGTAAGCACTGCTCAGCAACAACCAAAACATTGGTGTGTTATCAACATTATTCTCCTACTAAATCCAAAACGCAGCACTGTACCAGCTACTAGGAAGAAAATTAACTCTATCCCAGCCAAAACCAGGACACCAGTGCAAGAAATTGAAATGCAAAAATACTGGGAATATATCTATTCTGTTTTCCTCCTGTACTGGGTGCAGGTGGCAAGAAGGTGGGGGGGGGGGGGGGGCTGCAGGGGCGGACTCTGTGAGGAGAGGCCGGGGCTGCCCCATGCCAGACACAGCCGGTTCCAGCCGGCTCCAATGGACTCACCGCAGGGCACAGCTGAGCCCCTCAGTCAAGATGGTGGTGCCTCTGGGAAAGTGTATTTAAGAAAGGGCAGAAAATTATGGATGAGGAGGGAAAAAAGGGGTGAGAAACAGCAGTATGAACACTGAGGTCAGAGAAAGGAGGAGGAGGAGGAGGCACTCCACGGCAGAGCAGATATCCACTGCAGCCCATGGAGGACCCGCACTGGAGCAGGGGAACAGTGTGAGGAGGAAGGAGCGGCAGAGGGGAGCTGTTATGGACTGACCAGAACTTCCGGTTCCCCATCCCGCTCTGCGCTTGTGGCGGGGGAGGAGAGGAGTCAGGAGCGGAGGAGTGAAGCTGAACATGGGAAAGCGGTAGGAGAGGTATAGTTTTAATGTTTGTGGTTTTGTTTCCCAGTACCCAAATTAGTAATTAAATACCTATTTAATAGTATTAGATATTAAAAATTTATTAACAATTAAATATTAATATTATTATTATAATTAAAATTAATTTTCCTCAAGTCAGTTCTGGTTTGCCCACTGAATTTAACTTTCAAAAGCCAGTTCACAATTCAGATGTTTAGATTCCATACAGACACTTACGTATTGAGGTCATTAGTCTCTGTTTGATTTAAGAGCAAAGCCGTATCTTCAAGAAGGGCCTATGACCGATTTGGAAGGTAAACACAGCACTGTCTCTGACAGCATTTTGATGACTAAACACCTTCATTACTATAACCATTTGCAAGATAAATATCCAACAGGTCATTGATACTGTCTCCTCTAATTCCCACAAGAATTCGAAAAATAAACAAGCACGGATTCTGGGGCTGGCCCACTTGGAAAGAGGAAAAATAGTTCCCTGTTCCCACAAAATGAAAAGTTCATGGTCATCACATTTCAATTTCAGGAAAAATAAGCTTCATTCATACTATTATATTTATCTATACATATGCTGCTTTAATAATTCACTTGTTAAATGGTAGTTATCCTTAGTCAAGATGAAATCAAGCCCAAAAATCATTACCTGAAATTGTGGGTAATGGTGGCGTTGGCAGTCACGTACTAAGAGTGGATAGTGACTACTTATACCTGATCTGAATGATCTAAGCAGGTAGAAGCACAAACTGCCAATACTTTACCAAAATTTCTTTCCAACTCAGTTCTGCATGGTATTATTAGCTCTTCACTTGGTGTCACATTAGAAGAAATGTCTGGGTAGTACAAATACGCAATCCAAAAATCATAATTCAGGAAATGTAGCCATGGCACTGTACCTGTTTTTGAGTATTAGTATGTTTTAAACAAGGTCAAGTAGTACTGAGTTTGGAATTTCTTTACAATTGGCACTAAATAGCTACCAGGATAGGAAAGAATGGTAGATAAGGAAAAATCAAGACCAACATCTCTAAAAATTGTAAAAGATGATGCTATACTAAGCATAAATATATACATTTCTATAAACTTACACAATCATGAAAAAAGTTAGTAGCAAGGAAGATTCTTTTCAAGTCTTTCCCCTCTTCTTTTTTCTACTTCATATTATTTTAAAAACTATTTCGTTTTAGTATATACCTTTAAAAAAATTTAGAGGTATATACTCCCTTTGTTCAGGTTTTCTATTTTAATATATGACAACAGAATTTAGTAATACTGTGTATCCTAGAAAAAAGCATCAAAGGAAAGGCTAAGACTAGTTTTACTGTTTTCACAGGTAACAGCAGATCTCTTAAGATCAAGCAATGACTTATTAATGGAGAAAAAGTTGAACAATTGAGACTTAAAAAATGATCCTTTTTTTTTTTCCCCCCAGCACCATCTACTTCATTAGTAAAACACCAAAATGTTGAGATAACATTCTGGATTGTAATGATGTGACAAGTGGGACCTGTTCTCCATTCCAAAAGGCCCCAAATAATGGTGTTTCTAATTAGGCCTGTAACAAAGTGTGTTACACAAATTTTACACTTCTTACAGCTGTGTAAAGGGCTGTGAATTTCACAGAGAAATACATCACAGGATAGTTTTGTACTTTTGCAGGTAGCTTCAAGGTAACCTCTTGCTTCAGTCTGAGATAGCTCAGATCCTTCTTACTGTTTGCCTTCAAAGACACCACATTAGTGTTAAGGAAGCATAAAATACTGCATGGTGAGTCTTTTAAACGGCGCTATTTGTGTGAAAGTAGATGCATAATGGCAAACTAATGATTCTACTGTGTCTATATGTTTAATAAACCAAACTGAGGTTTATATTTAGGCTCTGCATTTAGTCACCAGCTATCTGAGGCTCAGTTTCAATTACTCTGCGATCATTTGTATTCTCTTAGTGCCTCTGGTCTCCACTTGGGAGTTGGCAGCAGTATTTCTGTAAGCGCTGTATGCCTATGTGGCAACAGGTGATGGCTCTTCTCTGCAGAGGTTTCTTGTTTAAGGAAGGACCATTCTGTTCTGTTGACAATGAATAATGGCATATGGGAGACGAAAGGGAACATTGCCTTCTCAGGCTTAGTGTTAGCTGAGATTTTAATTGTTCTCTTGTCTTCTGTGTTATCAATTATAATGTCGCTTTCTCTGCTCTGGGGTTCAAAAAACTATGTGTTTTATTCTGAAGCCGGATATTTCCCAGTAAGAAATATGTAATCGGGTACTTAAAAACAGCATGAAAGAATATTTCAAACTTTTAGCCTGAAATACTGAGTAACGCCTGCTTTCCCTGCCCATACTGGGGCTCAGTAACCTTCCTAATTGCCTACCACCTTAGTGGAACAATGAGGAGTCATTCCAGGTGTTATATAGTATTTCAAAACAACACAGATGAATTAGATTGCACTATACATTTATTGCTACCTTAAAATTTACTCTGTCAGGAATTCTTTGCACTGCTTTCTATTTAGTATGATTTGGGTTTGTATTTGGTGTTATGAAGACTTTTGACAAAGAGAAATATTGTGCAGTTCCAGTAATTAGGCCAGACTTGGTACCTGGACGAGAAATTTCAACACAGTTATCTACCTGATTTTTTTATTCACACCTTCAAAGCTTCTGTCAGCTGCTTCAGAGGGGACTTTGGGATATGGTAAGGAATAGGAAAAATTTCAAAAGAAAATGCAAACTCTTGCAGAATTATTAATTTTTTTAAAGTGCTATTTGGCAGCAGCTGCAAGAAGGATTATCTTCATTTCACAAGTGCAAAATGCAAATGCATCAGTGGCAATGACATTTACAATTCAACCCACAGCATCAGTGTATTCCAAACCATATAGAAGAGTGCGTATTCATGGCTGCATTCACAACACTGCCCATATTTACGGTTGTATTTTCATTCTTAGGAGTCAATGAGATCTGCCTACACCTCTCTCAAATTGTTGACCTTCATTTGAAGGTTCTGCAATGATCTTTCTGATTACTGTTTGATTTCCTTTCGGGTAAAAAAAAACTATTTTGAGAATGGAACAAGGCAAGGAGCGATTTTTTTTCCCCCCATTTTCCCCTCCTAAAAGTTTATCCCTTTGATACCTGAAAAGAAATGGGCTTCTCTGTACTCTGAGTCAAGCAAGAATGGTTATAATTTATGAATGTTACAAGCCTTTTCTCATCTAACTTTTTATAGACTGCTTGTGGATCCATAGGCACTCTTGAAGTGATCCCTGCTCTTCTGTGAGGCATGCATGGAAGGGAGCCGAGCTTTGTAACATGGAGTTTGGCATATCAAATCTGAACCTTCCAAAGCTTTTCATGGTCAGTGAAGGGATACAGAATCAGATATACTATTGCTTTGCTTCAGTACAGCAATTCCTGCATTGTTCTGTTTTGTCTAGGCTGAATCAGGATCTCTTTTTCTGTTTTGGCAGATTTATTCAAACCATAACCTTAACAGATATTCCGTAACAGGTGGTACATCTTAGCATCCAGTTCATAAACAGGGTAGCACAAAACTATTTTCAGAGTGAGTCATCCGTAATTATAAATAGATGATGCCTTCCATTAATATACATTATGAGGTTACAGTCAAACTGTCTAATGTTAACACGGCATCCAAATTCCTTCCGTGGATAGGTCCTAACTTCTGGGAAAAGAGAAAAAGAGGATGAAAAACATATGCATGTATTCCATAGCCAAATTGTTGAGAGCAGAAGTATCCGAGCCTATTTACTTAGACTTCTTGTTCCTATTGAAATTACTTGTTTTTTCCTGAATCACTGTGAAATCTACATTTGTCACCCAACTATTTCAGACACATCCTGCAGATACAGCTAATTAAGAGCCAACCACTGGTTGGAGTTTCCCTCAGTGCTTTCCACTGATTTGTTTTTGTTTATGATGTGTTTTGTTTGCTTCATTTCTGTGATACATTTGTGCAGTCTTATTTAGCCTTCAGATCATCAAGTTATTGGAGCATCAGTGCACACGGCATGAAAAGAAATGAGTCATTCACCCATTCCCAATCTTTTGTTTCCTCAACTGATTGAAGGGTTCAATAAATTACTGTGGTTCATAATGACTACAAAAGTTAAACACTATTTTTATCTATTCAGCTGTGTTTTAAATACAGCATTGGGATCTATCATTCTGTCATGGAGAGAGGCTCTGGAAGCATTTGACAACTTCTAATCTTTCCTCCTTCACATATTCATGAGAGAGGAAGATTATGCATGCAAGCAATAACTTTACACATTAATTATTGAGTCAGATATCAGGAAGACCGTAACTTCATGATACACAATGCACAGAAATACTTCGATTTGAAGAAAAGATAAAGCTCAAGGGCAAAAATCCTGGGGTTTGAATAACAACAAATAATTTCCTGTCCTTCCTCCTCTATCCCTTATCTAAGTTTCAGGCTAGAATATCTATATTATGAAAAGTCCCTAAGGAAGAACAGAAGTGAGCAGCAGGAGATACAGCTGTTCATTGGGCTCATTAATGGGTTTGGGCAATGCCTGATTGGTGCCTATTACAGGTGGTATAATGAGATCCATCTCTCAGTGAATCAGTTGTGCTTCTTAGCATACCGCAAGGAGTCAGCAGGGCCATGACCCTACAACTTTCTACACTTTGATATATTACTTTCTTCCTGGAAAGAAGATGGAGCCAGCCAGTTGTCTTGCCCAGACGATGCAGTGTGAATGGTGGGCTTCTAGTACATCCTTCTCCCCTCTTCATTAACTTCTTGTTTAACTTAATTAATCAGTACACCCATCTCAATACATCAAACAGCACTGAGGTAGCCCCTTTATTTGTTCATGGCTGTTGGTGAGTCATACTACTAACTCCAAGTAATTCAACTGGCTGTATTTTGGAAGCCCCTACACTCATTCTTAGACTATTAGTGCATTTCTGATGCGAACGCTTATAATTCATCCTGGTATTATACAGGAATAATTCACTGAAAGGATTTGTTTGAAAGAGAGAGAGAAAAAAACGCTTCTATTGCCCTTTCATCTACACACTGTAACATAGAAACAATGCTTGGCAGGAGTTAACCCATGATCTTGAATAATCTTTCGCAGATTAAAAAATGGAGGCATACTGAGCAATTCTTTTCATTCAAGTGACATTTGGATATGAAGCTTCCCACAGCCCTTTTTTTCAGATAATGTGGACTGGATATGAAATGAATTTAGCACAGAATGAGAGATGGCTGTTGTCTTTAACCTGCAGAGTCTCATGATAAACTCTGTAGACTAGAGCCCCTGTGGTTTAAGATCATAAATATTCAATTTCTAGTAATTTTAGCTTTTTCTGTATATTGCATATGATAAGAACAAAGCAGCTACAGTTATCTACATACATGTATGTAGGTGAATGAACACAGTAGCAATGACACTTGGCACTGGCATAATTTGTTCCATGTTCAGCTGTAATATATCCTGCTATACAAAAGGGGCCCAGGTAAGGCGATCTGGGTTGTGTAATTTGGAATTGCCAAGCTTTTGTACTTTTGAGGCTTTATCCTACTGTCACACTTGTTTTGCCAGAAATTGTATTAGTGCCTCCTAGAATACACTTCATTATTTTCATTTTATTTTAATTTTATTTTCTTTTTATTTTATTTTATTTTATTTTATTTTATTTTATTTTATTTTATTTTATTTTTTGAGAAGGTGTGCATTGATGTGCTTTGAACCTGTCTTGGTACAAAACAGATATCCTTCATAGACTTATACTGACTTTTTATGTTTCTTCATAGTCGTAGACTTGAAATGATGCTATTGTGAGAACTTTGTTATACATCAGTTACTCTCGACAAAGCACAAAAAAATGCATTGTTTAAAAGATATAGAGCAATCTATTTTTAAAACTCCAGAAATCTCAACAGCTTGAGGTTGTTTCGCACCTGTCTTCAATCCATGTCATTTCCTTTAGTTAAATGTATATTCCTTGCAGACTGCCCTGTTATGACCACCTTCTATTAGAATTCCCCTATTAAATTCTTGGCTTAGCTTTGCATTCAAGTTATTGATCTGCTTTTCAGGCTTGCTGCCTTGCTTTGTTAAACACCATAAGGCTGTTTGTCCTCTTGAATTTCTTTGAATAACCTTTTGTGGTGTTTGGAATTCATTCTAACCTATGTATGCTCTTACACAACACCCCTACCATATCCAAGTGCCTTTCAGTTGCCTGCTAAGGAAGAGTGCTACCACTTGAGATTTGCTCTTTTTCTCACCCTTTCCCAATAGAAGAGTGTTTTGTTTTGAGGAGGTGAATTGCTGATTTATGTTAGGAGAGGTTGAAAAAGAACTACACCCTGTCCTCAGAGCAGAGAATGGTAATGTTTGTGGCAGTCTTCACGCTCTGTAAGTTTTTGTTTTCCAGTTGCAGACGTGCTCCTGAGAATCTCTCACTGCAGTGTAGATCAGATTTTTTGTTTTGTTTTGGATATAAAATACCTTTGTGCCTAATCTGGATTTGAGATCTTACTGTAGATCTTGTACTAGAGCTTAAGACAAACCATCAGTTATTATAGTCAGTGCTACTGACTGACTCAAAGATAAGAACACTGAATATTTTTTTTATAAGCTATTTGATTCTTTAATCAAAGAAAACAGAAAAATAAGTTGAAATTTCTTGACAGAACATTTAGGAAGATTAATCCTGGCATAGTTTAATTTAAAAAATTGGCTCATTTCTGATGGGATGTCTTACAAACATTCATCTTCCCTAGGAAATACGTTTACAATAAATGTGGAGCCTGGTTTTGATAGTCTAAGACTGAAAAGCAGAGTAATTCTTTCTGCTTTAATGAATGTCACTTCACTTCTAACTCTGAGGTTCTTTCTGAGGACCCCGCACCCAGCAGGGCAAGAAAAATGAGTTACTCGAAGTGTGTCCTTTATAGAAATTTGAAATCTATCACTGTTTTAAAGGTAGCTGGCAAAAGCACACTTTTAAGAATTAATTTCTGTGTTAATTAGAAGTCAGTAAAATATGTTGCCATATTGATTCTGTTCCTAATTTATGTAGTTAGAAAAAGCATAATCTATTAGTCAAAAATAGTACACAGCCTTTGCAAAACAGATAGATAACTTCATTTTCAATGGAATGCAGGGTGGAGATGTTGGGTTCTATAAAATATTCAATTTCCCAGATTGTTTCATATTTTTTTGATGAATCAGAAAGTGTTGAGTGTAAATGCATATTGTGCATTTCGACCACAAGCTTTTGGGAAACTTATATTTGTTTTCCCCAAAAAGTCTCAATGATCTCTAGTTAATCAACTAACTTTTTTATTTTCTTTGCTCCTACAGGGAAGGTTTTGTAATAATTTATGTGAAAATTCTGTGATTTTTCTGGGTACTGGAAACCCATGAACATCCTGGCACCATAGTAGATCAGAGGAGGAAAAGGACTAAGATGAAAAAAATTTTTTACTGTGAGGGTGGCCACACACTGGAAGAGGTTGCCTAGAGATTTTGTGTAGTCTCCATCCTTGGAGTCATTCAAAACCCAACTGGACACAGTCCTGGGCAGCCTGCTGTATGTCACTCTGCGCTGAGCAGAGGCGTTGGAAAAGATGATCTCCAAGGGTGCCTTCCCACCTCAACTATTCTGTGATCCCCATTGATTACACTGTTACTCACATTAGCTGAAAAGACTTTCCCACAAGGACACATAAATCTGTTGAATTTTGTGGCATCGCTTCATGGCAACAGTTTCATTTTTCCATCAATACAAATGAATTAATTTCAATTAAAGGTAATGCATTACAATCCCTTTTGCAATCTCCTACTCCCTGAGTAGGAGACAGCATTACTAGACACTTAGTCCATCTCTTTGCTAATTTGAGATGGTGTGATTTCATGGTACTAGCTAACACCTGAGAGTAGTGTAGTTCATATATTCTAACGAAAAGGAAAAGCTAAGACACTCCTCAGTGTGTGTATCTCTCTGGTTTATACATCTGTGCAGATATTGCTGTTAATTTATATGGTGCTGTGTTCCCTGTTTTCCTTTTGTAACACATACACGAGTATTGGAGGCTCACTCATCACTTAACTACTCAGTAAGTCGTTCCCTCGCAGCAGGCAATCCCTGTGACTGCCTGGACTTCCCTGGGAAGAGAGCATTGACGGCAAGAGGAGGGCTAAAGGCGGGGAGTTCAGAGAGCTGCTCCTTCTGGGTTTCAGGTTCTGCAAGAATACATCCCTTGTTGGCTAGTTCACGGTTCACTTCAGCCTTTGTGCTAACTAGTGGGGCTCTCCTTTACTGAGATATTTGAAGCCACAGGCATTGTTAAAATTGAGTTTATTTTCATTAAAAATCTAGCTGCAGAAGACAAATATACAAGCTTCCACACAGCCTGAGTTCCAGCCACATCTCCCTAGTTACCATGGATCACAACTAATCAAGGGCTTTGTATGGTATGTACAGCTGCCTAGGAGTTAATAAGATTCTTCAGACAAATATATCATTTCATTAGGAACACAGGCCATGAATCAGCTCAAAACGCTCCAGCGTTGCTAAGAGTTTGTCCATAGGGTCTTCTACAGAAAGACCCAAGTTTGTGTTTCGTAGTTTGTTAGCCATACAAGATCTAGCTCCAGACGTGAAACCACATTAGTGTAGCAACATACTTGAGTTGTTTAACTCCGCTAAGCATCTGTATTCATGCTGATAACTGAGTTTTGGATCCAGCTTTGTTTGGAAAGACTGTACAGATCAATCCTTAAAGGTTTTATCTCCTTCCTAGCAGACGCAGAAGGATGGGGTGAAAGCTGACATGTAATTTCTTACCCTTTAGTGTAGAAGCAACCAGGGGCTTGTTCTGTGTTTGCTTTTTGGGTCTACTTGTTGAAAATGACATGAAACACAGAATTGCACCGTTTGATTTGTGAGTGCCTTTCACGCTGTTGCAGATCCGTGTGCATGTTGCAAACTATACTGTACCTGCCATTCCAAATTTTCTTCCATTTGGAAGTTATTTTAATCTGACATTTTGGGGTGGTGGTGGGGTTATTTTCCCTAGAATTATATTGATCTTCAGCGTCATGCTAAGTCATGTGATCATGTGATTTTGGTACAGCTTGCTGTAAAAGCTCAGCATTTGTTACTTTTTGCCTTTAAGAAACACCTGCATGCATGTGGTCTTGCATAAGTTTTGTGTGTAAGACATACGTCTATCAATCTGTACTAAAGTTTTTCAGATAAAGGTCCTCTGGGAGAAAAATGCCCATGAAAATAATTTCATTTGCTGTATAGAAACAGAAACATAGAATCATAGAATAGTTTGGCTTGGAAGAGACCTTTAAAGGTCATCTAGTCCAACCCCCCTGCTGTGGGCAGGGACATCTTCAACTAGATCAGGTTGCTCAGAGCCCCATCCAGCCTGACCTTGAATGTTTCCAGGGATGGGGCATCTACCACCTCTCTGGGCAACCTGGGCCAGTGTTTCACCACCCTCAGTGTAAAAAATTTCTTCCTTATATCTAGTCTAAATCTACCCTCTTTTAGTTCAAAACCATTACCCCTTGTCTTATCAAAATGTTGAACTTGGCATGTCTCTTGACATTTGGGGTGGGGTTGGTTTGGTTTTGTATGCTGATTTTATTGGTCTTCTGAACACTGAACCTCTGCTTAGCAGTGGTGGCTTTTTTAGGGTAAGCCTAGATTGTCTTTCAGATAGATACTAAAAGTGAGGGGGGTTTATGTGTATTGTTTTATATGTATTTCTTACACTGTATAAACTATTTGGTTTGTACATAGTTTTCACTTGTGTAGTGAAACTTCTTGGGAAAATACATTTCTTTTTCATTAATTGCAGCTATAAATAAAGTAGTGGAGAAGCAGATAGAGATATGGGTGTAATGTTTCCTGTTGTGATCTTTGAGACAGGATAGATGAATGAGTCATTCATTTAAGTAGCAGTGCTAATAATGAAGGCTTCAAGGAAAATATTAAATTCTGTCATTGTGATCTGCCTGTGCTCAGGCTCCTGATCCTGAGTGACAACCCCAGGCTCTCCAGGTCTGCTGCAATGCAGCCTGCTCTGGCAGTCGCCTGCTGCTGCTCTGCCTGCTGACCCCTTTTCCTGTCATAACTTCTGAAAGCCAAACTGTTACTGTGCAAGGTGGAGAGACCCGATGTCTCCGGCAGTGATGCTGAGATGCATGCAGTCTCACTGCTGGGGAGGAGGCAGGGCTGCTGCTCTTGGGAAGGAAGCAAAGAGTGACCGACTTTTTAAAATAAATGCTTCATTTCTGTGAGTGTGCGCGTGTGCGCGCTGCAAGAGTTTTGATGTGTTTTGCATGCTACTGATGTTATAGTATGTGTGGTTGCTGCTTATTTTCAGCTGATGTCTCCACTGCTCTTTTTCCTCTCACAACTGAGTATCAGTTTCTGCCCTTGTCTGATCTACAATTACCGCCCCCTGTAACTTATGCCTCCCACTTCTTCTCACAGAAAAATAGTGAGTTCTACTGATTATTTTCCTTATTTCTTCCCACTCCCTCAGCACCAAGCCTCACTAGCATCCCCACTCCAGGAGGGGAAAATGAAAACAGCAGCAAAATTACTAATTCTTCTGTGGCAGCCTCTTATTTGCTGTTGTCAGTGCTCTGCCATAACTCAGGTTCTGGGGGAGAAGGGTTAAAATCCAAGCAGTTGCTGGGACCTTACATCTTCCTGCACAGGAATTTAATAACACACCAGTTTTTCAGTTGCATGGAACTACTGAGAGGAAGCTTAAATACAATTTTCTTATGACTATATTAGCAAAGAGGAGCCAATCCACCTTTTTTTATGAAATAAATGCTGTTTAGTTCATTATTGCTTGCTGTTAAAAACAGAAAAAGCAAAATAAAACAAAACCTTTATTAGCTTAAAAAACAGATCTGCAGAATTAATTGCTTTTTAAGCATAGCATTAAACTGTTGTTTTTATTTGTCTGAGTAATTTGGGGTACTTTTCTCTAAAACTAATAAAAATAAATCCCACATTCATGCTGTGTTTAAAGCAATTTTGACAAATTTAAACTGGTAACACCAGGCCTAATTTGTTTCTCTAATAAGATGTTTATGATAAGTCTAGAATGCTCCATCTAAGCCTGACTTCCAGCTGAAATCAGGTATGACAGAGCTTGTCAAACTCATTGTGTTCAATCTGGTTAGCAGTAATTGTTTTTATTTTTTTTTCTTATTTGCTAAACAGAACTCTGACATTTCCTGGAAAAGGGCTGGGATGAATTTTTGATAGTCTGTAAAAATCCATATGAGCAAACATGGCTTTAGCATTAATTCATGCAATGCTAAGATCAGAGATGGCATCCCAGTGTTGGAACAATGTTTCTCGCCACTGGGATTTGCCTCCCGTCTGCTCTCTCATACCAGTTTAATCCCTCTCAGTGAAAGCCGTGAACAACAAATGCTACTTACATTTGCTGCAAAGCTGCCTGGTTCATCTCCAGTGCTTGTTGTGGATATACAGGTCCAAGCTCAACAGCTGAGTTTGGCTCCGGGGGCAGCCACCTTCCAGCAGGGCTGGATCATGCTGCTGTCAAAAGATGCCCTGAAGCTCAGGGCTCAGCAGGACTCACGAGTGCCTTCTGCCCCAAGCATGGCAATACCTCTGCGAGCAGCAGAGCTGATGGATTTATAAGCATCAAGCTCCTGAGAGCCATCACCTCTCATGCAAACCAAGCGCTGCCAGCTCTTGTGGCTCCTTTGAGTGCAGCAGGAGCCAAGGGCCACAAGCGCCTGACTTTCACAGCAGCACAAGAGCTCCTGTCAGCTGCTAAAAGGTATCTTGCAGCTGTAAGGGGCAGTTCCCCCCACGTTGTCTTCCTCCATCTGGAGATGCTCTTTGCAAATTTTCCTTTCTTGCAAGGCATAGGTTGTGGGGTTGGTTTTTTTTTTTCCCCATAACACCACTTTGCACGCTGACTGCTTTTAATACACTGATTGCTAGTGCTCTGCTCTCGGGTGCTATAATCCTGCTTCATTCTTGTAGACAAAAAGTGGATTGCTAATGATTTGCCTAAATTCAGATCCATGGTGAAACTCAGAAGGTGCAACCACGCACCGTGATCCCTGATGCCCTCTCTAATTATAACAAGTAAGCATATAGGAATGGTTGTTTTTACTGAAAGAAAGATCTAGCTTGATTGAACAGCCAAGTGGGAACACTGTTTTTCTCCCGGTCGGCACAAGCTCTCTAACTGTGCCACCATGCTTCCCACGTGTTATGGCCACCATTCAATCCGAAGAGAGTCATGGTGTTTCAGAGGTGGTTTGCTGCCACCGTGTAAAAGGAAAGGTGGCCATAGCAGTGACAGAAAAATTGTTCTTAGACAATAAAAATCAGCTGGCAAAGTTTTGAACCATGGTGGTGCAGTAAATAGTGTTTCTTTCTGTAGACTCAGCGGTCTGTAAAATGATACATTGCTTCATAGTTCAGGAAGGTGAATGTCTTGATTAATCAGAGCTGTCTTCCTATGGAAATGGGGTCTGATTATTTATTATTATGGAAAATGTGTTGGCTCTTTCCACAGATAAAGTCATTTTGACTTGGACAGAAGTTCTTTTGCTTTTAGAGGATAATATAGCTTTTCTCTCTCTTCACACCACTGCTTGAGCTAGCTGTTGTCTTTAATTCTCTTTTAATGCCACTTCTTTTCTGCAAATTGGAAAAATTTTCCTGAGGACATCTGGGTTTCCACTTGCTGGAGCATCTTCTTCAGAACTATTCATCCTCACCCCTTTTGCATACCCTTGTATTTTTGAGATTAATCTGCCTTATTTTGCTGAGTGTCAGTCACAGGTTCTCCTTCTTCCTTTGGTCTTTCTTTTGGCAGATCACCTCACTTTCTGTTTTCACACCATTACCCACTTATTCTTCTGTGAGCTCTGATACCTGCCTCCCTTGTCTGTTCCTCAGTGAGAAGGGGAGACCTTATCGCTCTCTACAACTACCTGAAAGGAGGCTGTAGCAAGGTGGGTGTCGGTCTCTTCTCCCTAGTAGCAAGCGATAGGACAAGAGGAAACGGCCTCAAGTTGCGCCAGGGGAGGTTTAGATTGGATATTAGGAAAAAATTTCTTCACTGAAAGGGTTGTCAAGCATTGGAAGAGGCTGCCCAGGGAAGTGGTTGAGTCCCCATCCCTGGAGGTATTTAAAAGATGTGTAGATGTGGTGCTTAGGGACATGGTTTAGTGGTGGACTTGGCAGTGTTAGGTTAACGGTTGGACTCAATGATCTTAAGGGTCTTTTCCAACCTAAATGAATCTGTGATTCTATGATTCTATGATTTGCAGGCGTCTTTGCTCTTCTTTCCTTCCATTTCACATCTTCTTTTCTTCATTTTTCAGGGTGTTTGGAGGACTCCAAACTTATCCTTCAAACCTGATTCTTCTCTGTTACTGGTTTTGCTTTTGTATCTTGACTTCATGGCCAGATGTTTCCCATTCTCCTCATCTAGGAATCTGCTGTCAAAATCTTCTTGTTTGCCAGATTTGCAAGTATCCAACCTTCCCTCTTCTCTCATACCTTTTCATTCCCCATCCGAATTTTGCCTTCATCCTCAGCTGTGGCTTTAGTCTTGGGATCTTTTCTTTGGTGGAACCTCTTAGATTACATTTGTTACACATACATATTCCAGAGCATGCTTACCAAAGTGTAGCTAGTCATTGTAATGGTCTTCTCTTCTCTCCATGTCCCGTCTTCTGCTGCCTTGGCAACCACTTAGATAACTTTTCCTACTCCTACCCTTAAATGCAAAAGCACGAAAAAAGAAAGAAAAAGCTCCCAGCAACCTCTCCCACCTTTAAATTCACATGAAATCTCCACTGTGTTTCTGCTTTGTTGACTTTGTCGCTGGCTATTTTATCAGTGAGATTTTTTTAAGGCTAAAAAAGTACTGACATTGACTTTTGTAGGGCTTATTTCACAAGCCTGGTTTATCTGAAGGGTTAAGTTCTTTCTTTTCTCTCCACTGGAGTAACCTTGCTCCGAAGTTGCAAAGAAGTGCTCCTAAATAGCGGGAGCGGGTAGGGAGTTGCATCTACCTTCAGATTTCTGTAACAGTGACTACCACCTCTGGGAACACTATGTTCTCCATATATTCATTGGTGGGGAATAGGCAGTTTTATCTTATAATTTAGTGGACCTGCTTAAACAAAGTATTTTGGGGGAGAAAAGGCACACAAATTGCTAGAGCAGGTGGTTTTGATGCATTCTTTCTCTTTCTCTACCCAGAAAGATAAAACCACTCAGTCCACTGCCTAGGTCCAGATTTCTCTTCTTAGTTGTTCTTTTGCTTGGCAGATATTTTTTTGCTAGAAAGTGTTGCAGTGAATATTGCTTTTTCCTTGAAAGAATTGCTTTTTTAGCCAGCAATCTCATTTCTGATGAATTTTTAAATATTTAATAAAGCAGTTGGTCTGTAGAAAGCACTATTTGCATTGTCTTTGTGTTCTTACATGATGACTGAGGAGATTGACAAAACAGTACTTTGTGTAATATCTATACTTATTTCCAAAACAGAGGATAGATGTTTTCAATTTAGCATAGAATTCCCTAAAGTACTTATCAGGCTTTACAGTCTTAACATTTTTAATCAGTTGTAAAAGATCCTCTTACTCTCTGACTTATATAATAGACCTTAGCTTTTCTATTTTTGCTTCATTTGACTTCAGAATGTTTCCGATGCTATAAAAAATTGACATTTTGTTATTCTTATTTTCATCTTAAATTTTTCCATATATCAGCGTTGATAAAATTATCACTTTTTAAACGGTGGCTTTTAAAGACACAAAAGATTAGCCATGTCCTTAAAACAAAAGAGATACAGTATTTAATATCAAGCATATTGCTGACATTTTATGTGACTATTTTTCCTCAAAATCATATTGACTGAAATTTTCAAGGGACTAATGACTGGTCATGTGTTTTGAATTCTCCATCTGCTGGAGAGCTTTTAATGCTTTCTGGGGAACATTGGACTCTTTCTTCTCTCTCCCTCCCTCTTTTGAGAGAGGAATTATAGGAAGAATTGTGAGTTATATAAACCTTCCCTGGCACTCCCAGAAGTTCATGTTGTGTGGTAGTATAGCAGTCCCTGCACTGATGTGAAAAATGCTTTCTTGGTCCCTAGTTTCCATCCAGTTTCAAGCACCTCTTTTGCTCATCAGTGGCGTTTCCTCTTCTCCTGTCCAGTGGGTGACACTGACAAGGGTTGAGGCTCTTCCAGACATGTTTCCTGGCTGTCAGCATTTTCAGTGGGCTGTCCCCGTGAGAGCAGACACAGAGTAGCTGGCGGCAACATGGGTCAGGACTGAAAGCAGGCGGTAGAGACGGGGCAGGCGGCCGCAGGGCGAGACTGCTGTGTTTTGCAGCTCCAACTTAAGCACACAGGTGTCGTGGTTTAACCTCAGCTGGTAACTAAGCACCACACAGCCGCTCGCTCACTCCCCCCCAGTGGGATGGGGGAGAGAATCGGAAGAGTAAAAGTGAGAAAACTCATGGGTTGAGATAAATAGGGAAAGCAAAAGCTGCGCACGCAAGCAAAGCAAAACAAGGAATTCATTCACTGCTTCCCATCGGCAGGCAGGTGTTCAGCCATCTCCAGGAAAGCAGGGCTCCATCACGCGTAACGGTTACTTGGGAAGACAAACGCCATCACTCCAAACGTCCCCCCCTTCCTCCTTCTTCCCCCAGCTTTATATACTGAGCATGACGTCACACAGTATGGAATGTCCCTTTGGCCAGTTTGGGTCAGCTGTCCTGGCTGTGCCCCCTCCCAGCTTCTTGTGCACCTCCAGCCTTCTCAGTCGGTAGAGCATGGGAAGCCGAAAAGTCCTTGACTAGTGTAAGCACTACTTAGCAACAACTAAAACATCGGTGTGTTATCAACATTGTTCTCATCCTAAATCCAAAACACAGCACTGTACCAGCTACTAGGAAGGAAATTAACTCTATCCCTGCCGAAACCAGGACAACAGGTAAATCTGTTGCTTGTGACTGATTGGCAAAATGAAAGTCAGTTCCAGTCAAAGCAGAAATCTTGGCAGGAGCATATGTCTTATTAGCGGTGATCATTCTAGAAATTTTGGGCCTAATGCACGCTATAAACCTGATTTCTTGCTTTCAGAACTAGCAACAATATTAATGTATAGACAGTTGTTTCAGTCTTAGGCTCTTCATAGCAGTTGCTTGAGTTAACTAATTAAAATAAAATGCCTTAATTTTAGTGTTTCAGAGTGCTGTTGTATTTGTCAGGAAGGTTTGGAGACTGATCACAAATCCATCTTTTCTGTGGCAGACATCGCAGGAATAGTGTGACCTCACTGGTAGGCTTTAATTACTTGTTGCATGTGTTTCGACTAGCTTGAAAACTGCTAACGGTCTTTAATTGCTGGTTTTTATTGAGGTCCTCCAAACAGAAGGCTGAGAATAAATATGTGAAGCTCATAATTATACCTGTTCTCTCTAACTCAGTCTTAACAGACAGTGTCCTTGCCTGCTCATGGGGTCCTATCAAGACAGATGAGCAAAGAGGGTATTACTTCCAAGAAGTTTAAACAAGTACACCTGTAGGGTGATACATAATATGCCTAGCTGGTCTCCTTTGCTAACTCTTGGCTCACTTTTTTATTATTGCTGTGCGCTCTTCCTGAAATCTGTCAACTCAGGGTTACCTGCAATGAAGACTTTACTACTAATACTTGAAATCACAGAGCGGGAAAGTGAAGGATTGTGTTGTTTTCTAAAGATAAAGTTTGCATTTAAAAAGCTGTTACAATCATGCCTTTATTTCCCTCATTACACATTACATACTTTTCCTCAGAGCCAACCTTTTTGGGCGCTGGGAAGAAGCATTATTTCACAGATGCAATTATATTTGGGGCAAAGATTTTAGGAGCCATAAGGCAGTGTCTTTACAACAGATTAAATAGAGAGCCTTGTAATGAGAGGCTAGTGCACAATCTGGCCAGTTGGCAACAAAAAGGAAAAAATTGCTTACAAGTGAAGGGTAAGAGCATTTTAACTTGGAACAACTCAGTAGATGATGCAGTTGCTAGGTAATGTCTTTCATTTCTGGAAAAAAGTCTTGAGGTGAAAGCTAATCAATAAGGTAGATAGAGTGTGATGTCATTTGTTGCCATGGTTTCTGAACTTCGCAGTCTGTTATCTGCAAATAATATGGATGGTTGCTATGCAGTTGAATCTTTTCATATTATTGTTTTGCCATTATAAAGCTCTTTAATCTTGGCTAAAGCTTCAAAGAGCAGAGTGTCTAGGAGTTTAATCGTTGTAATAGATAGGCTTGTATTACAACCCAAAAATATCTTGAAATTTACTACCTAATAAACAACAGGCATCAGCAGGAAGTGAACAAGGTTAACATTTTGGTGATTAAACTTCCACAAAGCAGTTGACATTTTCTAGTAAATTAATCTGCAAATTAAATATCTCTGTGGAATTAGTGCTATGACTCATTACATGGCAGATCATGTAAAAAAAGGGTAAGCAGTCAATCCTCTGGATGATAAGGCAGTCAAATGTATAAAGCTGTAAATGGCTCAAAAGCCATCACAGCTTCTTGAACAATGTCCTTGTGTTTCATATATCTTTCGCTGTTGGATTGTGCCTCTTTATTATGTTTGGGTTTTGCTAGAAAATATTTTATAGCAGCTTATGCTAAGCATCAGACAGTTGGACAGGCTGAAAGGGAAATGAGACTTATTTTTCCTGATAGTTGTCAAGGTGAAGGAAAAGCATTCTCAAGTCAGGTCCTTTAAATCAAACACAATACTTCACTTTTCATATTCTGTGGAGAAGATGTTAGTTTTAGTAGAATGCCGTGTATCCTTTACTTGATATATTGGCATCTCTTTACAGTAGTTTTTCTTGATAGTTTGAGTTACTGAAAGCATTTTGGAGGGAAAGAATGAAAAAGAGATGAAAAGACAGAGCTCAGTGCAAACTAGAGAAGGTAACATGGGGTGATCTGAAAGATGAGGTGATTTGTAGAAGTACAAAATGTTCGGTACCCAGCGGTGAAACATTTTAAAGGAGGGGAGGGCCCATTGGACTAAGTGGAAAGAGAAGAAAAAGTAGAGAGAAAAGCAGAAAAGAAAGAGGCTGATGGAAGAAAGAAGAACTATTTTTATTGGGGTGAGAGAAGAGGGGAGGGGAGGAAGGGTAGGAAAAAATCAGATGATGCCTTGCTGAATTCTAGGGTTTTGACATCTTCGGAGTGACATTTGCCATGCTGTCTAGTTTTTCTCTTTTCCCCCAACGGATTCCTCCTCTTCCATTTCCACTGTTCTCTGCCTTAACAACACCTTTCTTTAGAAAGCATTTTGCCACCTTCTTTCTTGTCTTCTTCACACATCTCTCCTCTGTGTGGTGACATTGACTATCACATTTCTTTCGAACAGAAAAGTAATTGCCTTCGTAGTCCTTCTTGTCCCCTTAATATAGTGAGTGAATTGTCAAGGGCGTGCCCCCAACGGGAGACCTGAGGAAGATGTCACCAGGAAAAGCGAGGCATATGGCTAAAATCCTGCTCTTGCAAAGTGGGCAGGGGTGTTCTTGATGACTCCTCTCCTGGAACTCCTCTAGAAATTCCCTGTTGGCTGTGCAGAAACACAATAGCAGCCTTCAAGGAGTGTATCCTCAAAGCACTGCTAGTGAGAGGAGGCAGATGGAGGAGACATGCCGGCTTGATGATGATAGCAGATGTCAACAAGTTAACAATCTGAAAAGGAAACTAGCAGCACAGCAGTGCTTCTTACCCAAATGTTTAAGGAGAGGGAGGAGAAAAAAAGAAAAAAGAAAAGCAACGTGGAAAAGAAGATACAAATCAGTAGTGCTGATCAGCAAGAGCTGTAAAAGACTATCTGATGCTAAATCTGTAAAGGGGTGCTGTTGAGTGGATTTATAAGAAGTATTTCACTATTAGGCTGTCACAAAGAAGGAGCATTTACTTCAGATGCCGTATGCCAACTGTGCAATTAGGCTTCCAGTCATACATGCTGTGTGTACTAAAGCGGGGGGGCAAGCCTCAGCCATTTGCAATTGCTCTTGCATAACGCTTGCTTTTGCAATCCTGGATATTCAGTTGCTTGCGTTGTTGTGAGAGTTCTGTTGTGTGGGATAACATACTTTTATTTCTCCAGGGTTTTTATCTTAGGGATATTTGTTTTCTGTGGTGGTTTTTTTTTTCCTCCCTTAAGGAAAAACTAAATTGTCAGACCTTTTTTAATACCCTTTCACATTATAAAGCAATTCAATTTTAAAAAGATTAGAAGAAACATACATTTTCTGTCTGAGAAAAAAACCCGCACACCTTATTATATGAGGGAAAGCTTGGTACTTTGTACTAGTGAACAACTTCATAAAACTTACATACAATAGTGGAAAGTCTCAGGCAGCTTTAACAAAAGAATTTCTTAATTTGTGAATTTCTGCTGGTTTTCTTAGGCCAAATTTTTATACCAACAGCCATTGCAAGACACATTGCAAGAGTGTAGGTGATGAGCAGACATGGGACTTCAGGTACCGATGAGCAGACATGGGACTTTACGTACCTTCTCCTAAAGGAAAAGGATAAAAGAAGCTGTACACAGCAAAGTCCCCAGAGCCATCGTGATGCTCCCTGCATTGCACACACCTTGTGAAGCCTTTCAACCTGTTCCCAGCCCTTTCACATGGGACTATGATGTTCCACGTACCACTGGATGGCCCAGAGTCACTGAGCACTTAACACAGATTTGGAGTAGGTTTTCCAAGCATGATATGGAAATTAAAATAAAAACAGGTGCAATAAGCAATGAGTGAAAGTATGCAGGCCTTTGAAACCACGTATGGGCCTAAGGTGAGATAATGCAACCTGGAACAAAAAGTTATCAGCTATAGAGACAGGTCTTCTAAGTGTGCAATATAGTTATATGATAATGGTTAGTTGATTGCAGGTACTTCAGCCCTGTTGATAGTGATGAATGTAGTAGCTGATGCAGTTATTGCAGTTGAGAGGTGCTTAGTAAGACTACGGAAAATACAGATATAACCCAATTGCATGCTTTAGCTACTGCTGGTGGTGCTATTTAAATAAAAATCTCAGAGCTTGCTGCAAAAAGTTCGCTTCAGTGTACAAAATTCTTGAAAAAAAGTAGTTCAAAAATCTGAAGTTTGGAAATTACTTTAGATTTATTAAAGCAATTTTCATTTCATTTTATGTCTGTTTGATTCAGCTAAGCTCTTCTCTGGAGCTTTTATATCCTTAGTTGAGGTCTTAGGTCAGTCATGCTGCAAATAATTTTTTACGAGTAGACTTAAGGCATGTTTGTTTTTTGCGTATTGATTTAGAAACAGAAAGTCAGTTCCCGATGCAAATCTGAACAAATAGTTGTTCTTGTAATAGTTGCAGAACATTTTTTCTTGTGTATGAGGAGATAAATGCACAATTTTATTTTTCACAATGTACTGCAAAAAAAAAAGTGCTTGTTGCTTGAACCTTGTGTGGAAAACCCAATTTTCACCAGATCTCCACAAAAACAAGCCCCCCACCCCAAACTCCCAACAGCCTAATAGAGCAACCCTGTGCACATTAAGAAAAGAAATCCTTCGTGGTTCTTGTAGCTTCAGTTAAAATACAAAACATCAATATTCCTATCTGATGTTTCAAATGCAAGGAAGTTGCTGTACAAGATGTCCTCTCCTGGGCTATTGGCTTTCTATCTTTCCTGCAAAGACTCATGAGGCGCAGAGCACAGCAGAGCCAGGACACCACACTACTGATGCATCTCATACACGCCTGTGCTCCTATCACTCTGCTGCTCACCAGGAATGAACTAACATTGGTACCTGTGATGAAGGTCAGCGTGTTGTGATGAGCAGCACAGTGCACCTTCCTCACTCTGCAGCTACGCTGAGCACTCTGTACAGAGGACAAACCACATTTAAAGGCTCTGATGTTCTTCATTTCTCTGAGAAATATCACTTCAGTGCAGAAAGAAGTGTTCAAGTCCAGCAGGAGAATTTGTTTTTTCATGTAGATGTTGAACTCCTTTTGCTGAAGAGGTAGCACCAGGGTTGTGCTAGCCCGTCTAACTGTTTTATCACAAATCTTGAGACATGTTGGAGCATTGGAGACAAACAGAACTGTACTGATATAAGTTCATAAAGCTTTTTTATAAGAGGGAAACTCTTATTTTTTTCCTAACATAACTAGAGGTTGCAGGTGACGTTATTCATATATTACAAGTAGAACATTGCTCCCACTTGCCCAAAGTCCTTCTAAGAAACTAATCCCCAGATTTGCATGGTTTGTGTGAGATCAGCCAGATATTCAGGTGTTTAAAGAGGTTCTAAGGATACTTTTGCACATACTAAAGATGCTTCCAAAGGTTCCCTTTTTCTGACACCTCATAAACCATCAACCAACCAGGTCCAAGAACTACCAGCATTCTAAAAGCCAGGGATCCCTCCATGTATAAGGCAGAATTATTTTTTGTCTAGTCAGTACAATATTTTTATATGAAAAATTATTTTTCATTTATGAAAAGCCATTCTAGGTGTGGGAAGCCATTCCAGGCCATTTTGAGAAAGGACATGCAAAATAAACTGTGTGCCCACTGAGAAGTCTGCAGTTGTTTTCTGTTTGAGTCTATAAATTTCTCCACATTGATCAAGCTCAGCTGGATTACGCTGCTCTTAATGCCTCAGACTGAGCAAGGCAGGATGAGATTGTCCACCCTATTTTTGGCAAGCACTGCATTTTGTTTGCCCATTTTGTGGTACTGTTTATTCCCTTTACTGGTCTTTTTTCCCTCCACCACTCAGTCAGTGAATTTTCCTTTTCCTTACCTGAAGCTGCTACATCCTATCTATTACTTCCTTAAGTCACATCTGCTTCCCCCCACCCACTATGTCCCCTGAAACTTTGTGATCTTCTGTACAAATCTTCCCATCCCCCTTCTCTGATTTGCCATTTCTGAACGTTATTTTAGATCGTCTGTTCCCAGCCAGCATGAAATGGGTTCTGCTGGCAGAAAGACACAGCAGCTTTACTGAATGTGCTCAGGTTGCCTGAGATTGCTTGATAGCAAAGAAATTGCCAATTTCTGATAGGTAATGCTTTCAGATGTTAAGCCTGGGATAGCCATGGGGCAGAAAAGTCCTTCCTAAAGGCACATTTCCTTCTATTTATCACTAGCCTGAAACACCGTCTTTCTGAGGTACCGATGAACCTGGTTTGCTCAGAGCAAATTTGGCGCTGTATTCCTTACACATTAAAAAAAAAAAAAGTATTACTTTATTTATTTGTTTTCATTTAGAAGATAACAGTTCAGAACCATGCACAGAAAAATCCTTTATATTGTAGAATTATAGACAGGAAAAGACAATGAAGTACATCTTATTATATTCAGTGTTTATTTTTACATTGAAAGCTATTGCTGTTTCTTCCCGATATTTTTTCTGGCAATAACAGGGTAAAAATGTTTTATTACGCAAATTATATATTTCTAGCACAGTGTTTTAAAATGAAAATTACCTGTATAAAAGAGACTTTCAGTCAGTCTGTATAGACAGCTGGAAATTGGTTTGAATGCATACAGCTAATGGTCACAGCAATTTTCATGGGAGCAGGTTTAACGTAAGTCTAGGTAGTGTTTACTTAGGCTTTCATAAATGTTGGACAAGAGGAATGAAAAAATGCTGTAGTAAATGGTCAATAAAATCAAAAGCTAAATGCTTAAGGCATGGATTTTTAGAATTCTAAACTTACGTGTTTTAATGAGATGTGGCACTTCAATTCCCTTTAAAAACAAAAAAACCCCACTCTAAGATGGTCTTTTTTCAGTCTTCAAATAATAACAATTATCAGTAGTAAATTAATACTCCTATTGACATCAATGGGAGGAAAGAGTGCAAGGAAATATTAAGATTGTAGACAAATAAATGTCTTGTATAATTATGCTATTTTTGGAATCTTGCATTGCAATACCTAGGTTACGCTTTTCAATGCTAATAGCTAATACAACCTCCATCATAAAGCTTCCTTCATCTGAAGTCATCAGACGATGAAATTTACTGTCCCTGTTTAGCGATGAGGAGAGGAAGCCACTTGCTATAAAATATCTGAGGTGAACTTGTTTCTTTTTGCTCATAAAGTGTAGCTCTTGCACAGACGGTTGAGAAGGTGCAGAATATTAAGTCCTTCCGTGTTTAATTGTTTCGGTATGCCCTGGAATTTAAAGAGAATTTAGGATGTGTTTGGCGGTAGCTTTCCCTCTATAATCAGGTTGCTATGGTAAACCTATTATTCTAGACAAAGAAAGGGTATGTTTAGTAAAGTGCTGATCCCTTTTCAGTATAATGTGAGCTTCAAATTACTTTTGAACGATTGAATTTGTATGGTAAGTATTTTATCACAATAACTAAGAGAAGAAGGTCACAGAATAAGGTGTGGCTTCTGTTATTTCAGTAGCAGCTACATCTGACAAAGTAGTAGTATGGCTGAAGCAAGCTTGCCCTGCAAATATCTACTCCTGGTTTTCCCGGGGAAGCAACCTGAAGTTTATTGTTACAGAATGCTATTAATTTTTGTGTTTATCTATATAGTGATAAACTGAGCTTTTCAAGTTTACATTTGCTACATCCTATGTAGTTAGCTGTTCAGAAGCAAAAGGACTTTAATTCTCTGTTAAATTATCTCCAGAGAGTGAGCCCACCTTACATAATCTAACCAAAATCTCAGTACTTTTGGAGGTAAAGTATCCTTTTTAAGCCAGTATGAAGTTGCAATCACTTAGTGACACCACTAAATTCACTTCTTATGTTCCTAGTGCTGATTTTGTCACATTTGTAAAAGAAAAGGAATGATGAACTAATAATTTGAGTATCAGTTTCAGCAGCAGTGTACTAAACTACTATAACTGTATCTTTGAATATTTAAAAGTAAAGAAATAGCTCAGTGAATTCCTTTTCCAGAGCACTTACTGACTGAGTTTTCTGTCCATTTTCAAGACATTTTCAGTTCTTCTGAGGTCCACAGTCAGATGACCTAAATCATACCCTGAGCTTAGGTGGGAGCCAGGACAAAATAAAACACGAGGCACAGATATCAACAAGGAATTTGGGCTTTTTGAATATAGGGGTTGGTGTTTTCTTCATTAGCTAAGATGAGAAGATTGAGAAGTAGGGCCTAAATCCCTTTGCGCTTGATTTTGAGAAGGCAACCTGAGCTTGTATCTCTTACATGACAAAAAGGTGCCCTGTCTGCCTAGGGATGGGATATTCCTCAGGTTTTTTGCTGGTGAAACTGTTGCACATTAACTAAAATGAATAAATATTAATTGCAGCAGGGACTGAGAGGAACCTGTTCCCATTCCAGTGCAAGTGCCCAGCTACTGGGCTCTTAGGTCATTCTGAGTTATTAAATTAAGCATTACAGAAGGTAATACTTAATTACAGAACATGCAGGAGCCTCATTACAGAACCTTCCTTTGCTCGTCCCTCTGGAGGATTTTCCATTTCTGCTGACTCCTCTCTTCAAAGCAACTTGCTTAAACTGATTTTATTGTCCTTCAGGCATCCTCCTTATGATAGCATTAGCTGACCAGGATACCACTGTTAAAGATGGTTCTTTTGTTTATTTTATAGAGTCTTCACAAGAGATGGGTCCTGTTCGTCAGGTACCTATCTGCCTATGGGTGACTGACTGTGCTTTGGGACACTGTGATGTGACATTTTTGTAAAAGTAGCCAGCTTGTCTAAAGTGGATGCATAGAAAGAGACTGTGAGAGCCCCAGATAGTGACAAGTTGGACTCATTAAAAGTCTCTGTATATTTAAGTACTAAGAAATGATTTTGTTCCAGTTGCTAATGTAACTGTCCTTGGCAAATAATTGTAGCTTAGAGAATGCAGGCAAATAACATCAATCATTCTGTGGACAATCATCTCTTAAATGTTGACATGATTACCAAATACAACTGTATTTTGTGATGCGGTAGATGCACTTCAGGTAATAAGTGTCTTTTGGGAACAAATATCTTCATATAATTGCCAAGGCAACATAGTTTTAAAACTATGTATATTATGAAGGTATCATGAAGTATTTGCTGTTAATTCTCTCTATCAGCATGTCTTTTTTAAGATTCTTGCACTTTAAGTTGATCATAAAATGTCCTTCTAGGTTGAATCCTGGCACATAGAATGTCAGCTCGGAAGTGCAATGTACATTGATGCTGGGGAAGATGAGGAGTATGGCAGCTATAAAATGAGCTGGCAATTTTTCCATAATAAGATCCCCCCCTACTCCAACTTAAGTAGACTGGGGGTTTTGAAAAATCAAATGTAACAAATTTAGGTTAGGAGTTGAAAGAAAAATAGATTAACAATGATCTGTCAGTATGTTGACGTAAAAGGTTTTATTGTCACAAAACCTACAGTTAGAAAAACCCCACTAAGGTTCTCCTTAACAGTCCTTTCCCATTCAGCAAAACATTTCAGCAAATGCTGAAAAAGTATTGTGCATGCTGAACTGTTTGGTTACATAATGAAAGGCTGCACTTGGAGGATTTTTTTGCTTTGTAGCTATAGTTGCTCCTACTGTAAATTTGGGTTCTGCAGCCAGCAGAGCAGTGTCCAGGTCCAGGTTGAGTCTCACGGCTGCTATGATTAAATTAGATTGAGAGGAACAGGCTTTTCTGCATCCTAATCCGTGTCTCTGGCGGCCCTTTTTTACACACAATATCTTTTCCCAAGCCCATCAAATGTATTACTTTGATCCACAGTTTGTGTCATATTTAGAGCGTTTTCACAGTAGAATTGCATTAAAACAATTTAAAAAATACGGAGGCAAACTCTTCGAAGTTAGGAAATAACAAAACCAATGTTACCTTGAACTGAGTCTGTCTCACATATGTGCAACGTAAGACTGTCCTTGATCTTAGTTTTTTTCACATCTGACCATTTAATACTCACTGCTCTGAGGGCTTTGGAGTGGAGTATCTGTGGGCGTTTGGCTGCGTCTATTCCCGCTTTAAGCTCTGGGGAGTTGTCCTGTGAACAGGTTGGTGGAAGGGAAGACTTTGACAGAGGTTGTGCTTTCGACTTGTATTTCCTCAGGTCTAGACAGGAAAAATTATAGGGATTTTTGCTTTCCAAATGCCTGACAGAGTATTTGAAGAGTTATGTTTCTACATGACTAGAGAGTATCTTAGATAGCCCTGTGCATAGACTATTTAGTTCTAATGACATTCATTTTGGAGTTTCTGAGGTACGTGCTAAATATTTTAGATCAATTATAGAGGTTAATTATGCAGTTAAACATGTGCCATAGCTCTGGCACATGCTTTTATGCAAAGTTGAGATATTAAAAACGTACAGTGCCAATGATTGCTTGTTGTTGCTGTTTCCACCAAGACATAACAGTGATATACTTTGCTTCTGGTTGCCATGGAAGAGGGATAGTTTTGGGGTTTTTTTTTAATAATGTTTATGTGCGTAGTTTAATTAATACAGAGTGACTTGTAATTTGTCTTTGGGGGGTAGGGTGTAGAATAAGTTTGGGGGTTTATTTCCTTTATTTTACTTTATTGAAATCATGACTCTAACAATTGTTTATTCTTACAGGGAGATGTGAATGTGGCCAATGCACTTGTTTCCCTCCAGGAGACAACAGAGTTCATGGCAAAAACTGTGAATGTGATGATCGACAGTGTGAAAATGCGGACGGTGATGTCTGTGGGGGTATGCATTCACTTAATATAATGTAATATAATTAATATAAATCGTGACAGTTTATAACTTTCTGTTCCCCCTGATTTTATAATGTAATGTCACTATAGACTAGTGACATCATTGGTTAATTATAATAGATTATAGATTTTTGTAAGAAACAAGCTATATAAATATCAAATACATTAGTGAATATTTCTTTTAAAACTTCAGCAACACTAACACTGAAGTAGATTAAATACACCTAATAGCATAAATATAAGTGCTGTAGTATATCCCAAATTCCATCAGTGTTCATTAGAGAAGAATACAGACACTTAAAGGAAAACCTGAAAAATTAGGTAATTTTACTTTGTGTTTAGTACAGCTGAGGTTTTACTGAGAATGTTGTATTTTACCTAAAGTTAATAATGACCAGCAGTACTTCGGAATATTTCATATTCACTGACAGTGATATGTCTGTTTTCTAAAAAAGTAGTAAAAATATATTATGAAAGAATCTAAAATGATTGAGATACATTGTCATAGTAATTGTACATGCAGATGGTTTATTTTAATGTTGACAGTGAAAACTTCACTTGTTGATTTTTCAGTAATGTATGTTGGTGTTAAGCAGTATTTCAAGTTAGTTTTAGATATGTAAATGCATACATACCATATGGTATTTTAAAAACAGGTGAGTAGTATTTGTTCTAAATGCTCTCTTTCTAGATTTTATTTGGTTTATTTTTAAAATTACTCTTTGAGTCTTAGTATTAACAAAGTAGTTGGTATGAACAATGACACATTTTATTATATTCGTTATTTCTATGTAAGAAAAAACCATATTGCTTCATAATCTTTGTGTACATAAAAAATTCCAACTACAGGAAATATTGCTTCAAGGTCTCTGCCATGCAGAATGTAGGCATATATGGAAAATTTTAGTTTGAATGTCTAACCAGCCATAATAATAGTTTGTAACATTCAGTGTCATTCAATAATACGAATGTGTAGATAAAGAATAATTTGAAATTTAATTTTGTTTAAAGGACATGAAAGCAGATAAAAGCACTGAAAAACTGGGTCATATTTGTTATAAATTAAGTAGCTGGGAACCAAAATTCATCATCTTTCATGATTAAAAACATCTCTTCTGTTTATGTCATTCATATTTTACATTATTTGATGACAATGCTTCAATCTTAATACTGCTAATTATATTGCACATTTTGGAAATTATAGACAGAGATTCCATTCTTCCTTATTAGGAAGGATACAGTGATAATTTTAATTTTTGTTGCTGGCTAGAGCACCTCACACTTAAATGAATAATCACCTCAACACTTGAGCCAGTGTCCAATTTTTCACTGTGCAGGAGACGCTCTATGTCACACTCTTACCTGAATAAACTCTCTCCTTTAGTCTAAATAGCTTTGTCCAAAGAGAACGGCAGAAATTAGTTAATTAATTTAAAACCCATATGCTTTAAGCTTATTTTCCAAATTTTGAAAAAACAAATAGAAAGGAAAGCCAACTCATGAACTTATGAATCAGTTGTAGTCTCAAGCAAGCTCAACTTCTCCACTTTCATTCAAGCTAGTAGTTTAGTTACTAATGATTCTCTGCAGGTGAAAGGAATTATATGGGAAAATGCAATTCAAGTGACTGTGCCCTGTTTGAAATTGCACTGCACAGCATCTGTTGACAAGGCCCACCCTGTGATTTTTGCTGTTCCAAATAAGCTGAGCTTATTCCTAATTCTTTCCCCAAAATCGTAGAATAAGTGCCAAATCAGGAATCCTGTTATCCTGGGCTTTCTTGTAAGTGAAGGGAGAGGAGGAAGCATGGCATAAGGTGATGATTAAATCCACCAAGATCTGAGCTGACCTCTGAAGTGCCTGTAGGGAGTCTAGAGCATCTTTGCTCACTCACAGCTGTCTGAACTTGGTGAGGTGAAGCTGGTCTCTAGAGTTTTAGTCTTCCCAATTAGAAGTCATGCCACTACTAATACCGTCCTCTAAAAATTGTTGGATTTCTGTAGTAGATCTGTTGGGATTTCAGTGGTAAAAAATTGACAGATTTTTTTTTCATATTCTTGATATTTTATTTCTTGTTCTGTCTATTATATTTCTAAATATAATTTGAGGTATTTTTATACTATTCTAGATTTGGTTGTAAGCTACTCCTTGAAACGTGTTCCTATATTATTGTTATTGCACGATCCCATCTGCTTTCATTCTTTTACAGCCAAGAACTGGTTTCCCCTTCCTTTCTTTCTGTTCTCATGCCACACAAGTGTTTCTTTGTTTGCACTTGTATGGTTCTTCCATGTGAAGTGTGCTGAGATTCAAATTAACAAACAGAGATGTCTTACTAATCACTCAGTTCTCTTCCATACACCACTTTTCCTTCTCTTGGCTGCTGGAGCTCTCGAGTGGCTCCTTCCTTCATTTCCCCTCTCTCTCCCTCTCTTTCCTTCCTTTTTTGTTTTTCTTCTTTTTTTTCTTTTTTTACTTCTGGCAGATCCTGAAACCTTATTTTCTTTGACCATCCAGTGGCCATCTGTGCTTCTGATCCACCTGCCTCAAGAGGCCACCACCCACCCCAATAACTTAAGGCAGCACCTGTTTAGGTGTAAGTACTGAGTACAGGAATGTTTATCTTCAGAGAGTCCCCATCAGTTGCAGCTTTCTGTTCACTCATCATTTAGCAAGTGAATTCCCCTCACCTTCCCTCACCTTCAAACTCATATAATATGAGTTTATCTTTCACTGTGGCTTCCACCAACATTTTCATTGAAATGTCTCTTCCCACAGTTTCTGACCAAATGTAGGAATTTCTGTCACTGTTATCCTTTTCAGATCTTCAGTAGCCTCTGGTGTTACTGATAAGCTTCAGCCCTACTCTTTACTAATTGTCTGATGTTTTGCTTGGCTATCACTTTCTATCCTGACATTTTGAATGTTTCCTTTGATAGACAGTATTTCTCATATCTCCCTTTTTAGGAGATTCTACCAATTTTAACCTTATTTTCTTTCCCCTTTTGCAACTTATCTATTCACAGAACTTCTCTCATTAATTTTGCGCTAGTGGCACACACATCTCTCTTCCTTTTGGGTTTGTCCATGCTTCCATCTCAGCCTGAACCTCTTGACACCTCTTGCTGAACTGCTTATTCCTTCCTCTTTCCTTCTCCTCTTTTCATTACTATTTTTCTACTGTTGTTGCTACCTAGGCAATCATTGTCAGGACATGAGCCCTTGCTAGTAACTCTTGCTTCAGAGAATTGTAAGCTGGACTCTGTGAATGTGCAGGGTCTGACAGTGAGCACTGAGTGCCTGTAAAGCACAAGGAAGGAAGACCAGTGTTTTCAGATTAAATGCATGCTGAAATGAGAAATGTGAATGACAACCTAAATGATTTGAATAAGAATTGTTACTGGCCTCCTCTGACCAGCAGAGATTGATTAATAGCTTGCTTTCCAGACCAGCTGTCCATGCAATGGTAGAAAGACATGAGGCGAAAGATATGATAAATTAGGGTACAACTGAGTGAGACCCTATTACCATGTTTCTGCATGACTGTAGTGAGTCATTCACTTAAAAATTCAGCTGTCCATCATTACAGTACCAGGAATAGAGACATTACGTCTCCACAAAGACAAAGGTTGCAGAAGGACTTGGCACAGATTCTGCAGCACTCTGCTATTAGAAATGGATTCATAGTATCATAGAATCATAGAATGGTTTGAGTTGGAAGGGACCTTTAAAGATCATCTAGTTGCAACCCCCCTGTCATGAGAAGGGACATCTTGCACTAGATCAGGTTGCTCAAAGCCCCATTCAACCAAACCTTGAATACTTTCAATGACAGGGCCTCCACAAATTCTCTGGGCATCCTGTTCCAGTGTCTCAACACCCTCATAATACACAATTTCTCCCTAATGTCCAATCTAAACCTACCCTCTTTCAGTTTAAAGCCATTGCCCCTTGTCCTGTCACTACAGGCCTTGGAGAAAAGTCTTTCTCTATCTTTCTTATAAGCCCCCTTTAAGTATTGAACGATAGCAATAAGGTCTCCCTGGAGCCTTCTCTTCTCCAGCCTGAACAACCCCAGCTCTCTCAGCCTTTCTTCACAGGAGAGGTGTTCCAGCCCTCTGACCATTTTTGTGGCCCTTCTCTGGGCCCGCTCTAACAGGTCCATGTCTTTCTTGTACTGGGGACCCCAGAACTGGATGCAATACTCTAGGTTGGGTCTCACGAGAGTGGAGTAGAGGGGGAGAACGACCTCCCTTGACCTGCTTGCCAGGTCCTTCCTTCGTCTTCCCCTTCCTTTGTCTGTGCCTCTGCACAGAGACTTAATATGCTATGGCTGGAGGAGGTTGTCTCATGCAGCCTTTTTGAGATTGGTATGTTCTACCTAAAGGCCCATTCCCTACAGTTTAGTTTTTATCAATGATGTAAGATTTGCCCAGGTGTGTTGCAGTGTTGATCCACAGCAATATTTAACATCATGGGTTTTTTTGGCTTTACTTGGTTCTTCGAGTCTTTCATGTGCAAGTTAAGTTTTTTTGGTGCACACACATGACTAGAGAATCACAGGTTTGCCAGCCCAAGTTCTTTCTTGGCACGGCTATGTCACTGATGTACACCAGGCTTGATATTTACTTATCTTGTATCCTGGTGAGAGATACTTCTCTCTCTCTCCTCTGAGGTTATAGCTGTGCTGCTAGCTGCAGATGTGTCCTGAGCTTTCAAGTGTTATTTGTCCCCCTACTGTGTCCAGTCATGTTTTTCAGTTGATGTCATCGTTGGCTGCTCCACCTCACTGGGTTGGCTGTTGTCCATTACGTTCTGTTCTCTTTCAGAACTGAGGGCAGGCAGGCAACAAGAATTCAGGACAACAGTAAAGATCAATTTGAAATTGATTTGATAATGCTCTTAACTCCATTCATTTTGATTTGTTCTCTGGACCATTATTGGCCTAGCTGTGAGTTCTTGTCACAGTGTTGTGGTTTAACCTCAGTTGGCAACTGAGCACCACACAGCTGCTCGCTCACTCCTCCCCCTCCCCCGCCGTGGGATGGGGGAGAGAATTGGAAGAGTGAAAGTGAGAAAACTCGTGGGTTGAGATAAAAACAGTTTAATAATTGAAATAAAATAATAATAATAATAATAATAATAATAATGTAATAATAATAATAATACACAAAGCAAGTGATGCACAATGCAATTGCTCACCACCTGCCGACCGATGCCCAGCCGGTCCCCGAGCAGCGGCCCCCCCAGCCAGCTTTCCCCTAGTTTATGTACTGAGCATGATGTCACATGGTATGGAATGTCCCTTGGGCCAGTTTGGGTCAGCTGTCCTGGCTGTGCCCCCTCCCAGCTTCTTGTGCACCTCCAGCCTTCTCAGTGGGTAGAGCATGGGAAGCTGAAAAGTCCTTCACTAGTGTAAGCACTACTTAGCAACAACTAAAACATCGGTGTGTTATCCACATTATTCTCATCCTAAATCCAAAACACAGCACTGTACCAGCTACTAGGAAGGAAATTAACTCTGTCCCTGCCAAAACCAGGACACACAGCAAAGTAGCAACCATTGAAGGAATAAAACAGAAGCCTTTTTGGGTCCTCTGCATGCTACTGGTTGGTGCAGGATTATGCTGCTTAAAAACCCTACAATAAAAACAAACCCAACAAAAATAGTAAAAAATTGGCTGAAGCTCCACACAAGTTCTTCACTAGAGCTACTAGCAGATGTTGAAACTCATAACAGGTAACTCATAGCAAGGCCCTTACATATTTCTAGGGATGCTTCCATTTTGTTTTATGTCAGTATTTCAGTCTGTGCTTCATATAGTGGGCCACCAATTAGATAATCAGCTTTGATAAGACCTTTTAATATTTAGTCATGGATGTTTGCACTGTCCTCAACACTAAGAAACAACTAAGCCTCTGGTCATCCCAGTAAGCCAGTTCTTTGACTGGTAACAATAGAATATTTCGAGAAATCTGATTTGTTTATTTTTATTGTTTTTATATTGTTTATTTTATTATTTGTCAATTTTCAAATTCACTTTGATGACTTTTTAACAATTTGTTTTGGCCACGGCACATCAAAATATAATCCTAACGCTGTAGGAAATCCAGTTGTGTAATGGCATGTCACATCCTGTCACATCAAAGAGTAAATGCAGCTGTATTTTTGTTTGTTTATACCAATGTTTTTGGTAAAAGCATTAGTTCTCATTAGTTCAAGATTCTGGTTGTAGTATAAAGACTTGTAAAAGCTGGAGGAGCTGATTTATTATTGGAGGAAATGCTAAGGTAATTAATATTTCCTTCCTTATTCAGGTCTGCCTTCACACCTCTCTGTCCTCTAACTATAGGAAACCAGCGCAGCAAAACTCTACATGAGACGTTATGGGAGGGAAAGTTAGTAATTTTTTAATAAAATCTCCAAGTAAATTAATTTTCACCACTCAGACACATTCTCTCATTGATTTCATTCACTCGCATTCTCACACCCACATACAAGCATCAAAGTGTCTGGATTTAGGTAGTTTGGTCATGATCACTTGTATGTGACACAGAAGATGGACAAGAGATGCCACCCATCAAGTTCTCAGTACGTCTTTTTGTTTCATCTTGACTGAAAACAACAACAAACTGGTTTTTAGACGTCTTTTGTATCATTTAGGACCCAACAGTTAGGATGATCCTTTTGACTCATGATTTTGCTTACTTTCATCTCTGTAAGTTTTAGGCAAGTCTGGTGCCTGTTGTCTGTGCTTCCTCATTTTTGACATTCTTAGGACAATGCTGTTCTTGTCTCACAAGGAAAGGAATGACACAAGTTATGTGCTGTGTCTGTGTTGACATCCTTTCTTGTTGAGCATACGGTCTTCTGCTGACAAGTCATCATGAAAGTCATCATACCATTGTTTTAAGAGACTGCAGACCTTCTGGTTTTGGCAAAATAATACATTACTCAGTTTTACTGCTGTGAATGTGTTGTTGGTTATCAATACAGGTCATGTTTTTAACCTCATTCTGGTGTTTCTTCTGGTGCTTACTTACACATTTCCATTCATACGACATTCACACCAGTCTTAATATTTCCAGTGTAAGTCTCTATGTACTGGCAGAGAACAAGGGAAAAGCTGTGGTTTATAAGGTGTGCATAAACTTAAAGCCACAATTCCCAGCTTTTCAATGTTTTAAACTTTTACAACAGAGACAGAAGCTTCCACATCACATTCTTACAATTAGTGAAGGATTCTAGGATCGCATAGCCATCAGCAGGATGTACAGTGGAAGTGCTCCCTCTTAAAAGGCTGGTATAACTTGCCCCTAATTGCCATGCTCCTTTGAATATAAATTCTTCATTACTATCCAGCCAGGCTAAGTAATTTGATTCAGAGGAAGTATTGCCTTTCTTTCTTTTTTTGGAATATAACTATGTGTTATTATATGATAAAGATATAATAATTCACAGAAACTGTGAATTGTTTTTTATGAAAGTTCTAGGTCCATACTGCAGAAATCATGAATGACATTTATTTGTCATCTGTTCAGTGAAGCAGAAACATGATATTTTCAGATAGCATGTTCTTATGAGGACCAATAAGACGATAACGATAAAAATGGGAGAGTTATGATTAATGATATGCTTCATTAAGCAAAGATAAGTAGTAATATTATGGTGCAGTTTCTGTTGGACAATTTCCTCATTTCTTGCACTAATGTTGCTTCACAGAAACAGAAGTATATAGGACATTTATGGAACTCTCTAATATACCTAATATGCAAATTAGGAGGGAAAAATAATACCAGCCTATCTCCCAGCCGAAGACAGCTTTTGGCACTGACTGGTTTGAAAACTCAGAAGTATGAATTCGACTCCTGACTCTACCATGGCTTCTCAGACTACATGGGACATCATTTCAAAGTCTTCAGTTGCCTAAAATTAGACACCTTGTCTGAGTTCTGATGCCCAAGGCTACCCTTGCCTGACCCCAGCTTGGCTCCACAAGGACACAGGGGTGCCTGCATAGCTGCCGCCATCACGAGGATGTCCTTGATATCTTAGGGTATGTCAAATGGCACTAGGCATCTGAATTGAACCCTTAATTTCTCTGTGGTTCCTGTTACGCTAAAATAATAGTTTATTTCCTACCCAACAGGTTTTTTATCTTTTCTATTGAAAAGTCTTCAGAGCAGGGACCATGTTCTTGTGACTGAGGAATCTGAAATACATATAATTGTTACAGAATTCACTAGACATTTTTATACTATTTAATAGAGCATTTTGATTATGGTATTTGCTATTGAAAAATATAATTGATTCTCCAGGGTAAAAAAAGTTCAAACACATGCTTACTGGGTAAAACTAGTGCTAAAAAAAGTTAAAATGTCTGTATTAGGTAGTGGAGAGATCAGGGTCTACCTTGGCATAAAGCTAGTGTGATTTAGAGTTTTATTTTGACAACACTAAGTAGAGAGTTAATGACTCAATGCCTGTGTCCTTGCACTTAACTACTTCATCCTAGCTCTGAGGCACATCCAGGGGCAGCAATAGGTAAACTCAGAAGGATCAGTAGGTATTGCATTAGATATGAGAGTGACTAATGTAGGCAGTACAGGTATTAATGTGTATAGTATATTCTGTATTAAATTAATTTGATTTTACTGAGCTAATTTTACTTTCCTAACTTGTCTTTTAAATGCACTACCGATTTCTGTCCTGGTCACCCAGACATTTCTGCAAGTGTATAAAAAGTTGAGCCTTTACACAGATGCACAGACAACATAGTATGTTTAGCTTTTCAGATAGCATAAAATATGATTTAGGTTTGTAAAAGCATTTTAATTTAATCTTTCTGTTGAAATGAGCAGTAAAGGAATTGCTAACGCATCAACTTTTAAGTTGATTAATAGATATTAATTTGCGAAGCCAAAAGGGGCTTATATGTTGAACCTTGTATATTAGGCTATAAATAGCTGTTACCCTGTACCCAGGCTTCCCCCATGTTGAAGTCTGTGTACTGTGTGCAACTAAAGCCTGCCTCTGAGAAGGCCATGCTCTGAAGACTCTAAGACATGTGCAGCCCATGCCAACATCACTAGAAAGTTTGTTCCAATAGTCATCATCCTTGTTTGAAATGCTGTTTAATTTCTCAAATGAGTTTATCAGTATCAGCTTTTCTCTCTGGTTGTTGCTTTGTCTTTCTCTGGTAGTTTGAGAATCCCCATTCTAGTACCTTCAAAGAAGGTAGTTCAGATCCTGCTGAAACACTTCTTAGCCTTTTCCTCCCCCCACCCCCAATAGGCTAAGCAGATACAGATCTTTGAAGTTCTTTCAACAAGACATTTTCTCTGCCCTTTGAATTCTTTCTTTGGAACCTTTTGGGACTCTTCCAAGTGTTTCAAAATCTCTTCAAACAGGGATATCACAGTGAGTTGCAGGACTTTAATGTCCATCCCATCAATGCTCTAAACATTCCTACTGATTTCTGCTCCTACTCGCTTCTCTCCTGTTACATGCATATGAGGATGGCATTAGGCCTTTTCACCGCGATGTTTCACTTGAAGTTTTTACTGAGCTGCCTACCTGTTGTGTTGCTCAAACTGAAGCCACAGTCCACCTTTATTACACTTGGACGACACCAAGCGACCCATAATGAAAATATAATAGACAATCAGTATTTCGCTTCACATTTATATTAGGTTTCTTTAACTACGGTTGTCACAACTGTTCCAGTCAGTCTTATGGCATTCTCCTGGTATTCAATAAAAATAAAAATAAAATAAAAATCAGTGATCCAGTAATGTTTTTACCAACTCTTTTAGCATATTTGGGCAGGTTAATGAAGCCCACTCATTTAGAAATATTTCTCCCAGATAGATGTTGTTTAATGTTCTCTTATGTTAATAATATAATGGAAAGTGCTTTACTTATAGTCCTGTAATAATTTCTATTTAAATACAGAGAGAAATATTTGTTTCATTTACTGTATTGTTTTAAATCAGGGATCCTGCATTATGCTGAAATTTTTCATATTCCTAGTACGCTTTTAAAACTTCTAATTTTTCATCCAGTTATAGATTTTTGGGTTTGGGGTTTTTTTTTCCTATTATGTCCATTTCATTCACAACAAAATTCCTCATTTATATTGATTGCTATCTATTTCATCTTTCTTTCTTTGGCTGTACAGCCTTCTCGTTCCTAACTCGTAGCATCTCTCCACCATTAGACTTGGGTGGACTTCTCTCTTACTGTGGAAAAATGTTGTTGGACTATCAGATAAATTCTTCATACAGGACAGTCAAATTCATATTTTTCTAGCTGAAGATTTTTTCCCCCCATTTCTGGTTAATATTGACTTTATTATATATTTATTATGTTATATTATTTTGAGAAACTTGTTCTCCTGAGCTGCCAAATTTCGTTTGGGGCTGGCCTCAGTTTGCCCTTCGTGAATATCATCTGGTTATAATCAGTTAGTCTACAAATATGAACCAGCTTCTTCTGCAATGATTACTTCACCGTTTTCATCATGCTGACATTCCCATGTAGTGGTGCCTTTTGTATTAGAAAATTATTATGCAGGTTTTTGAGGAACTCTGACGACAGTTGCATGAGTAGTCCTAAACTGAAGTTCCCCACAACCAGAGTTTTATTTCCTGGCATGTTAAGAAATAATTCATCCTGGTGTCCGGTTTGATTTGGTTTGATTTGGGTTATAATGGACCTCTGCTAGTAATCTGTCACAGCTTTCTTTGTTACTGCATTCATATTTCACATTTAAATCTTGTAGTTATTGGATTTATTGATAATTCTAAACAAAGTGACAGCATCTTTAACATCATCTTTTTCTCTCCTTTGCCTCTCCCCCATCACAGTCTTTCTTCTTGGTTGGAGATTAATGTTTAAAACATTCTGTTATATATTTAAATGTTCATTAACATAGATTTTTATGATTGAAGTTCTATAGTGTCGGAGCCATTGCAATATGCAATTTGTTTGTGATTTTGTGTTTTGTGTTAAATCTGAATTGATGATAGACCAACACTTTCCAGTAAATCTGCTTAATCTGAATAGTTAAATCAGTATTTTATCATGTTAGCCAATTCAGTTGGGCTGGACTTCTTCAACTAGATACTTTTCTTTTCCCCTTTGCTCTATGATTGCTGTATTCTTGAATTTTATACTCTATGAAGAGAATTATATTCAGATCTAAAAGGAGCTATGAGCAAGAGCAGCACCTTTTTGTTGCTGCTCTTGCTCACAATTTTGACAGTCTGGGATTCATTGGAATGAAACTGGGACACTTTGAATATAATTTGAATATTACATTCAACTGAAAGCAGTTGCTTATAATGTTTTGGCCTTTCCTTTCAGTTGGCTTGTTTGGACATCTTCAGACAAATGCAAAGAGCCTCTGCAAGGAGGATATACATAACTAAACCATATAAAGCAGTTATTCACAGGCTAGCACACACAGAAGATAGCTAGGAGTTAACAAGCATTGGGCTAAGCACTTGCATACTCACCACCCCGATAGATGAGGCATCCAAAGAGGTGCAGCTGCCCAACCTGGTGTCAACTAGGAGTAAATATTGTTTTGGTAAAATGGATTACTTGAGACAAAAGAATCCTTTATGTTTTGAGGATTTTTTTGGAATAAAGGAGGAGAGGAATTGTCATCTCAGAAAAATGCATGTCAAAATTTTATGTGTTAAACTGTAAACTCTGCTTTAAATTAATAGATTATTCATTACCTTTTTATTTGACTTGTGTAAAGGCTTTAGAGACATGATCAGTCTCTGCATTCTATAAATCATAATGACTGTACAAGAAAAATGATACAAAATTATTTTCTCAGTGAAATCAGCATGGATTTCTTACTATTTGTTGCTAAAATGAGTACAAGTATTTGTATCCCCACAAATAATTTTCCAACACCAACATCCAGTTATATATTTTGCTCTTCAGTGGTTGAGCTATTCTCAGATCTAATCTATATATTACTAAGAAAAAATAAATAAGGCAGATAAAAATGCGCTGACAGAAGCTTAGCTATAGTAAGTTAATGTAGACAACTGCATGCCATCTACCTGGAAGGAGCATATGGGAAAGTATATATGCTTGTTTTCTACCTCTTGTATGTTGGTTTGTGGTATAGTTGTTCTTGTTTCCCAATCTAACACAGAAGCTAAAGTAGCATCAAGCTTCTATTGTCGCTAGTTATCAATTTGTAATAGCTGATATATGTTAAATGCATGTATGTAAATTCATAATTGTTGAATGTCACTTGCGGAAGTGGGGAGGAATATTGTCATAAGACTACATCATTGTTACTGAGCATTTAAAGTTGTATGGGTAATAAGATTTTAAAAAAAAGATCAATACACAGTCTGGGGTACAAAAAATTATTCTGAACATTTTGATCGCTGTAAATGACAGCTCCAAGAATTTTGAGCTTCCAGTATTTTCTAATTTAAATTAGTGAAGTATTTGGCCATCAGTAAAACAAGGAATTCCACTTACAGCAAACTACGAGGTTTGTCTCTCCTTTCAGCTTCTACCAGTGCTGCCTCCCAGTTTACAATGTCAAGTTGCACTGTTGCCTCATAAGAAGCCCACAAATTAGAAAAGCAAAATCGCTGGTTTGCTTTTCTGCATCCTACAGCTCAATGCTTTGCCAAATACTCCTACTGTTTGTTCCCTTCTTCCCAGCCCATGCTCCCAAATTATCTCAGGCCCCTCGTTTCCACTCCCTTGCCCTACATAGCAGATAGGATAGGACAGAAGTCACTGGTATGTGTAATTTGCTTCTTTTAAGCCCAGTAAACTGATTAGCTAAGGAATGATTTCTGCTGCAGAAATATTATTCAAGGCTGAAAAGGGAAATTCTGGCTCAGACACATTTCTTTTTCTTCTATTTCCCATTTCTGTATTCTTGTCTGGATTTGTTGTCACTTTTCCCTTCTTCCTGGCCAGATTTTCCCCTCAGTTTACTATTCAACATATTTTCCTTTTTTATTAATCTTTGTATAAATAATTCTCAAAAATTCAATTTCATCTTTCTTTTTTCTCCTGTTTTTAAATATCGATTATAGCTTCTAGGCTATAATCTTTGACCCACGTTCTAGCGTTTCTTTGACCTTTCCCTCACTTGTCATTACCTTCCTTCTTTCCCTAACATTTCAGAGTCGATTCCTCTCCCCTTGCCCTCTATTTTATGTTTTTTCTCATTCCTGTTTTCTTTCTGTCTTTTCATTTCTCCCTATTTTCCCCCCTTATTCTTAATCATCTTTTGATAGCTATGTCCTCACTACTGTATTCTTCTTCTGCCTGTCCATCTTCCCTCTCACTCAGGCGTCTTGTCTTGATCTAGGAATTGAAATCTATGTGTCCCTGTGGAGAGAGCCCACCACAGTAGCCTGCCCATTCTTCTTTGAAGTCCTGCCTTGGGGTCATACAAGCTTCTGCCCTGGAGAATGCTCTAGTCTCTTCCTCCTTCCTGCTCCTCCCTCAGCATTTCACTACAGTATCAGGAGTGAAAGTGCCAAACCTTTTAAACTGCTGAGCTGGAACAGCTATGACTGGAGAAGAGATGCAGAAGAGAAACAGGATGTTGTTAGTGTGATGAGAGGAACTCTTTGCAGGTTGCCAGTTGGGTTTATGTACAACCAATTTTAGCAATTGCATGAGACCATGGGGGAATTATGTTCATCCTGTACTGTATGAGTTAATCTATAGTAATTACAGACTGTGCTGAGTCCAGGCTTTGCACATGAGCTGCTCCATGCACTGCAGCAGATAACCAGCAGTAATGGGCTGCTGGAGGAGATTGCAGCTTTAGCTCCTTTGCCTGTTGCGCTGTGTGCTGCGCTGCTCTCAGCCCTGTACTGGGGTTTGTTTCTTCAGATGATAGGATGCGATATGCAGGTGAGACTTTAGTGCCGGGCTGCAGGATTAAAGAGATGGGAGGGAAGGGGTTGTGTCTGTCCTCAGTACACTGTGGATTAGGGGACATCCCATAAAGTTGAGTCAATGCTGAGCTTTTCGGATGAGGGGAGCCATGCCTATGCTTTTCTGCACATCACTAGGGCGCACTGTTTAACACAAGAATGAGAGAACTGAAGAAGGCCACCCTGCTGGGAAGCTGTGCTGTCCATCTATCTGTCTGTCTATCCCATAGCACGCACTTCACACTGCAGAGGTCTGAAGATGATCTCAGTTGTGACCACAGTCACTGCTTTCTGCTTCTTTTGCTCATAACCAATCTTGGTGTTGTTACAGGCCGTGGTATCTGCTCATGCGGCCGATGCATTTGCCAGGACGGGTGGTTTGGAAAGTTGTGCCAGCATTCAAGGAAGTGCAACATGACGGAGGAGGAGAGCAGAAGTCTCTGCGAGTCAGCGGATGGCATATTATGCTCAGGAAAGGGTAAGAACTGACAGCTGAGCTACCATGTCAGTGCCCTGGCAGAGGAAAACAATCATGTTCTGGAAGACTAATGTGCATGGCAGTGGGTTGTTGTTTGGTAACCCTTTCTTTCAAAGGCACCTATTATTAAAAGGATGTTATATTTGGCTCCGTAATGCACTTATATCCATTTTGTCAAACACCCACCACAGTTGTACATGTTTAGCAGCATTGCTCTCCTATGCAATTTGTTAATAGCATATAATTTTCTGTATGTGTTTATCTGATGGTCTGCGTTGAACAGCTGTACATTATAAACTAATCGTTAGCGCTCCATCCAGTTTGAGGGACAGGGGCACTACCTGCAGTAACATTGTGATGGGCAAGGTGGCAAATGTAATATCTCAGGCAACAGTAAGTGGAAGAGAATGTTTAAGAGCAACATTTGGTATGCTTAATCACCCCCCCTGCCCAACACAGCAGCAAAGGAAAGGTAGACATCTGCAGCCCCCACAACAGAATCCCACAACTCTCTCATTTACTAATTTTTATTCAGATGGTTGCATGAGCTTCAGTCCAGCTATAAAAAATTGCCAGAGGGAGGAATAAAATTTAGAAAATCTTGATAATTATCTGGAATTTTTCTCTGAGGTTCTTACCTTGCAGTCTTTCAGGCTAGGAAATTGCATTACTGGAAAGAGGGCTTTTTTAGCTCCCCCATAGTGCAAACTGCCTATTTTTGTATATAATATGTCTGAAAGAGAATAGACAAAAAATGGTTGGTGGGACTGGCTGGAGGCTAGAATGCACCGCCTCCAGACTGGACGTGCCATTTGCTCTGTTTGTATATCCCTTGCATAGACAGGGAAGAAACCTGCTAGCTGGAAAAAAAGAGTTAGGAGCCTTCTACATCAGGCAGATTTCCAGTTGTCCCTTTGGTAACTTTTATTTCAGTGCAAAGGAAATGTAAATGGGGTTTCCAGCCTGGCCTTCTTCCATCTGTATTATCACTTGTCAGAATTCTCCCCCACTGCACCATTTTATTTTGGTTCCCCCCCCCCAGTCGTCACAATGTCATTAGAAAATGGGGAAGTTGCACTGCTTCTCTATTGTTTCCAGAAGATGTGGCTATCTTTAAATTAGTGTATGTGTAAGAGGGTGCTGAGTTACTGGAGAAATGGAGTTACTCTGTTTTACTGCAGAAGTTAACTTGTCTTCTCTTAGTCTTGGTCTCCCTGTGATTTTTTTATATAAACCATGAAGGTGAGCAAATATGCTTAAAATTGCTAAAATGCACTATATAAGATTCTAAATAAATGTAAACATGAAAAATGATGTTGAATTTTAAAATATTTGTATTATCTGCTACCTTTTTGTAAGGATGGCTGAGAGCTATTTATTCCAGCCTGTGGGTCTTACTCTGAGAACAATTAGCTTTGAGCACGTATATCAAGGCTACAATTTACTCTGCGGCTTTGGGAGCAGATAATCCGGCAGGAATATGCAGAGACATCAAGGATTTTTTCCCCTCTGTTGGCTGTGCTGCCCAGGGGGTGGTTTGGGATCTGGGCATTGATGTAGGCTGGAGCAGCCTGAAAGTTGCTCTAGGTTGTAACCAGCTGCAGGCAGGTAGTGCTTTTAAACCTGGCTGCATGAATGGAGGCTCCAAAGGCCCAGATCTTCTAATGTAGTAGCGCACTGTTGAACAGCATTTACTTTCTATGGGAATTACAAACCTGACCCTAAATCCATATTCAGCCACACTGGTGGGATTTTTTTTTTAAGCTTCTTCGGCCTCCGAGCACAGGTAAGCTTCCAATGTGATGGAAGGTTGCCCTGAGGACAGTCAACGTAATAAAGCGGTGTCAAATTATTTGCTATAGCAGCTTTATTGTGGGAACAGCTGGTCATATGTAAGTGCTTGTCCCAGCAGGGAAATACCTACATAAGATAACTTCCAGAAGTGTGTGGCCAGTGAACGTCCAAGGAGGCTACTATCTCCTGCCTCTTCTCTGGGCAGGATGGGGATCACAGGCAAAGACAGATTAATTACTTGTAACTTTTGTTTCTATGCTTAGCTTTTTTCTGCCTTTATTTTTTTTTTTAGGAAGATCTATTCTTGGTGCTTAAATATGTATCTGGAAACCATGTCTTACTGGGTACCCATACTTTAAAATGTTGTTCATAGCTAGTGTGACCGGCACTATCCAGAGGCCAAAATGACAAATTGTTCTTTCTGTTTCATTACATTGAGCAATAAGTAACCATTACTGGTCAAATAAAAGGGAATTTCAAACCTGTGCACTAATGGTGGTTATTCCGTCTTTGCTGGAAACCTAGCCAAGATATGCAAGTGCTATAATGGATTGAGGGAGCTTGAGTTTCTGTATGTAGGATTTATTAGACTCTAAGGAGTCCTGGTTTTCAGCAGATAACTGCTGAACACCTTCAGAAAATTACACTCTGTTAATATAAGCAAAGTTGGACATCCACGTTCCTAGGCTGTTTTCAAAATCTTGGCTCGCTGACTGTGCCACCTGTGGTAAAAGCTCTTCCCAAGGAAAACAGCAACACCCACCACGCTGCTGCCTCCCTGGCAGTAAATGTAGGGCTGCAGATGGCTACTGTAACAGTGCCGGACGCAGGCTAGGTAATGAGCCAAATCCCATCCGAGAGGATCTGGCTGGCATCCTAGGGAACACCCTGCAACTCATTAGACTCATTTTAATTAAACTGAGGAGCCTCCCAGAGCAGCATGCTCTATTCAGGGAAAAGACCTGATACATTCATTCTCCCTAACAGATTTTACATTATGGACCCTGATCTTCCTTGGTTGACTTGGTGTTAAATTTGCTGTATCTTCTGCAAAACAGTTTTAAACATCGTGGGCATCCCTCAGTAGCCGCATCAGTGCTTGCTTGTGCAGAATCGCTTCCGGTTTCTTACAACGTCATGCTCTTATTCACTGCTTTAATTTCACTAAAATTCTCATACTATTCATCATTATTTTCAGCTGTCAGTACCTTGTAGTTTGTATAAACAGAGACACTCGGTTTAAATTACGCTCAAGTATGTCTCAGTGTCTCTCTTATACAGCAACCATGCAATATGTATGCTATCCTCCACTGCCTCTTTACACAATGGTATTTTTTATCCTTGTGGGGCATGTCAGTATTTTCTGTGGCCATGGCTCAGTAAGCAATCATAGAATCATAGAACCATAGAATCATTAAGGTTGGAAAAGACCTCTAAGATCATCGAGTCCAACCGTTGACCCAACACCACCATGCCCACTAAACCATGTCCCTAAGTGCCGCATCTACTCGTCTTTTAAATACCTCCAGGGATGGTGACTCAACCACTTCCCTGGGCAGCCTCTTCCAATGTTTCACCACTCTTTCAGTAAAGAAATTTTTCCTCACGTCCAATCTAAACCTCCCCTGCCGCAACTTGAGGCCATTTCCTCTCGTCCTATCGCTTGTTACTTGGGAGAAGAGACCGACACCCACCTCGCTACAACCTCCTTTCAGGGAGTTGTAGAGAGCGATGAGGTCTCCCCTCAGCCTCCTTTTCTCCAGGCTAAACAACCCCAGTTCCCTCAGCCGCTCCTCAGAAGACTTGTTCTCCAGACCCTTCACCAGCTTCGTTGCCCTTCTCTGGACACGCTCCAGCACCTCAACGTCCTTCTTGTAGTGAGGGGCCCAAAACTGAACACCGTATTTGAGGTGCAGCCTCACCAGTGCCGAGTACAGGGGCACGATCACTTCCCTACTCCTGCTGGCCACACTGTTTCTGATACAGGCCAGGATGCCATTGGCCTTCTTGGCCACCTGGGCACACTGCCGGCTCATGTTCAGCCGGCTGTCAACCAGCACCCCCAGGTCCTTTTCCGACAGGCAGCTTTCCAGCCACTCTTCCCCAAGCCTGTAGTGCTGCACGGGGTTGTTGTGGCTGAAGTGCAGGACCCGGCACTTGGCCTTGTTGAACCTCATGCAGTTGGCCTGGGCCCATCGATCCAGCCTGTCCAGGTCCCTCTGCAGAGCCTTCCTACCCTCGAGCAGATCAACACTCCCGCCCAACTTGGTGTCGTCTGCAAACTTACTGAGGATGCACTCGATCCCCTCATCCAGATCATTGATAAAGATATTGAACAAGACCGGCCCCAATATACTCAGAACTCACAGGAAAAGTAGATGCTTAACCAAATACTCCCATCCCCAAATGTTCCAACCACTAGTTCTTCCTGTACATATTTACATGTTCCATATGTTACAAGTTAAAACAGCATTTCTCTAAAATTAGGCAATGAGTTAATTTTTGTCAACTTACAATAAACACTAAATTACTTATATTTTTAATTAAAAAATTGGATACTCTGCTGAGGCTGTTCTGAAGTTTTAAAGAATTAAGTTTCAGTGATCAGAGGCACTTCAGTATTTAGGGGAAAAACCTAGGGAAAAGTGGTTGATATTGACAGATCCACATTTTTTTAAAAAATGTGTATTTGGATTTTTACTATGGATTTTATTCAGAGGTCATTGAAAGGAATGGAAAGATGAAAAAGCATCATTTTATACACTTTGGCTCAAGCCCTGTTAAGTAACCCATGAATTCTGTTTAGGTTATATTCTGACATAACCAAGCTTCCTTCTATATATTTTTCTTTACATTAAACAGATTGGTGACTTTGTACTGGAAACATTCTGGAAATATTGCAAGAGGGTGGGATTTTCAACAGCATCTAACTAATTTATAAGCATGTTCTGTTAAAGGTTGACAGCTTCTTTGGTGACTTTTTTTTTTAAACTCTGCCCCCCATAATTGAAAACTATATGTGTATTCTTTGTTCTCGTTTATTTGGGTTTTGAGATTTTTGTATTGATTTGTGCTGTAACCAGTTCTTAGGGCTAGGTCCACAAAAGGATTTTTGCTCAGCAGTTACTAAGCGCCCCACCTTGGCGTTTAAGTGTCTGAACTCTGTATAGGGTCAGGCAGGTGAGGATGGGCTCTGTAAAAGCCAATTCTCTTCAGCCGGGTGTTGGAATCAGCCAGGAGGAATTACCACCTCCCAGTGGCATTTCTAGTTGCAGAAAAGGCGCTCTCACATCCCTCTCAGGCTACAGGCCTCCTGGCACATGATTGCCGGGGGGCATTTGCCCTTTTCCAGGATTCAGAGCCATGAACCTTCTCCTGAAGGTAGGGGTGTCTCTGAGTCTTCCCTTAAATGGAGGTTTCTGGTGCTCGGTGGGTTACGTCATCACCCGAATGTCACCATAAAGTCCCTCCTTTGCCTGTGGGGCTGCGACCTGACATCCCTGAGGAGGAGGAGAGCGGCTTATCTCAACAAGGGGCATTGGGGTACTCTGCAGGAACGAGCAAACTGCTGAACTGCTGTTATGTGCATGAACTCTTTCTGACCTAGAGCAAATATTTAGTACTTCCATGGGAGGTGGAGCAGCTTCATTTGTGGGGATGAGGATTTTGGGGGTCTAAATGTTAGTCTTAGGCACCTCTGGTCTTTTGTGGACTCATCCCTAAAGGCTTTAGATGAGGAGGGCCATTTTCTTCCCAGGTACGATTTTATTGCCTTCAGTAACAGTGGGTCAGGGACAATTTGAGTTTTTCTAGTAAAAAAAAAAGAACAGTTACTGGGAAGAGTAGCCCTGATAGTAGGTCTCTGAAACCAAAGGAAAGCTTCAAAATGTGAGTCCTGATTAAATGAAATAGCATTAGTATATAATAATATTAGTATATAATAATATAATATTCTATGATAAGAATCAAAGCATTAGTAGTAACGTCCCACCATACTCTAGCTCACCCCAAAAGAATCCTTTTATTCAAAAAGCTTTTAGCTTGATTATTTTCTTTTAGGCAATAGCTTCTTAGGCAGCAATTTTGTGCGTATGCACACGTGTGTGTGTGTGCACGTGTGTGTCTGGGGATGTTATTTTCTAGTCTGAAAATGCCAGTGTTCTTTGACTGCGAGTAATAATTTGTCTGATTTCAGGTTCCTGCCACTGTGGAAAGTGCATCTGTTCACCACAGGAATGGTACATTTCGGGCGACTTCTGTGAATGCGATGACAGAGACTGTGACAAACACGACGGTCTCATTTGCACAGGTGCAGTACAGGCTCACACTTAATTGCTCTAAGAAACAAACTGTGTTGATGGGAATTATGTCAGACAAAGCCCAGTCTCTTGTTTCTCCACTGACGGAGGAAGTGCATTTGCTGGTTATTCAAACCTGCTATAATTGTTTCTTCGTGCGGCGTGATAATCAACTTAAGGTTTCAAAACAACAGTTGAAAGCCTGAGTATGAATTTAAATAAGTAAGCCAGCTATGAAATCCATCAACACTTTTCCCTGTAATAGACTACAAGTTACTGCTTTTTGGCAAAGGACGTACAGTGTCATCATTGTGATCATGAGACTTCTTTAACTTTTGTTCTTTTATTGGACTTTCTATGTGTATAATGCATTTAAGTCACAGACAAAATCCACTTGTCTGGTGATCTTTGGTAGGTGAGAGGCATAGCTGTGTGGCTTAACAGAGCTTCCTGGCAATCAGACAATTCTCAGTGGGAGGCTGCAATACCCGACAGTCTTCCTTATGACGTGATGGCTGGTGATTAAAGCGGCTTCACCTTAACATTGTCTGAGAGTTCAGGTGGCAGATGCGGCTAGAAATGGGCAGGCTGCCACAAACCCTCATGACAAATCTAGTGACAAGAAGCCACACGGGAATTGCTAAATTAACTCACTGGCTGCTTCCTGTTACAAATCTTAATTTTAGAAAATCTTTGCTGAGCAATTATTAGATGTGGAGGAAATCTGCAAGCCGATTAGAGTGCGAGTGGGAGGGCTGACAGTAGTAAATTGTGTCTTCCAGCTAGCCCTATCAACAAGGGTCCTTTTCTGGGGGCAAGTAGCCAGTATAGAAGCAATGGGACCCTTATCTTCAGCTGCAGCGGCTCTTCACGGATCTTCATAAAGTCAGTAGGAAGAGGTGCTCACATTGGAAACCCAGGCTGTAGAGATCTCAAGCTGAGCATCCAGGAGTCATGACAAATATTGAAATAAAATGAAAATGAGAGTCTCAGTACTTAATGTTTCCCCGCTGCAAAATAGGGCCAACACATTTTTCATCTAATGGAGAGTTTGAGATATTATTTATTTGTATAGCACTTCTGAGAATTTAGGTTTAAAGTTTTTCATGTTCAAAGTGATGTTTTTATTGCTATTCTGTTTGTAACTTTTAATGTCTTTTTCTTTCTGCATAATAGTTAAAAGTAATCTTGTTTTTCCTTGTACCTGGAGGTACAGTGTGAACACTGAGCCTCGACAGCTGGGTACAAATAGTAGTGGCATAATTACAATATTTGCAATTCTGCTGATGGAATTATTGAGAGAATGCTATTAATGCTTTGTAAGTGTAGGTTTGGGGTGGCTTCTTAATGCAATGGTACAGTAATTGCTTCCTTCCAAAGCAAAAAAAAAAGGGGTGGGGGGAACAATAAAGGAACAATGCATCTACTTTAGCATGGCTTTTTACTTCCCATAAAACACATTTTAATGTAGTACATTTCAATTATGATAATTGTCCTTTATTCATTCTGTTCTAGGCAATGGTGTTTGTAGCTGTGGAAACTGTGAGTGCTGGGAAGGGTGGAATGGAAATGCTTGTGAAATCTGGCTGGGGAGAGAATACCCTTAACAACGGACATCAAAGACTGAGGGGGTTTATTGTTTGTTTTTTCTTTAGGCTGCTAGAACATTTAATTTCAGAAGTACTCAGTGTGTGGGTGTGGGTGTGCATGCACGCACATGTACATGGGTGTAAATACTTTAGAACACTCATTTGAGGGCCTGCTCCTTAAAGAAATGCATGACAAAACTAAAAAAAAAAAAATTAAAAAAATCACTTGGGAGCAGGACAGTCCAACCTCTAAAAGGTGAAGTCATAAAATACTGGCCCTGTGGAACTTCTCCAGAGTTTTTTGGTAAATTCAGTGGGACTGAGATTACACCCATAATGCCTATTTCTTAAGCAACCTTTGGAAATGGTGTAAGAAAGCCTTTTTTTAACATTATTTACTTGGTTGTCACCTCTCCGTGTCAGTATGCAACACTCTTCCTATAGAAGGGTAGCACTAGTTGAATATTTGTCAAATAATTAATTTGATTAATTTGATGGTGTTTGACAAATACATTGTTTGGCCCTTTTTTCTTTCTAACAATCCTGATCATGCATCAGCTCCTAAATTGAGAGAAGCTGTAAAGACGCTTATCAAAATAGTAATGACTTTTTTTTTTTGTCAAAGAATTGTATTTGTGTAACTGAGGTCCAATTACCTGACAACCATAGACTGAAGACCCAAAATGTTTGAACAGACCCTTGTCCACAAGAGAACTTCTTAGTTTCCGTGGTTAATGTGTCAGTAAGTCGGTTATCTAGTCTGCATACTACGATACTTTCAAATACATAACCTATAGGAGTATAAGGAATGAAACTAATAAAGATATAAATGTATGATTAGCTATTCTGAATATGTATTCTGCAACTCATGTACTTTTATCATACTGTTCTATGTATGTACAGTTGCCTAGTCCTCTTAAAAGTAAAGCAAATGAAAATTTGTTATACCAATAACTTTTAGGATGACAATTCTGTGTGCTATTAGAAATCACTGTTTGGAACAGATTGCACTGTCACACATGGTATTCATTGAATTTAACTGCTTTTATGGAAGTGGGGAGCCTGAAGGTCAACTGACTTGAAAAATCAGCTATTCTATGCAGTAGCCTGGTCTCAGCCAAAGATGTTCAGACAATGGCAACAAAGTAATTAAAGTTTTAATACAGTAAATACAAACAAAGCAGTGGTATGAACAAAAATTTTATTTTCCAATGGTGAAATGCTGCTCAGTGTGAAATTCACATTGAGTTATGAACGATGCACAACTATTGGGACTTCCCTAACTTATTTACATATGAGTCTCTTATTTTTTTGTACATGTAGATTTGGCAGCCCTTGAATTCTTTAGAGCAAAAAAAGATACATACATTTTAGTTTCAAAAGTGTTTACATTTTGTGAAACCATGATTGAGCGAGAAATTGCTTAAATGGTTGGAAAATATTTCTTTTTAATACCAAACTGTAACATTGTGATTTAGGTGTCAAGGTCCTGATTTTTGAAGAGGTACATGACTCAGAAATAAGGGAACTATGTATCAACCAAGAAAGGTATTTCCATTATTAGTCTAGAAATTAGTTTTCTTTTAGAAAGAACAATTTTGAAATAGGAAAATACAATGGTACAGAACATGTAATAGAATGCAAAAAATTTTAATGAATTTATTTAATCACTTTTATTATTCCCCCTTCCCATGTGGCTTGCTCTTTCTCTTACCCAATTTTTTTCTTTAACCTGCATTCTTTCTTTCTAAAAATGAAGCTTGTGAAACCCATGTTCTCAGGGAGCATAATCACCAAACATCCATGCATAACTTATATAAAAGTTATGCAGATAAGTAACGAGACATACATCCCAAAGCTGCTAGCTGCTCTCTTTTTAGATAACCACAATATCAGGCAGAGTTCTAAAATGTATTGATACAGTATAAAGAATCTTCAAAGTAAAATTCATCTTGAAATTATAGTTTATATTTTATACTTACAATCCTTAAACTCTGTAGAACTTAACAATAATATTTTCTTAAATTTTAACATATATGTATTTTGTCAACCCTGGTGTCTGGAGAGCACAGATTGTTGGTTTTATTTCTATTTATGAATACCGCTGACCTGAATCATAATCAAACACTGATTATCAGTGTTTTTTCGCATATACATTCATCTGCTGAATCAGAGCGTAAACAATGAAAGATACAAAGTTTTCCTTGATTTCCTTCCATTTGTATTTAGTACTGTAATAAGAAAATACTAGATAATCAAAACTCTTATCTAGGTTCAGTAGATGCTTTTGACTTGTTTCATGGCATGATAAGCAGATTTATATATACCGTAGATCAGCCGTGGTATTTCAGGTACTCTCATTCATAGACAAAAGAACAATTCTTGAGAGGGTTGCAATGTCATATTTGATGCATTTTAATTTTTAATTTGCTTTCATTTTAAATTTATATACTTAAACAGTGTAAGATTATTCTGATTTTTAGTTAGAATTCTTTTAAAAAACCAATCAGCTCCAACATTTTGGCTACTGGATGGATTACATAGCCATAGCAATTCAAAAAGTGTTATCCACGTTGTTTGTTAAGGTTCATACGGAAAAATATTAGAATATTCTAAGAAAGACAGCTACTGTCAGTGGTTCACTAAAATGTAAATTATCAAACAAAATTGTGCTATCGCTATTAACCTTGAAGTATTAACTAAGACTACTAAAAATATAATGTATACATAAATTCCTTTCCAATTTTTATTTTGTTTCTCATAATGCTGCATGAACATTCCCCCGGCTCTTCATGCTGAGGTAACTGGTGATGTAACTCCCAGCAGATCTGTTTTGTGGCTCATTGCCTGACTAGAAAAATGAGATCGGAAGGAATAAGATTATTATTCCACGTATGTGAAAATAATAGCTATATTAATAAATTGTGATTTTACACCTCATTCCCTGTGACGGGAATTCCAGATACATAAACTGTAAAAGCAGGAAGAGGCATAAGGGAGTGAAACACACTGCTTGATTCTTCATACCTAGTGACTGTAAAAACTTGTTTCCAGGTCTGTGGCAAAAGGGAGTTCTAGGAGGCAAACCCAAATCGGATAAATGGGGATTTCGTTCTGGCTAGATTGATAAACCTTATAAACAGAAGATAATATAGCCTTGCTTTCTTCTTATGAGAGAAAGAGCACAATCCAGAAATGTGCCGAATGCTTCTACAATAGACTTGCAGGATTATGCCTATTGTATATAACATATCTGTAATATCACCCATAAAACAGCTGTGGATTGATTTGCTTGTATAAATTATTAACCTACTTGTGATCCTTTTTTCCCTGGCCATACTCTCTTTTAGAAACACGTAGATGAACGTTTAATCATGTACCTGCTCTGACATTTCTGATGCACTGCCCTTGCTTCTTTACAGAATGACATCTCGCTTTGTAGCTAAATGGTACAGCTAAATGATATTGGGATGAAGAAAGCTAAGTTGAATATTTCTGTGACTAGGTAATAGAACAAAAATTTTATTACATCTTTAAGAATAAGTCATAGCATTTGCATTAGTCATCACCCCTCACCCCCCCCCCCCCGTTATTAGACATTCTAAAATTCATTGCACAGAATATGAGTTTATCTAAAGGGGCATTTAAAAGAAAGATAACCTCCTTAGTTAGTCTAATTTTACTTTCATTCCCATTTGAATGGAGCTGAATAATTTCTTCTTTGTACCAATAAACAGATGGATCAGGAAGACACACTTGTAATGCGTGGACCAAACTGCCTGCTTTCATACCTCATTGCTTACAGTGGGTTTAAACCAAGAGAGAAAGTTTCCCAATATATTTATAAAAAGTCAGAGTTCTTAGTGTTGTTTCAGGTATATACCATAGTCAAAGTGAATTGCTTTACTTTATATCTGGGGGGAGTGGGGTTGTTAAGAACCAACCTGACTCTACACAAGTTAAATTTTATGAAAATGACAGCGTATTAAAAAATTATTTGAGTGGCTAAAACCCCCAGCAAACTAAGCAAAAGCTGTGTTATGTGAACTACAAAGCACTTAAAAGCTATAGTCACCTTTCTGTAGGCTCTATCACGTGAGCAATCTCAAAAGGACTCTTGTGTATTTATAAAATTTCTGAAGTGCAACAAAACGGTGCTTTGTTGAAGTAGTTCATAACTACTTAAAACTGGTTTTCTAGAACTGTACAGGTGTGACTGATTTTGCCAAATAGAACTGTAGCTGAAATACAGATTTCAGAAAAAAGGAAAGAGATAACGACTATGTGCAGTGTTAACATACGAAATGGTAAGATGAGGTTGGATTGCTGTGCAAACAGTCTCTCAGAGATTAGATAAAACCCAGAAGAAGAACAAAATACAAAGCAAGCATGCAATAGATCTGGAACGTTGCAGATTCACAGACAGCTGGACATGTAAGTACAAAAAACCCAATCTGTAAATACAAATTGATTCCATCAGGTTTACTATACAGTACTTTAGTAGTAACAGACGGTTGAAAACAGCTTTCACTTAACAGCAAAATTAATTTTAGAGGGAAGAAAATGGTGAAGTCTCACCCTGGAGAACAGCAAGAGAGGTATTATATTAAGGAGCTAAAATTTTCTTTGGCATGGTAAAAGGGGAGAACTGAGTTTGCCAACCTATTTACATGAAGTTTCACCATCCTGTGGCCAGTGCAATGATGTTTTGCACAGTCTACTTCTTACATAAACTTTTTTGTTGTTTTCCGGTATGCCTTCATATAAATGTTTTATTCATCATGTTGAATCTGTGTATACAACAAATAAGAATAAACACAAACTGTACAATGCAGACAAACTCTTTGCATATATGTATGTAAATTTAGTAATACAGACCAACAGTTCTTTGATAGACACAACCTACTACATGCAGTTCATCCTTGCCATCCTCTTCCCATGCAACAGATGAGACGAGACAAAATTAAAGGGAGGAAACAAAGCACAAAGACCCCTTTGCTATGTTTAAACAGATTGTAGAAAAAAATGTTTTTTAGGACATCTATTCATTGGATTAAACACACATATGGATTTAGCCCATAGAAACAAAACCAGAAAATAATAATGAAAAAAAAATGCTGTATTTCCAGGATGCACTAACTGCTTACAGAAATTAATTCTGGCCTTAATTATAGCCCCCCAAACTGGTTCGCAGATCATAATTACCCAGGATCGAAAGTTTAATGTTGAAAACAATACTTATGTAGCATCAGGCCATGAACCAGAACCTCCTTGCATGGCTCAGCCAGGTATCCAGCCCTGTCTCTCCCCAGGCTCTTACGCTGGGAGAGTAAAAAGATGGCTGGATGGGACATGAACACATGTATTCCCTCCTCATGAACTCTTACGAAATTCAGGTGAGCGAGAAAGAATGTAGACTTCAGGTGTATTATCTTACTCAAAATATTGTGATGTGCTCCTCATAATTGTAGGAAGGCCTGGGGCCTCCTCTGGGACCCAGCAGATAGTACAACATCAAGGCTGCTGCCTCCCATGGGTCCTCCAGATGCAGAGCAAGACCCCAGCTCACCATGTGAGTTGCTTTGGTTTTGTTTTGTTTTCTCAGGGATGGTGCACAAATCCCACTGGACCAGATGGGATGAAAAGGGTGCACCGAAGTTTTTAATAAAGTATTGTTTTTTTTCCCATGCGCGCATATTTAGTGCTAGCAGGCAAGGGCACAGTCTAAGTCAAAGTTTCTTTGCATTTTTATCACAGTATTAGAGTGGGTTTGTATTTTTTTTCTCTACATGGATAGTGGGCTTCATGCTTAACTCATTCCCTCCCTAGAAAGACCCAACATCAAGTGTTAGTTTGCTGTTCTCATATTACATACATAAACAAGGAAGTCTGGCCTACGGAAAAAAAAAGTTTATCTAGAATTTAGCAGCTTTACAGTAGCCTCCTTGAAGAGTGCACTAAATGTTGCTTACAGAAACAGAACACATTTGAAAACTGGCATGAAGAGTTCATTCAGACTGAATCAGTTGTTCAGCTGAGCGGACAGGGAGTTTGAAATAACCAGCGGTCTCTGCTAGGGGCTTCAGCACAAAGACGTGATAAAACAAATTGCCAGAAATACAATGCTAAAAAAGGAATGGAAGATTTCCTTTTTTTGTCTTTAAATACCAAGGTAACAGCAAGAGGCCCAGAGAGTGTTGCCACGCAGTTTTCCAGACTGAGGTACAGTTTGGTCCTTGTTGCCCTTTCTGAGAAACAAATACCTTCTTAAGCATACAGAGAGTACCCATATTTTTAGTCTTCTGAAAGCCTGTGACTAAGTGTGCAACACTTCAGTGGCATCTCTGTGGCATTCTCTAAATCTTGCCCCCCTCCCCCCCATCGGTTTCATTGTTCACAAGTGACAAACTCAAAGTGTTGATAGTGTTTCTGGTCATACAATCCAAGGCTTCAATTTTATAATGTTTCTGGTTTCTTCTAGGTTCATGTAGGAGAAAGTACAGTATACAGAGATCAAGGCAAGGCACCTTCAATCTAGCAATTTCGTGGGCATATTATCTTAGGAAGCTGGGTGGACGTACGTACTGGGCTATCGGTGAGATACATAGGACCGGACTTTGCATGCTTAGCTAAAAATAAAAACAAACTTTTGTAATATGTCCAGTTTTAAATTTTTTTTTAAAACACCAGAAATATTAAACTATAATTTGTAACTACCCTTTGCATTGGTGCTGCAAAAAAGAACACAACAACATCCTTGCCCATGCTTTGCTAAGTAGGTGTGGGATTCAGCCAAAAATAACAATGGCATTAAGTTTGGTTCCTTAAAAACAGGAAAGGATTCTATTTGAAATGGATTTAGGTAGCGCAATTCTGGTTAATCTTATTTATTCTTTTTTATCGGTGGTGGTTGTTTTTCAAACAATGAAGATTTAGTAGATGAAAAATGAGCCTTAATTCAGGCCTACAAGGCCTACAAAATTCTTTGGACCCACTTTCCCAAAAATGAGTGGGTCTTGCTCGCTGGGCAAGGCAAATGTTACCATTACCAGTAAGCCTGTGATATGTATAAAACACACACACAAAAAGAAACTATAGGGGGATGCCAAACACTCGTTTCAGAAAACTTCCTGTTCGTTGTGTTTGACGCTCTTCCCTCCACTATAATGCCAACCTCAGAAGCACAGTATCTGTTACTAAAGAGTATTCACATTTAATCAATATTGTAAGCCAGAGACAACAATCCTATTCTTTATAGATATAATTTGTAATAATAGATTTTTGAAGGCTTCCTGATTCCCTGATTGCTTTCAAAACTAAGCCACCGGCAACACTTAAGTTATAGAGAAACACAATCCCTGCAAAAGGTCACAGACAGTAGAGCGAGCAGCCTTATAAAAAAGGGAAGAAGAGAAATCCCTAATAGCACAGGTTTACAGCATCTAACTAGAAATTACTTGATTATTTGTGTGCTACAAAATAGAACTTAAACACATGGATTTTGCTGAAACTGGACTCAAAAAGGGATTATGGGCAATTGTCAGCAGGCAAGGTATCAAGTGTACTTGTGAAGTATGTCATTCACATGAAGTGTCACAGTCACAGAAAAGATATTAAAAAGGCATTCCAATATCTGGTAGGGCATTCCATGGTCTGAGTTTAGCTGGTTCATCCAGGTGTCTTCTTGTTGTGGGTGGAGCTACATGTTGAGATTTATCCGCTTGCAACAACTCAGTTCAGAAACAGCAACGGGCAAGTCGGTGACTTGCCGCAAGCTGATCCACGGACACTGCAGAGGGGAAGTCTGGCAAGGATAAATCGCTCAACTGTACTCGGGACTCAGTAAGTCACAACACCTGTGAGGATCTGGCTATGTCGTCTTACTCTTGTTAATTGGTTTGCCGCCATTCATTATTGCAGATGCACTTGTGCTTTTACTTGGAGTTACCCCAGCCTTTGGCACTGTTTCTCCAATATCATGCAAAGATGGTTCTCGATACATGGCCACTGCAGGGAGAAGAGAGAAAAGGAGAGAGATTATTGAGAATGTATCTCATTTAAAGCTCATCTCAAATGGGATTAATTTTCTGCAGTAACTGATATTGTAATATAATCCATGTTCCTCTTGCATGTGAGGGAAACTATTTACATTGACAGACACATGTTTTGCATGACTGATAGCTTTGCTTGACCCTCCAAATTTCTCACTTCTTCCGTATCTGACTTAAAAACACCGTAGGAAACTGTATGCTTGCTTGTTTAATGGAAACTATAGAAGCCTTGGAAATGAAAAACTACTGTTTTGTCTTTGCATGAGGCAGACACACGAAAATGTACATATATATACACACACATATGTGTGTGTATATATATACACACACTCCTTAAATATATATTCTGCAAGTTTTTAAAAGTAAAATATGATAAGACAGACGGTGTTTACAAATGCGATCATACGATACAGTTGTCTAGACTTAAGTGTTCTTTTTTAGTCCTACGTTGCAAGACTAGGCTTGGGTCCAGTTCTACAAAGTTATTTGCACATCTGTCTCCCAAATCTGAGGAGCTTGGCCATGATCTCTTCAGGTGTGTACTGAAGAAATGTCCAGGACAGTGCTGCAGAGAGTACACAAGAGGTTTGGGGTTTTTTTTCTTCCTCCTTTCCAAAAATGTATGCAGTAGCCACTGATCTCCACTGAATGTAGAAGTGCAGAAAGCTCCAAATTAAACTATTAACTGAATTCTTAGAGGAATTAAAATTTGCCCCTGGGTTTCAGTCCCTATCTAAACACTTTAAATCCTTTGAGGAAAAGACGTGTTCAATTACACAGTTCCAGCATTAAGCTCCCTTAATGATTTATGCTCTTGGATAATTCAGTTTCATTTTCCATGCCACTGAATCAGGTAATATTTCCACTTATACCTAACTTCACTAGCATTTATTTATATCAGAGCAATGTTAAAAGAGATGTCAAAGGAATTAATCATCACACTATGATTTCAGGACTGGCTGTGTGCAGCCATAGAGAGCACAATCCCTTCATCCCTTGTCTAATTAGAGTAGGAGGCAGGAGCATCAAAGTACTGACCTTGATCTTCAATGGTGTGAAGTTTCATAATAAATATGAAGAGCCCCATAGCGTCATTAACTAATCAAGTACTTGTTCTAACATTTCCAATGACATAATCTAAATCCTTTTATGGCTTCTGAAAGTCTGAAATTAAACGTCTTCTCTAGAGTACATAAGGCTGGTTATGATCTATGTCTTCAGAGTGCCCCCATAACTGTGTTTAGGACACTTTGCTGATTAATTAAAATAGCTTGATGAAATAACACTGTGACCTACAAAAATATTAAGTTGAATAACATGAGATGGAACTATAAAGTAAAGAATTATGTAGCAGAGCTGTCATATTTGATGACTCTCATGGGCAATGTAAAGCAAGTTATTTCTAAGCCTTGTCTAAGCTATTTTGACAGAGTCTGACCATCCAAACATTAATGAAAAAAGTCACTTCTTTCCTAATCAATATGAATTGATGTTGCTTTTAAAAATGCACTGGCTTTCCCTCCCTACAATTCTTATAATTTAATATAAAGGGATTGACAGATAAAGTGTCAATATTGTTGAGAGCTCATGAAAATACTGTAAGCTTTTGCAAGATGAGGGAAGCACGAACGCATCAACCCAAGTTCAAAGATGAAGTTAAAACATAGGATTATTCAGATTCTTTCCTTATGATGAAACTCTAAAACATTTAACAAACTGATCCTTTAATCAAAAATTTTAAGTTAAAATGTTAAAAGAAATGGGACTGCTAACTAAAGCATTACTCAGGTGTGTGTTTTCAGATGTTAAGTAATGAGATGATTTTCAGAATGACTGAGGCTATGTGTAGCAATAAGATCAATGAAATCTGTAGTGCCATCAGGAGAAGAAGCAAAAAACAGCATATGTTTATAAAGGCCTGCAGAATACACAGGATAACCCCAAAGTTCCAAGATATAAATAAATGTGTTTTTCAGAGAATGTGTGACATCATTTTAGTGTGTAAGGTTAGTACGACACTTATTTGCTTCTATCTTGGTCTAGAGGCCAACTTACACAAGTTATGTGCATTACGTCAGCTGGCTAAGTAATATAGTATGATTTATTTTATGGAGAGACCTTTGTGTTTCGTGTTAGAAAGCTTTTACTTTGAAATGCTGACATTTCATTCATTCCCTTTATAACTCCCAATTATCCTACAATATCCATTACTTCATTCTGCTTAACGAAAGGACTATTTTCTCACTGCGACACTCACAACAGCTTTTGTCCCTACCGAGAAAGTATTTTAAAAACAGCACTTTCACAAAAGATTTCTTTTCTTGCAAAATGACCTCTTAATCCCTGGAAAAAATGTTTTTACATATGCTCTTTCTAGCATCACTATGCCGAAGCACAAAATCGCTCCATGAATCCTGGGGACTGTCATTTGGAATGGCCCCTGTGCGGGGCACGCACATTCACAAAGGGTATTTTAGAAACCATTCCCTCTTCTTCTTGTGAGATTTATAGGAGGAGCTGCCAACGATGGACTGAACCTCACCTTCCAATGGCTTGGGTAGAAAATGAGCTGCTGGTTTTGTTTTCTTTACTCTGTTTCCTTTCATGACCTGCCCTTCTTTGTTCAGCCCCAAGAACCAGGCCCTCCCGGACTCCTGTTGTCTGTAGAGCATGGATGAGTAGATTACATAATAATTTTCAAAAACAGACTCCTTGAATTTGCACTCCGGTGTAAAAAGTTCCTGTGGGAGGAAAAGTAAATGTTAAATGATATCTCTAAAGTGCGGCCTCTGTCTTATCAACTTACAAATACCTCTTGATAAGTTTAATATACGACTTATAATAAGGTTCTGCTTTGAGACCAGGAGATGTGTCTTCCTCTAGATGACTTCCAGGTGAAGTTATTTCACCTCCCATGGATGCCTCTGTTTTCCCATCTGTGCAACAGGGATAGTATATTTTCAAAGTAGAGAGGAAGCGACACAAGCATAAAAACACTATTTAAAATACAGGCATAATTATTATTGTGCTTATTTTTCTGTTAGGATATCCTTGTAAAGATTAAGAAAGTCTATACTAAAATAGCATTAATGAGAAAACAGTTGTTCTGTTTTAAAATACTAAATGCAACAAACTCCCTCTATGGTTTACAACAACTAATATTTGATGCTTAAAAAATGCTGCTACCAACATATTAAAATATATATCATTTCCTAGAGTCTGCATGGCCTGAAACACCACTGGAAAACACTATTTTGATGTACAAATTTCTGAACAAAGAAAAATTATTCCTACTGGCATCCTCAGCATTCATCCCAAAACTGGAATGCTTTTCAGAAGTCACGTTCAGTAACAGGGCAGTTGTCCTAAACTCTTTACTAAGGTTAACCTAAGCATAAAATTCTGTAGCCCAGTAGCCAAATAATAATTTAAATATATATATTTTAATAACACAAGCAATAGTAACAAAATAAAGTGTGAACATATATTGAGACAAAGTTTACCAAAATCCTTTGAAAAAAACCCGGCAAGTTAATAAGCAAATAAAATTACATTTAAAATATCACGAGAAAATAGGATTCTGTATGAATGTGATCTTCTGTTTTTGGACCCATCTGCTGAAACATGTGGAAGATATGAAACATAAAAAGAGGAGGTAGATGTGGGAAAGTGGAAGGTAGCTTGCTAAGCTTTCAGAGCACAAAGTTCTCAGCCCTTAATGCTCTTTTTTATATTTCTTTCAGTTATCTTTCCCAAGAAATGAAAATCTAGAAATGTCATATATTTTCACGTCTCCATTCACAGTATTTTTCTCCCCCCCCCCCCATTTCTTTTTGCTCCTGGCCCCATGCAGTACTGCGTTAACACGCAGCAGGTAACATGTTTTCAGGGTCTCTGTGCCATCCCCAGCTGCCTATACATTGTAAGAATTTCACAGCTGTTTCTGTCACAGATTTCCTTTCTAGAAATCAAAGTCCTTAAAGACACCGTTCCCCATACCAGAAAGCACAGATGAAGTACTGTTCTGAATCTGCACTAAATGCCACTTAGTGCACAACCAAGTTCTCCTAATGTTATGGGGTACACAGTATTTGTATTGCCGTGGCTTAAGTTACCAGCGGTAAGCAAAGCTGTCTTGACGGGTACTAGGCATACCATTAGCTTTCTCAATTATGAAGTAACTTTTAACCTCAAATAAAAAGAATTAGTGTATGTTATCCAGCAACAGACTAAAAGCAGTTGCTACAGCAGCTGGGAAATAATTTGTGAACCTGCTCTAAAACAGGTTGCTTTGTCTCTGTGAGCAAGTACACTTAGTGTCTATAGGTCACACTCATTTATAGGATGCAAAAAATATTCTCTGATGTGTGCAACGGCCATCTTTTTGCGGTACCACTTCTTTACCACCTATGTGCACAGCTGTATTTATATACACCTGCAGAAATACAAATACAGTCTGTACCAGAGGCACTGAAAACTAATGACAGGAAATACCTTAACTGCACGTTCTCCTTTGCCACGGGGCTTTTCCTATCTCTGTTCCAAGCCTCGAAGGCATCTGTTGTTTGTGTTGCTCTCCTTTCTCCTCCACTGATTTCAAATCACAGTAGGGCTCAAGGAGGCTCAAAATAAAACCAGAAGGCAGGGTGGCATGCTAGAGGGAATGCCTGTTAAAGCCTAGCACAAGCATTTGCATGCGAGTCATGTTCCTTGGCTGTCGAAACAGCAGATGCTAATCAGGAAATGCCTACACAGCTCTCCTTATTACCTGCTTCACTGCAAATGCTACCCCCTGTGTTCCCCTCTAAGTTTTACTTCCTTGTAAAGCTCAATTACCATAAACACTACTTCTTAGCCAATACCCACCTTTTGCTATAAACAAAAGCTGTTTGTCGTTCCATGCTCCTCCATACTAGAGACGGTTGGCTGCCCGTAAACGCTATTTGTGTGTTTTCCCAAACAATATCCATTACGATACTGAAACAAGATTCCTTCAAATCATATCCCACCTCTGAATCAGACCTGGCTCTTTCTCATTTCTTTGGCACGTACAGTAGTGTTTCTGACAGTGCACAGCATATGAAGTGGTAGGTATTTACTAAGTCAAAAAAATGGATGATGTCAACACAATTACTTGGCTACTCCTGGGTGCTGACTGATAGACTGGAAAAACTGGCATCATTACTATTTTTTAGTTACGAAAAGCATAGTAATAGTCTGCTAATTTTTTTTGGCATACGAGGAAGAGCCAAACCTCAATACTGTATTCTGCCTGAAAGTACTGCAGCTATTCTACTCCAGATGTCTGGGTAGTGTAACAGCTTTGCATAGCTTTGCATTCACTCAGTATATTAGGATGCAATTCTGCCTGGGATAAACTCTCAGTCAAAAAGTCACTTAAATATGTGTTACATTAAAGCAGACTAATAGTTCCACCGATGTGGAGAGTATTCATGAATGAAAATTAGGCACCTGACGATGACTATGCTGAACTGCAGCCACCAGTTCCTCTGAGGAAAGAATTACTCAGAAAGGGACTTCTGAAATGGGCACCTTCCCTGGGGCTCAGGTGGAAACTGAATATTTCTAAGAATGATGTCTAAAGCCCTGCCTCAGACACCATCTCAGCTGCTGAAAAGCTGTAAGCGCCTATATTTTCTCCAGTAAAGCATCTGTGACACCTAAAATGCTGTTTCTGCATGTACCTAGGCCAAATCTAGATCTGTATACCTAAGACTCAACCCAGTAATAACTCTCAGAAAATGACTAACGTGCTAACAGCACTGACTTTAAAAAAAATCATCCACAGCTGACCTTATTCAAATCCATTGCTGGAGGGAAAGGCAGTACAATGGCATTTTATAAGAGAAACTCAATGGTGAGGGCACTCCCTTAGGCTACCTACCTATCGGTATCCAGCCTGAAGGAATTCACATCTGCATCTGGCTGACGTGAATCATTTAGATCTTCCCTGCAAGAATGACTTTTTGGGTTTTGATCCCAGGACAGTCTTTACATTTTGTATTAGGAAGTGAATGAATAAATTGCAAAACTAGATATGACTTGCAAACAAGAACTTGTGCTCAGGATTTCTCTTCCAAGGTCAGTGCCCAGATTTAACCTGTAGTCTTATATAAAAGGTGGTTTTTCTCTTGTCAAAGCAACATTTCAAAAATAAAGTATATACCAGCTGCCAATTTCCAAAACCCCAGGAGTGGGTTTTGGCTGTAAACTGCAATCTGATACAGCTTCCTGGGTCCTAGAGAAGTGAAAGATGTATTAAATTGCACCTTGCTGAGAAGGATTTTCACTTGGATATTTTTGCCAGCTTCCTATCAAGCTTTTGCTTCATGTGAGTCCTATTTGGAGATATTTTCATTCTCCTGGTTGCTGTAGCATTAGTATCACAACACGCAGGTTGTGGGTTCAACCTCTTGGAATCAAAAAGTTCTGTCATTGGGGAGTTCTTAGTTTTGGGGTCCCCACCAGTGTGTTGCCAAAACTCAGCATTGTAGCATTACATCATAATAGTGGAGCCTTAGCTCACAGAGTCAGGTGGTGGAATCTACTTTCATTTAAGAAGAAAACACAAATGAAATAAAGAAAAAAGAGCCATTATCCACCTCTCAAACTTAGGAGTGCCTGAATGAAGGAGCTCAGGTTACCTGTGTTGTCAACACGGAGACACAAGGATTGTTGGAAAGCAATTCAGATGACAACTGAGATGAATTCCCTATGAAGTAATGTCTTTCTGTCAGTCAGAGGCTGAAGTCTGACATGAGTTACGGTTGGACTTGATGATCTTAAAGGTCTTTTCCAACCTAAATGATTCTATGATTCTAAATGATTCTGTGATGAAGCTAGGCCTCCATGCTAATCAATAATATGGCACACTAGCAAAAGGCTATAGTTCAAAACCAAAGTACAGCAAACTTTACTGTCCTGCAAGTCACTGAGTCGATGAAAATATTTGAATGAGTTATCAGTGTAACTTCCAATCGCTGGGCTTTCACAATTTAGCCTGTTCAATTTAGCTAGCTTTAATGAAGTTGCACATATCCATTTATCCATTCATAGCCATGGTCTTTCACTTAAAATAATCCCCACAAAACATGGAGTTTCTCTACTACAGTTCTCAGAAAGAAGAAATAATTATGCAGCTACGGACAAGACACCTATGCTGCAAACCACAGAGTTGCAAAGTAAAACCTAGCATGACAACACAGCTAGCCAGATAGCTTCTAGATAGTGTTTCAAAATTACATGAACACCCGCAATCTTAAACTATACCTCTGTTCGGTAAGTCAATCAATAATGAACTGTTGGGGCTGAACAAAAAGTAACCTTCCACCGCACACCATGAAGGAGAGCATAAGACCACGGCTCTACCACGGTCATCAAAACAGGCAGATCCAAGGACAAGGGCTCCTAAAAAAGTTGCCTACCTACTCCTGACCCTTCAAACCTCTATAAATTTGGTTTCTATTCTGAAATATAGGAAAGGAGGGTATCGTTCTAGTTACAGCTCACAGAAGTGATACAGGAAGCAGTCAGCTTCTTGAATGGTAGCCAGCAGCAAATAAGGCAGTGGATTCCCCTGGAGCTGGGCACAATGGACTCGTTCATCACACTAGGCAGCAAAAGCGCAGCTGCAGGCTGAACTAGCTACAGCTTCTCCTTGGTGCCAAGCAGAAAACACAACTGCAAAACAAACTCAAAGAGATTGCCAGGTGAGGAACAGCCAGCCTATTCAAGCACAGTAAAAAAACCTGATTACTGATCCTTTTCAGAAGTCAAGACCAGTTGAAAATAACCCTGGTTTAATACTATTTATTATTTGTACTTAGGTCATGACCTGGACTTAACTCCCCATCATGGAATAGGATCTCAGTGCTTTGGAAGTACAGACCAAGTGGAGTCTGCCCGAAGTGAACAATTTTCAATCCAAATAGAGCTTGATACAGGGTATGAAAAACCCCAAAACATCCGAATAATGATATCAGCATGCTAGTAGCTGGTTATTGAACATTTTTTGTAGGAATGATGACAAAGGATTTTTAAGGAGAGACTGAAGAAAGACAGCACTAGCTCTGTGGAGGCTTATGGGAGATTTCTGTGAAGTGAGAAAAGCAGCACAGAGTTAACACAAAGGTATTTTTGGGATTAGAGGCTAGCAAGACAGGAATCAAAAGAAGGAAGTGACATTTTAATAGTGGATAGAAAGGTTGGAAATGACTCATGAAGAAGGGCCTTAAAATTGAAGAGAAGCAGTCTGTGTTTAATGAGGAGAAGGCACTCAAAAGAAAAGAGAAATACCATTAAAACAATGAAGCTGGGAAATGAACTTTGTGGCAGACTTCTGAACGGAGATCGTGGGGGTGGCACTGTATTTCTCAGTGCAGGAGGGGAGGATGCTGGAGTAATTGAGGTGTGAAATGATGAGATCCCAGAAAACAGCTGCAGCGCTGTAGAAGGGCAGAAGGCCATATCGGAGACATATTTATGCAGCAAGACCTGTATGAGCTGGAGGCTTCACCTGCACATGAGAACTGGAAAATACCTAAACTGATATTTCTCTGACTTGCTGCACATTGAATTAGATCAGTTAGACTACCTTCTTACAGTACACCTATTTGACAAATGCTGGTGTAAGAGAATAAAAAAGAGTTACTCAAGATTTCCCATCCATAGCACCAAATTTTTCCAACTCTTAAGCTGGCCAAAAGGCTACAGCTCAAAATGATCTTGTTCAAGAGTTCCTCTTCAAATGGCAGAAAACCCAGCAACACATGGTTAGGTACTTTATGGATTAAAGAGAAATTGCTATTACGTTCCCTGTATGTTCAGAAGACATTTAGCTGATCTGGGCCTAAAAGCCCTCTAATACAAACATAATTTTTAAACGTAAAAACAAGAACAAGCAAAGTTGGCAGAATTTTCAATGTGCAAACTGTCCGAGTAAGATACTGAGGAACAGGAGGCTTTAGCTGCCATACTACAAACCTTGCTGTGACTTTACTAACAAAGCTTCAAAATAAAAAGCAGTAATAGCTGAATCTGCCATGATGTCCCATGAAAGCAATAAATGCTCAGAAGTCCGTTCACGTACTTTCCACAGTCTTCAGACAGCAAATTTCCTTAATAGGCTACAACAGTCAGAGAACACCAATATTGGCTCTTCAGAGCTAGTGTTATTTCTGTCCTGTTTCTGTTCTGTTAGGTTCCTAACACGTAGACTTTAAAAAACCAACCAAACAAACAAACAAAAACCCCCCAAACCCCACGGGACTTGATATAATGCAGATAAAAACCCAGGGATGATTCTTGCTGGTTAAAGAATCACTGAGAGTGCAGTAAGGATGTCAGTGTGTAAAAGCTAAACTTTCAGCCATAATTCCTTTCTCTCATTTTTTACTTTTCAAAAGACTCGAAGATGTGACTATCACTGCTTGTAAAGAAACAAAACACAAGTTTTGACTAAATTTAGGCAAAAGTAAATGTAAATCAATGCTCTTGCAAATATTAGCACTTACTTAACTGGGATTCTAATTAGCAGGGATATGACTGGTAATATTAACAATGTAGCAATTCTTTTATTCATGTACATTCATGAGCACCTAAAATAAGGTCATGAATAAAAGCCACATAGCATACATAAAGACAAACAAATAAAAAATAGCTTGGACAGATTTCTGTGTTTTTAAGATGGTATTGATCGCAGCCTGAATTTGGCTTCATTTTCTGTCCAGATTGAAACAGAACATAAAACAGTTTGGATTACAAAAACTTCCTTGTTTCATAACAGAAAGGTTGCTTTTCTTACAACTAGCAGCCATGGTCATATTAAACTAGAATTGATTAAAGGCGATAGTTTGTATGGAAGGCAGCACACATACTGATCACTTCCATAAACTTACCATTTGCAAGACTAAACAATGATGTCAGACAAAAGCATATTTTAAATGATAACTGGAAGAATGATCCCAAATTACTACTTATATACACTAGCCAGGAGAAGTCTTATATATCTCTCTCCCCATCCACATAGAAGTTAGTATTATATCACAAGCAGTGCTCAGGTATTTATGTTCTTTTGATGGATACCTACAATTCAGAGTCATCAACTCAGTGGGACACGGCAGAAATAGAACAAAATTTCCTTGATATAAGCGTTTCTGATATATGTTATTTGAGGTTGTACAGTTTGAGTCCAAAAGTGAACTAATGTTTTTGAAATGAAGCCCATCATGCAGATCTGAATCATGACTCTCACATTAGGAGTGAGTGAATCAAGGTTGTTTAAATTCAAAAACATATGAAAGAAGGTTTGGGGGAGCAGCCTGGAAAAGGTTACTAATTTTTAAAACTGTCTTTATGGCATTTATGTGCCAAAACTAGAATACTTCAACAAAAGTTCAAGAGAAGAACTGCTAAAAAATGTTGCCTCACCTTAATAAAAGAAGCAAAATGAATTTTAGAAATATTAGCGATAAGCCAAATTTTTAACTATGGGTTTAGAATGGGCTGCAGCCCACCGACAGCCATCACACATTGTAGCATGTGCTCAAGTATAATATCCTCCTTCATCCCCACAGACATATAAAGGAGGGTGAGGTTATTTTTCTGCTTCAGTCCCTCTCTGAACTTTCACAGAACTGTGTATTTTTTGGCTTGAGTACATCCTTGGCTTTAAAGGAAATGCATCCAGAATCCTTGTACCAATGAAATGAGATATACTTTCTCCAAGAGCACAATCTCCTCCCCACCCAATCCTCAGCACCTAGCTTCCCTTAAGATTTAAATTTGCAGTAAAAATCCGCTTTAAGGCTTCATCTTAAACACCAACTATAACTCCGTGCTGTATCAACACAGAAAGACATCTTTTATTTCCTGTACAGCATCTGTGATTAAAGAAATCCAGCATCAATAAGAAAGGCACATGCCCCAAGGCATGATTAAGAGAAGTTGCGTGCGTTGTAGGGAATATTTTCTTCCACTACTGTTACGGGACGTTTCAGAGAAGAAAGTGAGTAAACCAGCCTATCTTTCCCAGTCGATTCCACTCAGAACAGCCATAATTCATCAGCTTGTAGACAGCACCAGGTTCTCAGCTAGAAAAGGTCAGTGCCAAAGGAAAAATGGGACAGCACTAAATTAAGAGACTGAAAGGAAGGATTTAACAACATAGCTGTAGAAACAAATCACGATGGGCTGGGGAAGAAATTCTCATCCAGTTGCCCATCAATCCACTGTTCTGTCCCTGGATGAATAATGCAGGAGGAATACAGAGTGCTCTCTGATACAGACCGAACTTTTCCAAATGACAGTGGAATTTTTTGACACAATTTTATCCAGACACTTACAGTCATTACTGTAGACAACCTTCTGTAATCCAAATGCCTCAATATAAACTATCAAGAAAAGAAGCAAAATAGTTATTAAAATGACGAAGTACCAAAAAAAGAACCAAGGAGGATGACTTTTTCTTACCATTTACCACTAATGAAATCTCTGCTCCTCTGCAATATACTGAAATGTTGGATGAAGAAAACTGATTCCAGTTTTTGCCACTGCATCACTGGTATATTAGCGTTAATTAGCTACTATTGTGCAATGTCAGATGGGATGGCATATTTTCATATATATGGTGTTGTTACACAGTATTTGCAGACCTCCCTGAGTATGATAGTATGACATGTCCCTAACTGCCTACAAATGCAAAAGTAAACATAAATAGATGCAAATTCAGAGGTATTTTGTAAGGTATACTTTAGATTCTTTCAGTTCTACATGTTCCTTCCAAAAGATGTGTGAATTTATGAAAGTTTTAAATGGGTGTCATTTACAAGCTGAGAAGCTAGAAAAAGTTGCAAAAACACTCAAGTTATAAGAAGTGGCCTACTTTACTGTACTCTTTTTTATTTCTTTTTTCTTTACAGTTGTGAGCTTGTTTTTCTGCTTGCAGCCTTCTTTTATGACCTCTCAGTGCATGAATTATACCACCTAAAGAATCAACTATTATAAAAGACAAGGGCTAGAATGAATAAAAGTCAATTAGGGTAGGTCAATTACATGAACTTCTTGCTAATGCTTCTGTCATCCTTTTGCTGTTTTACGCTGGGTGTTCTTCATAAGAAGAACATGAGAGGCAAACCCAGAGGAACCTCAGTCTGAGGAGACTAATGCAAGGCAAAAGCGTTCTGTAACGAATGTAATCAATTCTCCGAGAAAATGCATTAGCTAAGTCTTCTCTTAGTTTCATAACTCAAATGAGCTGCAGTTGACTACTGAAGGCTGGGAAGCAAAGGGAACAGAGACCACTTTCAGATGTTTTTTACTTAACTCTTGTTATACAGCAAATGCATATTTTAGAAGAAAAACAGCAATTCTTTGCTTCTTTCACTGTGCATCTTTGCCCACCTTTGTCCTTCAGCCGCGGAAGCGCTGCTGTAAGTGTTCAACAGGTTTTCCCCATTTCCTTCCAAAGCAGCTTTCACATATGAAGACAAAGGGCCCTAAAGCCATTCTCCGTTCTCCTTCCTCCTCTCCTTTTCCAATGAGAAGGTAGAAAATGGTGGACGTCAAATCTTAAAGATGGCCAAAACCTGACAGGCTGACAGATTCTTAAATATTCTGTACTGTTTCCTGTTATGCGTTTTCATTCTTTCATAGAGATGGATGTCTACAGCACTGTTTCACTTAAACATAGAATGTCAGTGCACATATGATGGGACACCCAACGGAGTGCTTCCCGCCACATAATGTCTGTCCAGAAAAGGTAACACAGGAGCAAAGTTGCCTGTCCTGAAATTAATTAATATAAACAAAAATCCTAAGTTTCTTGCTAGTATTTTGAAATGCAAGTGCAGAAAATATTTTTATATATATATCTCATGCAAATAGTAATTTTCACTAAAAAAATCTCTTTTCACTTAATACATTTCAGTTCATCCAGAGATCTAAAAATATTTTCCTGCTGTTTAATTTTCACAGCATCTACATAACTGTTACTTCAAGTATCCATTATCAGAAGAACCTTAAAATACAGAGATTCACACCCAAACATTCAAAAGCTATATAGTGAATCAATACCAAAGACAAAAGAAAATCCATTCTGTCTCCTGTTTTAACTAAACAATTAATGGGATATAAAATGTCAGCCACTAAAAGGTATTTTTGGAATGGCATCACACTTAACCAGTCAGAAGTGACAAAAGGAAACAAGTCGGACACTTTTGCATATATCATTATATGTTAAAAAAGCAGAAACTTAATGTATCTCATTACATGGGAGATGATTACGTGCAACTCCTAACACACGCTCAGCAGTGACACTTGGTTTTGTTATGGATGGGTAACAGCAGGATGATTATAGATACATCCTGATGCTCAGATAAAAATCCTCTTTTAGCAACAAGCTTATAAAGGTTGATTATGAACAATGTGAATATACAGATGTCTGGCAAAACCCATAAAGGTATAAAAAGCAGAATGCTACCAAAGGATTAGGGCTTTTTATTTGCCTCAGTGTTGCAAAACGCATTGCAGAACTGAAACAAAAGTTTGGAAATAGTTTTACCAAATAGCATTCATAACAACAATAAACAAAGGCAAGATTTTTATCCATAGCTGCTGGCAACTGAGTGATAATCAATGCCGCTACTTGCTCAAGGTGTTAGAAATCTGACAATTTCCCACAAAATCAGTTAGCCCCTTGCTCTCAAGCCTCTGCCTAACTCACTGTCTATTATAGCATATTCCTATAGCTGTCCTGTGGAAAGTCAAAGCTTAATATTGCGTAGATAACAACATATTGATCCCAGAGCAGCTTCAATCTATTCATGAACAACCCTGATGAATAATGAGATCTAGAAATATCCAACTTTTCACCCTTCTAATCTGCACCTGAGGAATGCAGACTGCAAAAGAAAAAAAAAAATGGCTTTTTTTTTTTTGGCATCTACAGTACTCGAATGGGAGGACTGACTCCTCTATATCCTATTGCTTTCCAGCAGAATTCATTATACCATAGCACATACACAACAGTTTTTGCAAAGAGGCTCAGCTGTGGTGAATACATTTCAAAGAAAGCAATGAGGTTTCACTCGAGATTACCATTGCTTTTACTGCTGCTTGGAAGTGAATTTACATCACCTATGTTCCTGAGAAATGGACGATCTTCCTCTTTGCCAACATGCCATTAAAAATGCATATCTATTGACTTGAGTGGCTAATTGCAAAGATAAACTGAGCTAGAAAACATATATTACTATTGAACTGTGTATAAAAACAACTGGAGGCATAGGATCAGGGTCAAAACTATAGCCTACTCAAAAGAGTAAGTTGATCTGTAACCGACCTTCGACTGGCAAAGGAAACACAATCAATACACATATTAAGGTATTCCCTACTACATCATCTGTAAGAAGCAGGAGCAAACTTCTGAATGCAAAGAAAAGACTGTTTTAAGGTCTTACAAACAGCCTATTGATTTCTAAAGCAAAAAGCATAAAGGTGAAAATATCAGGTATTTTGATTTCTAAGTCTGTTGGAAACACAATTCACTGGTTCACCAAAGCTGAGGACAGTTTTTCATACGTTTCTTTCACAAGAAAGGTGTGCATCAAGCCATACTGCACACACATGCTGAACTGCAAGGGATAATTCAGAAAGGCTGAAAACAGGCTGAACTTCAGCCAGTGACTTGGTTACCCCCAGCTGATGCCTGATGATGCCTCTTGATCTCAGTTGCCTTGTCAGAGAGCAATTACTTTACCTGTGGGTTATGAGCACTAATTTATCACTTAGTCCCTGGCTCTGTAGACCCCAGCGGTCTTTGATAACTCACATAACTTTCCTCTTACACCATTTTCCATTGCTTATAATTTACCTGAAGAGCTTTGGGGTTGTTTCCGGTATTAAAACTCCTGTTTTCTCCTTAGCCATGGCAGTGAGCCTATGCTCAAGACTGTGCCTATGCTGAGGCATTATTTCTTCTGGCCAGAATATCCTCCTCACCCTTTGTGCCCACATGCTGGCTCCGGCTCCGGCTCCAGCTCCAGCCAGGGGCTTTTCCCCAAGCAGGGAAATTCAGACAGGAGGATGCACACACTCGCTCATACTCATATTCTCTCACCCTACAAACTTAATTCTAAACTTCAGTGTTGTGGCCAAAGGCAATGGAGATATATCCCTAGATTACCTGCCCACAGAAGAAGTTAATCAAAATTTCTGTACTTGGTTTTCAGATGATATCCCTTTCTGTCATTCCTCCCCACTGGTTCTTTTATATTCTTTTTTGTTAATGTGTTTTTACACGGCTGTCTTCTTTTCTATAAGTGCCCAGGTCTCACAGACATTAAGAAAAACCACCAAAGCAAAATAAAACAAAACAACAGAATCAAAAAAGATCTAGCAAGTTTGTTATTTTGAGAGAAGCTTGGAGCAGAAAAAAAGAAAATCATCTCAGCAAGGAAAAGAAAAAGGTGTCCCATCACTAAACCATGCCTTAATTCCTCCAGAGCAAAGTTCCTTGTAATTACTTTTCCTAAATATGCAAACTAATTCATTGACTGTTGTCACATTGTCAAGCACTGTCTACGCTTTTGTAAGATTGTGCCTCCTTGCTTACAAGATTGTGGGATTTTTTGTATTTCATAGAATCATAGAATCATTAAGGTTGGAAAAGACCTCTAAGATCATCGAGTCCAACCGTCCACCCAACACCACCATGCCCACTAAACCATGTCCCTAAGCGCCTCATCTACACGTCTTTTAAATATCTCCAGGGATGGGGACTCCACCACTTCCCTGGGCAGCCTCTTCCAATGTTTCACCACTCTTTCAGTAAAGACATTTTTCCTCACGTCCAATCTAAACCTCCCCTGGCGCAACTTGAGGCCATTTCCTCTCGTCCTATCGCTTGTTACTTGGGAGAAGAGACCGACACCCACCTCGCTACAACCTCCTTGCAGGGAGTTGTAGAGCGCGATGAGGTCTCCCCTCAGCCTCCTTTTCTCCAGGCTAAACAGTCCCAGTTCCCTCAGCCGCTCCTCATCAGACTTGTTCTCCAGACCCCTCACCAGCTTCGTTGCCCTTCTCTGGACACGGTCCAGCACCTCAACGTCCTTCTTGTAGTGAGGGGCCCAAAACTGAACACCGTATTTGAGGTGCGGCCTCACCAGTGCCGAGTACAGGGGGACAATCACTTCCCTACTCCTGCTGGCCACACTGTTTCTGATACAGGCCAGGATGCCATTGGCCTTCTTGGCCGCCTGGGCACACTGCTGGCTCATGTTCAGCCGGCTGTCGACCAGCACCCCCAGGTCCTTTTCCACCAGGCAAAGGATGATGTTGATCTACGTTCCATTTTTCTTGTCCGTTTCCTTCAAGTCTTTCAAGAACCTTTTGAACTGCATTTTCTTTTTTGTTCTCCCACAATAATCAAACCATCAGCATATTCAAAATGTTGCTACAGGCCATACGAACTCCTTTTTCCTGAGAATGTCAAAATGATCACACACCTGTTTCCATGCCCACATATGCTGAGGAATGTATCTGTTTACCTTGAGCTTAAACTGACATCAAATAGGGCAAAGATTTGACATCCTGCTTATTCTTTCATCCTTTGAGCTATAAGCACACAACTCTCTTATCCTCAGCTTTATCTGGGTTTCCAGTTTCTCCCACTGTGTCCCAAAGGCATTGCACGGCATGCATTTGTAAAATGTATCAAAACTGCATATATGTTTTGCTCTTATACCTATTGAACTAATCATAACTGAAGTTGGTCCTCATGCTTGTATAAATACAGAAATAGAGATGGATGTGTTCTTTTTCCCCTGAAAATTCCCTGTGCTGCTGCCTTTGCATAGTCAACAGGTGATTTTTTTTTTCTTGCTGTTCATAATGCCTTACAAAACATGATTTTCAACTACATCCTCATCAAAAGGAAAGTTAAAACAAGCGACTTGAAACATGCAACCAGAAAAGGAGACATAGGGTTTGTTGGATTTTTTTTTTTTCCTTTTTTTTTTCTTTTTTTCACAAAAGCATTTGCATCTCTTTAGGGGGGGCAAGGGGTGAAAGATAAACACCATGCATATGATTCACAAATATGTTTCACCATATGGAAAGAAAGATGGACCAGAGAAAAGGGGACTTATTTTTTCTGTTCTGCAGTATTTTTTAATTTCTTTTCAATAGAGTTGAAATACATCTCTCATTTGCAGAAAATATGACAACACAAGATGTCATTCAATACATACATTCAATACCTAAATAAAATACCATACAGGTTCTTGAGAATGAAGGAATCAACTGTGTATATCTGTATAATAGAAAACACATTTCTTCCATATGGAACCAGAATACATTAAATATTGCGGTAGCCTTTAACTCGGAGGTTTGGATACACGAGCCCCACTGAAGAGGCAAGCAAATACGACTTTTCGACTGGGACTGAAGCAGTTGGTTAGACTCAGTGAATGTCAGGGCTGATCTCGCCTGTGCTGACTCACAACGGCCCAGAGGGACTGCCGGACTACCGCATCTGTAACCATGCCCTCTGCCGCGCTGGCACACCCCTTACAACAACAAGGGGCAAGCCTGCAGAAGTGGCTATTTCTGCAGTGGAATAAAGTGTACGTGAGAAACGCGCTTTCTGTGTCCACGATCCCCAAATGCCAAAGTAAGGACAGAACACAGACCCATTTTAAAATGCTTAAAAATAATGATTTGTGGAAGAACAGATGAAAGATTGGACAAAGACAGGGAGCTTTGACTGCAATAAATGGAAGATTTTCCAAACTATTTTCTGTGTTACGCTGCCTTGTTTTCTTTCTTCTTCTTCTTTTTTTTAAATTTTTTTAAAAGAGAAATTTAGCTGTGAGTTTTAACCTATCGTCAGTGGTATTTCCTCAGGACTTTGTTCATGCCGCTTCCATTCCTTTGCAAGGATTTTTGATAGCTACTGAAAAAAAGCATTGAGTTTAGGGACTATTACCTATTATTCTGGTCAAACATTTGATTTCCATAATGGGTTGAGTATAGAGATGTGGGAAAATAACAGTAAGGAGACCAAGTCTGCTCATAGAGGGTTGGAGCTGCTGTATTTCATGCATCAAAATTGAGATTGCAGGGGCATTATAGGAGAAACCAGCCAACAGAACATGCAATTGAAAGTATAAAACTTACAGCAGGTGACACCCCCTCTTCTTCTGCCTCTTTAGTTTGTCTGTCAGGTCTTTTTAATTATTTGTACTTTTGGCCTAACTAAAAGCAAAGAAACAAGCCAAAAAAAAAGCCAAAACATCTATCTATTTTGGAAATGTGAGTAACTTTCTACTACATACTTTACAATATTTTAGTACAGATATAACACTTGGCTAATCCAGGGTTAATTCTTTATACACTGAAGGTGTCAAACAGCTGAAAAAAAAGGCAATTCTTATATGTTCTTGTTAACTAATTAACAATCATCTATCAGACCTTTTAGTGCTTAAAACAGTATGACAGCAGCAATTGTGTTGGGTTTTTTGCAAACATTCACACATACTCGTAATATTAAGTAAAAAATAAACATTTCTTTTTAAATCCACATTTAAATGGAGATTGGTTTCTGGTACAATATGTGTGGATTCCTGACAATGTAACATCTCTTTGGCATTTAAGACCCGGTCATCTTTACCGATACATCACCTTGCAGGTTCAGTATTTCACCAAGCATTCAGAGGCGCCAATGGGAAGCACCAAGACATTTGGGAAATCTCAGGGTGCGGAGCAGGTAGTTTGACTGCCGGTAACAGGCTGTGAAGTTCCAAATGAGCCTGCTCAGAGAAAGAAGAAACCCTCCTCTTCAGGTTGCGCGCCTATACAATGCTCTGCCAGCGATTAAAAGACGAGTGCTGCTTCTGGGAGCTGCCTCTGCATGTGTGCGTGCAGGTGTGTCACTTCTGTTACTTCTGGAAAGCCATCAGCCTGCGAATTGAACTCTCCCAAGGAAAAAAGCAGCAATTAAAACAATGCTGCCGGCAAATATAAAATCAGAGGCGTTGGATATATCTGCCTACACCAGTCACTACTTTCAAAGAATAAACTTGTATGAGATCAATAATTAGAAAACAGGGAGCCACCGTGAGTCGCGTTCACAGTTTCTGCGGAGGTGCTCAGTCCCCAGCAGTCAGAAGAACATGCTGTTTACATTGTGCATGATTTACACCAATAACAAGACTGACATTTCACAAAAAGACAAACAGAAAACCTTTTTTCTTTTTTTTTTTTTTCATTTTCATTTCTGTTAAGCTTTATCTCTTCAAAGGTCTGTACTAGTAATTCCACCCACCATTGCCAGCAAATAGGTTGGAAAAGTCTTTGGAGTACATTTTATAGCTTGGAAAACCTGGGAAATGGAGATTAAAGCCAACATTCTCAAAGGCGGTCTCTGATTTTGAGATAATCGTGTTAACAGCAATACCTGGAGGCCAGACGTTCAGCTGCGCAGTGCTGGGCAGCCCCTGCTCCACTCTCAGCAGCCTCAGTGCTTCTGAAAATCAGGCCAGGAATTTAGATGCCCAAAATATATAACTATGGAAATCTACTCAGAGACAATCTTCCCCAAACTCACAAAATCAGTCCCATTTTTCAAGCCAGCTAAAATGCACTGCTTGCCAATGTTATGACTCCTCAGGAAGCCACAGGAGTGGACAGGGTCCTTTTCACCACAGGTTGTCACTCTTATCCCCGTGCTGTCCCATCTATACCTACTGCACAACACTCAACACAGAATTAGGTATTTTGCTATCTAACTTAAACCAGCCCACATTTAAACACATGTGCAGATCGAATGCAAAGCTTTTGTGGTTGCAAACCTATTTAGTGTGGAGGGAAAAGATTTTCTGCTGGTGTTTCAGCAGCACAAGTGTTTAAGGAAAAGGGAATCCACTAAATGAGTTTGGAGGACAAAATTTGCAAGCAGGAGAAATATGGAGAAATAGAAAACAGAAAAAAAAAATGGTCAGCACTTAGTCTGGGAAGACCTGGACAAATAGGAGGATTGGACATTGGGCAAAATTGTCTGATGAGACTAGAGAAATTCCAAGAAAAAGCAGTACAGATATTCAGGGGGCTCAGTCATATGAATTGGAAGGAAAGTTCATATGGACTGACACACTGTGGATAAACAAACAGGTCCAGAAATATCGTTCATAGAAACAATATTTCCCACAGGGGTCCATACTGGGACGAGTACTGTTTAATATCTTCATCAATGAGTTAGACAGTGGGATCGAGTGCACCCTCAGCAAGTTTGCAGATGACACCAAGCTGAGTGGTGCAGCTGACACACCAGAGGGACGGGATGCCATCCAGAGGGACCTGGACAAGCTCGAGAAGTGGGCCTGTGTAAACCTCATGAGGTTCAACAAGGCCAAGTGCAAGGTCCTGCACCTGGGTCGGGGCAACCCCTGGTATCACTACAGGCTGAGGGATGAAGGGATTGAGAGCAGCCCTGCCAAGAAGGACTTGGGGGTACTGGTGGATGAAAAGCTGGACATGAGCCAGCAATGTGCACTCGCAGCCCAGAAGGCCAACTGTATCCTGGGCTGCATCAAAAGAAGCGTGGCCAGCAGGTCGAGGGAGGTGATTCTCCCCCTCTACTCTACTCTTGTGAGACCCCACCCGGAGTACTGTGTCCAACTCTGGAGCCCTCAGCACAAGAAGGACATGGACCTGTTGGAGCGAGTCCAGAGGAGGGACACGAAGATGATCAGAGGGCTGGAGCACCTCTCCTACGAAGACAGGCTGAGAGAGTTGGGGTTGTTCAGCCTGGAGAAGAGAAGGCTCCAGGGAGACCTTATAGCAGCCTTCCAGTACCTGAAGGGGGCCTACAAGAAAGCTGGAGAGGGACTTTTTACAAGGGCATGTAGTGATAGAACAAGGGGTAATGATTTTAAACTGAAAGAGGGTAGATTTAGATTAGATATAAGGAAGACATTCTTCACTGTGAGGGTGGGGAGACACTGGCACAGGTTGCCCAGAGAGGTGGTGGATGCCCCATGCCTGGAAACATTCAAGGTCAGGTTGGATGGGGCTTTGAGCAACCTGGTCTAGTTGGAGATGTCCCTGCCCATAGCAGGGGAGTTGGACTAGATGACCTTTAGAGGTCCCTTCCAACCCAAACCATTCTATGATTCTATGGTTCTATGAAACCTCTCCCCCCATATATCCAGTGAAGTGCTAGGGTTTGTTTGCAGAGCTTCTTGTAAACTTTATCACTGCAGAATGGCGTTTTTCTTTATTACATAAATACCTGGGATCAGCTAAACATATAGGACTGGTGGGCCTGAGGACATCCTGCTTCTCAAGTCTGGACATGCTGCAGCTTTGCCTCATTTCTTCGGCAGCAGGGGAACGTTTTAGCTGCTGAATCTTCCTGCCCCTCCTCCCTTTTTAAAAATCACTCTCCCTGCATGTGCTCTGGGTGATGCCAGCAGAGATTCTGACCCCAGGAATATCCCCCAGGATAACATAAATCTCCCTGCTTTGCCAGCCCTCTTCCCAAACTGTGGACCTTCGGATCTATGCAGGACACATAGCTAGATCTGGGAACTGAAAGGGTATGTTCATAGGGCAACTAAGTTACCAGAGACGTTTTGCAGCCTGTGACTATAAAAGTAGGCAGAATTCTGTACAAACCGCTTTTTCAGAGCTCCAACGTGAGCAGCGTATTCGCTCATGATGATGTCCAGGGGAGTACCATCCGCCCCTGGCCTCAGCCGATCAATTTGTGTTAGCAAAGCTATTTTAGAAACTGAAATTAAGTAAATAGAGTCATGCTTGCAAAGAAAAGGGAGGAAAAAACCCCTCTGCTTTATTTTTCTAACCTATCACTGCCTTCAGAATGCTATTGCAGGTATTTCATTATTTGCTCTTATCAATAATAACAAAGAGGTGCAATAATTGAGAAAAAAAAAAATTCCCTTCTCTACCCACACAGTGTCTGTCTCTTGCCTGACACTTCTCAGGCTCACGACTTGTACAACACCCACAGTCTACATACCTTTTAGTGAAGACTTATCTGGTGCCTCGGCTTGTGTATCTATTAAACATAAGACTGACTCAAACCTAATTTACATTGGGTTACAAAGTAGAGGTAAAATTTTGAAATTTTAGGAGTGAAGACTAACAGTGTGACACAGGTAGTGAAAATACAAACCTTGCCTGATTCACGTATGCTCATTTCCCTGGACTTTTTAAGGGCCCTCAGAGCATGGGCTTCGAAGGTCCTTGTGTCAATTAAAGTTCTGAGTTTAAGCACAAACAGATCACACTGTGAGGACACTACAGGGATGTCATTAAAGGTAATTTTTCCGGGACCAGCCTGGCTCCTGCTGGGGATGTGGGTGCCCGGCACGGGGGAAGCAGGGGGCTGGTGCTGGGGCAGGGAGCAGCCTCTTTCCCTGGTACCCGCCCGGGGGGTACACAGCCATACCCCAGCTTTTGGGGGATGCGCAGCCAGACCCTGGGTTTTGGGGTCTGCTTGGAAGTTGCCACAGCGTGCGGCAGCAGTAAGCCGTGACCTGAGCCTCCCAGACAAACCGTCGAGCCGTGATGGACATTAAAGACTGTTTGCTTTTGTATTCTTCCAGGCAAGACCGCCAGCCGGGGTGGGTGGGTGAAGGAAGCTGCTCCTGGCCGGGTCACGTCTCAATTGATGAATATTAAAACAGACTCTCTCCCCCTTCACCGAAACTCAGCGGATACGCGGGCTTTCATTATCTCAGCCATTTCTTTATTATGCTTTTATTAGATTTCGCTTCTAAAATCATGTCCTCGAGCAACTGAATTTTTACATCTTTTTAACTTACGGGGAATATTTTTGCTCATATGTCACTCTTGTTTACATCTCAGGGTAAAGGCCAACTGTAGGTATCGCCACAGTTAAAAGTAAATAAATTACCATTTATATTTCACAAAACATATTTTTCTTTCCTGATAATTCACTACTTATAAAGGAAAACAGAAATAGTAAATGGATGAAAGGGGGAAATTATTCTTTAATAATATTCTGGTTCACGTGCTTTTAAATGAGAAGCTAAACACTGTGCAAAAATTACAATATTAGCATAATCTTCTCTATTTTAACGGCATGAACATTTTTCTGACTTGCTGAAACCTCTACCAGGAGTCAATCCTCAGGGCCAATGAGCAGAATGGCAAATAGACAGAGCATATTTCAAAGCTGAGTAAAAGTACCCTTGAATAATTTATAATCATCAATGTTTTATTTGTCTAAATATAATATTTATGACTCTCATTTATGAAATTACTTAATGAAACATAAAATGTTATGAGCTATAATTTATTTTATTAAAATGAAAATCAGGAACATTCAATTACTGGTATGGATAATCTCATCTGAATTGAATCCCTGTTGCTGGGCACTATAATTCTTTCTACGGCTCAGAAGCTTCAGATACATTACTTACAGAACAACTGTTCTTCATGAAGAATAGAGAGGCCCTACAGCACCCAGGAGAGTGCTTGTTATATTTATTTTACATGGAATAAAACAGCAGTCTTAAAAACTCTCCACTGCCTTGGATAACAAAGCCCCAACCTGCAAACACTTATAAATATTAATAACCTTAATTAGTATGCCTCTCATTAGGAGGACACTCATATATTTAAACTAAAATATATAAATAACTGCAATTAATAACATCATTCTTTGAAGACAGGTACTCTGTGAAGTATTCCGGGTATTTATCAATGCAGGTTCCTGTAAGCATATGTGGAGACGACCTCACCTATACCTGCCACTGATAAAGTCCGAGTTGAAAACGGTCAAAACACATAAATTTATAATACAGAGATTTGAAACCTAATCCAAAACAAAATGCCTGGATTGGGATACATTGCTCTCCTATGCTTTCATAGCTGAGATATTTATTCCAAAGTGGTAACTTTGGCTTTCACAAGATACTACTCTGCGTGAGTAAGTTAGCTGCACATGATGTGAGTGACAGTGAAGGGAACTAGGTCAGCTGTGCTTTCAAAATAAAATAAAGAGATTATAGCAGCTGTTCTAAAATGAGAACACAAATAAAAAAGTTTAAAAAAGGTCTTGGATTGTTTTAAGTTTTTAAAAGTCCCTTCCTATTGTTCCATTAAATTTTATTCCGTGTTTCTGTTTTCCTCATACTACAAGTCGATCCAAGTTTTTTTATTGTGAAAAGCCAAATCCCCATTTCCTCAGTGGCAAAAAATCTTACATGTGGTTTATAACGGAGCAAGTGTTATCATCTGATTCAATAGGTCAATACATTTAAACGTCTGTTCTGGCAAAGTAACGAGCACTTTTTCCATTCTAAAAGTTACATATCTCCTCAAATACAATCCCTTGCTAAAACATTTCCTTCTACCGCCTCTCCCTTCTCTAAATATCGCTGATACCAGCTTCAGCATCACTGCCCTGTCTTTCTGAGCTCATCTGAAATCTGAATTAGACAAGGTTCTTCCTCCAGTGATGCTGATGTGCTTTGCTTCTTGTGCATCTTCCTTACAAACCCACTGAGAAATATTTTGGTTTGGGACACAGTTTATTATGTTACAAATGTAAATATACGAGATACTGCATGAGACCAAAACTACAGGATACCGAGCAGTAACCTTAAGAAATAATTGATTTTAAGTTCCAGTTCATGAAACTGGTTTACAAGCACTCCTTGAAAGATATATGAAACTCCTGAAGTGGAACAGGCGGTAACTAACCCACCCAACCCAAAAATTCTGCTGCTGTAGCATTAAGTGTTTCAGATCCCCCGAGCGATGCTCTCTTTGGATTTCAAATGCCTCAGCGCCTAAACACACCAGTGATATAAAAAGGCAGTCAGAGATAACGTATTAATGGGAGATAGAGATGCCACTACTTCTATCTAGCTCAGAACATGGCACTCAACTGTAAAAGGTAAGTCCAAGTTTCACTGAACAAACTATAAGCACCACAGTTATTCAGTCATTTGGTGCCCTTTCTTCCAAATGTGAACATTCAAAACCACGACGATCTCTGCCTCTAGATCAGCATGGAATAACATTAAAATCATAATTTAAAATATTTGAGATCCTTTAAATTTTCCCTTTGTTTTTTGATCTCCTTATAAATTTATAACAGGTTTCAAGTGTCTCTCTACAAGTAAAGGGAGAATATTACAAAAGAAATCTTTTTTTGCAATCACAAAAGTTAAAGACACTTGGGTTTAAAGAAAACCGGCATAGTAACCATGCGTTCACTCACAGACTCATTGATCTTTTATATACCCAAAACCCTCGTCTATAGTGTCACTCCTGAACCAGGCTGAGCGGACGGTTGGACGATCCCACATAATTCCCCACAAGAGAAGAACCGGTGTAAGTCTTGTGGCAGAGCAGTTTCATGAACCAGCCTGAATCACTCACAGATACACAATGCAAATAAATATCGGGGCCCCAACAAGAACTGAATTTCTGCCATCAGAGATCTTTCTTAACAGAAGAAGATGAATGCAATTAGCACCAAGAATGAACACAATGCAGCACCATGAGTCCTGATACTCTATTTAATCCTATAACAGAAATTCGTGTAAGATCAAGACCTTATTTAACACCCATGGAGGTAAATTCCTGTGGAGTATAGTTGCAAAGAAAAGCTGTAAGGCCCCCTGGGATTTTACTGATAAGTAAACGAGACCTGAGTACACAGAGAGGTGATGAGAAAAGCCTTGGGAGAGGTGAGCTGAACTATTTTATTGTGAAGTATTGCTAAGAGCTCCCTGTTCAGAAGAGCCCAATAACAGAAGGGGCTGTGTGGAGCAGGAAGAAGAAGGATGAAGGTATGTGCTCTCCCAATCAACCCTTCATGTTTACTACAGCCACAAGAGTAAGAGTGAAATAATAGGTTTCCCCTTTCTTCTCTGGAGGGGAAGGAGACCCAGCTGTGATTTCCAGAAGTGGAGGCAGTTAAGGGTGGCCTTGCTGCTTGCATCAGGCCATGGCTGTGCGTTGCGCCAGTGCACAGGACTTGGGACTTGTCAAGCTCTGCTTGGGCTTGTCCTGGCCTGCCTGGAGCTTTGCTAGAGCTTGTTTAGCTGTAGCAGCAACTATTACAGACTCCCAGAATAACTCCAGCTAAAGAGACCTCAAAAGGTCCAACCTCCTCCTTGAAGCGGAGTCAGCTATGAGAGGAGGCTGCTCAGGGCTTTTTTCTGGTATTAGTTTACTTTCTACATTGGCGGCAAGCAATTACTGGAGAATTTCAACTCTCCTGTAATTAAAAGTTTTAGTTTCCACAGCTGTTAAAAAGACTCTGAACAGGCAGACACATAGTGCTTGGAAGGCAAGAGAAAATTAAATTAAACTTGATATTTGGTATCTGTTTTCAGATCTCATAATTTTTAAATCAATGATTTCCAATGACTTGGGAGGAACAGTGCGGTACTGTACCAGCCACAAAGTGGTTATGCATTAGCAATTTACTAAGGCATTTCCAACTCAGGCCATATTTAAATCAGCTTTTATCAGATGATAATTACTGTACTGCAAACCCAAACTCTTTAAATTCCAAGCATTCCCTTTAAAACATGTGAAGTTTCCTCTGAATTAAGTAAGTACCCCCTCTTAATTGACTTACCAAGAAAAAAAGGAAAAGCTAGAAAGACCATCAAGCAGGATCTAACAATCACAGAGATCCAATATTATAAAAAAAGGTAACAATGCTCAGTGAAACCAATGCCAAACAATACTAATGTTAATCAAGAAATTGAAAATTACTTATTTTAGTGGCAATCCATACACTCTACATGTCTGTAGACATGTCTTCAGTCTACTTCTGAAGAAAATCAGAAGCCAAATTCTCAGCCAAAAAAAGACATGCCACCACTTTTTGTTCACATTGTGTTCCAGATTAATTTTATAGCTTCAGAAAGAAATTATTATTTGAAAAATATTTAATTAGTGGAAAGAATAGTAAATAATTCATTTTCTGTACATTGCACTTAGTTTTGATTTGCAATAAACTTTTGCAGTATATCAGCCTTAAGACTCCTACTCACCATATTGTTAATACCCTTTATAGTACCATAAGAAATAGAGACAGAATTAACCTACTGTTCCACTTCTAATCACTTACCACTTTTGAAACAACATATGGCTGAGGTTGAATACGTTTTTGAGAATTCTATTTGTTTAGCAAAAGTTAATAGCAGCTTAAATTAATCATTCCTTTAAATTCTATCAAGATTACACTTAAATACATCAGTAGTATTCTAATGTATTTCAATCAGAAATGCATAACACCAAGGCAGGTTTTTCTGTTATATGTAATTAGCTGCTTTGCAGGACTGAGCAAACGCTGCTGGAACACAAGCAAAGGCAGATCCTGAGATTAACAACCCTGTGACAAGTAAAAGCAAAGGCATATTTGCATCTTCCAAAATACCCGCTCAGAAAAAGCTCTCTAAGTCTACCTAACACTCTGTGTTTACCTTCTCTTATTTACTCTTTTCTCTACACCACTCTTGCTTCTTTTAAGTGCCTGCACCACCTCCCCATCTGTGCTCATCAAACTCCTTAACGTCACTTCCAACGTTCTGCACTTCTCCAGGTCTGGGTGAGGGCATCAGCTGGGCCTGGTGCTAGGGAGAGACATGCAGCCTCCGAAAGCACCTGTGCCTCCTGGGCCCTGGTTTCACCAGCCACCTGCAAACCCTCTTCGCTTTGGGGGGGGGAGGATTAGCCTTTGCCTACTTCTAGTCAGCAGTATAAACATAGCCTTAGCTATATTGCAGATTGCGATTTCCATGGTTCTCAGAAAAATTTCCTTATTATTAAATAAGTTTTTTTACCCATAGCAATACTCAACAATAAAATGGATGGGAAAACACAGACTTCTTCCCTACCCATCACTTAGACGGCAACAAATAAATGTAGACAACAGGACAGAAAGGTGCGGGACCCTTTCTGACATTTCTTCCACAGCCAAAAAACTAAATGTTTACTGTGATAATTTTTGAGCCTGGGATATGAAGCCTGTCAAGGATTTTGCAGCATATGTGCAGCATTTCCAGTACATAGAGAAATAAGCTTTGTAACGACTTACCATCAGAGACTAGGACTGTTGCCAATCTTTATTATAATTTTTCAGTGCAGAAAAACGACTGTTTCGGAGACAATCACCCCACAATGTTTTAGAGCAGATTTAGCTCCCAAAAAAACGGGACTAAGTGGTAAAGTTGTTTTTCTGAAAGTGTAGGAGGGAGCAAATGAGCACCTTTTTGTGGAGCACATAAGGAGAAAATTCTCAGGTCAGACGTAAACCAGAGTGCAGATGTATACAATTTACAGTTAAGGAAATAAAAGAACAGCGGGCTATTGTAAAAACAGAGACACTCTTAGCCAAAGTACATAAGCAGGACAGTGAGGTTTTTGTCCTGCAAATTTCTGAGCTCTCCTGCCCTAATCTATAATGAACGTAAGTGGATAATACACTGCTAACTCCATGAAGACAGAAAATTGGTCTCTTTCTGGGGCTTTTGAACAGTTTCAAAGTGCGTTCTGCAAGAATAACAATCCTGTGTCCGGTTCACCATGCTAAAGATCATTCAGATCTCACTCTTGGCAGACTAGGGTAAATAACTGCAGTGAAAATTATTGCTCAGACCCTAAGAGTCGCAAACGAACCGCTGCACTACCCAGCAGGCTTCCTGCTGGTTTTAGTCAAACAATTTCCCAAATTCAAAACACGGACTTTGGAAAGGATCAGCATCCTCTCCCCGAAACCTCCATCACGGTGCAGATGAGTCCGGCCCTCAGATGAGATGGTGCACCGGGCGCCTGTGCGGCTGCGCGCCGAGCGATACTTTCATGGAACTCCTGGAGCAAAGCATCCCACACTGACAAAGTTTGCAAGCTGCCCTATATTCTCAAGAGCGGTGACAAAATAAAAACATCACATCGTTTGACTTTCTCTTGTGCTAATCCATGCTGCTTGGCCAACCAGTGTGAAACTGAATAGCTGATGGCATTTTTTATGTGAAAAAAATCCCAAAGCTGGGGGTTCGCAGGACTGTGGAATCGCTCCAAGAGGCTTTCTGATGAGTCATTATCCAGCTGTCTGAAGCTTTTGGCAGCAAAGACATCAAAAACATATTACGACTGCACAGCTTTCGCTCTGGGTCCTTGCTCCAAATTATTTTTTTGCCTCTATGTACTGTTAACTACATTCTTTTCAGGATATTTATTCATGTACCGCTAACTACAGTCGTCACAGGATATTTATTCACTTAGTATTCTGCTTATACCACAATATTAGACAGCTGTTGGGTGGCCTTGGATGGTGCTATTCAATGATAGTGGTTGTAAATGTCACATTTCCTCAGACTACATCTGCATCAGCCAAATTTTCCTGCTTATTGTTTTTTCCACAGATACCCCGAGGAAGAGTTTCTTCCCAGGCAGTGACTTACATTAGGGCAGGCTGGCTGCCGCAGCCACGGGGAGCACCTTTTAGTGCCCTGTCTGCCTCCCCCCTGCTGCGCTCCAACTCTGACCGCTGTTTCTCATGCAAAGTCTCTTGCGCCCCTCCAGTCTTCCAGGAAATAACCCAAGCCTTTAAAAAGAAAAAATTCTCGGGAATTATTCAGAAAAGAATTAATGACTTGATACTAGTTGTCACTGAAAAATGCTCCACTCGTGCCAGAGAGACAAAAAAGCGCAAGCAAGGGTACGTACACTAAGATATGTTTAGGGTGTAGCTACTATGAGTACACACTCCTGGAACATAGGACATATACTCTACACTACAGTATACATATCCAGTAGCAATGGATACATAGGGTCTCTTCTGCAAAACTTTAGTTATCAAGCCTTCTTATGCAGCCAGTTGAGAGAAAGATGTACCTTCACAGAGTGGCCCCCTTGCAACCTATGATGTTGTAAATAAGTAGGATTAATTGCCCTCTTAGGGCATTTCTTCTCTTACACTGGTAATAAAGAACATCTAGGAAACTGATCCTATGATAACTGCGGAAGTCCAGAAAAAAAGTCCCAAAGCCATTGAGTGTGGAAAAAATACTGAATAGTAAATATATGGCCAAGTGTTATGACTGTAAGTGGCATGTCCTCTAATAACTTATACAAATGGATGTTTAACTTCTCTTACTTTGTGTTTAGTATCACAGGGATCTATACTGCCAGCATCCCATGAGTACCTAGCAGAGATACCTCTCTAAAAAGAATGCTAGGTGAACACCCGAACACAATTAGCATCAGGGAATCTCAGGGTTTGGAGTGGTGCTGGTGTTTACTACCCAGCTTCACCGAACGCACACTGCAACGGAGGAAAAACCAGAACAGTGTTTCATGCCTGGGTCCGTTTGTTTCTCATCTTACAGAAAAAAACCCACGCAGGTGATTAGAAGCTGGTTCTTCCCTGACCTCTCAGAAGCTGTGACTGGACTCGCAATCCGCTTTCCAGTTTAAATACGTGGACTCAGGGAACAGAAAGGGTGAGTGCTCTTTACTTACAAAATAAAAAGTAACTAAAAAACAGCAAATGGAAAATCCTACACATGTTCCCACTTGCCTGAACAGGCTGAGGAACATATCTCAGGAAAAATGTGTTTTTAAGAGAGAATTACTTGCTGTTCAGGAATCTTCAGTGTTTTGTACATAAAAAATACTAAAATCTGATTCTTTTATCATAACTTTCAAGGACATTTTTTAAACTAGTATGACTTACCAAAATGGCATGTATGTTTGAGAACAATTTCTATATGTTGGAATAAATTAATTATCAAAAAAAGTATATTTAACTAACAATCATTGGTTCATGTTGCAAATTGTGTTCATATAGAGGGACCGTAGGGTCCATAACTGTAGGGTTTGCACTCAAACCTCATGGATACAGCCCACGCGACTTCAGTTATAGGATCAGGGCTAATACAGTTTGTAAAAGAGCAGAGAAAAAAAAAAAACAACAAATGACAGTTGTTTGGTTTGTAAAAAGTGAAGTTTAAAAGATGATTGGCTAGAATTGCTCAGGCAATCTATCTACATCTCTATACTACATCTATCACCATGGCAACTGCAGCCTGGGAAGTGTTTCCAAGACTCTAAGAGCAATTAATTTTCCAGGAGCTGTAAAACAGTATCCCTATTCTTTTTTTTTGCTCAGGTTAAGGAGTTAGATCGAGTGCACCAGGTACCCCAAGAGTCCAAATATGATAGTTAACACAATTTATTTCCTAGGATCATTTACTCACGGTTAAGGTCATCATTCAATGACACGTTACATGCATGCAATGGTAAATTCAGGAAGGCGGAGAAGAAGAATGTGCTCAGTCCACAGGGACTGGAAACCTGTGAGCTGATCCAAGGCAAATAAGAAGGGCTGAGCAGCAGCCTGGTCACTGCTTGTGGGTGACGGGGAAACCAGATGGTGTCTGCTCCCAGCGGGACACGCAGCGGCACACGGACTGGAAGAGGTCCATGCTAGCAGGTCTCCCCTCTCCTTCCCAACCTGTGGCACACAGGCTATCTAAAGAAACCATTAATCGACATAACCAAAAGCATGCTCCACAATCGAACAGCACCACTAATGCTTTCGCTTCTGTGCAGCAACCAAACAGGAATTGACATCAGTATTTCTGCTCTGACAGCTGAAGACCACTCTAACGTGTCACTGGCTTTAATAACAACTAGGACTGTCCCTGCAAAAAATCATATTAATGGAACAAGACATACTATTAATCATCACCCGACGCTGCACGGTATTTCGGAAACCAACACACACGAGCAAGTGCATTGAGAGAGCCGTAAGATGCTGTGATTTCATCGGAAGACAGTTTCTTTCCAGACAGAGTTTATCTTCTAGATAGAAGGGTGAATAACACAATGGTCATAAATTAATTTTAGTAAATACATTTTAAAGTACATGTGGTTTTCTAGAGACTGAGATTTAGTGACCAATCCAAATATCTCATGAAAATCCAAGTGTGGAGGAAACTCCCTCCTCCTCATCGGTCCCCCTTCACTACTGATGCTCTCCGTGCTGCTCCTGGGTGCTTATGCTCTTTATCAAAAAATGCATGCTCTTCATCTCTGCCTTGTTCCTGGCTCACAGCTGCCTAACTCGGAAACCAGTGCTACGAGTGAAACTTTAGGCAGAACATTGCACTTAAGCGTGCATTTCCTGCAGTAAAATACAGAGAAATGGCAATGTACATAAAGCCAACTCATGCATGTTCTGGAAGAAGGGCAGCTCCTAAAGGCTGTGGCACTGACCAGTCCTGGTAACATCTGAGCTGGCATCAACAGAAACAACTGCTGCTTTTTCCTCAAGCTGCCTCTCATCATCCCTAATCCGACTGCAGTCTTCCTGCAAGCACTATTACACCTGACATCTCATCATCATTAGCAACCTTATTTCATTGCTTTCATTACTAGTGACTCCTCTCCCTTCCTGCCTTGTAGTTTTCAGAGCCAACCACTTGAGGAACTTCCGATTATCGTTATTTCCTCTTCCCAGGCCCTGGTAATCTGGTCCTAAATTTATCATGGAGTTTTGCTAGTGCTAGTCCCTCAGCTGGTATTCATTTGTCCTTTTAATCTCTTCAGGCAGGCAGTTATCACCACATACTTACTACTTTACCGCTATCACCAATCTTTTCTTAAATGTTACTTATAAATGTGAAAGTATTGCAAAGGTCACAGTAATAGCAAGCGTAAGAAGCAGACTGGTGGGACTATACTGAAGTGGCAATCAAGAAGCCCACTTCAATTGATTACTTATATTAGAAAAATACTCCTGTTCACCTCAGCCTTTCATTAAGGAGGGATGAGGTTGGATAAAGTTTTTGAACCTGAACCTATAAAAAAGCGTCTGACTCCTGAGCCAGCTTCTCAGACCGCAGGTCAGGGCAGCCCAGATGCGAAAGTCCACCTGGTCGCTGCATAAAACTGTCACAGCCTCACCTGACAAATTCCACGCTAATCTCAGTGTGGGTTTAGCTGGAAACTGCATCCCCCCTCTGAAAATTCAAGGAGTGTGTCTTTGATTAGTCCATTGTAAGAGATTTGCACAGGAGCTGATAACGCCCCAGTGACCCAGGATCAATGCATAGGGCACACTTTATGTTGATACTAGACAAATCACATCTGGTTTGGGTGCTCCCACATATACTGTCCATGCATACTGACAATCAGGAGAGAATAGTCTCTTCACACAGTGGCGCAACATCAAATTACAAAGCATTTATCTCGATTTAAATCATTTACAGATTTGGCATATTGGATTTTCTAAAGCCAAAAGCTTTGGAACTTCAGAGTGGGCGTGCTGGGGAAACACCCAGACCACGTAAACCAAGTGACCTCCAGCTGGCTGAGGAATGGGGACGAAGGGGAACTTGAGACCCCATTCGCTTTCAGCTTATTCGCATACCTTAAAGCAAAACCTAGGTAAAACCTAGGGAATTGTAGACAAGGGGGAGAGGAACTAAAGCAACTTGTTTCATCTGTGGGTTATACATAGGAGGAAGACGGGCAACATTTGCACGAATACTTACACACATAAAAACACACTGACCCTCTGCTTGCTTACACTGCAAGCCCAAACATTTTTTGAAACAGGGCAATAAATAATCTATTTCAATTTTAGCCAGCTGCAGCCTAAGTAAATGTATGGAGTAAAACTTCACATAATGCACAAGTTGTCCCTACATATAAATTTTCTTTTTTTTTTGGACGTCACTTGTGATAGGAAGCCCATGAATTAGATCAGTCATGTCTGTGAGGCTGTTGCTTCATTTTTCTGTGTGAAGCTCTTAAGAATCCTTGATCTAATGTCTTGTTTGTAAATGTTTGTTCTAGTTTGATCATGCAATTTCTAGCAAGTTCAAATGTGAACCGATACCTTTTTTATTGAAGGAATCTCTCAATCTGTAAAACAGAGTGGATGCTAGTAGTTACAGGAGAGGACAGGCTGTGTTAATGCCATCCATTTCCAGCGGACAGGCTACATAATTCTCTCCTTTAACTGACTGTCAGACAACACCCAATTTAACTGCCTAAGAAAGATTAATCCATACCAAACAAAAACAACTTGGCCTTCCCTTGATGGAGAAGTAAACCAGCAAATTCCCAAACTACAGTGCCAAAAAGGTCCTTTATCAAAGAGGGAGGCCTCTTTCTGGTGATATGGCCAGTCAGCAAAGGATGTTCCTGTGATGGAGCTGAAGAGCACTGTTTAAAACAGATTGGGCAGGTAATTCTTGAAGGCACGAGTTGTAACAAGGATTATTATAAATGCTGGTGAGTAACAAAATTATTTATTTAGTGCCATTATAGTGAAGTATTTTAAGAGTAACCAAACCACACAGGATTTCAAATATTTCATTTTTATTTTCCAATAACGTTGCTGCATTACACATTATAATTTATCTGATAGCTAATTGTGTAAAAAATAGTCCATATTTTCAAAAACAAAGCAAACAGAAAACAAATGGGAGCAATATCATTTTAGGAAATTGTTATAGTGTAAAAATATGTAGTTACTGACAATACCGGAAAGCAGGGTGAGGATAAAAATATATGGCCGAGATTCCCTCCAGTGACTAGAAATACAAGGGTCCAGACTCAGCTGTGATGCTTCGATGAACCATCTGTAACTGGCAGTCTGAACGCTGCCCATCCTGCTCGCCTTTGGCTACAGCAGCAGACAGGGTGCGGTGGTCTGGAGTAGTAAACACTCTTCATTATTCTCCTTAAATTTAGACACAACGTAGGCTCTAATGCGTCTTGGCACCTATAGCGGGCAGTTCACACAGGGACCTGAGCCCTGGGCCCTGTCTGTAGTGATCACTGGGCAGACTGTTTTAGATAACACGACAGGTTTGGTATCCACCTCCAGCCTACAGCAACGGGAGTGTGTATGTTAATCTAAAGATGCAGTCAGTGAGGACTAATTATGTTTTCTGTAGGCACGGGCTGCTAAGGGCATATAATTTTTGCTAGCAGAGACTACAGCGGCAGGAGTGGGTTATTTCTGCTTTCTGTGAAGCACTGTTTCACCTGCCAGAGCCGAGCACACCGTGACAGACTGTGGTGCATAAACACGGGCACACATTGTAGAAGATGCATGGACGGAGCTCTCTTCCCCCTCCCTAGTTCAGATTTCCAGCTGCAGGCCTCTGCATTTAATGGCTGTCAGAGTTAAAGCTGGCTTTTTTACCTAGATCATCTGAGAGCTGCCTGTGGAAAGCAGGAAGGGGCTTTACAGTATAATCAGCAAACGGAAAACTGTGTCAGTAAATGAGAAACATTAAGAAGAAAGTAATTTTTGTTTATGAATTATGAGTTTTTCCACGTGCATATCTCAAGTATTTATATAGTATATAAGCTTTTCAGAAATGCTTCCCTAGTAGATATACCTATGAACAAAAAAGCATTTATGTTTTCCTTGCAGTAATTTTCATTTCAGTACAGCACTGTCAAAGTAAGCTAATTATTTAAAATAGTTCGATAATTTAACACCTCTACTTAAAAAAAAAAAAAATCCCCATAGCTCAGTGGCAATTCAGAAGACAGGCAGGAAAACCTTACAGCTCCTGTGCCGCTACAAACCCCGCACTCAACAGAAGACCCGAATGAGGACTTCAGGTGCCTGAATTTGAAGACTTTCTAAAGAACAGTTTAGCTTAAACTAACCTAGTTATTGTCCAGCAGCTCTTGGGCCCACTGTACATCACGGTAGCTTCTCCCAAAGCCACTATGGCCCAGTGACAAAAATGAGTGGCAGGCAGCTGAATCCCAGCATGATGCCAGTAAGGATTGCTCTTAAGGGGAGAAACACCCAGTTAAATATGGATAAACTTCATTTGCAGACGCTGTTTGTCATTAGAGCAGGGCAAAAGAGCTTGAGTAGGAGCCAATAATACTTTTCCTATAAGTGAAATGCCCTGTAAATATTTGGAATAAATGACATTATCATAGCAGTGAGAAGTCTGGGACATGCAGTCCCTTCCACTCTTTTCATCAGAGCAAGGACTTTGTCTTCCTTCTTCATCTCCCTCTCAAATACAATGTAACCCAATTAACACTATATCTAACCCTTATCAGCACCTTCTTCAAATTAGTTCTGAAAAGGGAATGAGAAAACATGTTCAGCTGTGTATATAATGAGGAAGTTAAATAGTACAGAGTATTTTTCTATTATTAGTGGGAAATAATTGATAGTTTAAAAAGATTATTTCTCTCCAGATACATGCAGGTACATTCATTGATGAGAAACATTTGTGTAAACATATATATGTCCATCTCTACACAAATAGAGAAATGGTTCTCATGGGTTACTCTGCATTAAAGAACATACTATATTTTTAAACATAAGCATAATGCACCTCCCTTAACTTATAGGTGCTCCGAAGAATGTGCCCAGAAAAAAAATCAAAAAATTACCTCTATATTAGAATTATCAAATGTATGCTGTCCAAAAATGGGGCCTTTGGGAGAAAGTTTGACCACTACTATCCAAATTTCTGCTGTGCTAAGCCTTAGAAATGAATGAAGTATGCACTGCAGGGGAACAAGACTATCACAATTTTAACAAAACTACGAATTTTGTGCTTGGAAATCTCTTTATCACCGGAAATGAAACCTATTGCAGCTACTTCCCAGTACTGTTTTCTTTGTGAATCCTAAAATTCATCAGGAGCCTAACTGCCTCTTTGAAAAGTTTCTGTAGGCATCCACATATATCGAGAAGCACCTGTCCTGCGGATGCAGAGGTACCCCTCTCTTCTGAGCACTCTGTGCTACGAGGAAAGAGCTGGGTTCAAACCCAAAAGGACCATAAAGGCATATCCATGCTTGTGGGCAAGCTTTCCAGCCTCCTGCCTACATGCAAATGATGTGGGATGCTGGTACCCCCCCCAATACGTTTGTAAAGAACAAGCCCGACTCTGCCAGGCTCCTGTCCTCAAACAGAAGACAGTCCAGATCTCCAGATCTCAAGATACAGATACTAGGTTTTTTAATTACTTTCATATAATGTCAGTGGAGAGAGATGAGTGCTTTACTTAAGCGCACTGGATCAGTACTCCCGAGGTCTTGTCTTTCATTCTTTGCTGAACTAAAAGAAACTACTTTAGATTCGGATTTGCCCCTTGCCATCCCAGGGTTTGCTATCAAGAATTTCAGCACATCCACACTTCTGACAGGCACTGCGTATCTCACCCTGTGAATCAAACCCCCTTAACAATGAACATTTTTAAGTTCTGTTCCATTTCACAAAAATTACCTCTACTCTAATCCTTCCAATTTTTTTTTCAAGGGACACCCTTTTTCTTTTTCCACTGCAATGAAAATTTCTAGACAGTTTTCAGGGGGCTTGACTGCCATGTTTGATTGCCCGGGTTTCATCATTTGGTTAGAAAGACACTGTATTTTTTAAGGACTTTTGATTACTTGAACCTATTTCACTGCCCGGAAGAATCAGCAGAAGCAGGGTCTGACTGGCTTTCTGGGTGAGGAGGAGTGCTCCAGGCCCCCCTGGGGCACCCAGGCTGCTGCCCACCCAATACGCTGTGCAGGGCATCTGCTTACAGTGACACAGGAGGCTGCTAGCAAAGGTGGTCTGTTGTGAAGGGCTTGAGAAGACTTCAATATCTTTGCGTAAGTTAAGAAAAAAATGTCTTTAGATATTTCTTGAAGCAGAGCTCTAGATGTTAAGTAGCTAAACACCCTTCTTTGAAGTCTTTGTTAACTTCTGTTAACTCACTTTGCGTTTCACAGGCACCCTTGTTTCCAAAGGTGCGTTTTCAGGGTAGCATGTCAGGCTGATTTTACTCTCTGCTTTCAGCCATAGTTTTGCTTCAACAACGGTGAGTTTAAAATATTTATGGTGCATTGCTGTTGTGATCCTAGAACTGCAGCAAGAATTCAAAGGAGAAATTAATTTTGTTTTGGAGAAGTGAAGGGGACAAATCTGGAAAATGTAAAACATCTAATTGCCTCCTGGCTGTGAATACAAAAATTGAAAATTGCCTGTAATTGGAAATTACAGATTTCCATCTGTACATTTATGCTGTTGAACAATAACTTTTATTCTGCTTTCCAAAGTAAAAAGAAAACTCTCAGGTACCGAGAATACTGTTAAAGAAAGCATATATCACTAAGCTAACTGAGTGGTGTGCTACTATGGTGCTTGTTATAAGGAGAAGTGAGCATAGTGCTCAATAAGCAAGAAAGGAAAGATACTTTTTTCTACCTAGAATAATGTTATCTCCAACTGAAGTGAACAGTGAAGTGCCATTCTTTTGTTTTATTCAGACTTTTCAAATAATGAATTTTGGAGGATTCTGTGACACCATATTAATGCCAACTTGACAATTTTTTCACCGTTGTTTGGAAACCATGGTGGTCCTCCTTTCTTTCAACACTGAATCAAAAATGCCTCAAAAATATTTGAAGAAATCTGAGAAACATTTGTCTTCTGAGGGACTCTACAGATGACACTGAAATCTGTGAATAGCCAGGAGGTGAACTACAAAAATAATAAAAAAAAAAGATATACACAAACATTAACATGGTCTCCAAAAACAACTGCCCAAAGGGTGAGCTTTCAGTCTCAAGCAGGATATCCAGAGGTTACATCTGGAGGAGCTGGAAGACCTCCTAGGTACCTTTACCCCACAACAACCCTCTCCAGAATGCCATTTCCATCATTTGATGATATGGTGAAAGGAACAGAAGTCTGTTTACTCATTCGACTTCCTGGTTGATGAGCAAATGAACACATATTTCCATGTGTTTATTTGACTTTTCGTAGTCACGGTTCAAAGCACACGGAGCCCGTGCGTGTACCTTCACCTGTAGGCTCTTGCTTCATTTTCAGGTATCACGGGTTGCTGAAGTGAAGCCGAAATCTCCAGCATGCTTCAAACACCACTGATTTGCAGTTGTAGGTCTGTAATTAAAAGCCATGTTTGACATCTGAATTTAACTGACACCCGTATATATGGCTACAGGCCAGTCTCCACTGCTGTTGTGGTTTGTATAACATTAATTGAAATGCTGTCCTGGAAGGGAAACTTTCTGACAGCTAAGTGAGTAAACAGCTTGGATTCCAGTTCCCTTCAATCACTCTACTGATGAGATACAGTAGGAAGTGATTTTAAATCTAAACTGTCCCTAAAGATCAAACCTCAAGGTTAAAAATAATAAAGAAAGAGATATCTGAAGTTTTTTGCATGACAAAAAAAAAAAAAAGGTTCATGCAGAACTGTGTTTTAGTTATGCCAACTTTGAAACAGATTGAATCAATAACAGGCTGTACACTGCAGAGATGCAAAGAAGTCAGGAAAACCCAGTTAGTTAGACTGAGGTAACCTAAAAAAAAAAACCCTGAAAAAAACTCCTACCACCAAACATGTTTATTAAATTATGGCTTGTGCTAAGAATGTTGGTTGAATCTGCTGCAGATTTGGACAAGAGAGTTTTGGTATGAAACAGGTTAGCAAGAGCTGTTGCTTACCAAATCAGAATTGTATAGATATACTGAAATCCAGTGACTGCTTTCACAGTCATTGTTAACTAATGACAAGATAATTTCTTGGTGCATCAACAGCCTTTTGCATTTCACTGCCTTCACTTTTTACTAAGTAAATAGAGGAAAGGATTGGTTGAAATTTCCAGCTGTGTAAAAAAAAAAGATAAAATCCCTAGGTCACCCTAGGTCACCCGACGCCCTGGAGTTTCCACTCTGCCCACGGTAGCCCAGAACATCCCCGACAGTCGGGGTGCAGTCCTGACTCCACCAGGGAAGCCAATGCCTCCCCAGTCCCTGGAGGAGGGATTATGGACAGGATTATGTGGGCCAGAGGAGAACAGCTTTTAGGGGTGCTAAGGTTATACATTTCAGAAATGTTACAATAGACATTGGGCTGCTCACTGTGTTTTGGTGCTGTTTCAAGAGCAAGCAATACAATAAGCTATTTTGTACAGCACCCCCAAAATCACCTCATCGTGCAAGAAGGATGGATGAAATGATTTGCCTGCACAGTAATTCGTGGTACTGTTCTCCATGTGTAGATCATCGTTCTAGCCTTTGCAAGGCTAGAATCATTCTAGCCTTTTGTTAACAAGTTGTTCACATAAAAACTTTATCTAAGACTCCTGTGCTTCAAAGTACAAAGGATTTATTTTACAGATTTGAAGGAAATGTATGACTGTAGCTGTTACAGTAAAGCTATCAGAAACCAGATTATCTTTACTCAGTTTTTATCTTGTACATCAGTTTCATTTTGTTGATGAATGCATGGCATAATTTGTTTTTCAAGTATCAAGAGTGGTCTTCTTTCTACATTACCTAAATTAAATTGTTTTGAAGGAAATAGTTGCATTGGACTGTTGCAACCGATTTCCAAATCAGAAGAAAAGTAATGATAGTATTTTGAGCAGAAGATAATCTTAACTAGCAGTATATGAAATGCAAGTGGAAAACCCCTTTTATTCAAAGTATTACATTAACTGTAATTGAGAAAAGTGCTTTTCCAGAATATACCTCCTATGCGTTATATGCTGTGAAGTAGTTTTTAAAGAAACTTATATACTTCATGTTAAAAGAATTTCATTAGACAGATGTCTCCATCAACAGCCAAAGTACTGGAGCAAGCCAATCACCTCTCTTCTTTTTCACACATCAGAAATCAGCTCTGAAGTGTGTGACACCAGAAGCTCACCTACCTGACTGCACTGAATGATTTACATCCTAATGACACTGAAGCCAAGAACAGTAAACACCAGTTTTTTACTTAAATTTTGAATTGAAAGGTAGCTATAAAATTAAACTAAGCATCAAACTGCATGAATCTGAGGACTAAAATAAACTTTTTTTTTTCTTTTTTTTAAAATCAGCTTGCACACATACAAAGGCTTGGACAGACATGAGATTTGCCCCAAAATAACTACTGACATGTTTTCTCAGACACTTCCACAGTAAATGCTTCACTGCACACACAGCTGAAACCACTATTTCCAGCCTAGGGGGACTTCAAAGTAAATCTTACAGTTCTCAGCCTTTAACTGAATGGTATTGTTCATATTAACCCTGGAACAGATTGGTGACAAATCACCAAATTTTGAAAGGTCAACAAGAGCTTTCTGTGTTCAAAGCTTTTCTCTCTAACCTATAACAAGAAATTTCCTCAAGAACTACTAGCACCAGGACACATAGAGAGGCAGGAAAATACACAAAAATGAGAGAACAGAAACATACTGCTGCTTTCTCAAAATGAAATCAATGTTTCTTACTTCCTTAACTGGTAATAAAATTCATAAGCTTCCCAGTATTTGGCTTGAAATTATGGGGACATTGCCTGTTTTGATTTACAACGTGTTGACTTCAGTTACATCACCAAGGGGGACCGTAAAGCAACAGTTCTTTATTACTCTGTAGGCATTGCGATCTATCTTAATCAGTTTGAGCACTATTTCAGGAATGACCACTACCATAACTCAGAAGCAATGCATCAGCACTTCAACCTTTTCAAAGCTTAGACTCCATCTCAAATGCTTTTGCATTTCAGAACAAAGATTCCTTACTGGGTGGACCAAAAAATCTTTACTATTCAGCAAGGAAGGTGCAGAAAGGTGCCTCCACTGTTCTTTCTCCTTATTGACCAGGGAAATCGTTACTATTGAAAGCTTATGGAGAGACTATTACAGAACTTGAGATAAGACTGAAAAGAAATTATTTTTTTAATATAATAAAAGATATTTAGGTTTACTTTGCTAGGTGACAGATCATCTGTTGAGAATGGAAGCCAATAAGCCTACAAGAAAAATTGCATGGTAACACATCGGGAAGAATTTGTGTCTGAGATGCCTTCCAACGTGACTGGTTCAGATGAACAATAATAGAAGTTTCTTGTCATGCTTAAGAGCTTCATTCAAGCTTTGACAACCAAAAAATTACCAACAAGTTGCACAGTATAGAATGAATGCATGAATGCAGTTACTGGGATGTTTTTTTTATATATAATAACAGACCCTTTAGTTTAACAAGTCACTAGAATAAACATATGTCATACCACAAAGAAAATAAATGAAAAATTCTTCCCATCATCTTCTCTCTCTCCCCTATTCAACTACAAGAATATTAATTGCAGATGGCAAAGGAAAATGTCTTCTTTTATGTGCACAGCTGCATAGTTATGTGGTGAACTTCAGATACAAAGTAAAACTCAAAAAGTCCTGATGCAATAAGTAACAACCTTCCACGGCTGCATGAACAGATTTCAAACCATAGAAATGAACACAAAAAGTGCTGTTTGGATTTAAAATCATAAAGAATTTTCTTCCACTTCAGCACAACACTTGCTCAAAGTCCCAGAGCAATTCTCTTCTGCTATAAAGTTTATTTGTGTTTCCCCTCACCTCCCACCCAAGGCAACCTTGGAAAGGGCTTTAACCAAAGCACTAGCAGGAGTACATTCACTGCAATACTGCTTGGTACAGTGATTTATACATCTGGCTGAAATATCCAACCACTGGATGTCACTGTAACTCCACACGAAGTAAGCAAATACAGCCATGAGACCACCACCACCATAGAGTAGCTGTCTACTGCTAACTCCTTCGGAAGAAAAAGAAACTTTGAAAAGTACAGTGAATTTAAAATTCAGGAGGAGTGCAAGGGAAAACCATGCTTGGAAAACAAAGTCTTAGGGAGTCCGCAGTGCAAAGGGTGGTCAATGGTGGCCTATGTCACTATGCCAAATCTTGGCTTTGAAAGAAACTGAAGGAAAAGTTGGCTTTTCCTTCAGAATGGGAGAATGGGAGAACAGGTCCTTCTTCGAGCCCTTTACATTTCTGAGCTCTGGGGCTGCAGACTGTTTCCAACTGATGCCCATTACATATAGCCATTGCTCTGCAGGTACTTTTCAAGTTGGACGAAGACTGACTGACATGACTCATTTAGGTAGCACCACAAACACACACATGCACATGCTCAAAAAATTCCCATCAGTCCTCAGCTGGGTACCCTAACAGTGAATGGCTTTCAGTTCCATTAGTTTTCCCATGAGTAAATTGGTTTTCTGGTGTAAAGAGTTGTAAGCTGCTTTAAGCTGCTTCACATTGCATTGTAAATGGAAATTTCAATACTCTTAAAAAAAAAAAAAGGAAAAAAAAGGGATGTCCATCATCTCCCTAGAATGCAAAGAACCCCTTCTTGACCCCAAGTGATTTTCTCTGTGCTAGCCTTGAATATGAAACTGCTTCAATGTACTGGATAAGGCAAAACCCTATTTCTTTTTCCTTTTGTGTATCGTGCTTCACCAAGCAATTGTTTTATCCTTATTTTAACCTCCTCACTTGGCTGTCTCTACTATTTCCAGTAGCCCTTGAAAATACGGAAATAACTCAGCTTGTTATTTCCAACATCACCTCCAAGAAGCAACATGAGCATTTCCGTAGAATCTGAAAAAAGATGATATTTCAATTTAACGTATAATTAGTTGTGCTTAACCAAAAAGTATGCTCCTAGTAAATGTTAAGTCTGTACTTTAAAAGCAAAAGTAGTCCTCATTTGTAAATGGTTATGATTTATTCTCAGTAGGTTCATCCTACTTCTTTACAATCATTTCAACTTCCGTTTCAAACTTTGACTGATGATTTCTGAGACTCTTACTTCTTTCAAATTAAAAGTAAGTGTTAGGAATGAAAATAAAATCAAAAGTTCATAATGAGAGTTTGAAAGGTGTCTAAAATATGCAAACGTAAATAACAAAATCCTGTCCCTAAGTATCCTTAATTATAGTGCCTAATTTCACCTTGTGTATGTGATAACACAGCAGAAAAATAATTTTTAAAAGTCATCTGTATATTTTTCAGTTTTCCTTTGCAGCTAAATAGATACAATATTACTGAATTTGTTTACCCTTGTTAAAATAGGGTCTCTGTATTATCAACATTAACTATGGGAAAACTCTGCTGAGATACAGATTCAAATTTAGCACAGTGCCTGTATTTCCAGTCAATATGTGAATGTGTTACTATAGTTAGATGTTATATGATTTTATGGTCTTGCTGCTCATGTACTATAATTAGTTATGCTTCTAATTAAACTTAAAGCTGTAGAAAAGCTTAGAAACATATAATCTGCACAATCGGGAAGACAAGAATGCCTGGGACTCAAAGATAGAAAAAGCATATAGAATGCCTTAAAGATGATCTGTTCATTTATTAAAATGCAGTGGAAAATGCCATTTTAATGATACAAATCGAGGGGTTTCCAGAGAATTAAAAAAGCGGAGTCCATACGGCTTTTTCACTATAAAATGCAGCACCGATTTCAAATTTTTACATGACAGGAAAAAAAAGGTGTGGGTGAGGAATTAAATGAGATTGAACAGCCATGGAAATTCTTTGAAAGTCAGAGACACAGGAAATAAACAGCCACAGTGAAAATATTTCAACCAAACATGGCTTTTTAACCATCTTGCTAGCTCCAGATGATAAGAGATGAAAAATAATCAGAGTTGGCCTTTACTGAATAGCTCATCAAACCTGGCTTGCCCTTGAAACCGGCAGGACACACAGACCCAGCATTTCACAAGGCGTACATGGAGCTTATCACATGATGGCCACAAACCCTGCAGGCCCCTTTTTGTGACCATGATATTGTCCACAGTTCACTAATGAAATTGAATTTGGTGGAAGCATTCGTATCAATGCAAATCATCCACTGGAATAATAGATCGTAAAAGGCAGGCAAAAAAATGGCATGTCACATTTTTTGATGTGGCCATGTACCCTGGCCATTTTATGTTAGATTTTTGTCTATAGTTTACACTTCTTTGACTTCTCTTTGCACTTATCGACTAGCCAAATAAAATGTGGGTCATTCAAAACTGCAGTCAGCAATACAGATTCTGCCACCGCCAGTGCTTTTCACTTCAATAGAAAGGCAGAAATCGGTCAAAGAAATTTCATGAAAGCAAAAAATCTCTGAAAATGTCTTTCTATTGTCTTTAGACTGTTATGAGCCTGGGTGATAGGAACAGGGGGGTGAGGGCGCTGGGGGAGGAGAGCCCTGATTACTGGAAGACCTCATGCAGCGTATTACCAGACGGTGCAAAATACTGAAATTCCGCAGATGGTACCTTGAGGCATTTCCTGGCCTTAGATAAGTCCTAGTTTGAAATTTTCTCCCTTTAATCTTTTCGCACTGACTTTAAACGATTGCCTCTTTCACGGCGGGTTATTAAGCAGCTCCTGGTGCCGCCTGCCACGGAGGAGCTCTGACATTGCAAGGGTATTTTCTTTGATGAACTGTAACAAAACCCGAGTGCGAGGCTGCGTTGTCTTCAGCCTTCATAATGGGATTGCTCATTAAATGGAAGGTAAACATATTAAGAATGACAATTTCCATCCACTCATTCAGTTTAGAAAAGGACAGACGTTTCTTGTGAAGTCAAATAGCACGGCAAGGTTACCTGTAATAGGGATTTTACAGTACAGCTGTCAGCATTCAGAGATCATCTGTTTACCAACAGGTATCGCTGTCACTGTTGTTGGACTTTTCCTGAAGCAATTCCCTGAAGAATTACAGAAGCACGTACAGTATCTGTGGCCTAGTACATTCAACAAATGTTGATACAGCAGAGATGACCACTCTTTTCAGACACCTATTTGCAGCTGCAGTTTACACAAGAAAAAAAAGAGGAAAGTTCAGTGGCAAAGGTGCCAGAACTGCACTATCATTTAAATACTGTAGGGGCTGATCTTGCAAACGCTTCTGAGCTCGGTGCTTATTACCGTGAATACCCTTACTAAAATTAATGGAAGTACTCAAGCAAATAAAGATTTTAATGCCTTAAATTGCCTGAGTCTTGAGGTTCACAGGTGCATAAATGTAGATCATTACACCCACATGGAGTCCTCTGACTTCCCAAAACCCCCTCTATTTAGGTGAAATCATCTGCCCACACTGTTCTTTTTTTAAAGATTAGAGATGCAGTTTGTGGAATAACATACCAGATAATTTCTCTGAACTTCAACACGAAATGATTTGCTTCTTGTTCAGACAGATAAGGAGAACTGACATAAAGATACAATGTACATGCCAAAATATAATTGATTAAGTTTGACAGAAATGTGAATACAGCCACCTTCCAGAAATTTTTTTGTGACCGTAAGGAAACTCTGCTTTTATACGGTCATGAAATCCTCAACTACAATTTGCAAATAATATTTAATTTTGTAAAGGTTTTCCTGCTTTTCATTTGGAATCTACACAGTCTTTCAGACCCTTCGATGGTCACTCTCACCAAATATTTGTCCCCCAACTTCCACTTTACACAGAGACCAAGGATCCAAAGACTAAAGACCACAAAATTCTTACTGGTGTCTCAATGTGACACTGTTTCATACACTTGCCCCTGCCCTTCCTCTGCCTTCCTCTTCTTTCAGGGTTTACGCAAAGCTTATAAAAGTTTCAAAGTAACTAAACACACCAAAGCTCAGAGAGATGGTAAGGTGCTAGATACGATCTTACTGTTTTCAGAGTTACTAGAAGAAATGCAAGTAAAGATGACTTCAAACACAGTTTCTAAGACTCAGTTCCATCATTAAAGCATACCTTGAAATTGACCATATGATGTTGTTCTGATTAATTGCAACAGACATTATTATGGATACTGTGTTTGTTTAATGGTTTTGTATCCATTTGTTTAAGAAATTTTCATTTTGTCAATTAAATTAGAACTACTTTGAAGGTTGCATGCAATATTGGATCTGGTAATACTTCACCACCTAGAAAGCTAATTACCATGCTTACTGCTTGTTGGATATTTAATTCTCCTCTTATATTAGAAACAATATATTGGTACATCTTCAAGCTGATATTGGATTCACTTTGGATCCAAATTTTCCACTGGTTTCTGTAATGTATGCCAGACCAATCCTTGAATGGACTACCTGTACCAAACTTCACATGGTACAATGTGAACGCAAAGTTTACTGGCCATTACTGAAAGAACTCCTTTCCTCAAAAATCACAGCTGCAGAATGAATGCAACCTGTCACACCAATTTAAGTGCATAATAAATGCATAAGAAGCCTGCTTTTATCTAGGCATAAAATACACATGCTCCCAATGGGCTGCTGAGTCTCTGTTGACTTCAGCTAGGGAGAAAGTGTGGGCCCATCTAAGTCCCAGCTCCAGCTGCACAGAAACCAGCTAACAACTCTGGAAACTAAGCTACCCAGTAGACTACAAAACACTAAAAAACCAGACAATTTTCTCAGGCCACTAAGACATGGGGATCATTCCAGGTTTGTTGAAATAGTGCTCACCATGCCATTTACTTTAGGGGCGGGAGACTTCTATTGTCGGTCCCCTTTTTATCTCTTGTGAGAGAGACAATGGAACTAACTTCACAGTTGCTGCCCATAGATGAGAGGAGTTGTATTTGTAGGTATGACATACACAGTATGTGTGAATATGCATGACTGACAAGTAACGTGTGTTGTAAAATCTTTGAGGCAAGAACCACATCTTCTATGTTTTGCACTATTTTACAGTATCAAAGTTCAGTAGGTAACAATAATCATCACAAAAATCTCTACAAACAGCAGACAATTTTTTGGTATTGCAGAAAAAACTGAGCATGTATTCTTTTTCTCGAAAGTGAAAAAGCTGCCTCAGAAGAACCTCTAACAACCATGTTCATTTTCAATAAAAATGGGAATTAGTGGGGAAATTCTGGTTCTAATGCTGTGCCAATATTTGAAGTGGGCAAATGGACTGACTGCATGTCAGTTAATACAGCATCGATCCCAGGCAACAAAACAACCAACCAGAAAAAAAGGAGAAAAGATTAAAAGATTATATTGGATTTAATTAGTAGAGAATTAAAAGTTAGGAATTTAATTAGGCAATTCAACATGATATTATGGAAAATGTATTTTGTCAGAGAAATCCTGTTTCATTCTCTGAGATGACTTTAAATTTGGCAGCTGGCACAGGAAACTGTCTTTATATATGCCATATTTCAACTTGGTAAAGCATCTTAATGCTTTACAGCATTTTGACTGAAAAAATTAAGGCACGTCTCAACTATACTCCTTTAGGAAATCATCTTAGATTGGTGCTCTGCCATATTCATCAACGACTCCATGAAGTGACAGCTGATGAGAAAGACAGGTACTAGGTGGACTGCTTGGTAAGAGGGGCAAATCCAGACAAAATACTTGTTAATATAGCCATAGAAGATTTATGGAAAATGCTAGCTTTAAAACGGACAGAAGGTCAGCAGAGACAAGTGACTTAGCATGACTTCTCAGTGCACAGTGCTTTGGCAAACAGGTCTTACAGTAGCCTGGACTTGATAAACCAAAGACCAGCTAATATTTAGAGAAGGTGGCTTTACCTCTTTACACAGCATGATCAGGTCAGTGATGGAATAGTGTTTACATTTCTGATGCCCATTCTTTTAAATTTGGAGGCATGGATATAAAGAGCTGTGAAGCTGGCTGGTGTTGCGTTTATCTGTTCTTTCATCACAGGCCTTTTTGGAAGATGTATATTACATATTTTTGAGGACTGATGCAAGGTTGACTGTTCAAAATGATGGGATGTCTAGTCTTAAAATGTATAAACCTTGAAAGCTGGTAAACAAACTAGTCTCCCTAAACTGGCTACTTTTGTATCTTAGTGTCTACTGGACTGCCTCTGCAAAAAGCTCCTTCTGAAATATCTCCCACTGTACGCCGTCCATCGTTTAAATTTACAGGAAGGTTTCCAAGGGGGACTGGAATGGAAATTAGGTGCATCAAAATTTAGTCTGCATGACTAATGTACCACCGCAATATCTCTTGAACATAGCCTTACAAAAATTCCTTGCTTTAAGACACTTGTTAACATCCTATAATGCAATGCCATGTAAAGAGACATAACCAAGGTACCTTCCGGCATCCAGTGTACCTCTTCGGTACAGAATAGTCATGCAGGGATAGTTGGCTTTGGAAAGGAGAAAATACATGTGAGCATACCTTTGTACCCGTATTAATTATTCTCATGAGAAATTAATTAGAATGGACATAGTGGTAAAATGATGTGGCTACAATGCTGCTAGCTGCGCTAGAGCCAGTTCCTTTGCATCTAGCTTGGTTGACTGAATGGTTTTATATTATGTGTTACAGGCTGTGCCCTACACTTAGAAGAAATGTTACTGATTTTCCCTTCACACCCCCCGCCCCGCCCAATATCCATGTTGATAACAGGAGTTGTTATCACCCTATTATAAAAATGAAGAATGAATACAAAATTAAATGCGGTAACTGATGAACGTTAAAGGGATGCCGACATGACAGACTGAATAATTTTGAGCAAGTTTTGCCTTGTGCTCTGGGGCACATGACAGCTCCAGTCTATAAGCTCTGTGATAACACAGTTCTGAGCTCAAGTTCAAAGGTTTGTTGAGAAACAGAGTATATTGGCTGTGCATGCCATAGTAGTAATGTAGATATATGAATTCTGAATTAGGTATAGCTCATAATCTAATTTGTTCAAGATACAGGTCAAGTTTGACTGCTCACCATCTACAATATAGGCAAATGCACAGCATATCAGTGGTAACACCAGGAACAGACATTCATTATTTGGTATTCCATACCAAAAGAAAACTAATACTCATTGCATAGAAGAGCTTAGAATTCATTTATTGCATCTTTTGGTGAGCATATCTTAGAAAAAATATATATTTTTCAAAGCTATATAAAAAGCAACTTGCTGTATGTGGATAGGGAAAGAAGTATTCCTAGAAAACCCACTGAACAACCTTAACTTTAAAATAAATTCTTCTTTATTTATATTATTATTTTATATAATATCAAAATAAAAATAGTAATAATAAATATTCTATTCCATTGTTAAATCTCTAATGTATAGTTATGAAGCCATGAATGCTAACCTTTGGCTTCCAGTGTAAGACTGTAAAGCATTTAGATGTGAAAAAATATTTTTTGCAACTTACAGTAACATGACTTATCATCATACGTTATACCATGAAATCAGGAAATATTTCTACAATTGACTGCATGCCCACTGAGAAATAGTCTCTGAATAAAACTCTGTTCAAGCAGGCATGCAGTTTCTACTCAAGCAGCAAAGCAGTGCACATCATAGCTTTGCAGGAAATAACCTGATATGACAGGGTATGCTACAAAAATATACCTCTGCAAAAATTCAACAAAACATTTTAATTTTACTAATTTACACCTAAAGTGGTGTAAAACCACCAGAAATGGGCTATTATTTCTGGTTATCTTATGAGAGGAAAGAGCAAACCACAACTGGGATACAGCCACTGCATTTTGTCTAATGGAGAGAAGCTTTTCAAGATAGGAGATTTTATGCTCCAGAGTATACAGAAGTCTGAGGGGTGAAAAGAAGGAACACTATCGCAGATCATTTCTAAAACATACTGAATTCAGGGGAAAAAGCAACCCAAACTTCACAAAGTGAAAAACTCAGGCTCCCCAATCTATTTCCATCCTAAAGCAGTCATCAAACTCATCAAATTTTACAACGTCCTTATCATTTGGATTTATCTCCTTTACATTTTTCTATAACTTGGTTCATGAATTTTATAGTATTTCAGGATTTGTATCATTATAATTCTATTTTTTCACTGAAACTGTCCTCCAAGGTTTCCTTTGTATCACCACGAAGTCAGAAAAAATTATTCAATGAAAAAATATAAAAAATAGTTTGCATGTCATTGCTCAAAAAGTTTTAAAAGAAAAAGTGGTAGTCTAGGTCTTTCATATAGGTGATTCTAGTTAGCAAAAATATAACTATATATTTGTTTTTAGTTCTCAGTGATTTCACACATTCCTAGTTAGCATTAGTTTTTCAGTAGGGAAGTATAGACAACGGTGCTAATTCCAATTTTAATTAACAATTTCATAAGTAATCTGATGGGATAACAACATTAATTAAATTCACAGATAATACTAAATTGAAAGTTGCTTAAGCAGCAATGGGATTGGGGATATATTAAAAAGGAATGATAACTCACTAAGAGGAACTCCTCCCCAGACCTAAGGATCATCCTGTACCGGTGTGCTCTACTAACAGCTAATCGAAAGTTAAGATTTTAAGTTCTCGACATCACCTACTATATTTTATTAAAATGTGCTTACTCTGATGTAAAAGTAACAATAACGATAATACACAGGCACAGAAAGAAAGTCTGTCTTACATACAGTAAATATGAAATGAAAACATCTGGAGAAAGCATCTTGGAACACACACACAGAGTAGGAGATTTTGACAACACATTTCCAATATAAGTCCCAAAGAGACTTGGCATGCTGAAAGTTATGTCTTAGAGAGGCATGTGTAGTACAATTCTTTATTAAGAATCTGAGATTTTGGTTATATGCTGCTGTATTCACAGAAATGATTTCTTAATACATATGACTTTACTGATACTACACTTGGAATATCATATGCAGTTTGAAGCTTCTCCATGCTGCTGAATGGGAGCAATTTTGGAGGAAATGCACAGAAGTGATTGAAAACATTCATTCATTCATTCATTTAAAAAAAATAATAATTAGAAAGGTTGATGATGAGAGGACAAAATCCAAAATTCCACATCCAAATGTGCATGTAGAAAAAAGGGTGCTCAAGGAGATAGGAGATATAATTAAAATTAACAAAATTTATGTTTCTAAAAGTAAAAACATACATTGCTGAACTAGCCAGACTAACGTCTTTCCAACCATTAAATTCCTCTGTATTGTGCTACATTTAATTGCACCCATTGTCTAAGAATTATTAGCTAATAGACTTCTTATCTTCTTTATTAGTGCTCATTATGCTAAGCTACACTGCTGTATTGGACAGCTGCCATTCCTATTTTATTTAAATCTTGTACACTAAATGTATTTAATCTGTTCACTGCCGACAAACACTAACAAAAGGACAGAACTCTGGGAGGGAACAGTGAGTTTAAATATCTAAATGAACAAAATCCATTTAATAAAATATTATCAAATAACAAAGAATAATCCTGCTTTGACAAAAGAGAAGAGCAGGTGGGATAGATCTTTTATATCATAAATATCTATCAAACTGAGATTATGCTAAATCCATTTTTAAAGGATTTATCCTTTAAAGGGCTTTAAAGGATAAAGTTTAAAATGTGCCCATATTTCACTAGACGCTTAAATGTTTATATCAAGAAAGCGTTGTTGCAATGATGGCAAGACTGAACTGTTATTATAAGGAGGTATTTTGAAATGGGACTATGACAACCACCTCAAAGACAATGTAGATCTTGCTATTTTAGCATAAATTTTCTTGTAAAGTTTTCATTAGTTTCTCAGAAGCATGAATTGTTATGCTATTAATTCATTTTCGTTATATTTTTTAAAATGAATTCATGTATTCTGCCTGATGACTTGCAGAAAGATAGTTTTGCCATTGACTTGGTATCTTGTCGTAACTTCACTCTCATGTTTATGTTGAAACTCCAGTGATGATACTGAGCTGTATTCAAAATAAATTAAAAAAACCCCAACAGTATAATAATCTGATTCTTCACCATAGAACAACTCTTGACCACACTTAAATAATATAAAGCACTTCTAGAGTCAATGCGTCTGCTCCAGAAAGATCAGCTGTAAATGCGTAGCATTTGTTGCTACAATCACTTGGGGGATATCGGTTGGGGAAAGTGGGGAAGAAACCAGGCTCATTTATACCCAGCATTGGTCACATTCAGACAAACATAGCTAGACCTAGCTCACTGCTAAGGACGGCAGGGTCTTGACTTGATTCCCCTCCTATGCTAAACTGTGTGCCATGATGTAACCTGGCCCATGCTAATACCAGCAGAAAGTGCAGTGAATAAGCACACATCCTTGCCAGGTAACTCAGCTCTCCGCAGCAAGGGATGTGGTATTTTGCTAAGACGATTCGCTTGACAATGACATTTTTATTAATTTACAAGTTCCTCATATTGAGACAGTCTGAACAAGTGGAGAAAGAATGAGGATCAACATATGAGTAATTGAGCAGCACTCCTGAGGGGCTGTACAGTCAGCTGGTGGGTGCCACTACAAAGGGAGGTAATGGAGAGATGGCAACCCATGGCTTCAGCTGTTCGGAAGCTTTCGACCCTGTCAAACCAAATGGCACATTTGGTTGCCAAATGCCAAAAAATGGCATTTTTTCCCAGTACACAAAGAGGAACAAGAGTGTCAAAGATGAAGCACTAGAAGCCAAGAGTATATGGGCTTTGTATGTGCAACTTACTGAAACTGACAACTGAAGAAAAGAAAAAATATATATTTGAAATGTAACATGATTTTTTTATTATTATTTTTGGAAACTAAATAGAATTAATGCTAAATCTTTGGTAGAAGAAATGGATTTTTTCTGTCAAAAATCAAATTTTTAATTTTGGTTAAATAAACCACAGTTTTAGTTTAAAATTGACAAAAGAATCAATAACCATTTCAAGAGCATTATTCTCCAAATGGATAGTGAAAAAGACAAGCTGGTTGAGTATGTGTACCTCAACATCTTGGCACTGATGTCCTGCCCTAGTAAAAAGCTTGATTATGCCAGAATTCATCCTACCAATGATGTCCAAGTTGGAGCTGTAGTTTGAAGGCTTGTCGATAGAGACAAGGGCTTCCAGAAACCAAATTCAGCCTAATAAGTGACTTCCTGGTGACTCCTCTATCCTCTATCCCACTGTCTACAGAGGGTGATAGGAGAACTGAACTCACGGGTTAAGCATGCCAATTATACACCCGAAGTCTGGGGCGAACCTGGGCATTATCCCAGCTGTTTCTTGGTGTGCAAGGCATGACAATCATGCTTTGCATAATCACAGAAAAAAAACCAACACACTTTGCTCACTATTGGCTTTTATCTGAAATCAGACGTGATGGTAACCAAGCCATTTGGGACGACAGATTTGAGTTCAGATGATGCTTTACAGGGCATTATCACATAAATAGCCCCTCCCTGTCCTTCTCTCCAGTTCCCAAACGTAAGGTTTTCCTGTTTTGCTCTTGCACAGTAGGTGCCCAGCTTTAACATCTTAGGAAATAAACAGATGAAGAGACATAGACGATTGGCATTGGCCCTCTACTGCTTTTATACTACTGTGTTGGTAAATACAGCCGCTGGTCCTTTCTCAGTTCGCAAGCTTATAGAAATGCTTCAGGTTTTCTCTTTAAACCCATTGTCCGTCCGTTACTCCAGGCTCAAGTAAACTGAACTGTACTTTCAAAAATGTATGATGAGGAAGCTCGTTCAAAAGCTCTCCATGAAAGCACAATAAAAGCAGTCACCGTGTTCCCCTGGGAGCAAAAGTTCTCCAAGAAGCACAAAACCAGACAACCAGAAACCAAGGAAAAATTCCCTAATTTTATCTGCAAGATTGGTAACAAATCGACAAAATGGTAGGGGATTTTTTTGGCAACTTTTTTAATTATTAGAAAATTATTTTAAACAGTGAAATGGCAAGAGTTTGCCTATCAGTCCATATATAAATACCTTCAGCATACTGAGTCACAAAAAATAGCTGAGGGCCCTAGGATGTCAGACTCTGAATGCTCCTGAACAGGCTCCGCAGAATATGCAGCTACATTTATGAAACTGTCCAGTCCTTTTACGATCAGTTATGTTTACTCTTAATTCTAGCAAAATCATCCACCGCTGAAATTCCTGGGACTCCTTCCTTCTTCCTAATTTCACCTGCAGCTTTCAAAACCACTGAATCCCCTCTGAACCATGAAAACCTTCGCTTTCCCCACAGTGTTGTGAGGGCAGACCTGTCTAGTAGAAATAGCGAAGAAAGGAGGGGAAAAAAAGACCCTTCTTAAATTAATATTTTTGCTTGCTGCTGTTCTCTAATACTTTTAGGGATGTATGAGCACAGTCTAATCCCCTCAAATCACCTCCTTTTTGCAGAATTCGGTATTGCCCAAGTAAGCAAGGTTGCTTTGAAATATTTCCACTTCCTTCACAGCTCTGCTGCAAGACCTGTCACAGTAAGAAGCGGTCAAATAAGTAAAACTTGACTTCCCAACTGTTTAAATTATGTAAAATGCTAACAATATCCTAAATACAGGAAAACTGTTTCTTTAATGCTCCTTTCTGACAGTTCACCACAACTGCATCCATTTCAAAGGCTTCTGCTCCCCACACAGAATTAAATAGCTGCTACAAATGTCCTTTGAACAAGAGCTGCCATCAGTGGGATAGGAACACAAGCAGCCTGGGGGCTGGTATCAAACAGTCCCCCAAAAGAAAGATTATGAAGCAACCAAGGACATCTAAAGAGAGAAATCTAGGCTGAGAACTATTTGAGGAATTATCTTGAGAGAGATTTCTTCTCGAAAATATATCAAACATGGTTTACAATATAAAGCATCTTCTACCAGCACGGTCCAGGGCATACATGTGTTCTAGTCTAGTTTCAGTCCTGACAGCCAAACCCTGACCTTCTGCAAGTAATAGGAATCCTTGGAGTTACAAGAGCCTTTGATTGACACTTCTCCACTGTGGCAGTCTGTGTAGGTGTCTGTCAGCACAAACAGCTCTAACATCAATGTGACAGTGCCATTGTCTCTGCAACACTGGCTCTGCTGGCCAGTTTTTCTACCTCTGCTGCCCAAGGATTACGTGTCTATACATTCATAAGCTTTAAGATGTCACTGTGTCTTGGAAATGTCCCTTCTTTGCCTAGGTTATCAGCACAAGTGGACGCTAGTGCCCTAGATAAGGAAAAGGATCCTGGATTTTTTTCAGCCTGAGGGTAAAAAAAACAGCACAGAAGTCCAGCTGCCAGAAATCAGAGGGAATACAGATATTCCTTTGGACATTTACAAAAAGACACAAAATCTAGCAGAAGATGCTCTTCATCACATGGGGAAAGCACAGCTGTGAAGCAAGAAGACAAAGGACATAAACAAAAGACAGTGCTGCTACATGCGGGTACAGTGTAGAGCTTAATGCCATTTTGCACAGGGACTCAGTACCATTCCAGGAGCACAGAAGAGTCCTGCAATGCCCAGAGGAAGGCTCCCAAATACCACATGGCATAGAAGAGTTTATAGGGAAAGGCAACACAGAAGAGAGCAGAGCCCACAAGACCCAGGAGCTCCTTCAGATTCAACAAAACCATGGAGGAAGGCAGAAAAGGAAACCAGTGATTTTACAACTCTCCATACCACAAGCATTAAAAGGTAAAAGAATAAAAACCATCATTCTCTATTGCCTCAGCATTTTGCTCCCAATGTCCCATCATAATCTCCAAACACTTCTCTCCCCGCTGTAAATGCCAGGGAACAAAGACACTCTATTTCAAGGTAGCCAGTTTGTTTCTGGGGCATGTACGTGGTAAAAGAAGGTACACAGGGTGACAAATTGTTAATCAATCATAATCTACAAAGAGGAGCGTGCCAAAAACATTGTGTCCCCAGCAAATCTGTCCCTGAAATCTAGTGTGTGGTGCTGTTTGTTGTAGTTGGCTTTTTTAAAAAAAAAAGCAATAAAGTCAACAAAAAGTCTGGATTCCCAAAGAAAACACTTTATCAGAGGAATCTAATGTAGTCAAAAGTAAAAATTCTCACAAACAAAGGAAACAAATAAAAATGTATATGGAACAGTACTGATTCAAGTTAATTTAAGTGTGGTGAAAATATCAAAGCATATCTGGAAAGAATTCAGCAACTGGATACTTGGACTATGCCACATTGCAAACATACTAATAAGAACTCATCAAAAGTACCTCAAAAAGAGACCTCATTGCTCTCTACAACTACCTGAGAGGAGGTTGTAGCGAGGTGGGTGTCGGTCTCTTCTCCCAAGTAACAAGCGATAGGACGAGAGGAAATGGCCTCAAGTTGCGCCAGGGGAGGTTTAGATTGGACGTGAGGAAAAATTTCTTTCCTGAAAGAGTGGTGAAACATTGGAACAGACTGCCCAGGGAGGTGGTGGAGTCCCCATCCCTGGAAGTATTTAAAAGATGAGTAGATGCGGCACTTAGGGACATGGTTTAGTGGGCATGGTGGTGTTGGGTTGACGGTTGGACTCGATGATCTTAGAGGTCTTTTCCAACCTCAATGATTCTATGATTCTATGATTCTAAGTAGTGGTTCTACTCAAAAATACATTTTTTTTTGTATTCAAGATCAAAAGTTCAAGTACAAAGGAAACTGCTTGCATGCTGTACCTCAGTTCAATAATCAAGTAGAAATTACTGTACAAAACAACAGCAACACCCCCTCTCTGTAGGGACTGAGATTCATTTTAGCTTTTGTATACCAGTGCACATTTATTTAAATTTTCATGGACTAATGACTGTTTTGTTCTCTCACTTTTTTTTTTTTTTAAAAAAGAAAGTAAGTTTTTTCTTAACATGGGGAGGAAGCAAAGCAAAGACTTTCCTCTTGTTCAGATGGCGGTAGAGTAGGCGCTGGCCCAGACTTTTGTGCCATGCAATGTGCTCATGCTCTAGTGAGGAAAGACCTGTGCCACAGTCAGTATGTATCTGCCTTTCTTTGCTACTGTGCTCCAGCAGGTCACCTCTGTGAAGAAGCGAGTGGCACATGTGAACATTGGTAGTTCTGAGGTGGCTTGCAACAACAGCAGCAATATTTGGTGAGTTAGGATCTGGCTTAGTTTTGTGATATTTCTGCTGCCTATATAATTTTATTCAGTATCTCCAAACCAACTTGTCCTTGCTCAAATAGTAAATAATTCTCTGTCATCTCTTTTTCAGTTTCATGAGGCAAAGATCATTATGGGCCCACAAGAGTTGCCATTGGGATAGTAATGGTGCTGAATCCTCCTGCTCAGCCTTGCAACTTGTTGTCGGTGGATGATAACTATGCTTACTCTGGATTTTCTGATGCCAAACTAATTACCATTATCCAACCCTCGGCAGGACAACAAGCTCTATTTCCATCATGAAACCAGCTCTTGCTGGTCTCACAGTTGACTGCATTGCAGGGATAGGAAGAGCACGATGTACTATTGCAGGAATGATATTCCCCCATAATAAAGTTCTGCAACAGCCAACAAGTAGCTGCACTTTCCCATGCCTGCCGCTGAATATTTAATGGGCTCACAACTACTACTCCACTGTAAGCAAATGGTGTGTAAATGCCTGTATCATCTGGTGACTTTCATTTACTGTGTCCATCATGCATCCCTCAAATGATCTCATTTCCAACATAGCACCCTTGGCTGCTCTGGTAGTTGCTTTGAATGAAGGAGTATAAAAGGATTGATCACACATACAATAAAACAAAGTATCTCAGCTCATTTTTCCAAAATAGAAGCTTCTGCCAAGGACGTGGTGAAGAGACTGAAAGCCAGTTTGAGAAAGAGTGGTTAGGAAACAAGTTGGAGATAGTGGCTGGAGGCTTAAACAAAACACATAAAGGAGAAGGTGGAAAACTGAAATTTTAGGGAGTTTGATCTTCATCACCTACCATACCCTGAGAGCAGCTCTGTTACAGCATGGCACAATGCTGTATGCCCGAAGGTAATATTAGGACAGTAGGGTGCCTGCATACTGCTACAATTAGTTTCTGCCACTGCAAAATGTTGCTGTGAGGAAGGCTTGCCTTAGAAAAAGATTAAAATATGAAAGAAATCCAGCATCATAACAAAGTTGGAAGTTGTGCACTACCAGAAATTTTACTAGTGCAATATTTCAGTGCACTGATGAGTGCTTGCAGGTGGCAGTGCTTGGACTTTGTATCCACACTGGATTAAAAATAAATAATGCAGTTTGTATCTTTCGAAATCCTAGAAGAATAAATGTGAGTTATCCAGTTATTATGTAATATATAACCTGAAGTAGCATAAAAAAATGCTTATCACAAAATAAAGTACTTTTAAAGGTACATTAGCATGTTTGACTCCTACTGATTTCAAAGTCTATTGGCTTATTGATCGTTCAGGAATATGAACCTGAACTTTAATATAGTGTAATTACTAGGGAATACTGTGATATATTCTACTGAGGGTACTAAGATATTCACAATGCCAGTAACATATGAAGGTAAATCCTAGATTTGCAATGGCAGTTTCTAAACATGTTGTAATTGTCACTCAAGAGACTGTACAATCCCCAAATTTAAAGTCATTGAGAAATAATTCTGGATCACAGCTTTTACCCAGTTATTTCGTGTACAGGGAACTCACTGGGGTTACAAGATTCCTGTTATAAACATGTACAGAATAAATAGTACTATATTAAGCTGTAGCACAAATATTTGGCTCATTGCTTCATGGTTCACGGATAGTTTAATGATGGAAAATATGCTCCTTTTGTGTTTCATTAACCTTCTCATTGCCTTGGGCATAAGCCAACTCTACTCCTCTAAAAATGACGGGATAGAAAACTATGAGGTAAAAAAATGAAATTCAATGATCACTACAATTTAGTCACATACCCATACCAAATTCAGAACTGATGAGCAAATGCCGGTTATATATGTCACTTTACACAAGTATTAATCAAAATATTTATACCTTGCAACTGTGTGAGCTGGCACGCATAAATCTTGTTGTGAGGAAAAATATGTCAAGAATGTACTAGAGATTGTAAAATGAAAGTATTAGAAGTGTGCTTCTCATCCTTCTGAAAGATGTCTAAATTATCAGCAGTAAAAGGTCTCTAAGCAGGAACCCCGACACTCTTTTGCTTTTAAAAACATCATGACACTGAATGCCTTTAAGGACTAAATTCAGTGCTGTGATCCAGTGAGAATCTGGAAACCCTCAGATCCCAGTCCTCGAAGGTAGTAAGATACCATACTTAGAAGTGATGACATTTTAACACATAGAAAAGCTGCTATTGACCCTAAAGTGATTGCTGCCTGCCCTGGAGCGCAGGCAAACCTAAATCCATATTTTGGGATATGAGCAGAAAATGCTTCTCTGACAGAATCAAAAAGGAAAATCAAAATGTGCTGGTTCTGCAGCCTTTCAGGGATTCTGAATAAATCCACCCAGATCATAATGACAGAAAATAAGTAATGTGTATCTCTCTAGTCTGCCACAGTTTTGTTCCAGATGGAGGGAGGGAGGGAGGAAAGAGAGGAGGAGACTCTATTAATCATCATTCTCTACATAGCTTTAGTACCTATGCTATCTTCTTAGAGAGCTCATTTCAGAGGGTTTTCATGTCGGAGATCTGTGTATGAGAAAAGTTATGTAACAAAAAATCATCAAGACTAGGCAACTACACCCAAATCTGGATATATTTATGTGTGTTAAAATAATTCTTCCCCAAACTGACCTTAAAATTTTAACTATTTATCAGCCCAAACTGGCTTCTTAAAAGAAGTATTTCTGTACTGCTGGGTTGGAGACAATACATAACAGAGTGTGATGGCTTAATTATGAAAAGATGGGCATCTGTGAACTGCCAAAGGATCATTTGGGTGAAGCTCCACAGCTGAGAATTCGGATGTGCGTTTGCAGAAAGCATCACCGTAGCCAGTATCTGTGTGTAAGCTGCCACCAAACAGACGCAGCTCTGCTTAGGGTGAGCAGAACCAGGAGGCGAGGAAATTCACTGCCTGGCCTCCAACACCACCGACAGGCAGTGCTGCAATAATGCTGCGGGTGCATGATAGCAAAAACCAACACGTGCAGGCAGGTTGGGGAATAAAGATAAAAAGCGGAAGGTGGTGTGGAATATTTCAAGTAATATGTATGTTGAACCATTAACTTTTTTTTTTTCCCCTTTTGTATTGCCGGACACATGAACAGACTATAGTTTTTGTCCTATATTACATCTATAAAATAGCAGAGAAAACAGAGTGGGCTTCGGGGCATAAAAGACGTTAAAACGGGTATCTAATCCAGACTAGGATGCCACAGCACATCCTAGGGAATCTCCCTTCTCACCCCTGGGATCCTGTTACACAGATGCTAGTCACCTTTGCAGGCAACTGTTAAGAAAGAGCTTGCAGGACTTTTCCAGTTTGGTAGAGAGGTTGGTTGCTGCAGGTTTCAGGGACTTGCTGGCTCTGCTTGACTGCCCGTTACTTCAGGGCACGTCCTGTTCCTGATAGCACTGCTTACAATTGACTATGATTAGAAACAAAACTGCTTCTTGTACCTTAACCTTTTCACTCATCATTTTGCCTTCAAGTCTTCACTCAGCCCTTTGGCACACCTGCTCCATCTAACTACTTCTATAGAGAACAACGTGTGAAGGGATTTAAGTTGAGACTTAATTATACTGATAAGAAGCCACCAGGGAATATGCCAGTGCAGATTGCTCATTTGCCTCATGGGATAATATGTCAAAAAGAAAGTAGCAACAACATGTGAGGCAACCTCATGTTTCCGAAGCTTGACACAACACATTACAGGAATGAAAGATATTAAGCTTTAATACAATCACAAAGCAAAGGCAAAATCACATTGCTTTAAAGAGCGGTTTACATGAAAGCACAATTATGTTTGTGGATAATGAGATACTATTGAGTATGCTTTGTCTTCTGTACCAATTTCTCCTGCACATTTAAAAATCTGTACAGAAAATGGACATGTTTAAACAACTTTAAGACTGTAAACATCACCTGTGCTAAGCAGGAAAAGTGTAAGTTAGTGGTGACAACCTCAACTTCAGATTGTCTATTTTGGCCTAGATCTCAACAGAAAAATCTATTTGAAGCTTCTTCAGTACTCAGGGAATGGCTGAAACAAGGACCATTTTTAACTTCTGTTTTAATTTTGCTCACTTGCCTACTTTGCCTCAGATTTTTGACTCTAGTCTTCATTACTGGGTTTTGATAACAGATTCCAGCCCACCACTTCCTAAACCTATAAAAAGAGCAGTACTTGAAATTATTACAAATGTAAAAGAACTTTTAAACTGCCATTTAAGCAAACAGATGTGTAACCAGTTTTCCTTTGTGATACATGTTGTTAGGACAAAACGTGTATTGGACTCCCCCAGGCTCAGGGACTAAAGAACAGGAAAACTATAAAATTATCTCCCTTTTTGCCAGCATGAATAAAATGTTATCTCCTTCACATTTACATCATTTGCATGAATTGCTAAGCAAAACACTTTTTAGTGACTGCTACTTTAAACTAAGAAATTGACAGTTTTCATTGTTCATAACAGACCCAAATATGATTTCTTTAATCCACGTCACTTACCGATGGTCTGTAAAACTGGAGTTTTAAAAAAAAAATCAAAACCAAACTAGAAACCTTAGGGAGGTATTAAAAAAGGAAGAAAAATGTATGAGAAAAGCACTTTACGCTTTCATATCTCAGAATCTCTTATGGTGATGTTTTTCATTAACCTGTCTGGTGGTATGAAAATGATACAATCAGACATACGGGCTTGAACTGTGTGCGTTGATGACCAGATCTGGATGTAGGAGGGAGCACCTCGGTAAGGAGGGGACAGCTGAGAAATGCCAAGATTAACACAGGTCTGGGGGTTCCTCACAGTCCCAGCTGCAAGGGAGAGGAAGAGGCACGCAGCCCTCGCAGCCACGTGCGGTAAACGTGCCTACTGATACCCTTCAAGCCCTAAATGCCAGCATGCCTATTCTTCTGCAATGGCTGGTTTTATACTACCTAGCACCGAACCACTGAGGGTCCAGCTGAGGAAGCATGAAAATCAAAAAAAAGGGCTACAAAAAATGTTTTGTGAAAAGGGGTCCCACACCACACCTAGCCTACTGCAGCCGCCTCACCACTGTGGCTAGACTGCTGTTGCTCACATTAGCCGTGCCGACATTTCCCAGCAGTGTAGCACAGTCAACCAGCAGAGAAGTAGTCTGATACACTAAGGTTCAACAGATCTGTTATTTCTTACATCTGAAGGGTAAAAATGCCAAATGATAAACACAGTATAATGTTCCTTAGTGGCAAACTGTAAAAAGATCTACTGATTTTTAGCAGTTGACTACATCTACTGAAGCAAGCTGTGTTTTGACATGTACAATACTGTATAGCACGGGAGATTTTAACTAAACACATGGCAAAAATATGTAAATGCATCAAGTTCTTGACAGAAATTGATTTGGTCTCTCCTCATTTCCATTGCTTGAAATTGTTACAGTTTTAAACTTTTTAGTTTACAGGAAAGTCATAAGACATGGCTTAAAGACCAGGTTTTGACACATCTGAAGAGAATATTGAAAATGTAAGGTGAACTGAACATGAAACATGAGCAAAGGACGCTGTGAGGGAATGATAAGTGTGATAATGACCCAGGGAAGGAATTTTCCCAATCAGGCACGGCCCTGCTCTAAGCTGACGTTTGGTACCATTTGCTCTGACTGAGCAATGACTAGGAGAGGCCAACTGGTTTAGGCTTTAGAAGTTAAATCAGCTCATTGTGGCTGCAACGTTGCTAAGTGCACATTACTAACTGAACAGAAATTCAAGTCACAAAATTGTAGTTGAACTGATCACTGGGAAAACGTATTTTTTCTATTTGCATTTCTCTATTCACATTCAAACCTTTCACAAACTATGCAATGGGCTTAATTCCATGAGCAAGGAGACGAACTCAAGCTTATCCATATCCAGGTTTAGGTACAGCCCTGAACACTTGACTCAGTTGAAGTCCTAAGGATGACCACTAGACTGCAGATTTGGTGACTAAAAATATCCTGGTGCTGAATCCAGCTACCTGAGGCAACATGTCTCCCTAGGAGCTACGAAGAAGAATGTTTAAATTAGATTTGAAATACTTATCATGCACAAAAGAGCAATTGTGAAATTCAGTGTATGCTTCTACAGACATCTCCAGAATACAACTGTGCTATGAAGTCTCAGCATATCAGATCCCCTACCAAACACAGGATTGTTCTCTATAATGCTTTTCTTGATAAAAAGATTAACGGATGTTTAAGAAGACCTTTTTACAAGATATTTATAAACTAGAAGGTGAAATTTTACATGAAAGAACCTAAATGTGATTTTTTTTTAGTTAATTTCAACATTTGTGCACAGAATTCCTAAAATTGCTTATAAATGATACACTTAAATACACTACAGAGATTTGCACACCATTAAGTCAATAAAGTTCTGCCTTGCTTACTCATTGAAGGTGCTGTATGTGGAATCAGAACTATTACAAATATATTACTCTTCTTAATGTATTGAAGAGCCCTACACAGAAGGATACATAGGAAACTTCACTGTAGCTATGACCTACATGAACTATTAAGAAACATACTGGTGCAACCATTCTTTGTTTCATCTATTTCTAATTCTTAATTAAAAAATGCAACCATTTTTAGTGGTATATTAAACCTGGGAAGTAAGGCTGGGCTAGAATTATATTTTAAATGGAATACAGAAGGAGTAAAAACCATAAGAGAAATCGTATCTGTACTAGTTTGACAAGCAGTGAATTAAGATCAAATAGGAAGTCAGAGGTGAAAACTGTAAAACCACACAGGCTGCGACATGTGGACGTCAAATGCCATGATGTCAGCAATATTACAAATTACTTAAATTTGGATCAACTTTGACCACATGAATGAGAACCAACCTCCTTTCTCCTCCAGCCTAAAACCATCTCCCAGACGAATTTCTTTTGCAGTCTGTTCACAAGGAGTAATGCGGTATTTTGGACAAACTGAATTTTTGGAAGAAGCTTGTACAGCTGTGCAATATAGAAGAGCAGAGTGCACCCTACAGCACAGCACCAGGGGCTGTGTGGAGACCTCCCCCTTCTCCAGCAGCTCCAGTGTGACGGCTCTGCAATCGGGAGTCTCACCAGGTCTGGAGTCTCAAACTGCAAGGATATTATTTACAGTACTTGCTAAATGATGAAGGTGGTAATACCACTGCTAGAACTGACCAGTTCATGTTTGCAAAGCCACTGGAGAAGGAAAGTATTAGTTTAATTTTGAATTCTGAAGGATATCCAGTTCACTAAAAGCCATAGTTGATGATAAAAACAGATTCTTTGAAAACCCACAAATCCGTAGATTTATAAATCTGAATAATTTAATAATATAATAATATTATAATTAATCTGAATAATAATAATGGTCTGAATAATAAGCCAAATGGAAAGAAAAGAACTGCTTTGAACAGTTGGGCTTTCTTTTTAATTTTAAAAGAAGTGTTTCTTCTCGCTTCTTCAAATCTTCAAATTTAGTAGTTCATAAAATAAATGAACAAACCATTACAAATGGAATTTGATTTAAATGTCAGTCATGAGACGGACAGATGCTTTTTAAGAACAAAAGCAAACACTGAAACTTTCTTCTATATAGACAGAAGTGAAAAAGAACCTATCTGGAAGCTTAGTAAAGCCAAATCTGAGCCATCACAGAGTCTTCAAAATCAAAAGCTAAAACTTTATCAAAATAGCCAGTCTTCCTTCTGAAAAGGCCATTGGTTATTCATTGCAGTGAAAACTCAAGAGAAAAACGGAAAAGAAAAAGGGTACCTAACCCTACCGTATGTGAAAACAGGAGATTTAAATCAAAAGCCAAGGCAAGGTACGAACATAACGCAAAACAATTAAGTTCAGTGTCCTCAAATACACAAAATAATTTAGGGCATCAATTTTACACCTACGTTCACTTCTAAAACATGTAAAATTAGTTATGTCAATACTGTCTAATAGTAACTGTTATTGAAATGTCATGTTAATCTGTTGCTTTAACTTGAGTTAAATCTGTTCTGTCTGAAATATTAAATCATTAATAAAAACATACCCTTGAAAGCACTGTCCTTATTACATAAAACACAGATGCATCCTTGATGGGTGCTGAAAAGAAATATAGGCAAGAGAAGAATAATAACAACTATCTGTACTTACTATATATCTGCTTACACATCATTGCACTATGTGCTATATCTCAGTTTTATAGGCAACAGACACATCAGCTGTTCAACTCAAGCACAACAAATCATTTTTATAGCATTGATTTGCAATTTTTTGCTCACTGAATTGCATTGCTTCAGCCATTTGAAATGAATGTGATCACTACCAGTAATAATGGTTTCCTTCACCAACACAGCACCCTCATTAAACCACAAGCAAATCAGAAAACTGTTCCAGATTCTATAAAATAAATCTGTCCTTTTATCAGAAATAAAGTATTCCTGAGTCCCATCAAAGTTCACTGCATCTGCTTAATAATCAACATTATCATGAAAATCCCAAACTGAGAGTCAGAAGGACTTTTCTTTATCCAAAGGACTCACTATAGTACATTGATTTCTCTATGTACAAAAAGAAAAAATTGATTTTTCATATGTACAAAAGGCAAACATTGATTTTTATTAGTTCCATAATAATAACTGTGCTGTTGCTTGTTCTGCGAGCTAATGACTTCCATTTTTATTGCTTAAGTCACGTCCTCATATATTGTTATATATGTTGTATACACCTACTGTTATTCCAATTGTGTTTGCCAGTTTAAGACAGGATATTTCATACTAATGAAAGAGAATATATTTTAGGATTATATATTTTACTGCATACCATTTGTTTCTATTTCTGTATATGGGGAAAAAAAAGAAATTAGAACCAAAGTTCCACCTCAATTCTTTTATCCCTGTTTTATGTTTCTAGCCAAAGATCTGTGTCAGAAAGCATTATATGAATCAGTGATTAAGAACTGAACAAAGCTTAACAACACATATTTCACATGTGCCTAATCTCCTTTATGGTCTGAGTTTTAACAAGTAGCTCTAGTTAAAAAGAAATAAAAATAAAATCACAGCCACTGTCAGTGCTACATCAGTAGCACTCTTCAGTCACGTTTTGAGCTAAAACCACAACACTCTTAGAACTAAATTACCATGTTTCTGTTGCATGAGTGCATGTACAAAACCAGGTACGTCACTCTTAAAATCGTGCTAAAATCATACAGACAAAAATTTGATAATACTAGTAGAATTTCCTAGAGTTAGTGCAGAGAACTATAACTAAGTATCCGACATGCTTCATCTATCTTAATGTAGCACCGTCAGGCCTGGCAGCAGTACAATGATTCCTCCAAAGTAGGAGTAAAAAGGAAAATGAGCTGTTTGCAGCCGTCTGTGGCTGGTTATAGACTGCAGTGACTTGCGTACCCGTCCTCTCAGAAACAGGTTTTGCAACAGGGACCCACACACCTGTGACCTCAAGGTCCAGCTTTGCAATCCTTGCCTAGGAACGAATCACAGCACCCCACAGGTACCCCACAGGTACCCCACAGGACAGTGCAGAGGCAGCAGTAACCTGTCCGCCCATCACCCTGTGTCTCCTTTCTTGCATCACCTTCCTGGCTCACGGTCTCAGCAAAATAAATGCTCGGCAGAAGTAAACACAGCTTCTTTGCAGGGTGATTACATTACTCCCTGTGCCCACAGCTAGGCCCCCACATGCTGACTCCATTTTGCAAGAATAATGAATATTGGCAGATCCTAGTAAGAGGCAGAAATCTCCCAGGCGTCCAGCCCTGTCTCCTGGGACTGCTCCGACCAGGAACGATGCCAGGTTCAGAAAGCTCAGGAAACAGCCGAGACGGCATCACCTTGACACAGGCGCTCTTAAATTACACACCAATACAGCTCTCGGCTAATTACTGTAAAATAAATAAATAACAGCAGTGATATCTCCTTCCGAGAGCAAAAAGCATAGGCAGCTGTCACTCAGTTGAGAAACTGAATTTTTAAAAACCCACCTCTTGAAGCTACAATTTAAGTCTTCATATTGAATTCTGTACCTATAAAATACGATAAATATCTTTGCACCATCACGAGTAATATGTAGCATGATGCCAGCTGCTGGCTGTTACCAAAGATTTATCACCACGAATCTGGTGGAATACTGCTGTTGCTGAGAATAACAAGTATATGATTTGGGGGAACATAAAAACAGGAGAAAAATATGCTCTTTGACACAAGTCAAAGGGAATGCAGAAAGGTACAGTAGATTTAGATGTGGCCTCCAAAAATCTTTAAATACTGCCTTTACTCTATCTGCTTCACGCTGCGTAGTTAGTAACAGCGCAGCACACAGCAGAATTGCAGCACTATAAACCCAGCTGCAATCCCATTGAATATAAGGGTCCGCAGAGAAAAGCCACATCGGAACAAAGTCCATCTAGCCCTATAACACAGGGCAGTGGTCAAAAATAGATTCATATAGAAAGAGAAAAAAACCCCAACAACAATACAGAAAGCATACGGTACATGGAGAATTAGAATGACCACTTTCTTTGAAAAAGGGAAAAAAAAAGAGCCCAAACCTATAGGCCATATTCAGGCATGTTCCTAGCAGTTGGTGGCCTATATAAAATGGAAGCTGCTTACGCACACTGCATCCCCTCCTATCTTATAAGAGGTATAGCAACAACATCTGCATGTAGTACAAGGGAGATGGAGTAGGATGGAGGCAGACCTCTTCCAGTGAAGATGAATGATGTTTGAACATGAAAATGTTTCTTTACAGATGTCTTAGAAGATACCAGGCACCATGTTTCTTTGTGACTTGCATAAACTAAAAGATTAGTTCTGGATAAAGGATACAGTGCTATTATAATTTGGTTTTGGACTTTTAATTGCGGAATTTTCATGTTTCCAATTAAACATTTAAATCAATTTGCCATACTCCAATGGAGAAGGAGGCTTGGGAATTCAGTGTGCTGAATGACACATAGGCAGCTACATTCTCTATATAATTTGTTTCTTTTGTGATGACTCCAATTACAATATAGTGTTCCACCAAAAAAAAAAAAATCTTCAAAACATTTAGCTATTGCTGTACTATATGGCTTAATTAAAACTGTATGTTTATCACTTAATTCACTGAACAGGCAGTCCTCATGAACTGACTTTACAAGCCAATCAAAAAAGCAATGCCACCATGACACTGTGTGCAATTTTGTGTACCAAGAAACACACTCTATCATATAAGGAGAATTTGTATTCTAAATAAAAACAAAAATGACACCAGGTGCATGTCTTGATGAAAGACTCAATTATAGTGTAGTAAGAACTACCTGCCCTAGGAGACTTCATTCAAATTTAACATATTTCAAAGAGAGTTTGATTTTCTGGACGATAGCCTCTGATTAACAGCACTAATTTAGCGTATTTATTTTCAGTAACATATCTCCTAATCTATGTCTGTATCAGGTCAGTAGTCATTTTGCACCCCAGAAATTCAGGGGTTTAGATCTTTTCCTTAAGCAAACCAAATCAAGGTAACCTTGTACTCTGTGAGTAAGTTGTGGGGAAGCCACCACACTCATTTATATAACCTTTCAGTCATAAATTCTTGGACCTGATCCATGAAAACTACTGAACAATATTCTTGTATTTTGAAGGAAGTAAGATTAGTTGGGTGTCTTCATTACCAGTATTTATTAGCTTACTGAACCAAAGGAGGTTGCAGTCTTCTCTTCATAATGGTAGTAGTTATATTCCATGCCAATGCCTACATAATTTTACTTCTTGAATCTTTTATACCTATGTACTGCTAAAGCAATGTAAAAAAACCTAGAGAAATCATAGCAGCATAATGGATTACCTCAAATATTTCCTGATCCACTTGTGACAACTGAAGAAAATTAACAGATTGGTGCAGTAGGTTTATGTGGCTCCAAAATTTTTGACTGAACATGAAGTTTTACTATTTATCTTTTACTGCATACATCCAAAATTCAAGTGGCTCCTTGACACAATACTATTTTGTTCTGAAACATTTTGGCCAACTTAAAAAAATGTCAAACACTCAAGTTTTTATTTTTTGTGTTGTGGAGGCTTTTTAAGTCTTGAAGTCATAACCATCTGCCAGATTGCTTCCTAATCTCTGTAATATTTCTAAAGTATACTTTACCTTCACAGCAAGCTCAAAGGTTGTGCCCTACTGCACATCCATGTCATATTAAACTGCTTTCAAGAAGAATTTATAGGCATTAAAACTATTTCTAGTTTTTGCTGGAAAGTAAGTAAGAGGGGAATGAAGAAGTGGTGCACACTACAAGCTTAAACTGAAGCTTCTTATGAAGGTACGTTTTGGAATGTAATAAAAAGTCACATTAAAGTTTACAGAATAAGTTCCTCAAAGAATATAAACTTCAGTTATTACTGTTACATAGTACGCTAATAGGACCTTCTGGAACTTAGCTTACTTCTTACTTGTGATAAAATTTCATTTATTGACAATTAATGGTTACTTCTACTTTTTGAAGAAGTGGACAAATGAAAGGGTATGCAGCATTTAAATTTCATCCACAACTTAAGTGATATATTTCTCTACTCTTAACACAGCTTATCAAAATTGTTTTCCTGTGGTTTCCTAACTTTTCTCCCCTTAATAGCATGGAATATTGTGTGAATAAAAGGATTATTATGATATTGCTGAACTGTCATCTGGTCATCATGCCATTCCCTTCCTGAACATTGTTTGCTTCTTACAGTGAAAAGCAACTCAAACTAAAATGCACACAGCACAACATAGAGCAAAGCTACTGAAAAGCTTGAAGAAAATATGAACTATCCCTAAACACAGAAGGGTAAATTAAAATATAACTTTATTCTTAAACAACTTGCTAAACTAATTAAGAGTCGTTATTATTGTCTCTCACTTCATAAAAATATCACCGCTCAAGAATATATCAAAGCTGCTCAGACCTCTCAACAAAACTAATGCCAGGAAAACTGAAATACAAATCACAGAAATAAATGCATTTGTTTCAAAGTGTTAACAGTTCAACCACTTGTGAGTCCTTTCACATGGTATCTCATTTTCTGTGATAACAGCATTACACCAGAAAACAGGCAATTGTTTCTACATTCTGTTTAATGAAAAAGGGAGTGGAGTTTTCAAAAGTATTCACTTTTATCTGGGTTTTGCTCCAGCTGAATTTAGTGTGAGTTTTATGCTAAACTGAACATGCTTGGGCCACTGGAGTTGCTGAAGGAGATTAGGTGCTACCTACATTATAGGTGCAAAACTGTGCTGCTGTTCCATAAGAATTCAGCTAGGGACAGAGGCCACACATTACTTCTTTTTTGAGCTCTATTGGAGATCAAATGGAGACCATCGCTTGCACTGTTTTCTGACAAATAATTTAGACTAGATCTTTTTGTTTCATTTTGTTCCCTCAAAGATAAAAATGAAGGTATAGAATTCCATGTAAAAAAGGACAGCACTGAAGACCAGTGTGTTCAATCTCAATTTTAAAACATTTGAGAATAAAGATTTTTCTGTGCTCATTTTTAGCTTTGCACGCTGAAATAAAAACGAACCTCTACTACTACACTAACATCGGGCAAGAAACTAGCAAAACAACCAGTAGGAACCACTGAAAAAAGCAAATCAAAAAAAGAAAGGAAGTGGGCAAAATATTAATGGAAGGATTTTCTATGCTCTGTGTTGCTAACTGGATTTAATTTTTATTTGGAATCATTTCCAGTTCCCTTCCTATATTCTTCTTTTCTGTGTTACCATTCAAAATAAAGCTCTAGCTGTATTTTGTAAGGAAGGATCAGGGTAAGAAATTTGGGGATTGATACTGGTGATGTAACTATCTCACTGCAGATCTCCAGAGCACCGGGTTTTGTTTATTGACTGTCACTGAATTCAACAGCTTCCCTGTCACGTAACAAATGACTCCTTTTTAAAAAGGAGTGTATAAATATTGCCTTTCAATTATATATATTAAATCTATATTGTATGATATGGTGACAGCTACTGATGACAGTGATTGATTTTTTTCCTGAAATAATATCACACAAATCAAGCAACTTCTTAGTTGCTTGAATAACACCTTACTATCTTAGAGTAAATTTAGCCTCCTATGTATTTATATAGGCACAGTATTCCTTAAAGTTGGTCTAAAACCCAAATGAAGTAGAGCAGATTTTAATTCACAGCTTTCAGAACTCAGGAAAAAGTTACTTCTCATATTCCACTGATTAATATACAACTTTGTTACATGTTAAACATGAAAAACACATGCAGAAGAGAGTATATCCAATGCCTTATAGGAAGGCAGACTTACCTCCACAATAAACAATTGCCATGTACCTTCTTTTTTCGCTAATTGTCTTGGGGACATTACAAATATCCTCTCAAGGGAGACTAGATGCAGTGCAGTCCTCGCTCTAACAATCAGCTGTGATTCCCTCAGTACAGAATACAAATTTCCAAATGGAATAAAGCAAGCTGCTTGTATGTAGGACATGGTTATGAAAACTTAGGGACACAAGATGAAACAAAAACAGAACAATATCTTGGTTTGTGATGACAATATTTTAGGACACTAAAACTGGGGGAGAGAAAGGGAGGGAGGGATGGAAGGAGGGAGGAAGATGAGCCTTGCAGACCAGGAGGCTGAAAGGAGTACAATGGGGAAGTTGTGCTTTTTGAAGCGTGAGTTAACTTTCCTTTCCAATAGATCAGTCCACCACTAGCCCACATGTAAAAGTAAGAGAGAAAATTGTGTTATACATAAAATTGACAACAGTCTGCCATTACCCTGTACAAGCCAGTGCTATGTAATTACAGCGTTACTTCTTTAAAAGCAGACACAATTATTCTCTGAAAACTCTGTCTAGTGAGTCACACACATGGAGTTGAGCAGCCTCAGAAATCATCTTAGCTTCTGAAGCATTCCCAGTTACTAAGCTCACTGATATCCTTTAAGCCTCCTAGAACAAACGTGACACCTGTGGGAAATCCTCAAACAAAAACAAATTCCCATGGTACTGCAAGATGTTACTGACCCTGGAAAAGTACTCCTCACTAAGAAAATGGGCAATTCTCAGTTTCAGTCTTCTCAGTCTGAATTCCATGGGGCTCTCACAGTCTTCAGTTAATTGGGCTGAATTTACTGTAAAGTAAGCAATCAAAGCATACTTTTAGATTGCTATTTCTTTGTATTTCTAAGTGGGAAGTGTCCAAGGGACTCCAAAATAATGATTCAGAATCTGTATCAACCATACTGACCTAGTCTGAGCATGCACGCCACCTGAAAGAATCTTCTCTGGAAAATACACCAAATACTGACTGAAATTCATCAAGCTTGTGAAATTACACCTAACATTCAGAACTGTACAGCTCTCAGTAGAAATAAAAGCAGACACTTGCTACTTTTTCAAATTCAGGCTGCTACCTTTCTTAAATGACAATACATTTCTTACAATTAGAATTAACTAAGTTTACTAGAAGAAAAAAGTCAACTTCAAGTCTTTTAATTATTACCAGACTTACTGAAATGGGCAGTCCCCTAACTATTTCTCTTTCAAGCAACAGCTTGATTAAGTGTTGCAGTCCAAATGACAATACATCCAAGGTAAAGAAGATTGCAGTTAGTAATTATTTGATTGCATTATCTTGCCGGGTCCTGCACTTTGGCCACAACAACCCCATGCAGCGCTACAGGCTTGGGGAAGAGTGGCTGGAAAGCTGCCTGTTGGAAAAGGACCTGGGGGTGCTGGTTGACAGCCGGCTGAACATGAGCCGGCAGTGTGCCCAGGCGGCCAAGAAGGCCAATGGCATCCTGGCCTGTATCAGCAATAGTGTGGCCAGCAGGAGTAGGGAAGTGATCGTGCCCCTGTACTCGGCACTGGTGAGGCCGCACCTCGAATACTGTGTTCAGTTTTGGGCCCCTCACTACAAGAAGGACATCGAGGTGCTGGAGCGTGTCCAGAGAAGGGCAACGAGGCTGGTGAAGGGTCTGGAGAACAAGTCTGATGAGGAGCGGCTGAGGGAACTGGGACTGTTTAGCCTGGAGAAAAGGAGGCTGAGGGGAGACCTCATTGCTCTCTACAACTACCTGAAAGGAGGTTGTAGCGAGGTGGGTGTTGGTCTCTTCTCCGAAGTAACAAGTGATAGGACGAGAGGAAATGGCCTCAAGTTGCGCCAGGGGAGGTTTAGATTGGACGTGAGGAAAAATGTCTTTACTGAAAGAGTGGTGAAACATTGGAAGAGGCTGCCCAGGGCAGTGGTGGAGTCCCCATCCCTGGAGGTATTTAAAAGACGTGTAGATGAGGCGCTTAGGGACATGGTTTAGTGGGCATGGTGGTGTTGGGTTGACGGTTGGACTCGATGATCTTAGAGGTCTTTTCCAACCTCAATGATTCTATGATTCTATGATTCTATGATTCAATGGCTAAAAGTCATAGACTACGTAAATGAGAGTAATCACGCAAGTGTTGGACTGGAAAAGGGATTTTGGTTAGAGAGGTTATAGGCCCTGCTGAAGTTGCCTGCTCTGAATCAGAAGCAAGTCTGTCTAGATCATGCTGACAAGAGTTTGTCTAACTAATAGTTAGAAACCTCCAGTGAGATGATTCATAGGTTTTTAGCTCTTCCCAGTACCTCATGTAGTTAAAGATTTTTTCCTGACATTGGCTTCACTGACAATTAAACTAATTACCTCTTGTCCTATCCTAGATGAATATAAAAATAATTGATTGCTTTCCTTGCTCCTCTACAGTACAGATCAATGTAATCCAGTTCCCTCAACATCAAAACCCTACGAAATTCAAGATGCAGTATACGCAAAGCTTTCTTCTTACCACTAGGTGAGCTACACTATCAAAGAAAGCAAGGAGACTGATTTCACACAGTAACTTCCTGATAAATTCATATGGGCTGTTTCTTACTATATTAATATTTGTATATTTATAAAATGAGTAATTTTTTAAAGAATTTATCTATGCTATCTAGAAAGACACTGTTTGCTAGATTCTACCTCCTCCTCCCACTCCATCCCATCCCTCAAAGCTAGATACAATGCTTGCCTTGCTTTGGGTTTTTGGCTAATAGTCAAAGCAGTTTCTTATTTTCTTTAGTTTTACAGTAGTTTGGCTGGTTTTTCCTTAATCTTTTCTCTTTTAATAACTGTCAGCTCTCCTGAATACAACAGCCTATTTGTTTTCACTCTATCTTTTGTGACCACCTTTCCTTGAAAGCACCCTCCAAATTCAGGTTTTCCCTAACTCCATCAACCAACAATTCCCATTTATGCACTGAAAGAACGGGCCTGAAAGATTTTAGGATATCTATCTGGGATATTGATTTGTTTGGGCACATTTTTACCCCTTTGCAGATTTGTGTTGATGCGCGGTTCCAGACAGAACTCCACTGAAATTAATGTGACTCTACTTGAGGTGAGGTGGGACATCTATATAGACCCATTTATAGGTCTGTCTAAAAAATTGACAAAGGCAACAATTGGTTCGGACAAGGAGTAGAGGAAGAGGGAAGGAAAGCAGAAGGACTACAGTACCAATGACAGGCACACGGTATTACTATCAGCACTTGCAGCTTTCACTCCGGGGAAGGATAATGTGCTCTACCACATGTATCGTATGATCAATAAACAGTCACTGAATTAACAAAACATGTGGAAGATTAACTTGTATTGTAAATGTTACTCCCTCCTAAAAAAAAATCTTCTATACTGTTTGAAAACACTTGTTTCTTTCTATTTAACATATAATTTCTATCTTGTAAATAACTGCACTTTTAAATGAGAAACATGCACTGTAGTTAATACTGACATCTTTGCTAAGAGGTGTTTGTGATGAAAAAAATTAAAGAAAAAATCGTATTCTTTTGAATTTTCCTGTCTCGCCCTGTGGCGTAATTAAAAAATACTAAAGTTCCTTACTTACCTTATTAGCATGTGTCACATTAAAATGGAAGTACTAATAGAAATGAACCCAAACTTTATGCTACCAGAAATTCTTAAAATATTCTACTAAGTTTTTTTAATGCTCTGAAGCAGATCTTCAAACACCAGGAATATACGAGGAAACTTTTTTCTAAGGTTTTACCTTAAAGAATTTTACTTAACTGATTTCATTTCTACATAAAAGAAGGTTAGGCTGTGTCCTGGTTTCGGCAGGGATGGAGTTGATTTCCTTTCTAGTAGCTGGTACAGTGTTTTGGATTTGGGATGAGAGCAGGGTTGATAACACACCGGTGTTTTGGTTGTTGCTAGGTAGTGCTTACACTGGCCAAGGACTTTTCAGCTTCCCATGCTCTACTGACTGAGAAGGCTGAAGGTGCACAGGAAGCTGGGAGGGGGCACAGCCAGGCTGGCCAAAGGGACATTCCATACCATGTGACGTCATGCTCAGTACATAAACTGGGGAGAGCTGGCCGGGGGGGCCGCTGCTCGGGGACTGGCTGGGCATCGGTCAGCGGGTGGTGAGCAATTGTGCTGTGCATCACTTGTTTTGTGTATTATTATTATTATTATCATATTATTATTATCATTTTATTTCAATTATTAAACTGTTTTTATCTCAACCCACGAGTCTTTCTAACTTGTGCTCTTCCAATTCTCTCCCCCATCCCACCGGGTGGGGGGGAGTGAGCGAGCGGCTGCGTGGTGCTTAATTGCTGACTGAGATTAAACCACGACAGGCTGGAAGCACACTTAAGAAAAAAATACAATGTAAAAGAGGTTTTAAGTCTTCAAAACTAATGTATTTATAGTTATATTAATCTTTAAGAATTACTTATCTTCTACTTAATCACTTCATTAACACAAGAGAATTATTGTTTAAGGCTATAAGGTGAGTTATACACACGTTTCTGAGATAAAAAGCACAATCTAACCAAGTTAGAAGAATTGACAGCAGGCAGGAAACAAACACGAATAACATAAATGATGAATATTGTGGCAATGTATCACTTAATTCCTAGCTAAGGACCAATGGGAGACCAAATACCACATTTTCCCATGTAAAAAAAAAAAAACCCAAACAGTAGAACAAAATCAGAAAAAACATAAATTCCAAGACCTCCCATCAACAAAAAGTCCTCCAAAAATCTTTTCTCTTTGTGGTAATGGAGAAGTAACACAGCCTCCTGAACGTAGTAAGTCATAGTAACAGTATGTAAAGAGGAAGGGAGAAACAAAATTACATATTAATAAAGTTTCTATTTATACTATAGATAGCATTCAAGTTTACATAATAAACCTCTGTTCTGTAGTTTAAAATCACAGATTACCTTTCAGATCTCAACAGTAGAGAGTATGATATATTTATTCACAGGTTTTCACACCATTTACCTCCAGTAACGGTTTTGATTCAGTATCCTTTTACTCATGTGGGTCTTTCTCATTTCAAAACAATCTCTGCAGCAATTTCTATTTCATATATATGGGGTTTCAGGTGCATTGTCTGCTTCCTACCTTCTCCTGGTAATTGTCCTGTTGAGCCACTCGGAGATGGGCATTAGAAAACTGCATCCACATTACCATCTTACATTTCCAAGTTAACTGGAAATTTTTATCACAGTAATTTTTTTTATTAAGGTAGCCAGCATCATACTATTCACTACTGGCTAGGTGGTACAATATATCCTGATGCATTCCCTTTGAAAAGTCTTTTTTTTTTTCCCCTGACAGCTGATACAAAAGTCTTCCTTTGAACGGCAATGTAAATGATTATACATAATGGAAAAGGGGAAAAACTTATCAAAATACCTTTGCTTAAGAGTTTGCTAACTCCATGTATATGCATATAGTTAATTCTATTAGAGAAGGATGCATTTATCTTTGGCTGTGCCATTCTTAGGGTTATACAGAATGAAAAGTATAGCCACCCTTCATGTACCATCCATATCCTTCAGAGAAGGGAGCAGCGGTCTTAATGAACAAAAATAAAAAATTAGATGCTGGAATCTGTTACACATGCACTTTTCTTGGAAAATCATTTGTAGCTGGGTTTTGCGTAAGCTACTTGCATAACGCTCACCGATTTTGACCCCCTCAGGCATACTGTTTGCAGCCTAATACTCCGTTGCACTAAGCACCTGTAATTTTAACCGCAGTAATTCTGCAGGGTGGATTTACCCCCATGTTTTCTTCACAGTAAAGGGTGCTGTTAATTAGGCTTTAATGTTGACTTTTTCTGACAAATGTAGGTGATGTTTCTGATGTTTCACTACCTTTTTAGCAATTTGTTAAGCAAGGTAGGGAAGAAAAAAGAAAACACATATAAGCAAGGTCCTATACTCACTCCTCCTTGAAGGTTTGTTTAGGTTTTTTGGCAAAAGGCATAACTTGTCTTTGAATTTCTTAGTACTAGCATGACTAGCAGGCCATTTCTAGGACAAATGTTCATCCTGCTTTCTAGACCACTAATTTTCAACATACAATCCACAAAACATCTGAAGCTGGTCTTCGAAGTGAAAGGGGTAACAGGTGCAAAATGTATTTTCATGTACTATATTCCCTGGCATGCAGCATTTGAAAATATAGAAAGGAGGAAAAATAACCCGAACAGATTATATGGGGCTTCAAGCAAATAATGTTGAAAAGCATTCTTTAAGCCCAAAGTAAATGCAATCATATAGTACACTCTGTACACGGTGAGCTACACTTAGGAAAAGCAGTCAAGGAGCTGTATTAAGCTCCTCAGGGCCAGAAGCTCTGGCAAGTGAGAAGACAGGTCTCTCGAGATGTCACGCTAACAACTAGCTTTAGATGTTACTTAATTTTATTTGTCAGTACCTTAAAAGAAATGGTAGTTTAATGCTAAGGTAATGCTTTGGTGTCATACTAGCTTTATTGTACAAACTGGATATAAAGCCATTTTAATATAAAGAAATGGAAGAAAAGGAGTACCTTCAGTTTCAACCTAAGATCTTTCATTATTATGGTGTTCTTAAGACGAAAGAGAAACTACGAAGTACATCTTATCAGAAAGAAAGAACCTTTTCCAATTTTATTGACATAACTCCTTTCAAGCATAAAAACTTTACAAGTGATTTAATTTAATTAAGTAGAGAGGGATGTATAAAAGTATAGCTATTTTTCTAAGTGATATTTACATTTCAAATCACCTATGATGCTATCAAAAAGTAGGGGCCTAATCTAATAGCAGCATTAACAGGATCGTGGCCTGCAGTGTTTATCATTTCATTGCATTTCACTTAATTGTTACCCAATAAACATGGATTTTATATTTTTAAACGATGGGATTTTGAAATAATTATGGATTGTTAGATTTATATGCTCAGTCTGTCATCTGAAATGATTACCTACGTTTAATCTGTTCAGTATTACTTTTCTTTTACTATTCTCCACTGCGGAAGTTAAACCTAGAGGACAACAGAGCCTATTTAGCAAAAATTGTCCAGGAAGCAGTAAAACATACCAAAAGCTGTAGCTTGGTTCCTGGTACTGCTGCTTTGTTTTACTCTCGCACAGCTAGGAGATTTCCATTGTCAGGACCAAACTAGCTAGATCAGGTTGTGAAAGTTAAAGTTTTATCTGTGTAGTGATAAGGTGGCTCTATATAAAATTCCCCTGGGAGAAATTACATCTTAGTACCAGTATTCAGGTAATCCAGTTAGCTGACAAAACAGCTTGAGGGAAGAAACAGTCACCAGAAATAGAAAAAAAAAAAAGCGGCAAAAAAGCTCATTTTAGACAGCTACTTTGAACATGAGGTTTTAGCCCATGGCAAACAAACTATGAAAAAAACATACTTGTTTTCTCACTGTTCTGCCACTGTGTTCATTGTGTTAAAATGATAAAGAGACAGGACTTTTACAGAATCTACTTAAGAGACATTTCTGGAGACAGCACGTGGATGAACAATGCAATTTTGCCATGGTTTAGTGGCAGAAATTAGGATATTCCACATTGCAATCTACATACAGGCTTGCTGCAACAAGAATTTCAAGGTTTTGTTAAATTCATTCTACCATAAAGTTATCTCAAATCATTTGAATCTAGGTCAATCATTTTAGTAGAGGTTTTCCAGGTGACAGACTTCGTGACTACATTCAAACCAGACGCTATGGCACTATGATGAATATATTATGACTTTCAAATTCAAGAAAACAATGAGAAATTCAGGTACCTGCTTTCTAACCCTGTCAGAGCCCGGTTTAAAAACAGTCCAGAGAAAGAACTAGGGGCTCTGTGCAGGCTAGCTTCTACTGTGACATGTTCACATATCTCAAATTTTTACTATATACCTAACACTTGACATATGCTTCTGTTACCAGTGTCAATTGAACTCTTCTAAATTAAACAACTTCCTAAATTTATTATTATTATTATTATTATTATTATTATTATTATTATTATTATTATTATTATTATAATTATTATTAAAGAAGAAGAAGAAGATGACAACGACGACGACGACAAGAATGCTTACTGGCATTCTTGCACAGCACACATGGGAGTTACAAAGCTACATTCATTCCTGCATATCAAGTTCTTTGGGGTCCCCAGGTAGAAGCCATTAACAAAATAAGAAGTTTCGGTCACCATATTATGGGTATTTGTTGGCACTTGGGCTCTGGTTTCACAAAGCTTTTTTCATGGAAGCAGCAGAGTTCCCCCTTCACTGAGGCTACCCAAAAGTATGAAACTGCTGATGTGTGTGAGAAATCCTCGGCATATTCTTTGATTAGCATAAGATAAGATTATCATTTTAACAACCTGTCCTAGAAAAACCTGCCTTCCTGTCAGTGTTTCAATGCTGATGTTTAGAATGCATATGGCAAAGAAAAATACATTAATGAAAATATTTGCTTATTTTTATGTTTACTTGTTTTACCTATTCATACTATAGAATAAATAAATGAGTTTTTATTTATATATTTGATGGTTTTTTTTACAGTTGGAAGTAGTTATTTACTTCAGAATGAAGGAACAATATGACACTTTAATAAGGGCTTATCCAGCAGAGCTTGCTTTCCAGGTCACTCCAATCACAGAGCGATATCAATTTGACATTAACAGAAAGATACTACTAACAATCTTAAGCATGAGCTAGAGAACCCCCTGCTGTCTACCAGTGAGGGGAATTGAGTTGGAAACCTTTAGAAAAAGCAGCACGCCATGAAATGCCAAATAAAATTCCTTCTTCCATCCAGAGATAAAGGAAAAGAGTACAGCACTACTTTAACAAATAGGACTTGACAAAAAAGAGGGAAAATAGATGCCGGCATTTTTCAACATTTGTTGCTTTGCTGAATGGAACAATGTGAAGAAAAAAGGTTGTTTCACCTTTTTGGAGAAAAAAAAAAATCACATATGCACGAAGATATTTACTGAACTTCTGAAGCCCTCTTCTTTTACAAAAATACCACCCAGTCTGATTAGAAATTACCAACAGATGGTAATAACTAAGAAGGCAAAACAATTGTCTAATTTTCTCTATTTTTTTATAAAGTTACTGTTACCTACCTTTGAATGCAATGCTTCCTGATGTAATTATCAACACTTTCCTTTTATTGATAAAACCACGAAATAAATACTCTGAATCTTCAAAATACACAGGTTCAGTTCTTGTAAAACGATAATAATTTGGATTATTCAGGCTGTGTTAACAGAGAATAGGTTCATTCTCAAAATAGTTTTCTGGTTTGGTGGTTTTTTTTTACTTTAACGTCTGTGATTAAATTACATCTTCATGTATAATTTACTTGGGGGGGGGGGGATATGTACCAACACACCCCTTTAACATATAAGCAATAGGAGCATTATTAAATGAGTTTGTATTTATGTTGTTATTTTCTTGTGATTTTCTAGAATTTTGACTAAAAATTCCAGGAAGATTTCAGCATTCTCCCCAAGCCTAAATATGAACACAATTCAAGATCTTGAAAATTTTGTTGAGTAATTATTTCTGGAAATAAAGTAAACTTTTTATCTGGATAATTTCAAAGTATGTCTTTCAAAATATTTTTAATTTTTAGTTAATATCTGTCCTGGTTTTGGCTGCAATAGAGTTAATTTCCTTCCTAGTAGCTGGCACAGTGCTGTGTTTTGGATTTAGCATGAGAATAATGTTGATAACACACCAATGTTTTAGTTGTTGCTGAGCAGTGCCTACACCAGTCAAGGACTTCTCAGCTTCCCATGCTCTACCCACTGAGAAGGCTGGAGGTGCACAAGGAGCTGGGAGGGGGCACAGCCAGGACAGCTGACCCAAACTGGCCAAAGGGACATTCCATACCCTGTGACGTCATGCTCAGTACATAAACTGGGGAAAGCTGGCTGGGGAGGCCACTGCTCGGGGACTGGCTGGGCATCGGTCGGCAGGTGGTGAGCAATTGCACTGTGCATCACTTGTTTTGTATATTATTATTATTATTATTACTATTATTATTACTATTAGGATTTTATTTTATTTCAATTATTAAACTGTCTTTATCTCAACCCACAAGTTTTCTCACTTTTATTCTTCCGATTCTCTCCCCCATCCCACTGGGGTGGGGGGGGAGTGAGCAAGTGGCTGTGTGGTGCTCAGTTGCCAACTGAGGTTAAACCACAACAATAGCTTAAATAAAAATATTTTAATTTTCACAAGTTGTTATTGTTACTTTTTGCCCTGCAAAACCATTAACCAAGCAACAAGATTTTCTAGTATTTACTACTAATTTTGCAATACTGTGGTTAAATTCCATTAATGTGGACAACAGACAATATTTATTAAGATAAGTAGTGTCTTTCATTTTACCCTGTATTAAGTCCAATGAGATGTTTTAAAAAACCACTTCTTTTGCTGACTCAGGTGACGTTTGAGCACAATCAACTTTCCTCTGCTCCCATTAAAACTCAGGAATTGCTGTTGTGAACAGCTACAGTATCACAGCTATTATTCATCATTCCTTTATTCAGTAATATCATAAGTTAACAGTTACACTCATGGACTTCTTTTGTGATTTTCAGTTACACAACCCATCATCAATGTTTTCTTCACATTTCCATGACTAATGTTTCATTCCACAAATCTGTCCAAGAAACTTCTACCACTCTAGGCTCACACACTGTAGTCTACTAAAGTCATGAGGATAACAAGGTTATAGTGTATTTATTTTTAAGATCAGGACTGAAGAACTCCATGCTATATTTCCGAGTTTGGTGTATCTATAGACGAATGAAACTGAACATGCCTCTTTACAGCTAACAAAATCTGTGATCTGCCAGAATAAAAGGACACTTTGTGTGAACTTTGCATCTTGTCTGCATCTGACATGGCCAGTGCCCCCACATTTCCTGTCAGGGTAATTCCAACAATTTCAAGCCAGACTATTTTTGCCTTGAGTAGTTTCAGGCAAAATTTACTAGTGAGACTGTTTTCATATGATTGGCAGAGTTTGAAGTGAACCTACTATGATCTACCTGTCAGTCATCTAATCCAAATCCTTTCTTCTGCCTCCTTCTTTCTCAATGCCATACTTATACATCCAAAACTGTGAGTCGGACACGGTAGTTTAGATGCTATCTCGCCATTCCTCACATGCCATCTATAGAGCAGTCACCTCCATACAATAATCTTTGAAAATCAAAAATCAGCTGATCTATCTTCTACTCTAATCATGTCAATTGAAGAAAAGTGGCTTTCACAGTGTTGAGTAGGATAGCACAGGGAAGGATGCTGTCAGCTGTCAAAGATGCAGTGAAATTTCTCTAAGTATTAAGGGGAAATATCATTTTTATCTCTTATTCTGTTTTCAAAGGCTATCCTTCAGCCACTTTCAATGCTCAAATGAATGCTAAATGGGTGATAGAATTGCCTCAGCTGATGCTTCTGAAGTTGTCACTTCCAATGCCTGAAAGGCCGGTTCCTTCATCTCCTTTGCTGCTGGTGCCAATAGATACTCGAAAATGAAGAGACAAGGGCACACTCCTGATCTTCAAATGTCAAGAAGAAAAAAGTCAACTCAGTCCCCCTCACGAACAACATAAGTGTTGAAGAAGAATATTAAATGCAGCCTCTTGCTCTCTTACCTTATGCCTTAAAAGAAGTTCTCCAGAAAACAGAGGGGGGAAAAAAAGCACAATGTATGCAGGTTGAAATTAAACATACTTTTTACTAACAGCATTCAGATGTTGAGTTAAACAGAGGGATTCTCCCTGCTACACTTTGTTCAAGAAGAAGCTGAATGAGAATGATGCTTACGCTTATCCAAATCCTTCTGGTACCTACTGAAGTATAGCCCAATAGCTACAGATCCCACTGGAACGAATGGAAAAATTCCTACCAAATCTAAAAATTATTCTATGCCATTATAAAAAGAAAAGTAATTCTTGTGAAAGTATGAAATTACAACTGTGACTGAGTTCTGAGAGAATACATTTTTCAGTTCATATCTCCCTGAGAACATCAATAATTTACAGAGATAGTGCTTCCAGATTATTCTTGATTAATTATACTTTACTTTTTTGTCTAACTAGTCTATTCTCACATTATCGCAGTAACATGCTCCTTGCTCTTCCCTTGGCAGGGGACATCCAAACACATTCTAAGATAAAGAAAAAAATACCAACAAGGATTGCGGAATGTGGTTAATCACAGGCAGGTCTACTTTTTAATTAAAATTTTATAAAAATTAAACCCTTAGTTTTTTTTTTTAATAAAGCTATACTCAGCCAATAATATAAAACACTGGTGGGAGAAATAGTAGCAATACTTGGCAAATAGATAAAAAAACCCTTATACTTCTACCTTTTCTTAACATCTTCTAAGCTACTTTTAGGAGTAGAGTTATTCTCTTTCCTGATGATCTGGACCGTGCTCAGTTTTGGCCTGTAGCCTGAATGGCAATGTGACAGGGTTGCATTAGGGGACATCAGTCACAACATGGAAGTCAGATGCTGGCCAAGAGGGACATGAAAAAGAGAACATATTATGCTTTTGAAATGTTGGCTGTATTTTGTTTTGTGCCTGTGGTATAAAACCCTTTCCCTATCTCTTTAAAATTCACCAGCCGCTAGGCAATTCTTCAATAAGTAAACAATTCCATGGTGAATTAGGCAATCACATCTCTTTTGTGGAAAACTCTAGGTCTTTAGCTGTGTACATCTGTGGGGCCGCAAAGTACTGGTATTTCATTTTCGTGTTGAAACACCTTGTTTTCAGCTTTGCAGCCGCAATCACACTACAGATTAAGTAATATAATGTAAATGTCTGTCAATGCTAAAAAAATTTATCATCCTGTTAATAAGCCAAAGCTATCCGCAACGTGACGTGCTATTGGAAAAAGAAATCCACAGGTGCACAGAAGGAATTACGACTTCAGCTTTTTGTTTCACTTACTCAAAGAACAGGGTTTTCCTGCAGATCCTGCATATTAAGTCCACGGGTTCATTTTTTGCCAGGTAGTGGCATCGTGTCACTTTTTATTACAAAATGTTTAGTGACAAACATATCAGGAGAACAGAATGTAGAGAACAGTCACAAGTGAATTCAAACACGATGGGGTGAGTCGTCTACTCACCCCTACTCCAACACTTTTAGTGCAGGATTCAGGTTTGACTGCTGATTTTCTACAGATTTATGATTTCTTTTGAGACACCCTCGGGGAGAGACAGTATGTCCCCAAGGCTGTATTTGTAGTCTGCTAAAAAACAAGAATCCTTGTCAAGTCAACAGGAATCAGTGAAGAGAGCTTCTCATCTGACAGTGAATAGAATGTCTTGAATAAACATTGCACAATAAACCTCGCCAGTTTAACCCTTGCAAGAGGGATTTTTGAAAGAGCTCAGTTATGTCAACCCTGTTACCTATGAGATCAGCAATTGTAATTAGCATCAGAATTAGGCCAACACTTTGTACTTCTGAGAATTTCAGAGTCCTCCAATATCCGGACACTATTTCACAAATTTCAAACTGGAACTTTTATTTGATTGAAGATGCATGTGATTACACTAAGCCATGGGCAGAAAAGGCCCCACCATCGCTAGGTGTTGTTCTGATGCCACGCCACAGCTAGTGCTTGGCCAAGTAACAAGACAGATGAACCTCATACATTGCTCCTGGAGGTCTGTATCCACCTGTCTCCACCTAAAACTGCCTCTCTGGTGACTGAATAGTGTCCCAAATGAGGGAGAGACGAGAAGGCAGGAAAGAGTCACACTACAAAGAAAAATGTCAAAAGTAGGTTGTAAGGTCTATGATACCTGACTAAATGAGCACATATGATCATGGATTATCCATGGAAATACCCCAGGGACCACTGTTAGGGAAAGTTGCCAGCAGAGAAAGTGAAGGATTGAGGAATTTGACATGAGAAACCAAGAGGGAGATGAAGACTTGATGCTTGCTACAGCTATGTACAAGAAGTTACTGGATGCTTGCTTTCCTAGCCAGTTTTTATAGACAACTAAAAATCAGTCCTAACACATTCATTTACGTTGTATGTGAACTCTAATCAGCAAATAGTTAACTACAAATTTAGCTAAAGGGAAAAAAAGTCTCTTACCCTTTAAGAGAGGTTTAGTCCCATGGGAATGAGGAGGCTTCAGAGATGATCCCAGTCATTTATGTGGATGTATTCACCCACAGACTGTCACAGCTCTGCAAAGACGCATGCCGTATCTAGTCCCTGGCCACAGAAAATCCAACAGGGAAAAGCTGGTGGAAGCAGCCCCCGTCCCCCACCAGCACACACACGTGAGACGGGGGCCATGAACACCCTATGCAGCTCCCAGATTAATAGGCTCTGCCAACAAGCAAGAGGTCAGGGTAAGGTGTCATTAGTCAGGACATGCAGAATCAGCACTTCTATGGGCCTGCCCAGATGGTCAAGTTTCCATGCAGGATCCAGCCCACGGCTAAAGCTGCCTCACCAGGGGGGAAGAAACTGAAACATCCTAAATTTTTCCACAGGGGCACTTGGCATATGGGAAGATTACAGGGGATATAAATTTATCACTGACCATCATTCACTAATCTTAGCTACACACTTGCCTATTCAAGTGAAAAAATGAATATGCTGCAACAAGAAAATAAATGTGTATAACAGCAAGGCAAAATAAGACCCCCAAAAAATCAAGAATAATATGAAACCTGTTTTGTTCCAAAAATGTAATGGATATTAAGTATAAATCAGTCATTAACATATATAATACTAATACAAAAGACATCTATGGCTATTGCATTGCAAGTAATTCTTTCATTTTACAACAGCGGTGAAGACTGCTGTGGCTTTTTTCAACATTTGGTATTTATAGAAACATATCTTTTATACAAAGCCCTATTGTGTAGGGTTGCACACTACAATAACATGTTGAATATACTGTCCTTCTTTTGCAGCTCAATCTTGAGGACCATCCATTATACAGAATTGTGCTGCAAAGGTTCAATGATAAATTAATACTCCATACTTGAGCCCACATCATCTTATTATAGGATATGTAAGGTGCCTTACCAAGCTCCCTGAAGTTACAGAATGCTTACATAATTTTCTTTAATTACATAGGTAAATACAACATTTTCCTCTTTTATGTTAATATTACGGTATATAAATTGAATACTCTGATCCAGTTAGAAGTTTTAGAGAAACTATTAAAAATTAACACAATATGCATTTGACTATTTCATTTCTGCAAGATAATACTGAACTTTTCTTGCATAATGAAAGCACATTTTTTGCCTGACTAAAGCCATTCTTCAGCCCACCAGAATTTTTTTTTTTAAATAGACTTTATATTTAAAAGCTCATAGTTCATTTCTGTTCATCTATCTTGGCATCTAGCCATATATCTTTTGGAAATAGCCCTGAATAACATTATAGCCCTGAAAGTGCATTAACTATGCAGCTACAGCAGTATTAGACAGCACCACACAGAGTTAATTTTTGTTTCTTACCTGGAAATCTTGAAGATGCAGTGAGAAGTCTTCTTTACATCATAATAACCAAATTTATTATGAAAGGGATTTGAACTTACCAAAAAATCCATCTACAATTGTCTTCAATATTTTGAATATTCATTAACCAATAATGGAAAGAAGTAGTAGGGTTTTGTTTTGGAAACATGTTTTTGATAATTGTCTAAAATTTCAGAGGTTTTAAATCTTTGGTAGCTACTTTTCATACTTTGATACAATGAATAAGATTAAATAGTAATGAATAGAAAATTAGAAATTTCAAACATGATCCTTTTGCTTGTGCAGTGACAATTACCAGGGAAGTAAAAGAACAGAAGACAAGAAGGGTATTGGAAGACTATACGATACAAAGTGAGACAGCATTCAACAATTAGGGTTACAGACAACCCCAAATGTCTAAGAACAACAAAGTTGAGAGTAACGAAACATCCAGAAAAGTGTAGTTGTATTTAAGCAACAAAACAAACATTGGCCAAAAATACAAGGAGGTTACCATGAGAGACAAAATTGCCAGAAGCAGAAATTTGACAGACTAGATTAAGCTGCTGTCCATCAAGCCTGTGCTCAGCATTTGGCTGTGACCATTGCACAATAGTTCAGAGGCAAACCTCCTTCCGCGCATCTACAGTAAGTGATGCTGTATATTGAGGAAAGCATTCCTCTTGATCTTTGTGGTAATCATCTTACTTCCTGAAGCATGAGATTAGATTACCTCATTTTAGCATACCTACCTACAGTTACTATTCCTTGTCATACAATTATTAGTTGAAAAATATCCAACTGCAGCTGCTGACTCTGTGATCTTCCATGCTTTGACAAGAAGCTTGGAAGAGCAGCTTTTTAACCTTGATCCATTTGTGTACATTTCTGTAATCTTAGGGAAAGAGAACGCATATACCAAGAGATTTTTTGCATGTGCATATGAGAGATAAACTTGGGAAAGGAAAATAAATATTTTAACCAAATATGAAAGTGTTTCTTATAGAGAAAAAATTTCAGCTAAGTCCTGTCAAGGATACTGTGGACATAAATGAACCAAACAGGACACACATATTTGGTTTTAGTGGCAAGAAACATAACTGCAAGTTTTGAGTCAAATTCTGTCATTACCCCCAATATAGCGTTTAAATGGCAGGAGGGTGAAACAGCTGCCACAGATGAAGAAGCCACACAAATACTGTATCTTTATAGAACTAATTATCTTTTCATATATTCAAAGTAGCATATTTCTTTAACTAGTATTGTTTATGAACTGTAGTTCAAATAGTAGCCATTTCTGCATGTGAAAGACTCAGAGAGGTAATAACAAGTCTGAGCGTCAGACTCAAACAACGGTGATATCATCATAAACATTTCTACAATGATGATATCATCATAGGATTTTCTACAATTCTGTTCTGCTCAGCTGTGCTATTTCTCCACTTTCTTAAAAGCCTGTTTATCACAGTCTCCTCATGTCAGCCTCATTCTGTTCACCTCTTTCCTTCTCACTTCCCCCCTGCCCCATCGAACTCTCATGTGTCTGTGCATGCCTCCTTCTTCCCTTATCTTGTGTGTGAAAACATTGGCTTCAGCATATTCAATCAAAAAATGTACAGAAAACCTAACCCACTGAAAAAAAGTCATGGGCTTAGTATGTGTTTTATACCCCTTTTCTACTACACTCTGTAGCAGGGAGATCTGGCACTATTTTGTACAATACAGCAGGGCTATGTTATCAGTTGTTCCTTCAGTGCCACCATAGAATAAATAAATACATTAACAATTTCCTGTATTTATTTTTGGCAGGCAACTTGAGAGACAAATTATCTACCTCCAAACACAGATATAAATAAGCATAAACCATGCAGATGTTTTCCTCCTCCCTGTCAGTGTATTTCAACTACTTCTGGAACATGCTGAACTTGTTTACCTTTTGAGCAATGCAGCCCAGCTTACAGAGGAACACAGCCCTGAAACGTGCTATTTACTCCCCTCTCAAACAAACTTTTGTTATATGAAGCAAATACAGGCCACCTTCCAACCGATAACAAATTGAATAAAAGATAACAGGCTATGCAAAGAAGGTATTCATACGTAAGAAAGCACTTTAGTGGTAAGCCCCTAAAATTAGCTGATGGAGCTTGCATAATGTCTATGTGTTTACACTCTTAAAAATACCACTGTTAACATAACTAGTTTTCAAAAGTCTTTATCAGAAGCTGTGATTTTCAAATAATTAAATTCACCCATTTTCCTCTCTCGAAAGTGTGCCAGAGTAGTTCCAAGACACAGATAATGACAAGTGAACTAAGGTCCTATCCCTGCCTTCATGAAGTCTATGCTGGGAGATAAGAGTGTGGGAGCAGGTTGAGACCCTAAAGCATAAGTCTGACATAAGAAAGAAAATTGCGTTTCCTATTGATGACAATATTATTAAAGAGCCACTCCACTCTGATGTGCTTACGTTCACAAAACCACAGATACCTCAAGAATGACAAGATTTACCCTATTCTATTATTCAGTATACTTCTGACTACTAGAACAAAAACCTACCTCTTTAAAATCATAGAGCAAGCTCGTATTTGTCCACGTCTCTCTAAACAGATATATTCCTAACTATTTCTACAGTACCTTGCAAGATGGGGAACAATCTTTGCCAAAACCTAGGTCAACCACTGTTATACTGCGACAACACAAAAGCAACAGAAAAATGCTGCCTCGATGTCATGTTAACCTCTTTTTGATTATTCTTGTGAAAAAATAGGAATTTTAAAACATCGCATTTCCTCTTTGGTTTTGCCTAGTTTAAACTTCCTTCTGTTCTGTTTATTATAAGGTTTTATGCACCTTTGAACCTTCAAAGTACTGCACATGCTAAGCGTTGTTGTTCCAAAGCACAAAGAGAGGCTCTATGAAAAGCTACCAGAAACATTTTTCAGTTGACTTTGATTTAGATACTAGAAATATGGATTACTTCCGTTCTCTCTCTTTTGCAGGCTGTACTGTCTGTGCTCCTATCTTCTTCCTTGAGGCTGAATTTTGTTCTCCTCAGACAGGTCAATTATGTGGGCTTAAAGAAGTGGTGGAAATACCAGCACTGGGAAGCTGCTGAAATGTCAGGGGAAACCCTCAGGGGCTTTTCTTTCAGGTAAGAGTTGCCAGAGTGATATCACAAATACACTTCCCAGCAACAGCTATTGATGTTTTCGCTCATTCATGAAGGCTGTGACACAGACTGACATCTTACTGCCGCAGAAACACTATCCAGCCAACACCCTTCCAACACCCTCGACACCATGTACTGTAGCAGATAAACACAAACCCCCATCTTACAAGAAGATTATTCTGCAAAGCGAGTAGTGTGCTGTCCCTAATTCTGAAATACTTTATAAGAAGTTCGTAAGACCTCCCAGAAATGCAGCCATGTCTCTCCATTGCTCTCTACACCCTCCCAGTGAGGTTCCCACTGCCCCATACCCAGAAGAGGAGCTCTGGAGCCACAGCACACAACTCCAGCCAGGCACCACGCTGGAAGAGGTGACCGGGCAGTTCAGACCTGGCCCTGCAGGCTCAGTCATCTTTTAAAGCATCTCTGTAGTTCATCAGCCTTACTAGGAAACCATGCAGTGGATTGCTATGACTTTAATATCTGCTGCTGACAATATCACAGGCGTACTCTGCCCTTTCTGGTTTCGTCCACATCTCAGGTCTCAGTGAAAACTGATGGAAGAAATGGTTAAAAAGGAAACACGAAGAAGGAGGCACAAGCAGGTAAAGGTGTTTTAGAGTTAGGAATTTTTTCCTTTCTACATTTTAGTTTTTCCCTTTTCCCTTACTCTGGTAGCCACCAAATGTTGGTAACACCCTGCTAAACTGCTCCTAGGATGAAAAATACCCCCAATAGCCCTTCCAAACCCTCCCAGATACATTCTTGAGAGAAATTCTTTGATATAATCCAAGAAGACTCTCATATCCTCACCTTAGGAAAATAAGAATCATAAACCAGACTAATACATTGTAAGTTTTACCTCTGAGCTCATACTGTTATGATAGCAGAAAGTCCTAGAAGAAAAACAAGAAGTTGCAGCCCCCCTGAAAGTTGAACTAACGAACCTTTTGCAAAGTGAGTTGACCAAAATTAGCATCAAAACCAACAAAAGCTTCTGCTGTGTACTGCACTGTCATCTTCCTGCTGCAGGCAATACCTGTTCCCTATGGAGAATCCCTGTGGCTGTGCTCATTTTTTCAGTGCATGGAGCCAGTTCCACTCCTTTTGATTTTGACAGGATCAATCCTGGCAATAAAACCTTATCTTGCCCACCCTTTCCAAAGGTGAGAGAGCAGTAAGGCATATTTTTGGACTTTAACATATAAAGTCCATAACTATTACGTCAAAAATCTTGCTAATAACTGAGATGGTTCTTTGTGGAAAAATCTAGCTTCTCCAACTAGCTTTCACAGTGATAAAGTCAGTCATAAATACTGAATTATTCACAGTTCATTAATCCATCTAAAATAAATTTCAACTCAGTTTTATAATTCTCATTGCTCACTAACATACACCTAGAATTGGGAAGCTGTCACTAAATAAATACATCCTAATTATGAGTGGATATACATATGTAAGTATAGGTATACATACACACACAGAAATAAAGTTGGATGCAATAAACCAAAACTTCAATAAAGGTGAGCTTATTGGATAGTCTTTAAGAGCACCGAATGTGACAAGGCTCCTGTTCTCATATTTTATATGATAGAAAATAACGAACCATGGTATTACAATAATTACTTTAAATGCACTGAAAAATAAGGTTATCATTTTGGAAAAGTATTTTCTCTCAGGAATTCTGCAAAGCTGTATCAAACTCCAAAGATTTTGCTTCTCCTTTATTCAACAAGACTTTGATGGTGTGTGTTAGGGACCCTGACTCGATCAATCCCCGAAGGACAGAATACAAATCTCAGCTGCTGCAGCAGGCAAAATAGGTATGAAAAGCTCTTGAGACTGACTTTCCTACACAATTCGCTGTCCTTCTATTTCTGTTCTAAGAAAGAAATACTGCCATAACACTCTTCTATGATATTTCTGCACTTCTTTTCTAGTTCTAATTCTGTGAATTAGTTGAAAAAATCTTAAATATGGCAGAATAAAATAAGACAAAAACAAGGTACTCCCAAAGTGACACAAACAACCATTAAATTTTTTTTTTTAAAAAAAACAAAGCAAGAAAACAATGCAAATCTGCATTTGATAATCTATATGTAAAACTGGTCTGTCACAGTACCTTCATTTTCCTCTTACCGAATATCAGAGAAAGCAGGGTCACACATAATACCTTTCCTGTCAGTGCTGTTGCTTAATTAGTTCACATCATGTGAAGCTTATGATAAAAATAATTGAGTTGGGGCCTTCAATCTCTGAAGAGAGGCGTCAACACATAAGATATGCTCACAAGCTATGGGTTTCATATACTGTGAATGGAAAAAGGGGCACTGAGGTATTCTGCAGAGAAGGACTATACAGGACTTGGGTCTCAACTTAGACTATAAATGCTACTTAGTCTATAGTGCATGCTTCCATTTTTTTTAAATGGTTATAAGAAATTGGTAATATATCTAAATATATGTAAATTTTAATTAGCATTCCTGTTATGTGGCACTTTTTTTCAATGATGACAGGTGGCATACGAAACTTAGAAAACTTTTTTCTCCCATCCTCCCCTGAATAGCCAAGGGAGAAATATATATGACATGTAATACAGAACTTCTGCGTTGCAGGTGCAACAGATACACAACCGTGACAAAGAGTCAAAAAAATCCACCAACAAGACAGTAATAGAAAGTGGTTGGTTAAAAATATTTTTCTACAAACGACAGTATTTAAAATATTCTGCACGCAGTATTTCTTCATCTTGATCCTCAGGGAGAAGACAGACCTCTCTGGCGCTTTGTCTTCTTATTTTCAAATGCATTAGTCTCTAAGCTGAAAGCAGGCGATTGCTAAGACAAAAATGTATTGTCAATGTTTTCAATACATTAATATGAAACAATCAAACCTGTATTACAGCACTGATGTTTTGAAACCACTACCTTTAAATTTGCATTAGATTACCAAATATTACTACTTTTCAACTTGACAAAAGTGTAAGTTGAAAATAATTTTGTAGACATAGCAAAACTAAAGGCTTCCACTGAGTTTTCTAATGTGTCACATCTCTTTGTCACTTAATGGGTCATTCATCTTTCATTCTCTGCACAAGGAAGAGTAAGCAGTACCTTTCAAAAACACTCGTTTCCTTACCTTACACAAGGTAAAGTGACAGACTGAGACACTCTCCCAAGAAATTTTTAAGTGAAATACACTCAAAACATAAGAACATTCACAGGACAAAATTCAGAAGTACTTAACAAGTTGCCAATAACTACAGGAATATATGAAGTCATCAAGTCCAAAAATCTTGCCATTACTGGCAATGAAGAATATAGAATCCTGCAGAACATTAAACACGTGGATTACATTTTCCTTATACATAATCTTTTATTTATATCCATGAGACTCATCACAACCTAAGTAATCTCTGTTGCTCAAAAAGAAGACATAGAAACACTGGCGTTAGACCCGAGGATGTTCTAAAGGTTGGGTTCACATCTATTCAAAGTTTGGATCTAGCCATCTCGTCTTATCTTGCCTTGTACTTTCCCCTCCTTTCCCTTCCACAGATGACACCATTCATTTAACTTGGACCATTTCCAGGATAATACATAAACGCGGTGGATGCCAGAATTCGTCCACGCAGGGTCCCTCCCTGTGCAGAATTACCTGTCAGGAAACTGGTACGTTTCCTGAAATTTGTACTTCTTTCTGAAGGACTGAGAACTCACTTCAGAAACAGTGCTGGGCAACAATGTACTCTTAACTGTACCGACACATTAAAAAAGTACTGTTCATGCCATCATACTGAAATGAACTCCGTGCATGAAGTGATGGAACTGGGAAGTCAGCAATGCATTTTCTCTAATACCTCTAGGTTTTTTCTTCTAGTTTTCTTCCTTCTGACAGCAAATATTGCATGTCTTCCTGTGAGAGAATTTTTTTATTTTGAACAGAAGAAAATAAATGGTTTAGATCATACTGCTGGAGTTTCCAGCAGACATTTTATGAGAAGGAATTTTCTCTTTGTTTTGACTTTGACACTCAAGATTAGTTCAATTTTTTCTTCCTAATTAGCTTTTCCAAGACAATTGTATATTTGGAACAAACAGAATACTTTCTCTCAGGGCATCAGAAAGTTAATCTGTCCAATTTCCTTTCAATGGACATTGAAAACAAAGCAGTGCATTGTAACGCAATGGGGAATTAAGAACTATGTGACGTAAAAAATGGAAAAAGCACTATGTAAATAAATTCAACATAGACGGCAATAAAAATATAGTAATGAAAAATCCTTTAAGCCACCTTGTTAATATCTGACAGAACTGCCTGTTCATATTAAAGTCTGTTTGACTTTCAAAGGAGGTTAAGACAGTAAATTTACACAAAACTGAGGATTTTTATATTCATAACAACACACTGAGTGATTAGCATTAAATCATTTGGAATATCTTAAACAATCTGAGGACTTTCGATCACTTTATCCAGCAGTCTTCTTTGTGACTCAAAAGATTTTTTCTTAAACTTTGATCACTCTACAAAGATATAGTCCCTCACAAAACCCTTTATTTTCCTGATATCTGAAATAAAAAAATCAATAGTGCTAAGCATACAATTACAAGATTATGGTGATAAACTGTAAGGCTGTTAATGACTTTTTAGACGGAAGTTACACTTGTTAGTCTTATCAATAAAAGTAACTGTTGGAGCAGCCTTTGGATTCTGATCAACAAGTCACTAAGAAAATAATTGCAGGTCTTTATTTAAAAAGTCTGGAGAATTTAATTGAAAATAATAATCTTTGTGGTGTATTGCACAGTACCAGTATAGCCTACCAGAAGAAGAGCTCTACAGAATGTTTTTTTAGGACTGTTAACACGCAGACTTTCATACATAGTACACAGTAATTTCTACTGTATCCATCCCATTTATAGATATGCTGCATACATACATGGGTACACAGGTGTGTGTACTATATGTATATCCATATATAGACATTATAGAACTTCTTGAAAGTGAATATGCGTCTCATTCCTGTGTAGATTTCAACTTCAGCTGTGCCTCTTAAACAGAGTTCAGAAAGATACTTACTGATGTGTAGAGGAAACCTTCTCCATTTAGGGCTATATACAACCCAGTCTTTACACCCTGGATAGCAACAACTCGAAGTCCCACTGGTATAAGGTTGAATAACGCTGTGAAGAAAAAACATGACCAGATATGAATCTACTATGGTTACTACAATATTCTAATAAACATCATTAGTAAAAAGAAAGAAAACTACTCCCTGTATAAATAAGTTTTTCTGATTTTAAAATTAAATTAATTCTGTAAATCTTGCTTCTAATGAAGTTAATCCTTAAAATTCAGGCCTAAGTATCTATCCAGCAATAAGTCCTGCAATAGTTCAGTATTTGGCACAAGTGCTAACTAGCAAATACAAAGCACAGCAGACTGGACTGTAATCATTTGTGCAGCACTGCAGACATGAGTATCTCAGGCAATCTGAAAAGAGTCAAAGTGCCCAACAGTTCCTTCATCAATGTAGACTGATCATAAGGGTAACACTTGTGAGATACCCTGCAGAAAACGTATCTCTCTGATTCTGGCAAGTAGCTTTTTATTTTCTTAGGCATTTTTATGGTTTTGGATTAAGATGTGCTCTCAGTAAAGATTGCTTTCAAGGGGTCTGTGATTTCAAATCAATTTTTTTTTTTGTTTTTGTGAATGCTATGTTTGAGACAAGCAGTAGTACACAGGCCTCAGGTAATGGCAGAGGCTTATCCTAGTTCAGAAAAGCACTGAAATATGTGCTTGATTCTAAATGTGTGTAAATGCTATTGAGCTGAATACAGAACATGTTCAAAGACTGAAATTCTGGGGGAAAAAAAAAAAAAACCAAAAAACCAGCTAATAGCAGATAGTCTAGCAATGGTATATACCTCTGTAATAACAAAAACAGCCACAGCTTTGATTAGTGTCTGAAAAAGACCAGTGTGAAGAGTGGGAGTTTACCAGCCTCACCACAGACCAACAAAAGAAAAAGTGATATAAGTAGGAGACACAGACCAATTCTTCTTCTAAAAATTATGCCAGCACACACCTATACTAAGTTTACTGACTCATACTAGGAAATCAGATGCAAAGCACACATCAAACAGTCTTGGAAGAAAAGATCTGGATGAGCCAGAGTTCATGCTAAGTGTTTTTCCACTGTGGATGAGTCAATGATTCACAAGTCCTTGGATGAAAACCAAAAGCACAAGCTGTGTGCTCAACATATGCAGCGAGAACCATGGTTCCACCAAGCCAGGTCTCAGGAACACAGTAACACCTACAGTGAGTGCCTCAAAACTTAGGAAGGACATCCATAGGTGTGACCAGAAAGCGTACCCCATGAGGCTACCTGTAATCAGAATGCCAGGGGTAAATCCCAAATCAAGAGAAAAAGGGTCATGTAATTGCAGTGGATAGGTACATTTTCTCAAGGTGTAAAAACTCCTGGTTGGTCAAAGGACACAAAGCCACAGATTGTTTATGATGAAAATGATCAAAGCTTCACAACTGAGAAGAAACATAGGTTGACTACTGGAATTTAAAGATAGAAGTGGATGGAAAAAAAAAAAAACCTTTCCTTCAACATTGTCACACAGAAAAAGAATATGTAACATAAGATCTTTTTAGGAATGCACGAAGCCAGTATAAAGCTGGGAATTGTTGTAGCAGAGCACTTCCTACAGCTGTAGAAAGAAAAATATATTCAAAAGAGCTCTGGAAGAACAGAAAACAAATTTATGGGTTTACAAAGAAGAATAGAAGAGATGACATCAGACAAGAATTAGCACAAATATATAGCATTTTCATTTCTGTAGTTTCCAAAAGTCTCCATCATACTAGGATCTTACTGGGCTGTTCCCTAGAAAAATACTGGGCACAGGCAAGGTTCCCTCTCTAATCTGTACAAGATAAATGTAAACCAGTGAAATATGTCACTCATGTACAAGATATCCTAAGAGTATATAAGCTAAATGCTGCATGACTTGAGGGCTTTCAAATGTTCAATATAATTTGGAAGTTAAAAAAACAATCAGCCATTACCCTCAAATGAAACAATGTCAAGTCCAGCAAAACCACCACTGTGGGTGGTGGAGGGGGAGTCTGTCACAGCAAAACTAGGTTTCAGATGGCAGTTAAGTTTGTTTTTTTCTAGAAGAAAAGAAATTTCAGGAGGAAAACTGGATATGAATGCCATGCTAGAGGGAGGGCAGCAACAACTGAGGGGACACCAGGAAGGAAAAACAAACAATACTTCTATAAAGAAAAGAGGTGAACACAGAACACAGGTCAGCCATAGAAAACTGCTAATGAAAAATAACTCCAAATCATAGTGGTTCGGTCAAAACTTCTGGAACTTAGATATAATTTTCTGTATTACCAATAAAAATAAAGCAGCAAAGCTAGGAAAAAAAAAACCACACCACTGAAGGAGAAATAGAGGCCTGTAAAACGGCAGTGTTTTATGCAACCTATAAAATTACTAGAGCTGCTTATAGTTACTGGTGAATTTAGAAAGCACCAAGGAAGGCATATAATGTATCTTCTACTGCCATCAAGTTTTAATTGGAGATTGTCAGAGCTCCTGTAATTAATCTAAGACCATAACATTTTAGAGTATGATCTGAAATGCTGTAATTCTGCATATACAGAATATTCAGTAACTTCGACAAAATCTTTCAGACTTGGGCGAAACTAGGGAGGCCGGTCTACTTTCAATTATTGATTGGTAAATGCTCAGCAATGTGCTTCATACTGAGGTCAGCAAAACATGCACCAGTAAGGCACAGCATGTGTTTTTTACGTGCTCTGAAGCTGGCCAAAGGAAATTCAGTTTCCTTCAGAACCTGGCTGTGCTCAGTACTGTTTACTGAACAGGACTTCTGTGCCCAATTACACATTTCAAACCTTCCTAGGATTCACCTGTGCTATCCCCCACTCTAATAAGAACCTGCCTTGAGAAAAGCAGAAAGCTTTCCAGAGTTTGCTGGCATTTCAGGTCTGTACAGCCAAAGCTATGCCCTTACCTGACTGGTGTGTGAGAAAGAACCATGCCCCCAACTTCCCTCTATCTTTAAGACAATGATCCAAAACCAAAACTAAGTGGGGAGTGAGATCCCTGAATATCTTTATGTACCTAAATCCAGCCCGCTGAGTCCACAGATGAATTGAGAGAGGGAGCACCCTGGAACAGCCCAGGAAATACAGTTCTGCCTGGTGCTCAGTGCTCCCATGCTGCACGCTCAAGTACAAAACCTGGCAAATCCAACTGCAAATAAGATGTGGGAACATCAGGGAAATCAAGTGAACCAATCGTCAAAAATGGTGCGAGTAAAACCCTTTCTCCTTGTCAGTGCTGAGCCTGTGTACGCTCCCTTAGCTCTGCTTTGCATTCCATCTAAACCACGACTGAAAAGCAAATGGTTTCTCTTCCTTTTCCTAAGCCTGAAAGCCTACTTCCACCACACACAAGATCAGAATATGGGGGCGGGGGGCAGTTAACAGGAACAACTGGCATGAAAAAAGTTATTGTTTTAGGTGTCGTGGAGGGGATTTGCAGGAACAAATTTGAGTTGGATTCCAATCCTCCAAAAGTTTTGGCCAAAGTTCACTTTTTGATAAGCAGTAACTCCTTTCTTGAGCAAAACACAAACCCACTATACTTCTTTTTCTTTTTTTTTATGTAATACCCTCACAGTCTATTAACTTGAAACCTGAAATGCCTGAAATCAGATATTTCCATATCCTTGTGAAAGTCTATTTAGGTACGACTGACTTGTAGCTACAAGAAAATTGCCATTACAGGTCACTGTTTTTCTCAAGAAGCTTGCTAGAGACCAATTCCTTAAGGCTTATAAACTTGTTGTCTGTTCTGCATGTGCACTACCCTGGTGTCAGTTAACAAAACTTCCCACAGCACCAAATCTGCAATCAAATCAAGGCAACTATTTATTTACTTTACTTCCATCTGCAGGCCTACAGGCAGAAATGACGACTCCATCAGAACATTGTTTAGATTGGCAATGAGTGCAGCGAGGTTGGCACTCAAAGATCCGTCCGTCCATTTCTTATGGAGCAAACCCATTCTACCTGCCTGATGGAACAGAAGACGTAATTAAAATGTACTTTTTAGTATGGCTGCACATGGCCTCCATTGATCCTGTCACACTGACTAAGGTTATACTGATGGGAGAAACAGGCTTACCTAACTCCCAAAGGTGATGTAAATAGATGACTAAATGCCTGTGTAATTCTCTGAAGATAAACTGCAGTAAAAAACAGTGCAAAAATCAGACTGCAAATATTTCAGTTCAGTAATCCAAATTTATCATTCAGTAATCCAAATTTAACAGCATTGCAGGTGTTGTTTTTTAATCTTCATGTGCTTTATTTCTGTCTGATTATCTCCTTTACCTTACAAGGGTGCTGTGAAAATTATTTTATTAATATCTTCAAACCAAAATACGATAGTGGTAGGTACTCTAGAAAGACATTAAAAAGTTAATACTTCCATATTCAATTTGGAAGATTTATATAGAGCATTAGGAGCATGCATTAAAAGATGAAAGTAAAGGAATGTTAAATGGTTGCATGATTTCTTGAATAGCAACTCTACCAGGTACCAAGTACCATGAAGGAAGTAAAGCATGTTGCTGCATAATTAAGCAAGAGATGTGCACAGCACAGCCACATCAAAGTTGCTTGGGTAATGTTAACTTTGGCATTTATCTGTTTATGAAATAAGGCTACAAATGAGTAATGCTTTTTTAATCTGTTTTAAACATGCCTGTAATTTCATAAGGGGCAACAAATAGCAACATTTGAGTGTTAAAATCATGTTTATCGCCGATCAAGGAAAGTATCGTAATTTATGCTGAATTTTTTCAGTGGTTGCTGGCTGAGATACACTCTTCAGGTGAATCAAAATAAGCCATAGGGCTAAGAGGTTCAGAGTTTCAATCTCAGAAATTAAAGAATCAGAATTGCCTGTTTCCCAAATTAATTAGTCTTCCTACTAAACCTACCCTTCATTCATGAGACAAAACTTTGAAGATAGACCAAAGCCTGAAAATGAGCCGTTTTGTGGAGGACGGGCAGGGAATGTAACGCTTGTTACCACAAGCACAACATGGAAATCTGTTCTATTTCTTTGTATTTTCTATGTAGTGGCTTGTTTTTCCCAATTAGTAATGATGAGGCCCATGGACAACACTGAAGCAAGTTCCATTCACACCAAGTAATGCTGAGAACTGCTGTAAAATCCAGGAAAATTAGAGCTAGAGAAGGACAGCTACGCTGTGTAGGACCTCAGTAACCAAGCCTACAGCTTTAACCACAGTCACTCCCGCTTTCACTGCAAGCAAGCCACAAAAACAAACCAGAAACTGTAAGGCATTAGAGGAAGGAAAAGGAGAAAAACAGCTAAAACAAGAAAAGCAATGTAATAAAGCCTCCTTCCACATATTACTGAAAGTTTGGCAAAAAAATACAAACTGTACACATAAGATGGTTTAAGCTAACAGCTTTGGTCTGGTGATGTGATTTAAGGAAACTCAGCACCATTAACCAATAGGTGCATTAATTCGTACTCTGTCACAAAACATCACTAACTTGGAAAAGATATAAAAAGAAATTACAACAATGAACTGAAACCCATCAGTCTATTTAGGTTGGGTTCTAATATCATGGCCACCAACATGAGCAGACGAAAGTACGTTCAGGGATGCAATTACAAGCAGTCACATCTTTCTTCCTTTTTCATGCAAGGGTTTGTGACAGCCATACATTAAAAACCTTGCCTTCTATCTCCGCAGACTCTAGCCTTTACTCAAACTTAAGGGAAGCCAGGACAATGGCTTGCACTACAGCAGCTGACCGACACCACTGTTAAAACTCATTTTGACTTCAGATGGAAGCAAAAAGTCACATTAAAGAGACTACCGAGAAGCTTTAAAGACAAACAAAAAATGGGTTTGAACAGAACCACTCAAATTGAACAGGCTACATCTTAATCTTACTTTACGCTACCTCTCTGTAACACTGTGACTCCAGTAGTGTGTAACTTATGTTTACTGACATACATATAAAATGAGTACAAAATCATATATGCACTTGAGGGAATTTTAACTTCAAGGACTCCTCTAACTGCTTGACACAGAATAAATTGCAACAGCACAAAAAGTAGCAGCATGACTAAGCTTCAAACAGGTTCCTTGCTGAAGACAAAAAAGAAATCACTTCTCTGTCCCCCCGCTACTCACTCACTCTGGCTTCTCTGACAGCCAGCTACTCAGGTGGTCAGTGCACGAGGAGGACTCTCTCACGGGCTTCGGGGACAGTGAATAGTGCAGCAGACGGGTGGAAGGCTAGCAGAGATGTGCACCCTTCGGCAGTCTGTATTTCCTCCATTTTTATGAAACACACTTCAAATGGAAGTCGTGCTCACTATCAAGGTAAGCCTACTATCTGTCCTATTGACAGCTAATACATGTCCATCCCTTTGCCCACTGGGCACATTAAATAGGCAGCCTGCAAGCTCCATGGTCAGAAGCAGGATTTTTCCCCCTCTGGCAGCTGCCGAAACTTATTTACCGGTAAGCCTCAGACAGAAATTATCATGATAAGGAGCTCACAAAATAAAAGATTGAAATATTAGGAATTCTGTCCGTGAGAAAATTATTGTTTTAAAGTAAAAGAGAAAAGGAAAACCAAAATATGCTGCAATAAAGAAAAGTAATAGGAAACAAGAAGTTCAACAGGAAATGGAAGGAAACAGAGTGGAAAGGGAAAAGAACAGAGGAGAAAGACAGCACAAAAGAAACAGACACATATTCATGTATTCATGAATATACCAAATGGATCCATCTTTTCAGCTCTTAATATAGTGTTGATACACATATACTAGCAAAGTTTAAGGTGGAGATTGTATGCTTTCCTGGCAAACACATTAATTCTACATCCTTATGGTCTAAACTGTCTTTACTAAACAATATTGTAAAATTGGACTAGTGAAGAAACAAATAGTGAATCACACCAGTTAAAGACAGAAAAAAATCCCTTTAAGGAAAACGGGATTTTAGCCTAAAAATCATGTTGAAGTAAAACACAGTACTATCTAACAGTATTTATCCAAAATATGCAAGACTGCTATCTGGTATTTGGGTGAGTTTGGACAAGTTCTGTATTTCAGAATATTTATAATATAGAATATTCATTCTGCATTTTGGAACAACAAGAATAAGAGAGATGGGCAGACAGATGGAAATCCAGAAAGGCAGGGAAGAGCAGAGAGAAAGGGAAAATGACATAGTAAGCAAAAAAAAAAGGAAGATTTGTAAAGCTGACAACAGCGAAAAGAGGAAAGTAAGGCGCTATGGTCTAGTTTTGCAAAGATTCAAAATCCATAGTGTTCTAAGATTAAAAAAAACCCACAGAAATAACATTAAAACATTCCAAAATTGTTGCAGTCATACACACCTCCTCACTGAAGCTGAAAATAAGAGGGAGATGGGCAGAGAAAGAAGTAGAGGGGGAGAGACACGTTTGCACTCTAAAACACATTTCTCAGACCTCATACAGGCCAAGCTTCTATAAAAAGCAATAATGATCTTGTCTGTACAAGGTCTTAGTATCTAGTCCAGTACAGAAGTGGGCATGAGAGATGGACACACTGAGGGAAGAAAAGAAACAAGGAAGTGGGGGGGGGGGGGCGGGGGGGAGGAAACCACTTGGAAAACAAGCAGGGAAATACACATCAAAATAGAATAATAAATTATTTTTCTCAATTCTAAAAAAAAAAAACGAACATGACCATGCTATCTGTTGATGAAATGTGTTAAAAACGACAGCCGTGCATTAACAGATAAAACAGGGACCTAACCAAAGTAAAGCAGAAACCTCAAATCCCTTAATTTCTATAGCCTAATTCCAACATTTTTGAGGAAACTAAAGGCTTATTTATATATGCATAATAAGAAGATAAATCTTTTGTATTAAATATGCTTAAAATAGACCTCAAGATCACACAGAAATGTTACTTAAATATGCCATTATCATTAAAATAAACAAAATACAAATGTTCTCTGCTAAACAGAAAATTAAAAATCAACTGTTTCTAGAGTAAGAATAGGTTTGCTTAATTATCATTTGCAGCTGAAGTTATCAAACGTATATACGCTCATTGAATGAAAATATGTGGCAGTACCATAGGAAAAGAGTACCAAAGCAGCGACCCACATGGCCTTTCAAGACCACTTTTGTTTGGAATATTTTTGAAAACTGCCACTGGTGCAGTCCCTACACTGGCAGAAATTCTCTTAAAATCATTGGAACTCTTGCTGGTATAGGGACTGTAGGATCTTTAGCCCCAATTCAGCACGGTACTTCAGCATGTGTTTTAAGCAGGACTTTGATAGTTAGACATACACTTACTTGCTTTGCTGAATCAGGGCCTATGTGATCAGATTTTTCAAGGAATTTTTGTTTCCATCTCTTTTTTTTGGTTGTTATTTATTTGACGATAAGAAATTTATGTTAATATATAGCTTTTAGAAAAAATATTTGCAATATAATTTTACCATTTTTATAAAATTACCAGAAGACAACCATTGGCCTAAATGTCTCACCCCTGAGGTCCATCAGCACTTACGCCTTCCCCTTCAGGGGGAATACATTTAGGCCAACATCCTGCACGAGCCGTGCTGGCGGTCGTTAGGCTTCGAATGGACAGAACCCTCCTCCTTTCGACAAAACACATTCAAAAACCCTCCAAAGGCATTAACACTGTGTCTGCGCGGACACACTCGAGCGATGCAATCTGCGTGTGCGATTAAGACATTCCCCTGGGGCAGTCACTTACTAGAATTACTGCTGTCATCCTTGGTTCCATCGAGACTTCCATCGGGGTGCATTTGCAAGTAGTAGCCTTGCCTGCAATATAACCTGGTCACTATACCCTTGAGCTGGGGATCTGAAAGACAAACATATTTTGTCACTAGCCTCAAAACTTTTTCCAAGAGTTATCCCTACTTCTCTCACTGTAGGAGGAAGTTTGGTGAAGCAGCATTGCCGTCTTAAAAGTAAGTACTACATCAGGGTGGGTCCTGGTAGAGATGGAGAAAAATCTCGCCGCAGAGTATTATTAGGCCAGTTGCGTGTCCTGTTCTCTGCCTCCAACATCCTTCATTATAATTAACACAGGTAAAACACAGAAAAAACGAACACCCCAAACACCCATAGTCAAAAGACTTAAACCAGATTAAGCCCTGCAAAAAATTTTAGACTTCAGCAACAAGTATAGAGCCTTACAGAAACTAACAGAACATTTTAAAAACCCTACTCGTTTCATGCGTGTTAGTAACTTACTATACTTCATGTAAGTTTTAAGGACACTTGGAGGAAAAGGTCTGTCTCTTTTCACTCTCTACCAAAAGTGATAAACTTATCTGGTATAATACTTCGTAACAGTGCCATCTGAAGAGTTCCCAAAATATTTTACCAATCTAGAAGCGGATACAATTCACCTGCCCTCTTCCACCCCCAAGGAATAACACCCACAGTCAGGGCAAGACATAACCCTCCTTCAACAGAGGAAAAAAACTGAAAAAACCCTAAGTAAGCTAAAAGTATATGGGAAATTCAGGTAGCTGAACAGTTAAGCTACCATGTTTAACCAAGAATTGGGCAGGGGCTGCCAAGCCACAACTTTATGATTCATCTCAAGGACGGTGCCTTACCAAATCACAAATTAAGCTGCTGCAGAACTGGTTCAGTGCTGAGGAAGAGGACATTGCATCTTAAAAAAATCAACAGCACTACCTCTGTGTGATATTGGTGTTAATACTGTTAAACACAAACTCTTAGGCCCAACTCCAGGCAGCCAGTACATAAACTTGTGGAGACATTGGCATTAAAAGCGTCCATGTCATGTCATGCTTAGCTCCGCAATAATGAACTAAAATCATAAAGACTTTGAGACAGATATGTAATAAAATGAACAGGTGAACTTCTAAGGAAGACAGAAATGATTTCCATGCAACCCTGTGGCCAGAATATAAAATCCTCCTTGAATTTGTGTATAATTGCTCTCACAAACAATCATACTGGGTTACAGTATCCTAAGGGAGGTGAAAATAAACACTAATAAACAAAACTGCCTCTGAGTGGAATGCTCTGAAGTTTTCTATAGAGGCTCAGTTCCATTAAATGATTATGAAAATGTTAAGTTTTTCTTGAATATTCAAAGTACAAAGTAAAAACAATAAACCCATCTAAATTGAAAATATAAGATTAAACTGTAAATACCATAAAAACTGTTACTATAAATATTAACACTGTAAGACTTTTGAGGCATGGAAATAAATAATGTAAACATTTGATGGTCAACATGTAAGCACATTACAACTTTTTTCTTTTCTTTTAACTGCAAATTTTGCTTTCTGTGAATTTTTACATTAACAAAAGTTTCTCTGTCTTTATATAAGAATACTCAGAAACAACTATTTTTAAAATTTATAAATTCAACAAACTATTTTCTCTGAATGTACTGTCTCAATCAACTTCATCAGGCAACTCAAAAGTATTTTCATAATTTAAAAATGAGAAGTGAGTTCCTCTTACACAGGCATTATTCCTATCAATGCACGTGCACTTCCAAATTGACGATTTTAGACATTTTTGCTTTACACACGTTAAAATGGCATCTTAAAAGACTAAAGAAAAATATTAAAAAAAAATTATTAAAACTAGAGCTTTAAAAAGTATTTACAGGAAAAATATCAGTATTTTGAAAAACAGTTTCTACACCCAAAGAATCATGAATAAATGATTCTTTATCATCACTTCTAGCTCAAAGAAGTATCATAGGAAGGCAAAATACAGTCAACTCGCTATCAGCGGCTGTTTACATCTACTGCTTCAAGGGTAAAATGTGAAACTTAGAAGTGACTTTCAAAGTTGTTCTTTACACTCATTCTATTCATTTTTCTAAATTCACATATAAAATCTACTTTCTAACAAGAAATTGCACAATCATCGGTCTATGTTTTCACCAAAAGCATTATTTAAAGTTAACCCTGCTTTACCAGCTATCCAAAATTATATCTGAATGAAAATAATTTGGTGGATAACTATGCATTTCAGCTAGCATTTCAGGCTATGTGTGATGAGACAGGGTACGAACCCCCCATTTATTTGTTCACTCAGGTCCAAACACAGCAAAATAGTAACTACTATAACATGAGAGGATCCTAGTCATGTGTTATATCTCACTTGTATACAGTTTTAATGGTTTCATTTGTCAGAGAACTGAACAAAACTGTCCCAAAACATGGGTCTTTCACTTGAATGTTTCATTGAAAACTGGAATTTACTATTAATAATGTGATACTAATTAATATTTTCATTTGTGCAAAGTAGATCTCTGTAGACTAATAAATGGCCAAAAAAAAGTCTTTTTTTTTCCCATGAAATGCAGCAACTTAAACTTTCTTTTTACTTTTTTCCCTGTGGATTATTAGAACCTTTTTTACCCACCCTCCTAAGAACATCTTTTCTACCTTAAGGTCCTACCTGTCCTTAGCAAGATTAAAACTTTTATTTCTGACAAGTAATTTAATCATGCATTTTTTAATAGTCCTTGATCATAATATTTAGTTTATATATATCACAGCACTTTAGATCTACAAATCAAAGTAAATAATGACTAAATGTTTTAGCTGAACAGTGCCCAAAAAACTGGGGGAAGTGGACAATGAGACATGGTATTTCTTTGATCTTAGCCAAAAAGCAACGCAGATTTAGTGATGGAGTTGTATGAAATGACTCATTAATCTCAATGCAATTCATAATAAGCAATAGTCGAAAAGACTACTCCATACAGCCTTAAGGTAAACATCTCCAAGATGAAGCAGACAACCCTGTCAGGCAAGGAATTTATCTCTTCTCCTTGCAGAAAGATAAATGACTCTTTCAGGTCCTTTTTGAGACACCTGGGCAGCAAGCAGAGAAGAGAAATCCGCTAGTCCCTGTATTTCTTTAGCATTTTATCTACCCATTGTCACTTAATAATATTACCGGAACAGTCTCAGCTTCAGATGCTTTACAAATGAGTTTCTCAAATCCGTCTTGACCACACTTTTTTTTTGTTTTACTGTCTGCTAGAAAGCAGGAGCGACCAGCAATGCCCAGAAACACCAGCAGAAGACTGATGCTGCCTGTCCGCAGGTGCACTGGATATGTTATGTTTTTTAACTCCCACCACAGTGATACAGGTAGACAGACCAGCAATTACTCTTCCCCTTTTCACTCCACACATGCCTTTTTCTTCCCACATGAAAGAGAAAGGGAATGGCAAGAGAATACAGCAAAATGATAAAACACAAACGAACAGGATGAGACGACCTCATCAAAAAGTTCCCAGCTCTCAGGATTTTATTGTAGATATTTTGCTACTAGTTCTCTTAAAGTCCTAGCCGCCACAGCGAGGTGATTATGTGAAAAATACTGTTTCTGCTTAATTTTAAACACCTTGACTTCAGGGGAAAAAAAAACCCAAACTGGCAAACTTCACTATGGATCAAAATCAAAGGACAGTTCAACATCTCCTAATGATTTTTATTGGTCTTACTTTGCACCTTGACTTCTGCTGTTGAACAGTTCAGCGTGACAAGTCTGCAATGCCCCACCATGGAAAGAATTATTCTGACTTGTAGTTATTAGAGGTTGTCGCTAAAAATTCAAAGACATTGTACTGAACGGACAAAGCAACAGCTTCTCAAGCCTCTTTTCCACAGCAACCTGCGTGACAGCAGCCACTTGCTGCTTTTATTGCTTTTTTTCCTTGTCAGTGGCGACGGCAGGATGCATTATTGCAGTTAGCATGCCCACTTTTGTCAGTAGCTTTTCTGATGTCCTCAACAAAGGCAGAGTTTAATTAAGATGTCTTCTCTTCTCCCTCGAATAGTGGCTACAAAAACGGCTTTGGCATTAACTCATGACAGGCTGAGTGCAGCTCTTGCTTTAGAATAATCATGACACTTTATGTTTTGAATTAAGAATATTTTCTGTTCACAAACAGAATGGTTTTAGCATCTCCTTCCCCTCACAGGCTTCCAGGACAGATCTCTTTAGAAATTTTATAGGTTTAAAATAAACAAGGGTGTTAAGGATTTTACCTTTGTGTTCAGACATAGATGAATTTAGAATGCTAAAAGAACAACGATGAATATTGTATTTTAACACCATGAAAAATGAATCCCTTAGCATCCACCGGAGTTCTAATTTTTAGTTTTTACCATAGGAGGGCTTTTTTTGCCTGTCATTATTTACTTACTCCCTCTTTTGAGTAAATGTACTAAATAAAAGCCTGTTTAAGCTGACAAGCAAAGGCTCAATGGTAGGTTACTCTCATATCAACTCACATTCTTATGGAGAATAAACTGCACTATCCAGTCAATTGCCAGTCTGTCACAAAATGAGTTGCTCAGAGTCAAATGAAAGCTAGCATTTAGAAGTAAATTCTGCTCAGAGAGCAGAGCATCAAACTCATGTTAACAACTGGTAGCTCCAGGTCCTTCACGTTTTACTTGCCCTTTATTCTTTGTATTTCCCTCCTGCAGTTTTTACTTTTGGATATTTCAGTGCTAAAAATACCACTCATGCTGGTCCAGAATAAATCAGGCATCTTTTTTTTTAAGATTTCTGGTGCTCCAATAGTCACCATGACTTGTCATTTCTTGCTCGCTGATGTTATGATCAGCCTTTGTTAGGAATCTTCTCCCTCATCTATTAAACTTTATTTGAAATATCAAAAACATTTATAATCTATATTAGGATTAAAAAAAGTCAAACCCCCAAAAAGCTGCAACCCCCAGATTTCTTGTGAAGTTGGGAAGCAAAATACCCACCCAAAGCACAGATTGTCTCACCCACTCCAGACCTGTCTCCCAGTTAGTTCGTAAGGCCTGGGATGTGTAAAAGGCCACTTTTCCTGAGTTCTCACACAAGAGTACCCTGACAATAGTGTTGTGTGGAGTTTTGGACTGGGATTCTTGCAGTCTCTCCTGCTGAAGCCACCCTACTTTGTATAATAATTAACTAGACCAGGTTCAAGGCAGCCTCCAGCCCTTCACTGACTTCTGCACAGCAACCTATTGATGCTTCAGACTAATGTCTGGATACTATTCAAAACTTGAAACGTGTGCCAGTACTACTTAGTATTTTAGAAACATTTTCCACTAGGTAATTCAGCTCCAGAATGAGGGACCAAATCCCGTGTAAAATGACATTTCCTTTTTGGATTCTTATTTCAAGTATTTCAGTTCCTGCTGTAACGCTCTTCCCAGCTTCCAAAAGTTGTCTTTTTCTTAAGCATACTGTTTATGTTTAATTGCAACAATACCCTAACAGGTACAATCAGTACAGACGATTGCATTACACTCTTGTCTTGTTTTTGGCAAGTTTTGCATCATCATTCCAGCACATAAAAGTGCAGGATCCTCTGATACGCGTGTTACACAACCACAAAAGCAAGCTTCCTAAAGCAAGTACATAGCCAATGGGGAATTCAAAATACAGGATTTTGTACTTCATTAAAGGGGATAAAATTCAAATTAGGCATCTAAAACCATAATGTTCCTTCATTATTAAACTCTTCAGTTGTTCTTATGATAAAAGCTCTTGCATTCAAAAGCTTTATACACTCCTAACTTCTTTATTATTTTGACTGTCCTGTCACCTGGTGTCTCAACATTTCAAAGTTTCTGATCGTGTTGGTTTTACTTTCTCTCATTGTTAATAGGAAGTGATAAAATATGGACGTTTATATGCTGGTGCTCTCTGATTTTAATAATAATGTTTTCAATATCTCATAATACACACCAGAAAGCTAAAATTTAATTAAAAACTTGAAAGAAAAATATTTTTAAAAGAAAGTTTTGCTCTATTCAGGACAGAGGGGAAAAGGATATAATGTGAACTCAGAAAAGCAATAGCTTCCATTATTCCCTGTTCCCATAAGTAATAATAGTACTTATTCTGAAATGCGGTGGCTTTGTGAGCCTATTTCTCTGTGCTCACTTATTTTCCTGTCCTCACGATGATTACAGGGCACTCAACTTTGGTGTTTATTTTTAACTCTACTTTTTGTCCGTTCATGCCTCGCATCACAAGCTCGTCTCCCGCAGAACCTCGCTTTGAGAGCACATTTAAGAGAGACAGAGAGTCCTCCTATGTTCCCGTGCTGTCATTGTCATCGGCACTTCCACAGCGTTTATGAAATTTCTTGGTAAACTATGAAAGCGGGTTGGAGTTCTGCAGAATGGTTGCTTTTCTTGAAAGCACAGCTTCGTACCCTTTGTGCTGGCGTCCTTGCCTTTGTACTGCAAATGTTTTTATGTTAACTGCAAAATGTGCTCCCTTCCATTTGTGTGCAGTGACATTTTGTCTCTAGGTCTTACAATACACTTGTTTACAAAGACATAAGATCCCAGCAAAATGCGAACTGTTAAACACAAATTACATTTCAGTCCTCTTCATGAACAAGTAATATTACTGGAGATATAGGACTTCAAAGATATGTGGCCAGGATGAAAGGAAAATTGATTGAGAAATGGATAATCCCATTGTGAAAGGGAAATAAATGTATTTCCATATTTGTTATTAGTTAGGAACAATCTTTATTATTTCTGTATAAAGCAAGGTTACAGAGGTCCCATCAGACAAGCTGAAGTTTGCACTGTTAATAAGAATAAAATACCTTATTTATTTAGAAAAAATATTTATTTGTGTAGGAAAGCATGAATGCACTGGCATTAATTCATATGGAAGCTCTAAAAAGAATTTTTAATATCATTATACATACAGTACCATTAATAATTATTTAATATTTTTATAACATCCCATTGCTCTTTCACAAAGGGTTGCTATTTTCAGTTTAATCTCCAAAATCTCTAAGAGCAACAGAAATGAAAGCAAGGCAATATCACCAAAAAAAGTATAATCGAGGATCTACTGTCTGGTTTTTTTTTTTTTAAACAAATGATATAGCCAAGAAATGTCATGAGTTATAGGAAGCAGGTTATTAAGAACTACTTGAACCAGAAAATAGCAAGTCATACTAAATATTTCAGCTGTTCTTTCATTTTTGCAGTGTAACTAAGTGTTACTCTGGAATGCTATTTAACTAGGGACCCGCTGAAGAAATAGCAGACATTTTCCTACTATATGCACAAGCATTTGTATATTTTATTTGCGAGAATGCAGTGAGATGGAGAGTCAGAAAGAGAAGCACTGCATGGCTGCTTTGGTTTTCTGAGATCACGTTTTCCCCAAATCCTCCCTGTGAGAAAGACAAGAGTCCTGCTCAGCCTACAGACTGCAAGGCCTCATAATCTGTGGTATTAAACACAATTCAGAAATCTTAAGAGAAGCAGCTTGGAAAAGTGATCTTCAGCCAGTGTGACAAGAAAATAATCCCCTGTACTTGAAGAACAGAGTCTGTACCATTTCTAGTTCAGAATTACAGACTCACTTCATTGGCATGACAAAGCTGTGCCTCTTTACTGGAAGTGCTCCCTGCTTATTTTTTGAGTTCAGGGTTAACTTGGGCCACAACTTCAAGGTTTTTTTGTCTTCTCCCCATCTCTGCTATCCAAGAAAACTTGTAATACACAGAAAGAAAACAAACTCTTATGAAGTTACATGACCCCAGAAGCTGAGCTTTAAGGAAATCAGTAGATTTTGACACTGACGATACAGGACAGATCACAGAAAACTGTGACAGGCAGTCACTCAACAAATCCTTTTTGAGGGACCTCAGCACAAACAGCCTTGCTTCTCTGGAACTGCTCTTGCTTTGAGACTGGCTCTAGCAAGAAGAAAAATGGCTGTAAGTGGCAGACTCCTAGCCACCCAATGCTCCTAGATGAAAAAAAACCCACAAAAACCCAAACAAAACCCAACCATTTATCCCACCTAGATTACTTTGGCTCTCTTGGAAAGGCTATTTAGTCCAGACATTTAGCTACTAACCAGAAACTAAGCAGAACTAGACTCGTAGTATACCCAGTCTCTAAATCTAAATTTTATTAGAACACAAACCAGAACAAATAGCTTTTAAATATATAACCAGAAAGTAAAATAAAAATAAGTAAGAGTTTTATAAGAAATCTTCCATCCTATGTAGTGCATTTTTGCAGTGACTTCATGATCTGTTTTTTTCATCCTGCTTTGCCTCCAGTCCAGCTCTCTCACCATGGAGAACTGGCTATACATCTACCACCTGTACTTTTTTTAACCTGTTCAGGTGACAGGCTCTCCTTGCCCTGTTTCGCACATCCTGTCTTTCACTCCCTACCCGCTGTACTCTTCAGTCCAGCATCGTTTCCCAGCTGTGCATCTCCAACTATGCTGAGCAGTCAAGAGGACGCAAGACAGCCCTCCTCTCTGCTGCCCAATCACATCTTAACTTTAATAACAAAACACATTTGTAAACTTAAACAAATATGCCATCAGTCACATATCTCCTCCTTCACAAATTTATAGAAACACTCAGATTCTCTTTAGGGTAACTATGCACGTAACAGAAGATACAAACTCCACCTCGTAGCTACCAGGAAATAATACACAGTCTATAATTTCTGGTTGTATACACAGAAGTCTATCAGCACATTGAGCCAAAGCCACCAGCAACTTCATCAGCCATCACATGCATTTTGCAGAGTAGTGAGTCAGTCTGAAGATCCATGGCAGTTCCGAATGTGTATTTTCTCCAAGATGTGTAATACAAAACTGCCAAAAAAAAAAACCCCAAACCAAAACATATTCCTCAAGTCTGCTGAGCCACAACACTTCCACAATGATGGCTCCTCCCTTCACTGTCTGCTTGGCCAAAACCAGTTACACCGGCATCATTCCTTGTCAAGTCTGGCATCATCTCTTAATTTATTACAGATGCCCAATTACATTGTGTGAAGATACTAAATGAGGCAAATTCCAGACCTGTCGTTGGTGTCTTCCAATGACATAACAAGTGACATTCCTCTGACCAGGTAGGGACATCTGCCCCTGAGCTAGTGATCTTGAACTCCTTCAAGAAGGAGTGGGGAGAAACAGGCAGCTCTAGGTATGATTTCCCTCATTCAAAAGGACAGGTCAAAAATGCACCAAATGAATTACACCCAAGACAGCTTACTTATCCACCCAAAATATCTGTCATGATAGATATTCAGACCTGTTCACCCCCTGGAGACACTAATGCTCTCAACCCTTTGGATGAGCCTTTCCTCCCCAGGACTCAACTCCAGCCCCTGTCAAACTATTCTGTTTGGACTAGACTTATGACCTGACCCAGACAGCCACTCATTCACTCTTATGTTGTGTTAGGAGACCCACCTATACTAAAACAATGCAGCCGTATGGGCACAACTAAATTTAAACTGGTTTGCTTAGCATCCTCAACTATCAGCTGCTGACTTTTCTCACACCAGGGCTTCCTCTCCACCCTTTAATTTGAAGCTTGTCCTGAAAACTGCTTTACAGAACATACACATTCAACTAGAGTGTTTTAAACAGAAATCAAGAGCAATTTCCTTCTCCAGATCCGTTTGCTTGTACTGCAGCAGTATCTTGTTAGCCCCAGTGAAGAATGAGGCGCTACCGTGTGAGCCAGCATTCAGAAGAGCCAACAGGTATGCTCCTAAAGAACAAATTACAACATTTTCTGAGTATTAATATTAAACTCTTTTTAAATCTCTCACATTTCCTGCACATTTGTTATACCGACAACTTAAATGTTATTTGAAGCTGAAAGATTAGGAATTGAAAAGCAGGAAATTTGTCCCCGGGATTTCCACAGCAATTTTTGCCCATGCCTGGTGACGCTGCAGTGACAGCACTGCTATTAGCCCATATCACTGAGCAGCTGCAACAGATGGCGCAAATTTTACTCTGTAATAATGTCCTAACGACTGCCTTCAACTGAATGTTTCGGCTTTCTTTAGCTTCACAAGCCGGGGCCTGAGTTTTCCAAGGCCGGGGCAAGGCTGGCAGCTCAGGGCCGACCGCGCAGCCCCGCGCCCGCAATGCAGGCCTCGTCCAGGCGGACGCCCCTCGGCTGCGGGCTGGTCGACAGGCTGGCACACTAACTTCAAAACCCTGCGTTGACTCAGCGTAGTGTAAAAAATTTGCTGCCTGTCCTGTTTTCGTTTTCTAACCCTCACGTGCTCTTACTTGGGCTGTCTGATGCGCAGTCCGAGGGCTGCTCCTCTGTACCGTAACCAGAGGTGTTGCTAGTGCTTCACGTGTAATACTGCAGGTGAAATGCTGCACAGTTTAGTATCATAACACATCTCCAGTGCATATTTACATGCACTTCACAAACAAGATAGCATAGCATGAAATACCTAACACTTTCACGTTTTATTAGGACATAAATTCAAGCCTCTCTAGCTCCTAAGTGCAGCCAGAAAAAAAAAAAACAACCCCAACAGAAAGGATATTACTAATTCAGAAAGCTGTCCAAAATTAATCTACTTCCTTTTCAACCAAGCTTACATTATAGCGGAAGTCCTTGTTTATTTTACAGAGGCCTTTGATGTAGTTCTCTATTTCTACACTCAAATACAGCAGAGATCTCCAACATAAATCTTGTTCAGATTTGACACACAAGCCAAACTCCCTTTTCTAAACACAGAGAGGAGGGGCATGTATGGGCCTTGATTATGCTTTATTAGGTTCTTTACTAAAATCTGTGTCAGTGGTCCCATCAAGTGGGTGACACTTGATTTTTCTAAGAAATTATTTTTAGCTGTATGCAAAGTAAGGGTTTACCAGAGAAGGAAGAGGAGGAAAGGGAAAAGAGAAGGTAAAAGTTCCCATCACCCCATCTAATGCACTGTTAGCTGTGCGCTGCCGCAAAACTCACCCGCCATCTTTTTTAGTGCGTATTTTGCAGACAAACCAGAAATCCGCTGCTTTATAAACAAAGTGTTGCTTCAGCTGTTTCTAGGGAACATAACAAGACAGCAAAGGAAGCGCAAGACATTGGAAAGCAGCTGAGCAATGACTTTGCTTTCAGTACAAGGCCTGGAGATGCTGGGCCATTCCCTACCTACGGTAACCATACAGCCCTTGCCACCGTATTGCCAAAGCAACAGAGGTTTTTTTCAGCAGGTGCTTCCTTGTTGCAACAGTAAGTAGAGAAGTGGTGGCAACCCACCTTACTGAGAAGGTAACATGGCTCAGAAACTATTTACGCCGTATGACTTTAGGTTTCTAAGACGAGCGCCCTGACTCGCGCTCTGAAAGGTCATAAACTACTCAGGGCGCCCAATGCTGAAGACAGAAGTCTGAAGTTGGGTGATGTGAATAAAGGAACCATGGTGTCACCCAGGATGTTTGCAACTGAAAAAGGACTTGGATCTGAGTCTCCAAAGTACCAGTAACTGCCTGGAAGTAGGATGGCTAGCCAGCCTTTGTTTTTAGAACCAAGATCAACAAAATGTTTTTGTAGTTTGCCAAAATAAAAGAAGAAGAAATCTTGAAATAAAAAGCAAAACCAAATGGATTAAAAGCTTTTCCCTTCTTCTCTGATAGGCCAAAGTGAGCAATGGTGTACCACTGGCAGTTGAAAAAACATTGGGTCACACCAAAACAAACAAAATCATCATTAACTCAGCGTTTAAATCCTTCATTTTCTGACAAACTAAATACTTAATTCAGTCAAAGAGTAAATATTTCATTTCAAAGATAAGTGCAATTTTATAATTTTAACATTAAATTGACTGACAACTTGAAATAAAGACTTGCTTCAAAACTGGAAAACATAATAGTAATAAAAATTGTAAAATGCCTATCTGAAAAAAAAAGGCTTACTCCAGATTGCTTCCAGGTTCACCCCTTTTCCTCCTGCAAAAAGCAACATGGTTAAACTAACATGTCTGTGAAGACTTTTGTTGCTTTGAGTTCTGCATTTTAGAATCAACAAGCTTGCAAAGCACCTTTAAAAATAGCCTTGTACTACCAAATATCCCATCTAAAGCAAAGAAGTACACAAATCCTTTCCACCTGAGGTAACGGGATCAATTCTGTGGCTTCTGGTTTCACTTACCAGAGCAGTTCTGATGTATGTGAAAGGACCCAAAACCTAAAGACCTCTTCATAGATATATGCCCTATTTGGAAACACAGAGACACCGAGGAAGCAGAGTATTACTACCAGATTCAAATTCTCATAAGAGCAGAATCTACACCCTTCCCATTGGGAAAGTGTCATGCACTCAGAGAGGACAAGTGTCCTCTATTGAATTTCCTTGGCTGCTTCCTGAAATCTCCAGATGTCCAGCTCTAATGCAAAGAAAACCAAAGTTAGTTTTTAATTTCTGCCCAAAATTACATCACAAATTGTCTCTGTATTTCTAGTTTGCATTTTTTATTTTTAGAACATGGTTAGTTTTGAATATTTTGACATAAATATTTTAAAGGCCATACAGTTTTGAAATTATTATTCAAGTTCAAAGTGAAGACAGGCTGTTTCCATTATATCTAGGTTAAAAAAATTGTGGTATCTACGAGATTCTGTATGTGTCCTGTTGATTACAATATTCTGTAGACTCTAATGAATATAATATTACACTGGGACTCTAGCAGCATGAAGAAGGTGAGGATGGCCCTGTGGGCAAAGCCCAGAGGTCTCAGTCAGGAGAGGAGTGTGGGCCAGGCTCCACTTCAGAGGGGACTGGGCTGGTACAGAGCACTGGGGCACGTTCCTGGAGGAAGATGAGCACTGGCCTCATATTGCAAAGTCACAGTAAAAAGACCCTGCTGCCAGCAGATTTCCAGGCAGAGTCTCAACACAGGAGATCAGCATCACCCTCACTTTACAGACAGCAAAATAGAAGCACGAAGAGGACAGATGCTCTGTCCAAAGCAGCAATAAAAATGAGGTTTTCTGCATCCTAGTCCAGGATGTAGATGCCCCTACCAGCCTATACAAAAGGACTTAATATGACTGGAAGAGACACAATTAACAACTGGATAGACAGAAACCACTATTTACAGGCATGTCAGAGGCCAATTACTACCCTGAGTTTTAGATTAAATTGAGTGTGTTTATTTGTGTAAGACAGTATTAATCCCACTGTTGAGGCAAATGGAAGGATTTTAATAGAGGAATTTAAAGTGGGGGAAGTGAAGGCAAGGGGAAAAGGCTTGACGCTGTTAATAAAATAAACAGATGTCAGCACAAATAGACATCACTTATTAGAAGCCCTCTATCCGTGTAGCAGAATGACGGCTTATAAAATCTTTCCCCAGTGCTTTAATATCTAGTGATGAATGCAACTGGAAGGGGAAATGAATAAAAAAAAAGAAACCCTTGTCAAAAGTTTCCAAACAATTCCAAATAAAATAATCTGCTTCAAAATTATATTTTGGACAATTCATGCTAACTACTGGATATGTGTCGTTCAGAAGAAATAATTTCTCAGTGGAATTGCCTCCTTTGAAAAGTCACAAAGCATTTTAACAGCAGTGTTTGTACACTGTAAATAGCTCTAAGACTTTTCTTAAACTCCTGAGACATTTAAAGCTGAGTAAACTGGAAATTAGTATGAAGATTACCTTAAACAGTGTTGGGACACCAGCAAAAATCTAAAATGTTGAAGTTCTCAAAATCTCCTAAATAACTAAACATTAGTAAATGCTTCAGGTTTCTTCCACAGAAATGTCTGTACTCCAGTCATGTTAAAAGAAGATAAATGTTAGTGATGAGAGCTAAAATTAAGATAATCAGAATTTCTTGGATCAATACAAGTAGAAGGGAAACAACTGCAGGTAGATGTTGGGGAATTTTAGACTTCAAAATCTACTTATTCCACCATAAACCACTCCTCCTTCTTTAGAAATCCAACTTCTCTGTGAGGGAAGAATCTGTTTTTTTCCTCAGCTCTGCTGAGAGCTGGAGACTCTGGGAAGCTGAGCTGTCACTGCGGTGCAAGGGAAGGTTCCCAAAGGTGCAGGCTCACAGCTCTGCGAGGCAGCCTGCTGCCTGTCCAGGCACTGGAGACTGGGAGGTGTTCAAGGGAGCTTGGTTTTGGGACCCACAGTACTGTTGTGGGTGTCAGCTCTCCTCAGGCCTGCATGCAGCATCTCAGGAACCAGAAGCAACCTACTTCTAGAGTAGACTAGAGTCATTAAGACTTCTAGAGCATACATCTGATGTAGTCTTCCTAGGCTCCCTTCACAGCTAGTGGAGACATCTATTTCAGGATGCCGTGAATTACACCCTACAAATAAATATTTTTCATTAACTGCATGACAGCCAAAATATGAACCTGTAAGTTGCTCAAGCTTTGGTGTCTACAAAGCAAGAATTTGCAATCAATCAGGTGAATCTCATCCCAAGAGTCTAGAGAAGCTCCATGGCCACCAATTCATTGGTTGGAAAACATACTTTGGTTTTCCTGGAACTTCAGTGGAATCAAAATATCCCAGAAAAAAATATTCTGATTCAATGGTAAATGACCACAACAAATAATCAATGATGTAACAGATGATTGCAGTGAAACTTCTCTGAGAAATGTTGTGTCATCTGAATGCAGTCAATATCAAAACCTTTTGAAATGCCATCCTGAAGGCAGAACTTTTTCAAAGCTGGCCTTAACAGAAGATTATTTCCTACTAGAGAGAAGAGGGAAATGTGCTCAGTAACCCTGTTTCTCTCCAAAGAACTTAAGATGACTACCTTAAAGTCAGAAGCCTAAGGAAACACATGGTAATAGTTAAATCTTCCCTGAAAGACACACCTGAAGGGGAACAGACCCTCTGCTTTTGTGACACTCACCCACAGCATTCCCAAAGAAAAATTACCTCCTTGTCCTACTTGACATCTGTCTTATGTAGTCCCTTGAAGAAACAAGTTTATGAGATCCTTCAACAGCAACAAGCAGATTGCATAAAGATGTCATAGTGTACAGGTAACACCAGCGTACAGATACCACAGGTATTTAACTAGTCAAAGTGATGTCCAAAATCAGCATGTGGATGTGGGAAAATGCATAAAGTAAACCTAAAGGGGATGAAGTTTGTGCCTTTGTTTAGCAGAAAATGCTTCTAAGACACTGAAGTGATCCTTTTTGTTTTGATGATCTGCCTAGCAAATATTCAAAAACAGCTGATGAAATACAGATTCTCCTGTGCTCTGCAGTAATCTTCTTTTCACCTCATCAACCAAGAATGAGCTTCTAGCTTTGCAACTGTCCTACAAATACCACCACTCCACACCACTAAGCACTCTCTGATAATGTCCTGGCATTGGTAACAAACATCAGTCTCCTCTTATCTGACTACAGCAATGTATTTTGAAAAAGCTTTCCAGCTAGAATTAAGCAGAAAATAACATTCCCGTCATGAAATATTTTTTCAGGATAAAGCCCAGAACAAAGCTTTCTTCAAGAAAAATTAAGAAGAAGGGAAAAACAATACCAGAGTTACTCACACAGGAATAACTAGCAGCCTGACAATCAGCACCCACTGGAGGTTCAGGTTAAAGGCTTTTTGTCTGAACCAAGGTGAGCAGGAACTCAGACTTGAAATGTCCACATGGTAGGAGAGTGCTCAAACCACAAAGTTGCTTGTTACACCCTGGGGTGTAACAAGAAAAATTCTCCAGCCTCAAGACACTTTTCCAACAGAAATCTTAACAAAACTATCCTGTTCTGATGGAAGCTTGGCATTTGGCCAAACCTGACAGAACAGTAAAACAGTTTCAGGTAAAATAAAAATATCAGTCCAACAATCTCTACCAGAAGGTCAAGAAAAATGTAGCTCATCTGTCTAGGAAGAAGGATTACTGCAGACACATGACAATTTCACTTTACTTGCTCACCATAAAATATTTGGTTAATTCTTTTCTCCTTCCCCTGATGATGACATACAGTCCTAAAGAACTGCTTCACTTTTTTTTTTTAAAAAAAGCAATTATAGTTACAAGCATAAATAACAAAGCAAAATGCAACTGAACATAGCACAACAGAAGGTCACTTGAACAAGTCACGAAATAAATTAGCTAGATCTTCTAAAGAATCTCTTATTCATTAGGGCAGAGTTTCACCGCTGCTACAAAAGCAATAGACAATCTCAAATTTAGCGCACACACACACGCGCGTGCACCATTCCACCCTCTCCAGCAAAGGTGAAGCCTACTTACCGCTGTCATCACTCCTTTGTCATTATGTGAAAACACGAAGTGGCACAAACCCTTACAAAATTTGTGTTCAGGAGAGCTGCTAAAAATAACTCTTAGATAAATGAAGCTAGCTAATTTGTTAAAACATACCCTTAACTCATTTTGCTAAACCATGTACCATACTTATCTCTGCTTCCTTATAATGATGACTGGAACTTTCTATCCTACACAGCTCTTGATGTCAAACCTAGTATGCTGCTGTGCCTCCGTATCTGAAGTTTAGCATGTTTGCTTGTATTTGGTAGTGTAACTCCTCTAAGAATGTAAGCTACAAGACCAATGCAATGTACTGTCTGGATGCCAAACATGACTCATTTTAGTAAGCATCCAGTAAAACTTCCACCAATAGAATGATTTTAGTTATATTTTAAATCAAGTCTGATTCTTTACGAGACATAATAATAGCTTGATCGCTGTTGGGATTTTTTAAAAACTTCCATTCAGGCAAAACATTCCAGCATTTATTTCTAATAGGCCATAGCAGTTTAATGAATCCATAGGTATCTTTCCTTATATTCAAAGTGAATGTGAACTTAAAGGAGGATGTATTTTTTATTCTACTTTAAAGTCTAGAAAGACAAGTATTTGCAGAGATGGTTTTATCCTTCGGAAAGACAAAACTACCTGTGTCTTTAATTACAGCAGAAAATATTTCTCTTCTTTCAAAACTGTGAAATAAGTAACCTTGTATCTGCTAGATTACTTGGAAAGATACATTTGTTATAACCTCTTTTCCTCTAAAAATTTGTAAGACTAGTAGTACGGTCATCCTGGTTTCTCAAATAGAAGAATACAAACATTCTCACGAGTATTATTTTTCCCCTTCAAATCCCCTAAGTAGAAACAATATAACCTTCCCTTTAAAACATATGAAATGCAGGAAATATATAATGCAGCGTACAGGTTTCACTGTCCCTCACTACATCTTGTGTAGCTTGCGTGGCTCTATCCATCCTCCCTCAGCTTCCCCTCCCTTGCAGTACCTGATCTTCATGCATCTACTAAGGACCATCAGGAATGAAATGCAGTATACTTTCATTATCAGTCAGGTGTGTTTGGAAAGAAGAAATCAGGGACGAAAAAAGTCTGGAAATGGAAAGGTACGATGAAAAAACGAAGGCAACCCACTACAGGTGATTAGAGGATTTTAGGCAATGCCGTATATCTTACCTTATGTAAGATTCCACTAAGCTCACTCTATATGGCTTAGGTAAACTAAACCAAAATTAGCAGCATGGACTATATTAAGGATATATTAGCAATTTTTTACCGGTTCATTCCTCACTGGTCCATTTCAGCAGTAGTGTAGAAAGAGGTCAGGTGCAGGTATAAAGGACAGGTTCATAAAAGTCCTGCGTGTTAGCAGCTCTGAAGTTTCCATAGTTAAAACTATACCATTAAAACCTACAAATGTAAACAAGGCCAAAGGGACATCAGAATCATCAACAGTTAATGCACAGAAATGTGCTTTTTCACACAGTGCTAAATGCACTTTCTCCTTATCAAAAGTCTGTTCATGTATCTGCTACTGCCAGGGCTACTTCTAATGCGCTGTAATGGCTGTTCTCACAGCCTTGCTTGCTAGTTCCAGTGGTGAACTCAGAATGAGGAGCAAGTTCTGCAGCTTCATGTGCTAAAATTAAAATCTCAGTCTTGAAAGATTACATACAAAAATTAGTGAAATTTAATCAAAGTCTCTGATTTTGTTTACCAAAACCTGTACAAAAGTTGCAGTCCAAGAACCAACTGGCTATATTTTATTTTCCCTTTACAGAACTGAAACTAATTCCAACTATCTATTTTAGTAGCAGAAAGCTGTAAGAAAAATAAACTCAGTGAAATACATGGGGGATACAGGGATAGACCTGAAGTTCAGAGTTGTTTTGCTGCATTTCTATATTGTTCATCTTTAAATGTCTCTCCACCCGTAGCAAAGCCTGACTTTGCTGCCAGCTCCACTCTACTGGCCAAAATTACATAATTGCTGTCAGGTAGCTGGTTGTCACAAATCAACTGTTATACCCCTTGGTTATGTTTTAATACATGAAACTGCAGGATCACGGCAGATAAGAGGCATTACAGAACTAATAAAAGAAAAGTTAAAGCCTGAATAATTCATGTTACGGTACTTTCTAAATAAGTCTTGTATACCTACCGTAGTTTTTTAGATGGAACAAAATAGGTATAGCTCAATCGTTTGGTTTATTTTCTTTTCCCCCTCGGGTAATCAGGTGTCTTACCAATATGGCTATACAGTACTGCCCAGTCAGGATGTGCCTGTCAAAACAGGCTTTGACTGGAAATGCTGTTCTGACAAAATAGAAAATACAGCACGCTTCGCAGTAAAAACTCCACAAACCTAAATGTCGGTTTGTTTTCCCAGATGACAGTACAGTTATTTTCTGAACAGCTTTGTTTAATAAGTTGTTGGTATTACTACTACTCTGATTTGCAAGCCGAAGCTTTTAAGCAGCCAGAGCAGTTTCCAATGCACTGCTATGTCCTTCTGTTAGGAGCTGCTTATGAAGCAGACCACAAACCGCTTCGGCTCTACTTTTGGGTTTTGAGTGGTGTCAAGGCGTGGGCCTAGGGCAACATGCCCTCCAGCTGTCTAAGCTTTGTTGCAACATAGCCAAGGATAACTATGGCCTCACCTACATCAGAGAGTCATATCCTTCTCCTCAACAGTCCAGGTGCTCGTGGAAGCAACATCACCACCATACATACTTGCCACAGCAGTCACATAAATATCCAGAGCAACCTTAATATCTAATATCATAACTGATCTACATCTGTTATGTACCTATAGCTGCATCCTGTTACTAGGATAGTCAAAACAACTTCTTCCCTCCCTTCTACTGTTTTTTCTAATTTAATTTGCAGACACATAGTTACCCAAGAGGCACAGAAGCACTACGGTATCTGTTTCACTGCTCCCACTGGAGCAAGAGGTGAGATCCAGCGCTCGTTGATCTTACTGTAATGACTGAGCAACAGCCTCATGGCTAGCCTTCCTTCAGACATACATTCACAATGCAGAAGGATGGCATCATAAATCCCTGACTCTGAATGGCAGGACTGAGCAACTGCATGTTGGGATGGTTGGAAAACAATCCTTTTTCCTTTCAAAAGTATCTCTGCTGAAGTTTACAGGCAAAGGTGGTGGCAAAGGCCTTTCAGAGCTATGGAAATTCATATTTCTCCTTCCCTTGTGGGAATGCAAATAGGAAAATTTCTATCTCGCTCCAAATATAGAGTCTGAATGACCCCAATAAAGAAAATCTGTTCAATCTTCTCATCTTCCCCTGAAATAGGAGCTTAGATACCAGTAAATAAATAGACAAACTAACAATATTCAGAATTAGCTCACTGGTCAACTGCCTCACAATTGTTTAAAAAACACTGATCCAGTGCCTCCTTATGAAGAGAGGAGAATAAAGATAACTAGCCATACACTCAAAATGCTGAAAGCCCAATTGCATCGAGCATGCAGAAAGACCAAGGTCCAATTCATCATGAAAATGTTCTCTCAAAGCTCAACTAGTGATACAAGACTGAAAAAAATAATACTGGTATTTCAATACTTGTCCCCTAAAGACACTTTTCTGTTTCCATGGCAGTAGAGTCCAAAACTGTGTAATTTTCATGTTACTTAAAAAAAAAAAAAAAAGCCTTCACAGGGATAAAAATTCAACCTAATAACCAAATGGAGGCATTCTGGACTCACTGAGCTGTCAACATATTAAAGCCACTGTGCGAGACATTGCTGATACTATGGCAGAAGTGAAGAAACATTTTTTCACCTCCTACACAACTATGACATATCCCTAAAAAAGAACTCGGTATGCCACAATCTATTGGACTCAGGATGAGAGCTGTGCCATTAGTCCTCTGGTGTCACATCTGAACTGCTTTGGAAAATAAACAGCATAGACCCAAATTGTTCCTATGTAATAGCACCCATCTATCCGGAAATCAACTGGAACTAACACTGTTATACTTATAAACTATTACACAATCAAAAACTAGCTGCATCTCATATAAATAAATAGAATAAAAATAAATAGCAAATAATTAAAGACTGTTTCTATGTCAGGTCTTGTCTGTAGTAGTCTGTGTCATCCTTGATACTATCAACAGCAACAAAAATACCTAAAAAGAAGCAAAACCTTTTTGCTGCTTCAGGCTCCAAATGTGGCTGGTTTCCCTACTGTAATCAGGAACTGAAGTTAATCACACTACTTACATGAGTAAGAAGCCTAAATTCAAAGAAATTGCTCCAAACAACCCCAATTATGTCCTAGATGGATACTAATATCAGGACAGAAATAACTAAAAAATTTAAAATTACATTGTCTTTACAAGTCCGTTTAATCTAGAAGTACTTAGTCAGGTTACTACTGACTAGTAGTCAGTAACCTGACTACTAGTCAGGTTACTCAGGTGCATTCAACTTACCCTTTCCACACCCTAACGTAATTGAATTTTCTCAAAGTTTAGCCAAAATTTGCAGTGAATGCTTTTGGAATAACATCAGTAGCAATATACTAGCAATGCATTCCCTCCTTAACTACTTATACTCCACCCTTATACTACTTATACCTAAACACTCGTTAGCAAAGAGTAGAAAACAGGCTTCTCTTCCTTACATCCCTCCCTATATTTAAAACAAATGCCAACTGTGAAAACCAAAATACCGATACTGTGTGAAGTTGGTAACGAACTGACAAAATTACAGTTAAGAACCTCTAAGCATAAACATTTTTTAAGATGAGATTCACTGTGTTCCTCATACTTGTGCCACTCGGGCTGCTTAAACCATGGGGGTTTTAGCTGCTATTATTGGAGCTCTGCAAGTGGAGAGTTTTAGTAAGTCAGATCATGAATTTTTGACTGTTTATCCATGACAAACTTTGAATAGGACCTGCCCAGTGACATCCAATGACCTAGAAAGCTACCCCAGTAATTCAAGAGAAATGTTTGCTTATGCCACCGGTTCATTTCAACCATTACGTTTGCAACATAAAACCCTGGTAAACAGGGTGATGATTGATTGATTGAATTGTACTGAATATGATAAGCGACCCTGAGATGGCTATTAGCTCGATCCTGCCACTTCGCCATAGCAACAATGAGATACAAATGACTATTCATACTTTGGTTTAACTACAACCAGATTATTCTGGCTTAACCTACACTGATTTTAGTAGCTTTTAACTGTATGGAAAACGTGATGAGGCTTTGTTTCTCTGTTGTTAACAGAGACACACTTTTGAGACAGAAAAGGTCTGAGAGTGCTGACATACCTATCTGTAAGTAGAGAACTAGAGAGTACGGCTAATGGGAATGGCTTAGTTTTTCTTTCTTTCTGTGGTTTGGAGTCAATTATCTTATCTCTACAGCGACATTCACTGTTTCCAAAGAAAGATGGCTGCTTACTAGTAACATTCAGGGTTTTCTAAATGCCATAATTTAGACACATCTGAGCCGTCCACTCATTCTGATTTATTTACATGCCTTTTTTGCTCATTTTGCATAGAAGTTACAACAGAATACTTTTTATACAGAGCATTACACATCAATTTTACAAAGATTTCCAGAATCATGTGCATTACATCAAAAGATCTGTTTTTAGGGTAGTAACATCACAACCTCGCAGTTGTTTAGCACATATAAGCTACTTAGACAGCAGAATTTAATTAATAAATTTACATCTACAAAAGGGCTAAAATGCTAAATTTCTTACTTGTACACAAATTGCAAATTTGGGGACATCTGACCTTTAGAGCTGGAATTCAAAAAGTTATATCTCTTTTTCCTTAAATATTGCCACAAAAAATCATTACTGAGGCTCTGTGGAAGCAGGTCTCTCATTTGCTTTAGCAAAAGTCTATGGACACAGGAACTAGAATGACAGTTATTTCTACTTTGTCAGAAAACTAAAACATAACTGGAAGCAATAATGAAGTGGGATTTACCAATCTAATGCCTGGAAGAGTTCAACCATAAACTAATCTCTGCACAAAACCATCTTCGGGGGGGGGGGGGGGGGGGGGGGGAAGGTAAGTAAAAAAGGGTTCTTGGAATCCAGACTGTTATTTTAAGCAGGCCAAAACTATGCCAGTAAGGAAGTTAAGACTATGGTCTTCCTTTTTTAATATTTATAAAAAAGGTATAAATCATCTGTGCACCAGACTCTTTTTGGAGTTTGTGATAAACACAAAACTTGATTACCCAAATAAAGCTATTCAGATGAAAAAATAACTTGCTTGGCAGTGAGAACTGATGATGATTATGTATATTGTTCACTATTAATAATTTTCTAATGAGTTCCTTAGGAGAAACATATATATTTTCAAATCCTTAAAACATACACAAGCTAAGTTCAATAATATTTACTAGAAACAACAAAGGTTTGCATTTCTTCAGAGTACCTGCATCAGCAGGGATCAATCTCTCAACTTTTCAACCCCAGGAATAGTTTTCTATTAAAAAATTCTGAAGTACCCTGTGTTATTTTATAATTAGTCCTACTTCTTGGCACAGTCATGATCCAAGATAATTGATAAGATAATGAAAAGAAACTAATAGCAGGAGGAATCCATTATTAATTTTTTGTGTGTCCCTACACAAGGAAAAGGGTAGACAACCATACTTAGGTCTTCATCCTGTAGTCATACTTCTACTTGCTTGAGGGCAAGCATGGGCAATCTTCAGGACCGATGCCATAAGTATACCTCCAGGTACAAGCCTGTCTGATAAGACAAGACTTGCAGTAGACACAAGGGGAGCCTTGCTAAAATCCAAAAGGCTGTAGCAAAGCCCTTCCTGCCATGCAAGTTTCTTTCTAGTGTCATAGAAAGAGATTCCATAGTTGATGGAATCTTATTTTTGTTGGCTTAAATAACACAGTTTAAAATGCTGTTGGGAACAAAATGTTACACATTTCATGTGTATTTTTTCTGATTACAAAGAAGGAACTGTTCTGATTAGACAGCAAGAAAAGTGAAAGAAGAAAATAGAGCAATTAAGTTTAAGAGTTCATTTATTTCATAGTCACTGGTATACAGATTACAGTGGTAAATTTTTCAACTCATTGGAATTTCATATGAAGAGATACAAAGCACTAATTAAGGTAGAGGAATTCAAACCTCAGTTGAGGTAGAGGAATTCAAGCCTCAGTTATACATAAACTACATAGATGAAAATGAAAGGGGCATCTGTTTAAGCTGGGATATTCACAATCCATAAAGCAGTAAGTCTGCAAACAACTAAACGCTCAGTAAATGTTGCAAGATTTTGGCATAGTTGTGAACTATAGTCCATGAACTACAGAATTTAGGTTACAAGGGAGAATGATTGGAGAAAAACCTTACTTCATCACATTTATGAACATACCAATTTGTTATAAGATGTTCCTAAAAACAAAACGAAGAAGAAATGATCATGGGTTAAAACCAAAATAAATAAAAACATAAATATCTATTTTATTTATACTCTAGTGAACAGACTGTTCTTTACGAATTACCAATAAACTTCACACACGTTGTTCTAATCACAAAAAATTGTCTGCTATTATGTGAAAAACTCAGATTTGGAAAGAAAATATAAGTATCATACTGAAATGGACTTCTTGTTGGTGAGGTACTCACTGTTTCATTATAGAATACACTTTTTAAAGAAGAGCACTAACATAATCTAGGCATTACAGATGTGTAATGTTGTCATATAAGAAGGTATATATAAACCATAAATTTAGTACTTATGATCACAGAAATCTGAAGTAAACAGTTGCCTTTGAAAGACATCTTTCATTCACACTACAGAAAACACTACAATAAAAGCATAGCAATTTTAGTAAAAAACCACCATTGTTCTCGTTTTATACGGTAAGTAAGGAAGTGAGTCTCTCTCTAACACTCAGGAAGTGCAAATTCTCATCAAAACCAAACTAGAAATACCTATAATGCATTACTGCATTAAGGGAGACCCTGGTACCAGCTCCCACCTCTACGTTCATAGTTCCACAAGAATCTCCACCGTAAAGAAACCTGCTGACCTTTTCTTAAGCCTGACATATCTGTTGTTTGCTGAGTGACTATGAAATTCAGTAACAAAAATGCCCTGAGGCTTGAAAAGTCCCTTTTCACTGGGACATGAAATTCCACTCAGGTTTGCCTGTACAATGAACCATCAAAAAATAGAGACTAATTTAAAAAATTATTACTTCCTTTCTCTCATTTGCATTTTTTCAAAAACCACTGGAAATAGTCTAGTAACCAAAACTAGATGTTTTCTGGATCCAGGCTTTACAGTACCAAAGCAGGAGCAGCAGCAGCTACACTTTGTGTATCGGATGCATCTTGGAGTTTGCAAAATAAAGTAGAAAGGACAGGCTTTGCGATGGAAATGATAATTAATTAAGAAGGACTTTTTCTTTTTACCTTTTTTTTACATTAACTTCTACAGAGAGAAAAAGACTGTGTGCTTGTGCTTCATAATACTGAATTATTCTTACATGAAATAAAATGCTTGATTTAATATTTTAAACAAATACTGAGTTCCGTCATTTATTTATGCTGATTACTGCCAATCAGCAGTCCAATCTTGGTTCAATTTACAGCAGTTTTATAGCACGGCAACGCCAATGCCTTTCAAAAGTTCTACACCTGGGCAAGGGATTAGAATTAAGACCACAGATTTAATTAAATTTTTTAATTTAGTTACATCCTGGAGATTATACTTTGTATCCTAGAGAAAGGATATACTTCACATTCCAATTTCAGTCAACTTGCTCTAGCTTCATTTATGAAAACCTTACTGAAACAACCAATATCACGTTTATTAGCTTGTACTCACCATTTTACGAAACGGCAACCAAAACAACCTGGGATCCTGAAAACCTTGAGGGACAAGGTTTCTGTATTTTTTTTCAACATACTCCACCTATTTAAATTTTATATCAACCTTTTACTACTTACTTCTTTCAATCTTATATTAACTTTCCTTTGAAGTACCAAAATTCTCCACCTTCTTTGGTGATATATTTGTTTATTTACAGAAATGTAAATTTAAGTAATGTCACCTATTTTGGGATATGCTGAAATCATCTGTAGTTTGTAATACAGAATCAGAACCTGAGAGTCCTGGACTCGACTCCTGCCCGTCTCTAACTTGATCCAATTACGTATTCCTAAATCCTGGCACCAAAAGCAGCTAGTTTCTTTCTCGGCACCAGGAAAGGGTATGTTCCCTCATTTTCAGTCCCATAGGAAAATATATTGGAAGATCTAAGCTTCATCTCATCAAGTTATCCAATTTATATAATTAAAATGAAAAACTAAACCCCTAATGTACAGAAATATTATGGTCTACATGCAATGAAAGCAGGTTGCTGATTTTAGATCATAATAGAGAAAATCAGAGCTTTACTAATTTTCTCATCCTCTTCTACCATGGCATGTAGTATGATATATTCTTTCTATTTTCACACCACTCAGTGTATGGCTGAGCATAAGATCTGAATTAGCACTAATAACTCCTGAGAACAAAAATGTACTGGTTTCAAAGGGTTTCAGAAAAAGCTGATGGCACAGTAAGAGTACATGCCATTGGGGTATATCTTCCTGTCTATCACTAACTCTAACACTTGCCCAAGGTAGAAAAGAGCTTACATGTGACGAAGCAAGATAGGCTTCTATTTACTCATTACGAAAAATGGGTATCCAATCTCACAGTTTTGTGCATCTTCAAATTTCTAAATTATGCTTAGAGTCTAAATCAAAAGATTTTAACGCCAAAGTTTTCTGTAATAAACTTCTTGAGCGTTAGCTCTATATTAAAATTAATTACTGCTGTTTATAAGCTACTGACTTGAAAATTCATTATTCAAAATGAGTTTTAAGCACTCATTTTAGTTTAATTCAAATTATCAGAGTGAAATACCCTGAAAAAATTACGTCCACTAATAGATTAGATAGTTAAAAGACAGAATTCTGTCTTTAAATATAGTACAGAGACCTGACCTCTCCTGTAACATTTCTATGGCTACACCACCATGAATCAGAGACCACCTATACTGAAATCTCCCTTAATATCTCTGTTAAGCAGATAATTCAGTTCTACAATGCATTTAATAGATACAATAACTGATACACCTTAAAAAAAAAATCACTGTATGTGGACAGAAACTGCCTAAACTTTGGGGATCCAGCAAGATCACTCGAGAATGACGAGTTCATTTGCTAATGAAGAATTAAATCTCCGGTTACCAAGTGAAGATAGTGAAAAGCAATGTTTGTATATAGGAAAAGTGAAATTGGGTTCCTCCGATTTCCCATATCTTCCAGATATGCAAATTTCCTGAGGTAAATAAATGTAAACCAATGCTTATCAGGAAGAAAGAATTGACCAAAAAAACCCCAAACACCACAGTATTTTATAGACAAAACAAGCAAGGAATTCAAGCCAAAACAAGTATGAAGCCTTTCAGAAATTTCAAAGAAGTCTTAACTTGCAACTATCACCAAACTTAGAATATTTAGAAAACATAAGTTAAAATACTTACTACTCTGAAGTTATCTGATTTCTACTTTTAGCACAATATTTTAAGATATACAATGTTAAGTTTTTCTACTCACTTTACAGTAAAACAGGAGACATTCTGAAATAACATTGGTGCAGCACTACATGTACGTTGAATGCCCACTATTCTATGACCCATGTTTAAGATATTTCTAAAAACCAATAGTCCCTAAAATTTTGTTACCATTTTAAAGTTATTTTTCCCCATTTCCTCTCAAAAACATCTCATTCATCATTTTTAGAGCCACCAAGACCAGTTCAGAATAAGAGAATTACATTGCAGCCATTACTACATTTCTTCTTAAAGCCTCCCTTAGCAAGCACAGGGTCTGTGTGAAATACTGAATGCATGGGAAAGAAAACTTGACACTGAGTCTAGCAAACTACATAAAATAATTTTTAAATATGCTTAGAATATTTTACATGAGATACAGCATATCTACACATTTCAATTTTTGATGATCATGCAGTCCTTTGAACAGATTAGCAGCAATGAAGGAAAAAATTTGGAAAAATTAAAAATTTCTTATATATACTGTTAAGACTGAGTTTATAGTTCCAAAAGGGTTGTGGGTTAATCAATAACATTTGAAGAAGAGTAGAGAAGGATAAGAAACATCAGTTCAACACCCAGAAAAACAGACGGTCTTGCACCTAGACAATGTAGCAGCTGTGGACTTTAGTGAACTGCCAAGAATAATTAATTCTGAGGGCAGTCACATAGGAAAGCGCAGCTACAGGTTTTGGTCCACTGAAACTTTGAGCAAGCCAGACCATCCGAGGCTGGAGCTAACTGACTGCGATTTGATGCGGTTTCTTAAGCTTCGGGAAACGAGGCACATATACCCGCGTGCACAGATCTCCATTTCAGTTCCACTTACATCATTCCACAAGTAGGAGAACTAAAAACTACTTAAGGCACTATGTGTATGGGGAATTATCTTTGAGATTATGGGCCATTCCCACATCTGCCGCAAAACATGAGCTGATAGACAGAGGAATTTTCCAAAAATGCTTTCTTTGGAGAATTAAATTACCTTTGTAGATGTAATAAAACCTAATCAGTGCGTTTTCTGAACATGTTCCCCAGGTCTCTCTTTCTCATAAATATTAATGTAGAAAATCAGAGGCCAAGTCATTCCAAAATTCATACACTCTCTGTATAAATTTAGAAGTTTTAATGTGGTATTAGCACACAGAAACAGTAAACATCACACTTGGTTTTTAATACATTTAAATGTTGAGTATTTTCCAGCAGAATACTCTCAAGGGACCTAATTAACCAAATGACGATTTTTTAGATTAGCAAAGAAGCTAGATATGTAGATGAAAATACAGACTAAGAAGTTGGAATTTGCACTAGTGACAAGCATATGTTTTTAATCTCTGCACACTGTGGTTGCATGAGGTGAAGAACTGACATTTATTTTCTTCTTTTTATTGGGTAGCCCCAGGTTATATAAGGTTATTTCACATGAAGACTCAAAATGTTGTCTGTCAATTCTCCCATTTGTGATTATATTAACATAAATGAAACCATTATAACTGAACAACCTCCAATCCAGGACAGGATGATTCATAATTGATTGATGTCTGGCATCAGTGTCAGGCAAGAACTTGGCTTCATGGCTACCCAGAAATGAATGACAATGATTTCTTCATCAGATGACAGGTAGGATAAAATAAAGATGAAATAAATTTGAAATATCATAATACTAAACAATATGAATCAAAGCTGTCCGGTAAATGAAAATGGTGTCATCCACTCAGTAGATTATCAGACAAGTCTCCCACAGAAATCACTTTGCCAGTTTAATTCATTAATCAAAGTTTTGGAAAAGCTGTTTATAATTAGCATTGTGTCTATCATTAGAGCCAATATATAAGCAAATACAAATATTACCCTTTACCCTGACTGAGCTCTTGGATGTATCTTTAATGTTACCCTTTCTAAATGTTAGTCTCCCAAAACACTCTTCTGTTGATATTTTAGTATGCCCCTAAAGGAAGGACCATGAACAGAAAATTAGTCACAATGACAGAAAAACTTTATATTCAGTTGGGGATACATATGCTTTTAGCATGTTATGTATTCATAATAACTTCATTTGTTCACAAATAAGTCCCACTGAACAAGAAGGGTACTAACGGGCATTTTTTAAGAAGAGTTTAAAAAGAAAGAATATTTTCAAAAGTTTGCTAACATGTTGGTAGGTGTGCATACATTGTGTATATCTATTTATCTAATTCACATACACATGTATGTACAAGAGTAAATGTATATTTTAAATTTAAAAAGCAGCATCACTAGTTTTTGCTGCCTATTTCAAAGATGGGAAGACATATTTTTCGTACGTAAGTATGAAGCAAAACACTTTTTTATTCCATGAGAAATATGGTCTAGCTTTTACCGCTCTACGTAACAAATATTTTACATATACTTCTGCTCTTCCATTGAATTGTACGAGAATGCTGTGGATGGTTTGTCACATCGCGATTAGCTCATTTTTCACAATGCTCTCATGACACTGTATATCATTTACACAAGGTTTATTTCTCAAAATCCCATAGCACTTTTCTGACAACAGATGTTTTGAAATGCATCCTATTTTGCTTGGCAAAGACTTATTTTAATGGGTTTGACAGTATGATTTCAGTGAAGAATTCAGTGGTCATTTAACTCAGTTTAGGAAAACTAAAGAGAGACTCTCCTAAATATCCATTTTGTAACTCATATAAGGTACTTTTAAAGCAATCAGCTTTATAAAATGTGTTTTCTTCCAAATGATTATTCATTCTAAATTATTCTGCATAAGATGTTTGAGTAATGACTTCTGCTTGATTGTTTCTTTGTTTCCCTTCCTAAATAGCACGCAACTTTGAATCCACAGGTACTCCATGTATCACTTTACGCATCATGAACATACACAGTAAAAGGGACGATAGTATTTTTTCAGCAGGAATTCTTATGGATGAGCAGTAATTCTGAGACCTTAACGTAAATCAATGGATAAATATCGCCATGTGTCCATTTGAAGGATTCTTAGAGAAAATAAACTCGGGGGTCTGATGCTGCAGAATTTACTAGTGAATAGCCCTTGTTCTGATTATTCTTACTGAAATCATCTGTGCCAGTGGTATGAGTTAACAGTTGAGCTATATTCTAATCCAGTTCTCTTATTCAAGAATGTCACAAAGTGCCATATGAAAAATGAATGAATGAAGAAGGATGAGTTCAGAAGTCTCTTTAAAGCCCCTTTCTACCTAAGAACATGTTTGGCATCTCGGTGCTGTGAGACAGTCATCTCCTCCTCAAACCATAATATAGTCAAATACACAGTTTTCCTCCAAAAAACTGCACAGGTGGTCGAGAACAGTTGCTCAGTTAGCAAATCCCCCTGAACTTCTTTTCCTGAACAAGCATCACATATAGAAATCCACCATCATAAACCAAGTACTCTAGTCTTCTTTTTAAGCACACATGCAGACTGCCTAAAAATAAGCCACCATAGATTTTGCCATTGACATGTTCTCACTCATCTTCCCTATATCACTGTACTATCTAAAAATGGCAAGATTTAGCTTGCATTAGGAGTTACAAGAAATAATCCTTATAGTAATAAAGCCGTGTAAAAATAAAATTGTATGGATTTTGTCGATTTATGCTATTTCAAGTATGAAGCATGGAAAAAAAGCAGGAAGGATCAATCAGGACAGATCACTGATTATGCTTCTTAAAATTATCTTCCGACCCAACCTAAAGAGGAGCTATAGTATACATACCAAACTACAACACATGGTGGCATTCCCTAATGTAACAGAGGATGGCTCGTACCTTACCATTGACTGGTAGGTATTAGCCATGGTTCAAGTGATACTTAACATTTTCACTCTTTGTAATACAATCCTTTTGTTCTAAAACTACTTGTTTCCTGAGGACAAGTACAAAGTAAGTCATCACCATTTCTGAACGCTGTTGAATATTGAGTTGAATACCACAAAATTAAAAAAATAGAGAAGTCATTCCAGTATCATTTAACTCCTTTTATTTCTAGGGTTCTAATACAAAGCACTGATAAAATTCAGTCACCACGGTACTAGTTTTAGTCGTCTCAGTTGACTACTGGCCACCTACCCCAAAGAAGAACTGCCTGCAAAACTTCTGGTCTATACGAAGCGGCCCTGATCTGGGATGGGCAGCGAGCGGACAGACCCACACCCGGGCACCCACCGGGATGCAGAGCAGCACTCCCACAGCTGCCAGCTATGCCGTATCGCTCACTTTGGAGAATGGGAAGCGGGGAGCGGGACCCCTGCACTACGGTCAGGCTATGCCTACCAAAGCCAAGCGGGCAGCTCAAGGAAGGGACCGGCGAGCGACGGTTCCCAGACACCGGACACTTAAAAAGCTTTCCGCGCTGTGTGCTCTTTGTCCTTTAAAGAAAAACACGGGCGAGACAGGGACACACGGGGCCACGGGCAGGGCTCACGCCACGCCGGTCGCTTCCCCCGAGGGGCTTCCCGCCCCGGAGCCCACCTGCCGTGACCAACACCTGAGCCCCAGGGCGGCCTGGGCCCGCCGGCCGCGGCGCCTCGGGCGGGGCGGCGGCGCAAGCAGGCAGGCGGGCAGCCGCCCGCCCGGCGCAGGCAGCCGGGTGGCAAGGCGGGGGTCCCGACCGAGGAGCCGCCGCGCCCCTCAGCCCGCGGAGCCCTTCGCCCGCTGAGAGGAGCGGGGGCGGCGGCTGGCGCCTCCCGCCGCGGCGGCGCCCGGCCCGGGAAGTTTCTCGCCACAGGTTGCCCCCTCCCGCCCGCCCCCCCGGGAGCCCCCCGGGCGGGCCCGGCTACAGGGACGCACCTTGGCGCCGCAACCGCCGCTTCTTGAGCCCGAAGATGCGGACCTTGGAGAAAATGTCCACCAGGTTGCCGTTGCAGAGCCCGCGGTTCTTGCTGGGGCTGTTCCGCCTCCTGCTGGCCGAGGGCCGGTCCCAGTGCTGCTCCCTCGCCTGCCGCTTCTGGCGGATCAAGCCGCTGGCGATGGCCGCTGCCATGGCTGCTCGCCGGCTCGCCCACGCCGGCCGGCGCCGCGACGGGGAGGGGGGAGGGCGGCGGCGGGGCGCTCAGCCCCGGCGGGGACCCATCCCCGGGGGCGCGGGCGAGCGGGAGCCTCCTCCGGCCCGAGGCGCGGCTGCAGCGGGGCACCCCCGCCCTGTGGCCCGCGGGAACTGCCGCCGCCGCGGGTCACCGCATGGGTGCCCCGCCGCCCCTCCCGCCGTGGCCCGGCGCAGGGGCACCTGCTCCGGCGGCGGGTGTCTGCGAGCGGGCTGGCGGCGCGGAGCGGAGCGGAGCGAGCGGGACTCGGGGCAGAGCCGCGCCGGGTCGGGTCGGGTCCGGCCGGCAGCGTCGCCTCCCGGGACTGCCCCTCAGCCCCGCGTCGCCGCCGCCCGCTCTCCCGCCGCTGCCATCGCCGCGGCCGGGGCGGCTACCGCCGCCTCTTCCAGGCTCCCGCCTGATGATTGCCAAGTGCTTCAGAAATCAGCATCTGGAGAGAGCAATCTTCTTCTCCGGGGAGAGCTGTAATCACGGCTCTTCAGTCCCACCCCGCTCCAGCCTCCCCTACACACACACGCACGCACACACACACACGGGCACGCACCGCTGGAGCTTTTTTTGTCCTCCCCAAGGCGAGGGGCGGCCAGGGTGCAGGGGGTGGAGGAGGGACGGGGGAAAGGCGGGAGAATAAAGCAAAGGGGGCGAGGGGCGGAGGGAAGGGGTGTTGCTGATGCGGTTTTCTGGTGGGAACCAGCGGGTTCCCGGCGGATCCGCCGCCAGCTGCCTCTGCTCCCCCTTAGCTTTCCGGACGGCTTCGTGCGGGGCTCCCTCCCCGCGGGGGAGGAGGGCGCTGGGCGCTGCCGGAGGAGCGTGTGGCCCTCCCCGTCCTCCACCGCCCACCCCGGCACACCGAGGCACCCTGGCACGCACCCTCTCGCCAGCTCCCTCTCACCGGCTCCCTGCCGCCCTGCCCGCGGGCGGCCCCCTCGCCGCACCCAGCGGTGACACCGGTACCTGTCCCCGTCCCCAGGCCAGGGAAGCTGTGGGGGTAGAGGAAGGCGGGTGAGGGGGAACGGCGGTCCGCCCAGGGGCACCCCGCCCCGCGGCAGCCCTTCTGCCGGCCAGCTCGCCCGCAGCGGGGCAGGGGCACCCGTCTGCCCCTCCTCGCGCCGCCCGGGAACGGACGGGGCCGGGGGTGCAGTCCGACGGGAGAGGGGTTTCTGCGGCGTGCGAAGGTTTTAGGGCCGCGAGGAAGAAACACACCTACGAGGCTGAGGGGATCTTCCGCCCAAACTGACACGCGCTCTTTGGGAGAAAAGGTTATAGCACCAGCAGACTTCTAACTCGGAACACGGACTGATTTCTGAGGTTTCAGAAATACCGAAGGAATTCCATAGGGCACCCGCAAACAGCCGCAGTAGGTAGATTTATTGATCACCGGCACCATGTAAAATTATTTCTTAATTTTTTTCATAGTCTACGTCTTGGAGCACTTGAGCAAGCACCAGCCGAGCTCGCTAGACACAGAAAGCCTGAGGAGTCTCTGCCCCGAGGAGTTCACAATATACTGCAGATAACAAATACCATGCAAAATACGACATCTCATTTCTTTCCTTTCACCTCTTTCTGTTGGGTCTTCTCCCTTTTCAAAGAAGGGCCCAATGTTTTTCAGATTTACTTTCTGCCAGCCTAATGGTGAAACTTCCTGAAGTTGTAACAAACCAGAGGAAAGTAAAAAAAGGAAGCTAGCAGCTACACAGGAAAAAAATGCAGAGTTATCCTATAAGGAAGGGCAGATGCTCACACAGGGAAATATCATGTAATAAATATCTAATTTTTATACTATTTTCAGAATACCCTAATTTCTTATTAGATGGTTCTTGGAGTTTACTTTGGATGGTTTACTTTGGAGTGTAAATATCCATCCAGAATAATTCACTGCTTTGCAATGCAGAACCTCGTAGGTAAGAGTAGGTTCTTGTTTCAGCAGAGGCTTCAGCATCTCCGATATTGACCATTATTTCCCTAAATCATTTAATCTGTAAAGGGCTATTTTTAGACAGAGGGCAGAAGTGTATGGTGGGAACTCCCTTATACAGGGATTTTGTAGTAATACTAGACCAACTAGGAGCAGAACATGCACAATCGGATCCGGATAATACGTTTTAATTCTATTTAAAAGTGTCTCTAAAGAGATTCAGCTAAAACACTCGCACTGGATTTTCTGTCTGGCAATTTTTACAGATCAGCAATTTCCTTACATGGTTACAATTACCCTAACTAATGCAATTAGACAGAGAGGGTTTTGTTTCTTTTAATTTAAATTTCACTGTAGTAGTTTTGCATACTGCTTCCCTTTTCCATACTTCCCAGCAGCGGACAAGACACGGTGTTGCCTTCCCTAAGTCTCCTCAAGACAGAAGCGCTCCTCCAAATGCTGCCCCAGTGCCCCCCCCCCCCCCGCCCGGCCCGCCCCGCCCCCGCCCCCGCCCCGGCCCCGGCCCCGGCCCCGGCCCCGGCCCCGGCCCCGGCCCCGGCCCCGGCCCCGGCCCCGGCCGCCCGCGCCCGGCGCGGTCTCTGCCTTCAGCACCATGGAGAGCGGAGCGGAGACTGAGCGCCTGTGGCTCTGGGGCGTCCTCTGCCACGGGCGGAAGAGGTGACAGGACACAGCCCAAAGTCTCCTGCTCGACCTGGCTCCAAACAAAGGAATGAATGAGAAGGGAGCTGAGTGAAATAAAGGCCAGCCCTCCGCTAGCCTTAATTTTCACGGGAATTTAGGACTGGAATACATACGGCCCTAACTTTTGCGTGAGAAATTCTCGCCATAAAGATGTAGGTTCCACGTTTCCTTTCGCTGGAAGAACGTCTTTATATTATCCAATGATGCTATCCACTATATACTATCTACTACTATTGTTCCTTTTCTGTAGTTTCCTTCAAATACTGGTCCTTTGCCAAAACACACTGACATTTCTCAATGATATGATGCTCAGGGTGATGGCAAAGAAAGGAAAGAATGAAGGTGAAAATGGGCAGCATGCCTATAGACAAGAGAAAATGTGTTTCCTACTCCAGAGATCAAAAACAATAGCTTTCTACTTGCATCTCAGAAATGCAGAGCAGTTGTTTACAGCTTGAGGTTTTGCAAAGAAAACTCAAGAGAGCCATCTGCTGTCTTAACCTGTGATAAGATGTGTGCAATTCTAGTCAAAGTGAAGGTTTTGCTAACAGATGGATTACAGAAGTATGAACATATCGGCTACCTTAAAGACGAGTAACTGCATAAGATTATGCATTTAGGACAAATGGAAATATCTTAGTTATAACATTTGCTACATTAAAATAGAATTTTATTTCTGATTAACAAAACTCTGGATATGAAAACAAACGATTAAAAGCAAAAGAGGGGGAAAAAGGGTTTTCAATACTTTCTATTTTCCCATCTGTTCATTTCTAACTACTAATTTATCATGGATTTCGGGAGTTTTCTAAAACAAAAACGTTTTATAATCTTTAAAATTACTTGCTTGAATGAATTTTAGAGGAAAGTATTCAATGGATATAAAGTGTGCATAAAATACTTGCTTTATTATATACTTGGGTATGAAACATTATTATTCCTTAAATTTATTTTTTGCTGTATTACTGGGGACAAACCATATTCCATTTCATCTAATTTAAAATGTAAATTACAGTGTGCTATTTTCAGGCATCAATGTTCAATATTTAAATACACACCGTTAATACTTGTATATATACATGTACTAGTGATACATAAAATGCTTTTATGAGGGCTTCCATTTAAAAAAATGAGATGCTATACTTTATATACAACCCTAACCTAGATCCGTAGGGTACAAAACTTACAGAATAAAAAATGTCATCCTTACGGTTTAAGGGTTGTGGGGTTTTTGTTTTGTTTTGTTTTTTTCCCCACTTGTATGTTTTGCATTAGTTTGGGTAGAGTTACAAGCTACAGAGTAATTTTTGGTCAATGCAGACATGAAAACACTACAGAGTTCTTCCTTTCATAAACCATTTCAATATAAACAAAAATATCTTTCTACAGGTATGTTCTCACATACACACACTCCATCCACATATACTCCTCCCAGATATCCTGAAACCATTCCTCATATCAAAACCAAACCAAAACAAATCAAATCAAACCAAACCCTAAGAAAAATACCCCAAAGTCCTTACAAGCATAGATTTTCTAGAAGTGTAAAACGCCAGATTATTACATTGCTACTAAACATGTTTTAGTTTCACGAGCTCTAGTAGTTTTTATGCACTTGCTTGCCAACAGTAGGCACACACAGCTTGCTTGTCCAGTTAAGTACTCTAGAACATGATGCTGTAAAGTCAACCTATCTTATATTCTAGAAATCATTAGTTCAGTATTGTGAATCTAGATGTTCTTCGTTGAACATTTCATGTCACTGAAAAGGAATTTTTTTTTTAAGATGGTGTGTGCTATAGTTGCAAACAAGATGAATACCTTACTCCTTAAACTTCCATTCAAACTGGAAAGGCTACTCTAGGGGTAAAAGTACCCATTTAGGCATAACAATTGCAAGGTCTGCATAAGAGTACATCTGGGCCATTCGGAAAATTTAATGTCATCCCAAGAAGAGATGTCTCAACAGTGAAAAAATACTTGTTTATAAATTCTGAATTTAAAAATTTATAAATTATAAAATTAATCAACATTCTGGTGCTTTTGATAAGACATCAGACTGATTACCAGAGTGCTGTTTGCAGCTAAGGTTGATATTCTGAACATTTGTTGGCGCTGATCAAAAATTTGAGTGTTGCTGGTAATTTTGGTGGACCGTAATTCAAGCGTCTGAATTCAATTTACATACTAAGACCCCTCCACTCCCACAAAATGGTATCATAAGAAAATGTGATACAGTTCTACAAATAGGATTATTCATATAAATAGAAACTGATATCTGCCCAAGGCACACAATGTGTACATGGGAGGGGGTCTTGGTAAGCAATAGTAACTTCCAGTTCTTGATTTAATTTTCTTGGGGGACAAAGCTAGAGCAAGAGATACAACTTCATAACTTGAATAAGATGAAAGAAATATGGTCTATGGCTTACTCTGTAGGTTGGTAAGTGTTTAATTTAAAAAAAAAATAATTTAAAAAACATTTGTCAACATAAAAGGTCATATTTTTCATGACCATACTAGTATGAACATATTAAATCATAGATCAGAAATCCCTTTTCAGATAGTTTAAGTGCATTCCATGCTTATAATAAGCATGGTTATGGTTATAGTATGGTTGTGCAATGAGCTTAAAACAGTTTAAATTAGATCAGTTTTACATATTCTTCTATGTTAATCTGGATATAATTCTCCTTCTAAGTTATTGTTAACTTCTCAGAATACAATGTGCTGTGAAGCACTACAATTTAAAAGCCTTAACACCCTGAATACTTGATGCTGGTTGATTAGACTTTGAAGAGCATTAAGAACAAAGTTTATTAAACATGCTAATATGCTTCACAGAATTTGAATATCTATGCTTTTACACTGTTCTATATTGAAAGCACTCAGCATTCAGTCTCAACATTCACAATGCACTCAAGGAGCCGAACTCATACCTACTAAAATTTACTGAATTCATAGGATACAATATGTAGTAAATTGTTTAACTACATCAGGTGAATCCCTCCAAATAAGACTAAAGTAAGCTTCCAGTATGTTGTTTAAAGGACTGCACATATTTTAGCCAGCTTCCTCACAGGCTTTGGACTTACTCAACTTTATGTATCCAAGTCATTAGAAGAACCGTTGAAACAAAATTAATGTATATGCTAGAATAAATTAATCCACCATGCAAGGAAGTCCTACATTAGATGACTGGTTATGCAGAGAACTATGAAAACATAAACATTAATATACATAACATCTAAGGAAGCAAGAATGGCTATAGCAGCTCAGAGCCAATGGCTTAGCTAGTGCAATATTTGTTCTGCATTGACCAGGGACATTTCTTTCACACATTACCTGGGATATGTCTGCCACTCGAAGGACTGAGTACCTCTACGCTAGTAAGGATTCAAGTTCATTTAGGGAACTGAAAAACATTGTCTTGTAGATGACCAATATGACTGCACTGAATGGATATTGGCTTATTCTTTGGAAATTACATAATTCTCAAATTGCTTGGGTTTGCTTTTTCTTTTTTGACTTTGCTTTCCTGCTTTCCTTAAATTTAGCATTGATTATACTGTGGTAATGAGTCTCACGAATAGTGCCGTGTCAAGGAAAATACCTGCTTTAATTAATTAGAGCTTCATTTTCAATTCCATCGGCTAACTCTTCATTCTTCAACAGGGAGAAGAAAAGTGAATGGAGATTCTTATGCTACTTTTAACAATTGATCTTTCAGCAAGGTAAGACGCACGATTACAGCTCCTAACTATTAGCACACCACCCGTGACATGTTTCATGACTCTTCCTAGTTTTCAGCCTATCTACCCTCTACTTCTGATACCACTTCTTTTGAGACCAGGTGAACAAAAGAAATCAGCTGGATTGACAGGAGAATCTGAACAGTACACAGATCATATGAGGCTCTCCAGGATAGCTCACCCAGGCCCAAAACTTGTCTCCAACAAATCTCTTTTAAACAATAGTTAACAACAACAATGACAAAACAAGAATCAAGACCACCTTCAGGGGCAAATCTGTCAAAGTAATTAAAAATGAAATACATTGTTGTTTCTGCAGCAACATATATATATATATGATTTTAACTTTAAATATTAAATAGTCAGCTTAAAGAGAGATTCTTAATTACTAACAACAGAAACACACTGCCATTTATTTTGTTCCCACTGAAGCTAATAGCAGAAGATCTGCCACCAGAGTGCTTCAGACAAGGCTCCCATGACACAAGCCAGAACAACGACTTTCGTTAAAGAAAAAGAAAAAAACAACCCCACATCTCTATCCACACAGATGCACAGAACAGTTTAAGATTTAGAGACCTAAAAACAGCGTGGAGAGCTTCATTAATTTCTCATACACACAGCTTAAAACAACATCTGTTGCATTTGCTTATCTAGCCACAGCAGGACTTTCTTCTCTTTTGCCCGACTTCTGAAACATGCAACAGAATTTGCAATTATTCTCCCAAGTAACTGAAAGTCCCTGTAATGTGAGTCTGCTTAATTTTGTTCTACGGAAGCAAAAGGAACGCCATTCCTGAAAAATTTGGTCGCTACAGTGAACTTCGTCTGGAGTCAGTAGAGCTGGCAGAGCATGACAAAGTGTAAGCTGTTATACCTGCTTGACAATACTCCCCTGTGAGGGTTTCCTACTCCTAGAATAGAAAAAAAGTTAAGGAGATTGCAATGAGCTTACTTGCAGTTTCTTGATTGGAATCATCACAAATATTATCCTAAACACACATTGATTTTTGCTGCACAAGTTCTAGGAAAAAAACATGGCCTATAGAAAAGTAGCCACAATATGAAAATTTCTAACTATAAGGAAAAAAAATCAGCTCCGTGGACAACAATGATTTTGGGGAATGTTTACCAGCATACACATAGGGCATTGTTCCTTTCATAGACTTTGACACTACATCACAATATTTATTCATTCATTAGATGTTCACTTTCGAACTGGTATCTTCATAGAGGAATCAAATCCTTTAGTCTTTTTGTTAATGAAATAAATAATATCAGTGCATACACACAACACACAACATATACAAGTACAAAATGCATGAATATGTAAAATTTCACAAAAATTTTTTACACATATATATGTGAGCATTTTTGTATTTATGAGAATTTGGGGCAGTCGGTAAGGAGATATTTTTATTCAGATGCCTTGTCTGAATACCATTTAAAAGTTAATAACTTAGAATCATCGAATCCTAGAATAGTTTGGGTTGGAAGGGACATTTAAAGGTCATCTAGTCCAACCCCCCTGCAATGAGCAGGGACATCTTCAACTAGATCAGGTGGCTGAGACCCCTGTCCAACCTGACCTGGAATGTTTCCAGGCATGGGGCATCCACCACCTCTCCGGGCAACCTGTTCCAGTGCTTCACCACCCTCAGCGTAAACAATTTCTTCCTTATATCTAGTCTAAATCCACCTCCCTTTAGTTTAAAGCCATTCCCCCTTGTCCTCTCGCAACACGCCCTGCTAAAAGTTTGTCCCCATCTTTCTTGTAAGCCCCCTTTAAGGATTGAAAGGCTGCAATAAGGTCTCCCCAGAGCCTTCTCCTCTCCAGGCTGAACAACCCCAACTCTCTCAGCCTTCCTTCAGAGGAGAGCTGTTCCATCCCCCTGATCATTTTCATGGCCCTCTTTTGGATCTGCTTCAACAGGTCCATGTCTTTCTTATGCAGAGCTGGACGCAGTACTCCCGGTGGGGTCTCACCAGAGCAGTGGAGACGGGCAGAATCACCTCTCTTGACCTCCTGGCCACGCTGCTTTGGATGCAGCCCAGGATATGGTTGGCCTTCTGGGCTGCAACCGCACATTGTTGGCTCATGTCCAGCTTTTCATCCACCAGTACCCCCAAGTCCTTCTCGGCAGGGCTGCTCTCAATCCCTTCATCCCCCAGCCTGTATTGATACCAGGGGTTGCCCCAACCCAGGTGCGGGACCTTGCACTTGGCCTTGTTAAACCTCATGAGGTTCACACGGGCCCACTTCTCCACGTGTCCAGGTCCCTCTGGATGGCATCCCGTCCCTCTGGTGTGTCGACCGCACCAGTCAGCTTGGTGTCGTCTGCAAACTTGCTGAGGGTGCACTCGATCCCACTGTCTATGTCATTGATGAAGATATTAAACAGTACCGGTCCCAGTACGGACCCCTGCAGGATGCCACTCATCACCGATCTCCATCTGGACATTGAGCCGTTGACCACTACCCTCTAGATATGACCATCCAACCAATTCCTTACCCACTGGACAGTCCACCCATCAAATCCGTACCTCTCCAGTTTAGAGAGAAGGATGTTGGGGGGGACCGTGTCAAAGGCCTTATGGAAGTCCAGATAGACGACATCTGTAGCTCTTCCTTTCTCCACTGATGTAGTCACTCCATCATAGAAGGCCTCTAGGTTGGTCAGGCAGGACTTGTCCTTGGTGAAGCTATGCTGGCTGTCTCAAATCACCTCCCTGTCCTGCATGTGCCTTAGCATAACTTCCAGGAGGATCTGTTCCATGATCTTCCCAGTCACAGAGGTGAGACTGACCGGCCTGTAGTTCCCCGGGTCTTCCTTTCTTCCCTTTTTAAAAATGGGGGTTATGTTTCCCCTTTTCCAGTCAGTGGGAACTTCACTGGACTGCCACGACTTCTCAAATACGATGGATAGTGGCTTAGCAACTTCATCCGCCAGTTCCTTCAAGACCCACGGATGGATCTCATTGGGTCCCATGGACTTGTGCACCTTCAGGTGCCTTAGATGGTCTCGAACCTGATGTTCTCCTACAGTGGGCGGCTCTTCGTTCTCCCAGTCCCCGCCTTTGCCTTCTGCGGCTTGGGCGGTGTGACTTGAGCACTTGCCAATGAAGACTGAGGCAAAAAATCATTGAGTATCTCAGCCTTCTCCATATCCCAGGTAACCAGGCCTCCCATTCCATTCCGGAGAGGGACCACATTTTCCCTTGTCTTCCTTTTATCCCCAGTGTACCTATAGAATGTTTTCTTGTTGCCCTTGATGTCCCTGGCCAGATTTAATTCTATCAGGGCTTTAGCTTTCCTAACCTGATCCCTGGCTGCGCAGACAATTTCTCTGTATTCCTCCCAGGTTACCTGTCCTTGCTTCCACCCTCTGTAGGCTTCCTTTTTGTGTTTGAGTTTGTCCAGGAGCTCCTTGTTCATCCATGCAGGCCTCCTGGTGTTTTTGCCTGACTTCTTCTTTGTTGGGATGCATTGCTCCTGAGCTTGAAGGAGGTGATCCTTGAATGTTACCCAGCTTTCCTGGGCCCCTCTTCCCTCCAGGGCTTTGTCCCATGGCACCCTGCTAAGCAGATCCCTGAAGAGGCCAAAGTCTGCTCTCCTGAAGTCCAGGGTAGTGAGCTTGCTGTGCACCCTCCTCGGTGCCCTAAGGATCTTGAACTTGTCTGCACATGATATGACATGTAAATCTCAACTTAGACTTGGAACCTATATCTTCTGTCTTAAATTATTAGGAAACCCCAAATGCCATCCAAGCAATAAATATATATATATATATATATATAAAACCCCATATAGCCCAAGCTTACTGACGGTGTTTTTCTAAAGTCCTCCAAAATATTAATTTTAAATCTTTACCAAAGGTTTTCTTGCTTTCCTCAGAACAGATATGAAACATATGAAAATGTGAGAAAAAATGTGTTATATTTCTGGACTTTAAGAACAAGGAAGATGATGGATTTTGGTCGTCTCACAGAGACCCAGGAGAAAAAGTACATTATATGCAATACAATAAAATGCTGAACAGAAAAGACAGGATGAGCCGAGACATACATAAATTACTAGCTTGAGAAGCGGAAGGATGATTCCCCCCAAAGTACATCCAGTAATCCTGTAAGTATAGAAAGTGATTGTCACCAGTGACAGGAAGGATTGGAACATGGCTGTCTGCACACTTGCACGCAAACATACACACACACACACATCCACAATATCACTTTGTGGTGGAAGAAAGCATGAAGGACACTCCCTGGCAAGTAATTTAGAAAAAAATAGTCATCTTTTCTGCTATCTAACCTAAAATTGGCAGTGTAATTAATTTGGCAGAAGAACTTTTTGATAGTCATCTGTCTTTGTTTACAATTCTTCTACCATTTATTTTCAAATAACTTTTGTTTTGCAATCCATTTGATACTATTTTGAAGACTATTTGCAAGGAAAAAAAAAGCCCTGAAACCTGAAATCCTGTTCTTTTCTTGTTCCAGAGGCAAGGTAATAAAGTATTTCTCTGGGTACTAATCAGGACAAGGTAAGTCTCTGAAGGGAGAAAGAGTAGCTATAGAACAATGCTGGCTAATGCTGCATTCATCCATAGGGTAAGACTTGATCTATTCTGAGATTTTTCGTAAAGGAACATCCCTTCCTCTGGGGTTCAGACACAACTAATGTTTTCTAAAAAAAGCTATATGCTGTGTTTCCCTCTTTCCAAACAAACAGAAAAATCAGTGCATTGTCTACTATTTCTATTGAATGGAGTAAATTAATGACAGATATAAATCTCTGAAAACAAGTATGCCTTAGCTTCTTTTTACTTAATCTAGATATTCAGGAGTACCTGACATGATAACGCCATTTATATTAGCATAGGAAGCGACTTTTGCTTTCCCCCCCCTTAATGTTTCTTTCACTCTGTATTATTTTCTTTGATTGAAAGATTTTCTTTGTACTGACACACTATTGTTAAGCAACAGATGCAAACAAATATTATCTACTACAAAAAAAAACACCAGAAGAATATTGATTAAAATAACTTTGTAGATACCAGCCTTTTCTCCTCCTCTCTTTGATAATCAGTCTACTTCAGCTCTAGCTTCATCATTACCAGTGGTAATTGCTATATCAAGCTGCACGTTTCCATTTTATTTCTTCCCAAATAGAAACATTGATTTCTTCTATACTTCATTTATATGTTTAAGAAAAATCTAGCAAAACCAGCAATGAATGCTTTGACCTAAGGAAAAAAAAAAAAAAAGAACTTCTGCTTGCCTGTCTTGTTACTTACATAAATTAGAACATCAAGACAAAGTTAATAGACTTTTAGTAACATTTTCTTTATTTTGAAGATGCGAGAGCTAGAATATAATGAATACTACAATTATTTTTAAGTCCTGAAAAAAATATTGCAATACCTGCTCATATTACTGTGCTGATATTCCTGGCTATTAGTTCAAATACCATAGCATTTATTATTAGCAGTAATAGCATGGATGCTCCTAACATAGTGACCTGATTTTACAACACAGTCCTACAAACCTAAATTACAAAATATCTCGCAGTCAAAACTTAACTCATCGAAACCTTTCAACAGCATATTGCTCTAATGTGCAGTGCAATTATCCGATTTGCCAGCAGTGGACACTGTTACTCTAGTTATCCACAGATATATTGACTTGCAACACACACAGGTAAATTTTTCTTTTATTACTTGCACTGCTCTAAGAACTTGGAATTATTTGTACCAGACAAAAGCTGAGTAAAAATTGTATGGTAGGAATAGTTTTCAACATCTGTGTTATAGCAGACAGACTGTCCCTTTCTTTAAAAAACTGTTATTTTAAAGTAACTTTAAGAAAAATAAACACCGACTTATTCACATGGGATTACTTTTTTAAATCATAATCATTTCAAGTCATAGAAGGTGTTCTGATACAAAAAATGAAAATTTCTTCATTCCTCTTTTTCACAGAATGACGGTTATGACAATGAAACTGTACATCTTTTGCATTGTTTCTATAAAATTGTTACCAGTAATGAAATCAGCAAGCTAAAAAATTCTAAACAGTATATTTACTTCAGTAGCCTGTACCATTTGTTGAATAATATAATTGTTCAAAATCTGCAAAGGACATGTTTTACCCACTGATACTTTTACAGGCACTTTAAAGTTAAGCTGAAGTGTAGGGTTTTGGCTAGGAAGAAAAAATAGCTAGCTATAAGACCAGCACAGAAAGTTGCAGAAGGATTAGCTAGGAATCAGCCTAGCTAGTTGAGTTTCCATTCTCTTAGAGACAGAAAGAAATCTATGCATTTAAACCAATGCACAGGTTTAATCACAGATAATAAATATTATCTTCTTAGACACAGTTACAAGAGTTACAGCAATCACCTTCTAATCTCAACATTCAAATGAGTCATTAAGCTTCCCCTAAAATTCCCATCAGTCTAACACTATTATATAAATACATTTTTCATGTAAGAATGTGTAGTATCTTAACAGCATAATGCTCATTGTCTGGCTAATGCAGCTGAAAACTTACAAATAGGGCCTAATAGTCTGTCTCCAGTACGTGTACACAGGACCCCCAGAAAGTCTACAAGAACTATGCTTTTTGTCATATGAAAAGTCAGTTGCAGATCCAGCGTATCTTTTTTCTTTTTACTGTTCTCAGTTAGTAAATTGATATGACTTACCGTGCAGAACTGGCAAAGCTGCACATGAAGCAAGGAGAGGGTCATGCCTTTATCAGTGGTGGGATAGTCTCAGATCAGCCTAAGGCTGTTATAAAATTGTCTCCCAGAAAGCTGGGAAGTTCAGAAAGGTTGGTGTGAGGTCTAGCTTCTAGCTGGCTGTATTTCAATATTTGAGAACCTTGAGCATCCACTGGGTCAATGACTCTCTGTTCACAGCCTCTTATTAGCTGGATAAAAGTGACTTAGAAGCCATCAGTCAGTGCATGAATCCAGTCAAAACAGAACAGTTGGGCTAGACTGAGAGACTGCTAAAACTGTCCTTCAGTCACATCAGCTCTTAAACCTGCTCAGCCTTGAACACAGGTAGGCAGAACACCGTCCCTTCCCAAAACCTACTTTTCCCAATCCATCCACCTTGAACGGAACTTGCTACTGGTCTACAAGGTCGCTCTTCAGACTTAAGCCTTTGGGACTCATCTGTTACCAGAAGTCTCCAAATATCCCTTGCATTGCCCTTCAGTGTTCAGGTAAGCTTTGTGCTTAAAAAAATGAAATAAAATAAAAATTTCTCACCAAGTCTCAAAGCTTTTTGACTTATTTCCAGCCTTAGTTTAAGCACTATGGAAACTTGCTTCAGCTACAGATGTAGGGAGGAAGAGCTAAATTAATACCAGGAAACAGCTTGATGAGTGGAAGCTCTCTTTGATGCAATCCAAACTGTGCTCTGTAAATAATAAGTGAGCGGTTCTGTCTATGCTAGACTGATAAGGAAGAACAGAAGTCATTAGAAATGGAACATGCTGGCAGCCAAATTGCTGTGAACCATAGCTCCTTGACTGATGTTCTCTCTCCAGAGACAAAGCAATCCTTTCTGGGCCTTAAAGGCTCACATATAAACAATCTACACATCATCTTTTTTTTTTTTTTTGGGGGGGGGGGAATTGCTTACCATTGCAGTTTTACACATGTTGAATAGGGTACTATAACATGCTGTAAGTATCACTCATATAAGTAAGTTTGTAACGATTTTTTTTACAACTGTGTTATACAAAATAATAGTGTTTTGATGCCACTCACATTTTTTAAATTGACTGCTAAAACCTTGGATACAGGTAGGTCAGCTTCCTATAGAAATCAATTTTTATTATTTTAAATCTCCTAATTTAAAAAAAAAAAACAAAAAAACAAACAGCTGTCTCTCAGTATGTTGTGCGAGGACGATCAACCTTGCATATCATTTCCTTTGAAAAATATCAGCACCTTGCAGACCAGCTTCCTCATTATTTCAAGATTTGGCCCACACCTAAAGAAATTTGCCTGCTTAACATTGCTGAAGGCTTAGAGGAAAACAAAGAGCGAGCACAATGATCTGAAATAATGATGTTTTGTGATATCCATTATCTGTTATTACCATCTGCAAATCACTTTACAGTTTTATGCAAGGTTTTGCAAATATATAAAAACTATAAGCTTAGAAGTGTCAAGTGATGAAACTTCTATTTATTAAAAATATGAATTTTCTTAATTGAAAGCATGTAAATGACCAATAAATGTACTGAAACCTGGCTTTTCTTTACTGTAGAATAATTTAGTTTGAAAGGGACCTCTGGAAGTCCCTTTGCAAAAGATTTTGTAAATCAAAAATCTGTGCATGCAGACCTGGATCTGAACAGCATATAGATATTTCTAAACCTGGTATTTTTGTTTCCCAAGATAGAATAACACTTCTGTCTTACAACAGGATCTTTTAATTGAAAATGTATGCAAAAAAGATTAAAAATATTTTATTTCCTACCCTATCAGAACACGATTTATTTTTGAAATTATTTATCAGACAACAGCACATTTAAACATGTGGAGCTGTTGGCAGTTTAAACCTTGGCTGTTCCTTGTATGCTTCACATGACATGGGATTTTCTGAAGCACAGACAATCTTTACAAATTCAAGTAGACTTTCAAAAAATGATTTTCTGATGGCCTTGATTTATGAACCACAAGATTCAAACTTTTACTCTATATGAAATGATCATTCAATGGTCTACATAGGTTTAAATATGAATATCAGTAGTTACCTGAGAAAGCTTAAGCGACTTCTCCAAAGATTATCATGGGACATAATTTCTTGCACTTTTACTTAAAAAGAATTTCTTTAATAATTATGCTTTTAAAAGGCATAGATTTATACATGCAACACATAGCTACATACAATTTTTCCACTGCTAAAAATGAAATGCAAAACTGGACTCCAGAAAACAAAACTTCATAGCCTATCAAGAGTGGATATAAAGGAAAAGATAGCTACAAGATGGATGGGCATAAGGTAATATGCATCTTTAAAAGTCCTCAGAATTTTTTTGCTACAAGGATAAAGAAATTACAAATATGGTATACGTATACTCAAACTGTAAACACACAAACATTAAAGAGACTGGCCAATAATATAACTGAACGTGTTCTTCAAAGAAACCAGCGCCCAATTTAGTGATCCAAGCCAATTTCAAATCTAGTCAATACTGAAGGAGCTTTGCTTTCTTCATTCCAAGTATTCAAGAAAACAATGAGGCTATAAAAAAACCTTTTTGAACCGAATGAGCAAATCTTTTTTGCAGACTGAAAAATAAATTGGCCGTTTTTGTCTGTAGAAATAAAAGTATATGGAGGAAAATGCCAGCAAAATTGTATTTACTTATTTTTAGAAGCAAAAATATTTTCTAAGTAAAGAGTATCATGCTGTTACCAATCAGCAAATCTGATCTTACTGAAATGGAAATCTGTATCATAACATATCATATATAGCAGAGTTAGAGCAAATATTTTAGTAATTTCAGTCATCACTAACAACCTTAAGACTAAAAGAGAAAGAATGGTATCATCTCTAGTAAAAGATATAGAGATTGTTCAAGGAGAAGCCTTGCTCTGTGCCTCTTTTTGATCTGCTCCAAACAAAAGCTAGGACCTTTTGTTTCCAAACAAAAACTAGGAAAGATCAGTGGATTTGATGGGCGAATCCCGTTCATGACAAAGTTGCCTTAACATGAATTATCACAGAGTTTGAGTTAACAGGGACCTTCACAGTGGTATTCAACACCCAGAATGTGGAGGCATTTGGCCAACAGGTATTCTGAGTTGCGGCATGCAAGACCCCACTTTTCTTCCACTGACTCTAAAGGTAGTCTTTAGCTTTAGATTCAGAAGCCTAACTCTGCTTTTCTGAAATGCACCTCTAATGCTTAAAACAATCTAAAGTATTTAAGTTCCTATAGGGTTTTATACCAACAAAAAAAGTTTGAGATAAACTTTTTAAAAAGGAAATTTTCAAAGGTATTAAAAAAGTTATTAATTTTCCGTAGTTAATAAATCCTTGTTTGAACTAGGCTTTCTGTATTGCAGCATCAGCTGAAATATCCTGGCTTTTCTTTTTTTCATGTTTATAATGCTCATGCTCATCAGAACTCTTTAGGCCATTTAAATTTTCTCACAAAAGCCAACAAGGGTGCTAATTAAAAGATTATGTATAACAGTTTTAGTGTGAGGCATTGAAACATTATCAAGGATTACTGACTTTTACACATTCAGTGCTGAAACTTCAATAAATTTGTATTGTAGCTCTGATCATTTTTCCTGGTTATTCAGTGATGCCTGAACACATCCCAGGATAGATTTCCTCTTTCTTCTCACTACACTTAATCAATATTCTGACATATCACCAAAACCTACTCTGCATGTACTTTGTTACATAAAAAGGCTCCCGTTGTGGCCTCATCCTTGAAATTAAAAAATAAGGGCTTTATTATCTGGCTAACAGAAATTAATAGTAGTGTTGGCACCTATTCTCTTTATGTTAAGAGCTGGCTATCTCTTCCACTATTTCTCTGCGGTTAAGTGGCAAGATATTGTGTTAATGGTGGGGGTTTGGGTGGGAAGAGGGAAGGGGAATGAGAGCGTTAGATGAAAATCTGAGATGCTCTTTGTTGTAAACCACTCCTGGATTGCAAGACATTTTCTGAGAAGGAAGAAAAACATTAGTCCCCTTCACATACTCTGAACCTAAAAGAATATTTCCATTTTAAAACCTATTTCCTAGTTGAGGTAAATATTTGTATTAAAATACTATATAGTCCGTTGGTCTTTTATATGTGCTTAATGCTAAGTCAACTATTAATTAAAAAAAGCTACTTGATGCAGTTCTGTCATAAAATTAAACATTATACCTTATTTTGTTGAGACAGAAGACACAAGTTCATTCCTTCTAACCATCAGCACATTTTGGTATTTCCTTGGGAAACTGAATTTTAATTTAATTTGTATTTAAAGGCAAGCTAAAGCTACTGCCCTGCTCTGGGTTGCTCTGCTCCAGATGAACACAGAAGTGCAAGCAAAATATCCTCTCTATTTTTCCACAAGATCTCCTTGCAGATACTCAGCTTTCAAATGGATATTAATGACAACAAAGTGGCTTTTCCTAAAACATATTTTCTCTGTCCCTTTTCTCTATTTGGTGGACAGCACCATTAATCCCCCTGTTAGTCTGCTCCATCCCTTTGGCTTCATTAACTTTGCCATGCTACCAAAAAACTAATTCTTGCACATCGTCAAGATCCAGTCTGAGTTATTTTTTAATTATTAATTAATTTGATTTGGATCCATTATAATTAAATCCTACGCTCTGTTTTGTGGTGGGGCTTTCCTTTGTATACCACTGAAGTCCCACCCCAGTGTTATAACCTGATGGCTATCGACTGAGCTCTTTGGAGGAGGGTCTCACACTTCTCTGTATGTCTTGTACCTAGTGCAAGGACTGAACCTCTGTGACAGCTACGCCAAGACAAAACCTCCAGCCCACTGGTGATCCCCACATGTTAAACATTTCTGATTTCATCACCTATCCATCCCAGTAATGGCTTCCTCCTGTAATACAAAACAGTGGGAGGAAATCAGTGCTGTTGCCAGCATCAGAGCATTTGGAAAGTTCTGATGTATAGCACAAAGCTGTGCTTCCTAATACATATAAATTATATATTATATAATATTAATTTAATAATGTAAATATATAATTATATATTATCATAGAATCATAGAATAGTTTGGGTTGGAAGGGACCTTTAAAGGTCATCTAGTCCAACCCCCCTGCCGTGGGCAGGGACATCTTCAACTAGATCAGGTTGCTCAGGGCCCCGTCCAACCTGACCTGGAATGTTTCCAGGGATGGGGCATCCACCACCTCTCTGGGCAACCTGTTCCAGTGCTTCACCACCCTCAGTGTAAAAAATCTCTTCCTTATATCTAGTCTAAATCTACCCCCGTTTAGTTTAAAGCCATTCCTCCTTGTCCTCTCGCAACAGGCCCTGCAAAGAAGTTTGCCGCCATCTTTTTTATAAGCCCCCTTTAAGTACTGATAGGCTGCAATAAGGTCTTCCCGAAGCCTTCTCTTCTCTAGGCTGAACAACCCCAACTCTCTCAGCCTTCCTTCAGAGGAGAGCTGTTCCATCCCACTGATCATTTTCGTGGCCCTCTTCTGGACCCACTCCAACAGGTCCATGTCTTTCTTGTGCTGAGGGCTCCAGAGCCGGACACAGTACTCCCGGTGGGGTCTCACCAGAGCAGAGGAGAGGGGCAGAATCACCTCCCTCGACCTCCTGGCCACGCTTCTTTTGATGCAGCCCAGGATACGGTTGGCCTTCTGGGCTGCGAGCGCACATTGCTGGCTCCTGTCCAGCTTTTCATCCACCAGTACCCCCAAGTCCTTCTCGGCAGGGCTGCTCTCAATCCTTTCATCCCCCCAGCCTGTATGGATACTGGGGGGTTGCCCCGACCCAGGTGCAGGACCTTGCACTTGGCCTTGTTGAACCTCACGAGGTTCACACGGGCCCACTTCTTCAGCTTGTCCAGGTCCCTCTGGATGGCATCCCGTCCCTCTGGTGTGTCAACTGCACCACTCAGCTTGGTGTCATATATATTATTCCTAATATAGATTAGATATATCTATTATATATATATATATGAATATAAATTCCTAATATAAATTAGACTGTATAGACTAGCTAACTTTAGTATAAATAGGGCCATATTCTCACTGGTGTCTATTGTGCTCTTTTAGTATAGTGGTAATTACAATTCCTGATACAGGAAAGGAAGAGAAATCTGAAGAACTGTAGGTAGATTTTAAGAGAGAAAGCACAGTTTTCTCTCTGACACGCTCATTATTATTGTCAATTATAGGTAATTTCCTTGCTTATCCTCTCCCCTCACCGCATGCCAAATAAAAGAACAAAAACCCTAAAACAGACATCACATAAATTAAATTTTTATGAGTATAAAAAGGAAATCAGGATGCATTCTTTCAAAGCCAAGATCATAGAGACTCAGAACAGCTAATTCACTTGTAATGCTGCCTTAAATGATTATTTTCCAATTGAATCTAGTTGCTATTTTATGACAAACATCAAAAGCAAAAGCCAAGGTAATACAATCTCACTCAGAAGTTGAACATTAGGGTGTGTGAAATGTTACCCTATTCCCCCCCTCCATACACTCTAACCAGCTGGTGGCACAAAGAGCAACAGTAATGCTTAAACTCACCCAAAACATATTATTATGTACTACAGTTTCCTCACAACAGGATCAAAGAGAATTCCTTTATGTTCTGTGTACCACTGATTCAACTCAAGGTCTAAACAATGTTAATATTACTCAAATTTTGGCAAACCCCCCAATGTTTATTATAGCCCGTTAAGAAATCTTCAGCTTATCAAAGAAAAATTACTAACAAAACACTGTGTGAATCTGGAGTGGGAGATCGTGCAGGAATGTATACATAATATACACAAGCAATAAGATCTCTTTAAAGACTCAGATTCACTGTTGATAAGGATTTATAAAGACAAAAGAAGCAAAGAACTAGATTAAGCTCATCTAAATTTCATCACTAGGAGTTTGGAATTTTGGCTCCCTCTGTTGTGGACCAACCTGTCCAAAGGAGACGAACACCCACCCAACCTTTGGAAAATGCTCACCAGCCTCTACTGAGCATAAGAAATCCACGCTCCTAAGAATTAGGTGAGACACAAGGAAAGCATTCAATAGCTCTGGTACAACAGAAACTTTTTTGCACCCAGCTACGTACACGGAGTTCTCCCCTATCTGCCCAGTTTAGGTTCAATAGCTGTGTCTTCTTCATAAACCAGCTCAAGATTTTACAAGCTTATTTTGTGCAACCTGCAGAGAGGTTACCTTTATTCTTTCTATCCCTTATTTTGTTAACTATTCCTTCTCTTCTTTTCTGGATCTATGTCTGTCTCCCTCTGGGTGCCAGAGAGGTACCGCAGAAGCTGTTCTCGCTCTGCTGAAGGGCAGGTTCTGACCAAAATCAGAGAAGTCACAAGGCAGGGTGGAGCTGCTTTGCCTCTGAGCATCCACGTTGTGCCAAACTGCAGTCGGCATGGTGCCATTTTTGTGTTGGGTTGAAACAGGAGAGGGAACATTGGTTTGTTTAGCACAGTCAACTTGTCTTTGTGTTTAAATGGTCATAAACTTCATAACTTTCCATAGATATGTTAGAAAGTTATTAAAATGAAAAGTAAAGAGAGCAATTAAAATTCATTAGCTACATCTATTTTAGCTAAATAATCCCTCGTGGAAACAATTGCATTCAAATCTTGCAAGAGTCACTTTTGGTAGAACATCTAGAGATGCTAGATTCATTACAAGAAGATCTTGGGGATTAAGGGACAATACTCATGATTTTTTTTTTTTTTTTTTTTTTTTTACTATCCTCAGCAGTAAGAATTATATACAACCTTTGAGGATTATCATGCACTTGTTTGATTAGGTAATACTTTATTAATCTCCTGAGCTATTATTCTTTGTGAATCACATGCCATCAGACATGCTTCCAGTACTTAACAGTGACAGAAATTATCTAATGCACTTTCTGTCTCACTACCTTTTGCCTCCAACTTTTTGCTCTCTTATTTCCCCTCTACCCACAATCCTTGTCTTTCCCTTCAACTTTCTAAATCCTGTAATTATTCACCCATCCTGTAAGGCTTTTTACACTAAATAGTCACTGAACAGGGTAAAGAACTGCCCTAGCAATAGGAACTGAAAGCCAAGGACCCCCTCTTTCACAGGACAATTTTTGTTACAAGTCTACCGACATGCCCACTACTCCCCTCTCTCATTGTTTGCTGCACAGAGCCACAGTCTGAACAGAAGGAACAGAGTGTCCTGTCTCATTGCCTGGTCTGTAAACTGCAATTTCCAAGACCCTCCTATCTGCAAACGATGTATAGCTAAGACCTCTTATTATTTCTGTAGTCCCAAGCAAGTAATTGTATAACTACAGAAGCTATACAAAAAAATAAGCATCATTTTCTGCTTTGCCAACTGTGCATTATGGCAGAAGAAATTAACTAAGCTCTAATACTTAAAGCAACGAAGAGGGTTCTGGACCTAACCTCAGGAGAGGACTTTGGCTGTAAATATCGGTCAGACGAATACAAACAATTCCAGAGTAGTTTATAGCTCAACTGCTGAAAAGAAATATAATTCCTTTTTGTTAGTAAGGACAAGGAACTACAGAGGAAACAAATTTTATTCACAAAATGTATAATTCTGCTTGACAAGGAAACTGCCTTTGCAGTCGTAAAACATGAAAACTTTCATGTTTAGAAGTCACATGTGAAAAACACAAGTATTTTCACTCTAGTGAAGAAACAAACAGAAGCATTAAAGGAAAAAAAGAAGGGACTAATGTTTGTGGGTGGCAACATTGGAACATTTTAGAGGTGTAGTCAACACTGCTTTAATACTCATTTAAAAGTAGTTATATAAAAATCAAGGCATTACATTTGCTGGTCATTTCTGAAAATGTCAACTCTCCATGCTGCCTATAAAAAGTTAGCAATACCAGCCATTATTCTGCATATCATAAAATAACTACCAACAAGATTTTTGGCCAGAGAAGAAACTGAATTTCAGCATTATTCTCCTGTTGTTGCTGAAAGATGATATTTCTTAGGTTCAAATAAAACCTTATCTGAATGCAGAGTTTAATATGTTAGCATACAAAAGGCTAGTATTCTAGTTAGCAGAAAACAAGCAAGTCTTTTTTTCTGCCATAGCCTTGAAATGAAAGGTGTAAATTCAAGTAATACTGTCAGCTGCCTGTGTTACAAGCCATTTTAAGGAGAACAGTTCACAGCAGGTTGCTTAGCCAATAACAAAACCAACAGCTACAAATTAAAAGGTTGACAAGCAATTTGGAAACATCTAGTCATTCCCCACTTCTTATATATAATGGTGCAGTAGAAGCAAAATGAATTGCCATATAGATGTCTGTACGATGCACAAAAGAAATGTCAATGATTAGTCAATGAACGCTCCCACCAAGACATTCAACATGTGCAAACATCTTCTCTCCTCTTGTGCACCTTCTTCTCAAGTTTGAAAGACTGGAGAGGGCAAGAGGTATGGCCCAGTAATGAAGAGCCAGGAATAGGAATCCATTGCTTGTTTTGAAAGTCTTTAGAGGTGTAGCAATGCAATTTGCTGGTCACAGAAGACATGATTTCACTTTCTGTGGAGACAAAATGTCTTAATTTTAGCAGGTTAATCTGCCAGATCATCATGCTGATCCTGCTTGCCCTGTAGCCACAGTGATGGAAGGCAGAGAAGAAGAATGTGAGGCCACAAAGAACACAAGTCCTCCCAGGAGAATGGCTTTATAAAAGCTAGATATATTTTATTAAAATGTCTAGTGCTCTGTAAGAGATGGTTGCCTTGCATACGTGAACTTCTGAAGTTTGCATATTAGTCTGGAAACTGTTAGCACAGAAGGTGTCATTGTTACTGGAAGTCTATGACTGTAATATTCTGTCACAAGGACTTCATAAATATCTTAAAGAATTAAGTTACATTTTTTTAAATCAATGGAAACCTACTTTAATGAATGTTCCAGAGACCCTTTGTAAAGAGATAGTATTACATGCAAATAGTGAGGCTATTTCAAAGACAATGCCATGGACATAAGATAATTTAAAGACTTGTATATTGAGAGAAAGAAGATGCTATGGACTCAAGCAATATTCAGACTGTTGTAACATGTTCACAAATGCTCTTCTGTTGTTCAACATTGTGTGCATTTCTAGATCAGCTACTATGCTCCCTTCAGAAAGCAAAGCTGAAAAATAAAAGTTAAAGCAAATGATCTTGATTCACCCAGTATGTGCTCTCACCTTTCCGAGAAGATATAGAGTAGTCTGACTCAAGTCTCAGTTATGACTTCTGAAGCACAAGGCTTGTAATGGTATGACCTCTGCTCTGGAGTTCAGTGATACCTGGCACAAGAACTATCATCATTTCACGAGACAAGTCCTATGAAGATCTGTGGTACTGTGGTCCTATCTTGGCTCTCCTGTGTAGCAACTGAGTCACTTTAGTAAGCTGGTAATGCATTCAGACCATTTATAGTTTCCTCTATAATGCTTCTTTTCAGATTATTTTATGACTGCTGGCAGCAGGCACCTATGAAGACATATCCTGGTCCCAGAAAGGGAAAAAGACTATGAACAGTGAATTAAAGCCATGAAGAACTACAGGGGCCAGTGACCTCTAGTTCTGATTAAAATATAAGTGCCCTCCCACTGCCAAATAAAAGTAATATCTAGAAGAAGCCACGATGTACTTGAGAGCTAATTAGTCTTGGAAACAGAAGCAATAATCAGATCAAATTATCTTTCCACTGTTTCTTCAAAGATGCTGCTATTGGACAAGTAAGTACAAATGACAGATTCAGTGAATCCATCTAAACAACCTATAGAAAAAAACCTTGCTTATAAACTAGAAAGAACGCTTGCACATGAACATTGTTTTGAGTTGTTCACTGACCTGTTTTCCCAATTATTTCAAACATACAGATTCAATGATTAGGTTGTGTGAGACAACATAGAAACTGAATATTTATATTTGTTATGATATTGAAAACCTCTTTCGTGCCAGCCCACTTCATAAGAAGCACTTATTTTTATTACAGCGATAGCACTTATTAAGTGACTTCTCATGGAAACTAATGGCAAGATGTCAGTGATTTTGATAGATCAGACCCAAAATACCTGCCAATTACAGTACTCCAAATTTATTTTGGATGCATTTAAAAATGTTTATCTCTGTTGGGACAGAGGGGGGGAGATGCTTGTTATTTCAGCTTGAAAATTAATTCATGGAACAAAAAATATGAGAAAAGCCTAATGAATACTTTATTATGAATAGTTTCTGCTTTTCTGTTGTGATGGGTCAGAGCACATTATGCAGTAAGTTTAATGAAAACCATTAGAAATTCATGTCCAAAAATTACCTACGCTGAAATAAGTGTCTTATATAAGAAATGGTTTCAACGATGAGAAGGTTTGTGCCATCTTCCTCCAAAAGAGAGTGTGTGTTTAAACCCCTGAACCCCCAACCTCAGCCTGGTATGAAGTAATAATACTGAACTTGTCTTAAGTAGTATGAATGAAAGTAGGGGAAAAGGGAAAGTAGGGGGGGAAACCTAAGAAAGGAAGAAGAGATAAGTAATAGCTACTCAAAAACATGAAGAAAATAGTTTCCCAGTGATGGACAAGAAGTATATAGAATAATTCAGAAAGGAGGTTTGCAAATATGAGTTAACATAACTGTTTTTAAAGTGTCATCCTCAAGAAGAAGGTTGTTTGTTATGTTATTCCTTTCAAACAATACCAAAGCTTCTTAATTTGCTATAGCCTTTATATATAAAGACATCTTTTTCTTTGTAAGATATTTGATAGGTTTTTTTAATAGTTTGAGTCCAACTATTAGTTAAAGAAATGCCTACTCAGGCTGAAGCATAGTTGAAAGTGTTTGAACTTTCTAATGTCAGTTCAAGTCTGATTTACATAAAATGCATGAGAGGAGGCAGGACATGTGGATTAAAACCAGTCTTAAAAAGGCTCTGCTTACATCTAATAACAGTCTGAGAACCAAACTAAATTTCCATTTGAGGGATATTTCCTCAAAAGAATTAAAAAGAAACTGAAAATAGCTCCTAGAAGAACTGTCTTATTCCACTAGAGATTCAGAAAAACACTGCTGAGCTATGCATTCTGCTGAATTAAGATAATTTGCACTTAATTGATGGCTTCACACACACTGGTGACTGTGAGAATATCTTACCTTTGAGCTCACTCTCAATATCCTACACTATGAACTGAAAGAAATGTCAGAGACATCAAGATTTTACATTGCACGAGACATAGATATACACACAGAACAAGAACATGTGGTTTATTACTTACTGTGGGTAACATGAAATAAAGCATATCAGAAAAGTTTCCTTTAAACTTGTATGCAGAGAACGTGAAAATAAATTATGGACCCAAATACTCAGATGATAGTGAGGTTAACCATAAATTGAGCACTTTTCATTTCCACGATGAAGCAGAAAGAAATACAGTCACAGTTATACATGTAGAAATTGAGCTGGTGAGAAACACATGTTGGTCTTCTGAACATTTGGCTCGAAAGTTTGGCATTAGTGAATAAGCAATTAGCCAGTACTGTTTCCTATTTTACATGTTGGGGTTTTTTTAATCATTGGAAGTTTAATATGTGGGTTTAAAATTTTATAATACGTCTTTTCAGAATGTTTTTGAATATCTGATAGTTTGACCTTATTATTAATGAATGGTTCCTATTAAGGATTGCTTACAAAATAACTGTGTTTATGTAAGTCAGATATATTTATGAGACTTTATTGCCTAAAGCACACAACACTGAAATAGAAGTTATACTGAAGAAAGAATATTTCCTTCTGTAAGAAATGATAGCTGAGAATGATTTATGGTAAGTTTAACATTAAAACATACATAGTAAAACCACAATATTCTGTATTCTGTAAGAAATTAGGGGAGGGAAAAAAGAAAGAGTATGTTGTCATTTTCAGATCATCTACTTCACTTAATATACTGTAAACAAATATGCTGGAAAATTAAATTTTCCTGGATCTTAAAAGCAAATACAATTCAATCCTAAAAACTAGGAGGGAAAAACCTGCATGTCCTTGGCAAAAGTTAGTCAGTCAGTATATTCAGTCATCACATAACACCACTTCACTATTTTGTGGAGCCTTGCAATAGATATTAATATGTAAAACAATTATACTGGCCCTAACTGCCCTTCCAAGGAAGTACAGTCAAAGAAATCAGAAACAGAAGTAGATGAATTAAAATTAATTTGTTTAGGAAAGGGGATAAAAACCAGAATGTATTGTTTCCTAAAGAATTTTAACTAGCCCAGTGTTTTGCTGAAATGGATTATTTTGGTACAACAAGAGAGCTATGAAAACAGTTGTTATGTCTGATGTGTTTTCCACGTCAGAATCCTTTCTTAGACCTTCTTTAAATGTGTGAACTAATTTGCTTCAGCCATCAAACAATACTTCAGTTAAGGATTAAGTTAATGGCAAGTTTGAAACTTAAAACCAAATTCATTTTGATTTATCAAAATGAAAAAGTGTCCCTCTAAAAAAAGGAAAAATTAGAAGTTTCTATCATGTTTCCAGGATCAGACTTTTACACTCTTTTTGACACTTTCTAAAATAAAGTAATTATTTGTTTGAGACTCGTTGCAGGAGGAGTCATGCCCTTAAAGGAATATTCTACAGGAAGTTATCGTTAGGCTAGTTGTAACAATTCTCATTAACGGTAGAAACAAAATGTTGCTGCAGCTCAAATACCGTCAGAACCGGCAGCTCCAGTCGCTGACGTATCATAGAAGCTATAGCTACAATAGCAGACATGCACGAGCACACAAAAAGCATTGTTATTTTACATTTAAATCCGAAGGAATAGGATTATTTTCTTCCTGTTCTGCTATAATAACATCTTGTTCTTAAACTGGATGCTTGCAGTTGAATTTCCTTTTAAAAATAATCTGTTGGACAGAAATCATACGCAGCTTGCTCTTGCCAATAGTTTCTAAAAGAAATTTCCAAAGAAACCCTACCCACTCCTCAATCACATCAACGAGAAGCTCGCTTCACTAGCAAATGCTCATGTATTTATCACCCCAACTTTCAACCTCTCAGCCTAGGCCAAGGCTTTCAAAGGCAGGCTCTTAACTCCAGAGGCAATTCTTTTAGGATTTCAACCTACCCACCTCAGACACTTGCAAAGGCTGATAATCTTCATTTTTGGAATGCCAAACCAAAATCCTTGCCCAAGGTTATAATGTTAGACACTTTACAAGACAGCAAAAATCACTGAGCCCTTTTCCATCTGTTGTACCCATACAAATTCCCAATGCTTATTAAACTAAAACATACATATATTAATATTCAGCAGCTTATACATAATTTCTAAAATAACCTCATGTTTTGAAAAGAGAAAAAAGTATGGTAAAACATGTATATTGGAACAAGTTTTGAGGAAGAGAGCCATAATACCTGATATTGAAAGGAACAGTTGCCTATGTAAATTGGCTCAAAAGGAAGATGTAAAGATACCTTTTGAAAAACCTAAGCTCAGTAAAAATGTCATTAAATAAATATTTATTGAAAACAGTTGTCTTTAAAGAAATATCTCCTCACTTGTCACTGTCCAGATATTGTACCATAATGCGAATGCTTGAGAACTGGGAAGTGAACAAAACTAAATACAGAAGCCAAAAAAAAAAAAAAAAAAAAAAGGAAAAATTAAATTATTTTTGTGACAGTGCAATACATATGGTGAAAACTAAATTTAGATTGGCTGCAATCCCATACATCCCATTAATTTTGGCTTTCAAACCCAGGAAGGCTGTTTGGAACAGCCTCAGCACAGTAGGGTCCTGGCCCAAGACACCGAGGTATTAGAGAAGAGTAACCATGTGTAAATATGCACATATATATATATATATAAAGCAGACAGGAAGCAATGCAGTAATTCATACAAAATTCCACATATCCATTTTCCCCTGTCCCTCATTTACCTTCCTGAAATGTATGAAGGTCAGATACTTGTCCTTAAACACAACCTACTGGTGTCTGACCGGGCACAAGCAAACCTTATACAGTCCACTGTTAACAGGGCAGAGATTTGTAACAGAAATGTTAAGGTTAGTCTGAATGAAACGAATGGAAGTGTGTGTTTGTAGGGAAGGCGGGGGAGGGAAAGAGAACACACAGGCATGCGAAGGAGCAAGCTTTGATTTACAGGATATAGGGTTCAGCTTTGTAGAGTTAGTCAAGAGCATCCCTAAATTACAATCAGATCCTGGCAGGAAAACATACCTAAGGAAAGCTGCCTGCAAATTCTGCAGAAATCTGAACTTTTTGAGTCTCAGTGATTGATCTTCATTACACCTCTTCCCACCTTGCACCATTTCTCATTGGACCAAAATCTTGAATTTTTATGTGATGAACTTTCCATTTAAAAAGAATAAAGCAAGCTTTTTCTATTTTCATCTGACATTCCACAACTGTGTCCCCAGTTGCTTCTGTAGCTTGATTGGCAACATGGGCGCTGAAGGTCCATAGCCTGGAAGACCACTGTAGAGAGAAAAGTTCCTAAAGAAAGGGAATCCCAGAAATCCCGTACTGCAAGATCCTGCCAGATTCAAATTCCTCTGTCAAAGAGAAGCTATTGCACCCCATCCACCTGCTCTGGCATTAGAAAAATATCTGTACTCTATCGGCGGTCACCTTGCGTCTGTGTGTACTAAACTGGGAGCCACAGTGTAAACTAAAGTAGCCTATACTGTATTTGTCTGTATACCAAATCAAAATGACCTGAGAATGAGAAAACCATAGTTGTTTTACATCCTACAGGCCTATCCACTTAGTTTTGTGTTCAGATATAAATGATGATTATTTGGAGAATTGTTCTGAGTGATTTTAAAGAAAAAACACACCAAAAACATCCAGAATAAATCGGTAATCCTTCCCAGTTTTCTTATTTGTTTCTGAAAAGTTTGCCAAATGAAGTCTGTTACTGAAAGGTGTGCTTATCATTCTTGTGAACTTTGGAGAGAGATTTCACCTGGGCAGATGACAGAAGTAAGGAAAGGAGAAATAAAGAAACACCAGAAAAACAGCTACACTGATTTTGTTTCTCCCACTCCAATTGCTTTCTGTTTTGATCTGTTGTGTCCCACAACTTGATAAATGGTTAAATTAAGGACAGTACTTGAAATTGAAGTGTTAATGAATTGCTTCATTAGTGTTTGCAGGCTCCATTATAGAGTAAAAATACACAACTGAGGTTTGACATAAAAGTAAACTGTGTTTAGGGGACACTAAAAAACACAGTAATGTTTCAGGTATAAACTTGCAAACTAATGCAAGTCAGCTGGAACACGTTAGCTGTTTCTGGCTGTCAAAACAAGACATGTAGAGAGGTATTTCTCCGGCTAAGATTCAAAGACAAAATTGTCATTTTTACTGCTAAAGTTCTGCAATTGGCCCTAAGTTACAGGTGAGGGCACTATAAGCAAAAATAAAATCTTAGGACAGGCTAAATGTAGATACATTTAAAGTGAAATATCTTGAAATGCACAACAAAAACGTGCTCACTGACATTTCAAATCACAGAATAGTAACTCTTAAGCTGAAAAGCATTTTATATTTGGTATATAAATACCATTATTTAGAGAACAATTGAAGCTTTTTCCCTAAAAGAGGTATATTATATACACATGCATACAGACATTTGAAGAAAATTGGCTAAAAATAAAATTCATATAAACAAATAGGATTACATATGAAAAGTTAAATCTGCTGCCCAGTGCATTTGAATCAGGGAACAGTCTGAGATATAACTGTACAGCAAAAGGAATTAAAATACTAGCTCTGACTTTTTCCTCTATGATTATCAAACCTCACTTGATAATGTTGCAGGAGACCTGATATTCTAAGGTAGCTCCATTTTTTCTAAGTAAATGCAACTGTAGACCATTTCTGTACTTGTTTTCAAATAGGTTTCTGATACAGTAAAGTATATCACACACTCAGAATTATTTGAAGTTTAAAAACTAGTTTTTTCTTTTCTAAATTGTTAAATATTGCTTAAAAATTAGAAATCAGTATGGTTTTGTCTTATTTTTATTTTACTAATTTGAAAGGTATTTCAACAGACAGCTACCTTGATTTTCCATAAGATATATAATTTCAGCTCAAAATACTTAATTGAATTGAGTAGGAAAAAAGGCCATGTTTAGTCACTGATGTAAATGAGATGACTTTAAAGAACACTCAGCACCAAACTGCTTCTCTGATAGTTAGTGAAGCACTTTTTCTATTTAATTGTCTCAGCACATAATCCAAAAATTCCAGCAAGAAATGAATAAGGTCTTTATTTAAAAGTTTTGAACAGAGTTTGGACCTTGACTTCAATTTTTTTACAGTCTAAGATATGAAATAACTGAAATTTAATGTATTTTTCTAGAATGACTGGTAGGAAAAAAATGCAGACTGTATTATCTGAAAACTGGTATGAGACAACTGAAGATGCTGGCATGGTGCATGCACTTGAGTGCAGTCTTATATTTGGCTTCCTCTGAGTAAAATTCTTAAAAATAAACAAAGAAAAAACCCTTCCAAGAATATGACGGAAGGAAAAAGAAAAGGAAAAAAAAAGAAAACTACTGTCTCTGGGATTTTTAAACTTGTGAGACTTCCAACAGTTCGCAACCTTGAACCATTACTGCATTACACCAAGCAACTACACTGACTTTAATGAAACTATGTAAATAGAAAACTGCTGTACTGAAGAACTTCATGCAGAGAAGACGAATGGTAATATTTGACTCAGTTACCAGAAGTCAGTCATCCTTCATGAAGCACTAGACATTAGGTCCAAACCCTAAGCTATTAAAATTTTCAACTAATCCAATGTCTGCAGGCTCTGTGACACTGGGCTATAAAATGCCTAAATGTTTGGATCTTGCCCCACATTTAAACACATCGGATACAAATGTAAACAAAGTCAGCTTGGCAAACAGAGGCATCCACTTCTGAAACCTGGGATATCAGGCTGATTTTTCCATGGATCTTTACGCAGCCTAAACACAAAGGCTAGTAAACTCAAAATCTAGTAGGCCAAAGCAATCTACTAGTAGGGCCAAAACAATACACTGGGTGCCTAAGTGGTTTGCTCAATGCCTTCTTTATTCACAGCAACATTGGGAGACCTGTTTAACCCCAGGACGGTCCCCAGGATCCCAAGACAGGGAGCAAGGTTGTCTGTAAAACACATGGTGAGGGTGAGGAACCAGGAGCATGATGATGATGGAATCGCCTACTCCCAGAACACTGCAAGAAGACACTTCTCTTCAGGGGATCCAACGATTACCAAAAATCTCCTCAAAGGTCCAAAGCCTACTCCTCTCTCCTAAAAGCTAAAAGTTTGCACATCTTTGAGAAAGGCGACAGTCCTTTTTTAATTAACTATTCTAGACTACCCCATTTTCACTCTCAGAAGTAATTCACCTTTGGAGTCCCACAAGCCTACTGCAACTACGATGCCTCAGAATCACCCCCAGTGGATTTGGGGCTCAGGGCTGCCCAGGTGAATTAAAATGGTTTAAACTCTGTTATGCAGTTGACAGAGCTCAGTCTGGTTCTTGTCTCCCCTTCCTTTCAAGAGAAAGACTTAGGTGCATTTTGGACAGAAGCTCTTCCTGCGTGGGTCCTATACACCGAAGCTCTGGTGCAGGAGGTGCTGCCGTCCCATGTCTCACCCACCCGTAGCCGTGAGCTTGCTCCCAGGTTGCCTCAACTTGTTGACAAGAAAGTGCATCCTGATATTCACTGAAACAAAATTTGAGGTATTTGGGGTAAGAAAAGTACCCCTATAGAATTTAAGTCCCCTCAATGTTAGGTGAAAGCTGAGAAGAGCTTCTTTGGATTACAATTTCGAAGGAAGTGTTATTTCTAATGACGTAGTTCTCTCTATGCATTGCTCCTCAGTGAATGAGAACACACTTTTCTAACATTTTGAAAGCATAAGCACATATAATGAGCTTGATGACACAAAAAATTTAAAACAGTGTCACAGTGAGGCAAATGCAAGTTTTCTTTCAACTCAGTGCAGCCAGGCTATCACCCCACGTTTCATGTTTTGAAAGCAAACGAGCCCTACTTTCCTACCCAAATATTTTAGGTTAAACCTCTAACACTTAGTAAGATTTTGCTGAAGTTAAGTGAAATGTTTGAACAGCTACAGTTACAGCAGAACTACAAAAAAACCAAAGCAATGCCTTGTTTTTACAATAACAAAAAAGTAGGGAATACAAAAAATCACAAGTTGTCACATAAATTTCAACATTTAACAAAAATATATTTTCTTTCATACTTGTTTTGCAAAAGAAACAGCTCAATGTGAATGTAGACCTTTATCTGATCTATATTACTTCCACAAAAGTTGTGTTTTTTAATACAAACAAGTAAATTTCCCTGAATCTTCCTTGCAAAAGAAGATTAAACAGTTGGTATTTATCAAACAAAGGATGAGAACAATGTCTGGTAAAACACAAATTAAAATCTATTGCCTAAATTAAAAACATCTATAAAAATTATTTTGGTGGCATCTACTGGTATTATTTAAGAGTCCCAGAAAAAAAGATTAAGTTCCCAGAAAAAAAAAGAAATATAGGCCTGCTTTCCCACCTTCCCTCTTCCTCCACCATCCCCCTTGCTGCCACGGAGCCAAGAACCCCAAAGCTATTATTGATGCAAGTGTCCTGCAAGTCATATACTTTCTAAGGCACTCAAATATATCCATATATTAATGATCATCCATCTTCCAGTTTCAACTTTTCTTTACTCCAAAGTGGTAAAAGTGGCATTTTTAAGTAATAATTTTAGATAAAGCAATTCAACTGCAGCAAGTTGTGATGGATGAAACTTCATTTTCATTGCAAACTATTTTAATCATGTATGTAACACCAAAAAGAAGGTCACTTAAGTCATGCATATAACACCAAACAGAAGGTCAGTTTCCATCAGAGCAGAACGAAAGAAACTCCTTCCAAGTAGATTCACAAATAAGAAGTCCCCGATATTTGCTATCAAGCTCTGTGACAAGTAATTTATTTCATGAAGGACACAGAAACACTGGCAGTGGGAAAGTGGCATAAACAGTTGAGGCTTGCCAGCAATGCTCTGCCAATGTCAACTGCAACAGGAGGAGAACCTCAAGGCAGAAGGATGACTGCCTCAGGCAAGAAACCGTATATTTTTGGAGATTATGAGCACACAGAAGGAAGTAATTGGCCTAAGAGATGGCACTGCTTATGACATGGATGCCTAAATACTCCAGGGGAGACATCTCCTTCACTTCAAGGCTTCACGCAGGTTTGAGTCAGCAGCAATATTTACCCAATAGAAGCACAGATTCACTACCATTGATCAAAAAGAAAAATACCATTGTCATGTTCTAGCACCCATTTCCAAATCCCTCCTGATACTTTGTTTTGTTCAGCCAGACTTACTTTATTTAATTTGTTTAGGTTTGCAGGCCTGCATGACAAATAAAGCGGAATTAATTAATTTGTTGCCTCTTGCAGTGAAGTAAGCTACATGTGTGTAAGAAAAGAATAGCTTTTTTAATAAACCAAAGCATTATCTTAGCAAGTATGTATATCATAATAAACCAAGTATTCATGCAAATTAATGTCTGGAAAAAATGTCTGATTTTTAGTCTAAGACAAATGTATGCTCACACATTTCTACAACATATAAATGCATTTAGTAAATGGCTAAAGTAACAATGCAGCTTATCTATCATAATTTTTATGTATTTAAAATAGTTTATTTTTGTTGGTTCCTCTGGATTTTGCTCTTGTCCCAGCTGGAAATGTAATCGAAATCTTTTTGTCTATTTATGGAACTACAGAAAATGAGGTACTTACTATTGTAAAGAAGACAAATAAAAGAGTTAAGTAACAAAGTAATTAAATGTTAAATTTTTGAAGGCTGCATCCCAAATAGTGAGAGGAGTAAGTAAAAAAGCTAGAATAGGTTTGTTTATCACTAAGGAACTGTATTACACATTTTAAAAGGTGTGTATGTGTGTGCACACTGCAGACAGATGACAAATCTTTCCTTCAGGACAACTATGCATTACGATTATTAAATGCTAACACAATTGTAACAGTCAGATACCACATTCTCTCAAGATATGATGCTGATATTCCACAGATGCAAAATGATTAGTAAATTTAATATATACAATTCTATAAAGAAGGCTAGAGGTTGCTTCTAAAACTACCTAATGTAACAAATTAAATTAAATTAAATATTGACAGGCTCTTAATGGATGAAATTTATTACATTGAAAGAAAAAGACACATCCAAGAATATGTGAAAAATTTTCAGATGGACTGAGTGAAAAAGTTTCACTGGAATATTCTTTGGTGCTTTTACACTGAAATTTGTGTTTCCTCTTTAATATGATGCTGGTCTTAACAAGTGATGTCAGCTTTAAAAATGCCTGAAGAACAGAATGAAGCATGGTGGTAGAACAATTTATGAAATGATGCATAAATAGCCTGTGCAGTTTCCCTCTGAGACTTGACAAAACATATTGGCTTCTATCCAGACATCAAAATGTAATTAAGTGTGATTTGTTATGTATATTCATGGATTATTCACATCTGAATACTTTGCTTGCTTGAACTGCATTAGTGTATTTGGCCCCAATCTACAAAATATTTTAAGTGAAAGATCAAATTAGAGCAACTTTTCCTGGAGGAAATCAGTTTCTCTTTGTCTCCTGTTCTACAGATCTAGAGCAATTAATAGTTTGAGACATTGGATTAGTGTTAGACCATTAATCTAAATATTTAAAATAGTGACAGATGGTGCCAATACAACACACAGTGTGATCCTGCAGGAAGGAGAGCCCAGCTATGGAAGCGACACCAGTATTCCATATGTTCAGGTTGGTGGTGAACACTTTAAAGAGAAAATGATTTGGTCCCAACAGCAGCAGAATTGCCACAATTCCTACATAAACCAACAAGTTGTCAAACTAGTTCAAGAACCACCCTGTGCCAAATCCCTATGTTTTCAGGCTTTTGTCAGGACACTATTTTCAAACACACAGAAAAATGGCTCCACTGAGCCAAGAGAAGCTCCATTTTCTCTCATTTGTAAAGATGAGAAATCTCTCACCTTTAAGCTCCTGCCAGACTGGCCTTAACCTTTTCTGTGTTGATTTAGGAGGTCACAATTTTTGTTTAAAGAAGTGGTATCTGATCCTTACTTCTAGCGAAAGAAGAAGGGAGAAGCATCCAAGCAGCAACATTCTCCCCTCGCTCTGCTTTCCCCTCCCTTTCCCTGGTCCATGTAAATATGTTGGTTTGTAAACGTTCTGCAAATTTCAGTATGGCTCAAACAACTTTTACAAGACATTAAGAAAAAACACAACCTCCACAGTACACCCCCAACAGTAAGGATGTTATCTTTGGTCATGTGGCTAACACATTACTGCTGCTTCCTGTGTTAAAGTACACTTGCTTTAACATTCCTGTGTACCGCAAACTCTTCCGTTCTCTAAGACTTGATTTGTTCCGCTTTATGGTGACTAACACCAAATTTGAGACTCTTTAATGTAGCCACATTTCCATGAAACTCCCTCTGTGTGGCAACTAACACAGTGGGAAGCCAGTTATCGGCTAAGGATGCTCAAGAGCTGTTACACCACCAACATTAGTTTTGCTGTTTGTCGTATCCTGCTATCAAAGCCTAAAGGATGTTTACAAACCCTATGGACTGATATGCTCTGTTCAGTTGTACAGATATGCTGGAAGAATGGAGAAAAGAAAGGGAGTAAGTACCAGGCTTTGTTCTACAATAAAAATAAATACAGCTGATAAGGGTATTTAGGTAGAAAGAAATGCATCTAGTCAGCAAGAGAGTGTGTAACAAAGTTTTAAGCAGAATGTAGAAAAAACACATCCATTTCAAAAAAGACAAATCATCCAAAATTATTTTTTGCCATTGAGTTATCTAAATAATGCAGTCTAATTTTATTTATTTATTTGAAAATGCTTCGCATCCTGTAACTATGGTAACAATTTGCCTTGCTGAGTGCATCTTTGTTAACGTCCCCTTGCTGTAGTAATGTTTCCATCACCATCTGGCAGTGACAATTTTCTTGCTTGAGTGAAAATTCCTCCGAAGTATAAAAATCAGGCCATTTATTTTTAGAGGGGCTGACTGCCCCAGCTCCTATTGACTTGCAGAGTCACAGTCAGAACCTCTGTAAATTCAGTCATGTGATTTTGATAGCTTAATGAAAGGGATAAGCAGCAGTGTAAAAAATGATTGAGTTACAAAGCTAATCAGTTGTCCTCTTGCCTTTGATAAGAGAGGGTTTATTTTTCAAACTTTTTCAAGAAGTCATGTTTTAAAAACCACGTAGTCCGTCTCACCTCCTTTGCTTCACAGAAAATCAGTGGTATTAAGCAGATGGCAAAATGAACTCCATTATTAATAAGACAGGTTCCAAGAATAACGCATGAAGACTGGGAAACCTTCGGTTTCCATGGTAAATCATTTGACTCTAATACACTTAATAAACATGTTTAACATCACATACTCAGTGGGTCAAATGGAAATAATGTAATCACAGTTATTAGGTCAAATAAATAAGGTAAGAACTCAGAAGAACAGCAAAATACCAACTATGTACTGACAATGAGCCAGGTTGGACAGATATAGAAGCAAGAGTCCTTTCAATCATGGGCCTCCCTCATGTCTACATTTTGGCATTTCAGTAGCTCTTATGAATTCTGCTCTAAAGCAGAAAACAGTATAATTGCATCACAAGTATAAAATAAGCATTATTTTTCAGTTAGAAATAATATAAGTGCTTCTAAACTTTTAATTAAATTAAACTCCTTTGGCCATGGTTCTATTTTGCATATCTGGTTATTAGAAGTCAGTTGATTGATAAATTATTTCTGTATTAGACATTTTCTTCAAAATTGCATAAAAACAGCCAAGTAATCCTTCTGGTTTTGGGGGGAATACAGGTAACCACCAAACTGATGATAGAGCTTAGGATACATTTTATACATATTTATTTATGTCTTTGGTGTACATGAAGAGTACAGACCAGACATAAACATGGGACCACTTTTTTCCAGATCACTCATCCAAGCATGTGCCACTGTTGTTTTCTTCCTTCACAGATCCAGAGCGTAAGACCAGAGAGTGCTGTTCTGCACACTTATATGTGCAGCGAACATATGACAGGCTCCTTTACATGCAAAAATTTGCTTTCTATGTGTGTTCATATAGACAAATCTCTACCTCAGAGTGATTTTTTTTTTCCCCTGAAAGAAAATGTTTTCTGAACAAAAAAGGAATTGACAGTAGCAGCTTAGGCTGGCATTTGGAAACAATGGAGAAAACAGCATGCAGCTTGACAAGAAACATATTGATGGAAGAAATGTATTGATGGTCACAATGGGAGAGTTGAGAGACTGCAATGACTTTCAATTTCTAGGACAACGCTGTAGAGTTTGAATGCTTTGTAGAACAGATATGTTTTAAACTGAGCATATTTAACATGAACACTTGAGAAAGAATCTGAAAAAAACCCAAAAATAGTGAGTCCTGTTCTGCACAGTATCAAATAAGTCATATTTCTCAGTGAGAACTCCTTAAGTTACCTTAGAGAAATGACTAAATGTCTGGTTATCTTTGATGATTCAACATCTCTCAGGCTTGGGGTTTCAATACACCTCCCAAACAGCAATTTTACAAAATCTGGGTTTTTTTAATATCACTGCAAGCTTCCCCTCCCTCACAATGGACTATTCTTTTTTTTTTTTATGCTTATTGAAGAAATATGCTACAAATCTATTAAATATGAGAAAAATTATTTTATGAAAGGACTGAGGAGAAAATTCTCTATTAAATGTCTAGTTTTATTTTTTTAAAGGAGGTTAGCATGTGTAAGACAACGTTGGAAAGGTTAGATAGTCTGTGAGGAAGACCATTACCAATTTCATGACCAGAAAATGCAATGATAGCATGGAGTTCCTTAGGCGAAAGGATAAAGCCCAATGTTTCTGTTTTCTTCTTTATAAGGTAAAGATATCTAATTTTTATTTGGATCATTAATCCCTCTTTGTGTTATAAACTATCATAAAGTGCATAGTTCTTTTCACTGGGAAAAAAGTCATCTGTTGAAAAGAGAAATGTTGCTTCTTCCGGTCTCCTTTATAGAGAAAATTTAATACACATATTTACAATGCAGAAGAAATTGTCAAAAAGGCACATGAACAAAACCAGCAGAACTCTCAGGCCTACAAATTTCTTGAACTGAGATGTGAAAGTAACAATTTACCACACCCCAGCCATGAGCATGGTGCTAAGACAGGTATCTAACTCTACTCAGATGGTTGGGAAGGATCAGCTTCTGATGGGGCCAGTCTCTCTACTGAGCCTGAATAAGTAGCTGGCAGTCATTGCCCATATCTTAGCAAGGCTAAAGGGAGATGGGTTGAATCGTCACCCTGCTTGTCACTCATCTCCAGCAATGCTGTGGAGGTCAGCCATAGCTTCACAAAAGTCAGCAGTGCTGTAACGTGAAGGAAGCAATGGCATGAAGACATGATTTTTTTTGAGCAGCATTAGACTGGAATTCATTTTGAAAGAATCACAGAATAATTTGGGTTTCATTGCATATGCACTACAGGTTTGCCTCACCTCAGCCTCAGGAAAGATAATATTTTGGTAATTCTCCTGCCCTGGAAAGTAGATGCATAAGGCGGCTGCTGCTTCTCTTTGGCTGACATCTATTTTGTTCGGACATCAAGTCCATGACTAACAATTTTCTCTTCACAGTACCTCCAGAATCCCATCTCAGAGTTTAACAAGAGAAATCTCCTCTCTTACTACTGCTATAGAGAATTATAAATAGATCGAAGCAGGCAGAAAAAATGGATGAGCATATTTATAAACTTGTTATAGTCATTATAGGCTAAAAGATCAAAAACAGAGGACACCAGAAATTATTTTAAAGGCAACAATCATTCTATTCATGGTAAAATAAACATAGCATATTTGGCATAAACCAAGAAAATTATAAGCTATGGGTCAAAGAAAAGCCAGCCAAAAGTATACCCCAGCTGCAAAATAAACAGGTATGAACATAGAACTACTATTAATCTGATTTGTTACACCTGAATAGCAGTTTTCAGGTACTGAAGCAATTCAAGCCATGCCATCTTGCTAATTTACATTGTAAAAATTCAATATGATTGAAGAACCAGAGTGTTATTTATAAAAATATATTAAACTTCATACTCTTAAGTATCCATTCTGAAAATCTACCCTTCAGTATTCTTAAGTGTTGCCTTTCATTATTTGTAACAGAAAAATTACAAAAATCTAGCAAATGGCAGAAAATACACCCACACACCTCTACTAAGTATCTACTTATATCCGTAGGAAAGCTTTGCTCAAAAAGGTTTGTTGTATTCTTAGCAAATTGCCGTATCTACCTCATCACATTAGGAGGGTTGTTGCAAACTTTGTTTCCAGGAAACACGGCAAATACAAGACTGACATGCTGCAACGTATATTTTACATTCACGATCCAGCCAGAACAGATACCGGGGCCTTTGCTGCTAATCAGGATTTCTAGGTGCCACAGAGATACCAAGGACTCTCTGGGAGTCCCCAGGTTCCACTGTTCTTCTCCACTCTAGCTGGTAAAAGAGTCACTATTCCACACCCATTCCCATTAGAATCTCTTTCATCCCCAGTACCGAGATAAAGATAATATGCACCAGTATAACCCGGAGGTGGTGGCCACTCCACTATAGGCCAAGAACAACTCTTGAAATTGAAATGGACAACCTTCTAGGCTGCATGGGGAGAAGGCGGCTATCATATCCATAGGTTTTGTGACGGTTATACAGACAAATCACGATGACGTTAAAAATAAAGAGAAAAAAAGAAAAGCAACCCCCTCCGCACCGAGCTCAAGTAAAACTTAACCCACAGTAATTATACATCCTTTTGAAACTTTTAAAGTGCCATTTTTCTTGGCATCTTAGTAGCCTGTGCACTTTCTGTCAAACAGACAGCTCTATTCAATATGTGTCATGTCTGCGCAATAAAGTTATCATGAAAATTAATGGTAATGTTATGAACCTCAGAATAAAAGCAATTAACTTTTTTTCCCAAATGCCAACAGTACAAAGCCTCTACATCTTAATTAGTTCTCTATCATCTTACTTCATATTTTTCCACAACATGCAGTTATTTATTTAAATAAATACACTTTGGAGACTCATTTTCCAGCATGATGGAGTAGTTTTGCTCCACGTTGACAATGTGAATTTAGGTTTTACCCTAGTCTGGGAAGAATCTCTCCACCGAAAGGCTGAACTTCCTTTTAAATGGACCAAGCACAGGCAGATCACCCAAACCCCCTTTGTTTCTGGTTTCACAGTAGAAAGAAAAGAAATATCCTGACCATACGCATCATGTCAGCCCATAAACAACAACAGTATGCTGAGGATTAAAGTTATCCATTATAATGGGTTCTTCTCCTCACCGGGGCGGGGGGGGAGAGATTCTATTTTACTGAGTATCAAAAAGATAAAGTTTATTCTACATTTTCCATTTATTTTCTTGACACACAATCTGTGCAGATCAGTTAAGGTACAGGATCTGATCCCTAATGTGCTCTTTCCAAGAGGAATGCAGATTCACTACTCTGTTGAGGATTTACTGGGTTTTGTTCTTGTTTTCAACTGAAATGGAAAAGCTTTCTGATCATCATGGCAAATACAAATGCAGCTTTTGTTTCTTAATTATCACAGCTATTCAGAACTTGAAAATATGACTTGTTTTTTGCTGTAGCTGTACTATGCAGATCTTAGGGGTGCCATAGAAACTGGAATGATTCACTGGGCAGACATGTTCCTTCTTCGTCAATAGTGAACCAACAACCCAGAACAACACTAAGAAAAATCAGTCTCATGAAGATGGTATCTTTCTTGAAACAAGTTTTTGACACATCATTTGCTTTTCTCTATTCCTCTTGATAACTAAATTCAATAAAACATTTTTTCCATAATCTTTGTGCTGCAGCTATGATGCTTTATATATTTGCTTGATAAACACTGCCAATTTGTATCATTTTAACAAGAGGGCAGAAGTGTGAGCCTTATGGCAGAAAAAAAACTCAAAGACAACATCTTCTGAATAACTTCTGTGCTTTTGGGTGAAATGTTCAGACACTACACAACATGGTACTTTTTAAAGTGTTGTCCTACCCTTAGAAATAATACAACTCCACTGTCTAACAGCAATCTTACCCTTCATTTTATGAGAAAAATCCCTCTAACCTTCAGACAATGTGTTATGCAAGGCTGGGTACAATCTCCTTGTGCCATTCAAACTAATTAAGATTTTGCAACTAGAATTTAAGTTTACAATATTTTGATGAAACTTGACCCAGAAAATCAGGCAGTTCTCTATCAGCTCTACAGTATTAGCTTTTCAAAAAGATAGCACACTCTATGCATGTATTCGATTTTATTTTAAATAGAAGGATGATTACCCTTTCCCCATCACAGCTGTTTTCTCCAAAATCCCACATACAGTAGCCTGTTAAATATTTTAAAAGATAATGGATGACTAGAGGACTTCAGATATCACAATGAGATATAGAACCTGCTCAGTTTAAGTTCAGTCACATTGTGGCCAAGAGTGAGCACAATCTGACCCACTACCTATGTGTCGTACATAATATTTCATTTGCACTCTTTCTTAAAATGCTTCAGGCAATTAACTAACAAAAACTGGGAAGATGTGTTTTTATAAAAAGCAGTAAATAGCACTACAAGGCATCATCATATGATTGAGCACATTCTGTGTTAAGACTGGTAAGTAGGGAGAGACAAAGGAGAAAGGGAAAATTACATACCACTATTTGTGTTAGTTGTAGTCCTCCCTCTTCTTCCACCCTACAAAACAAGATCCCATACAGCAAGCGTTATCTACCTACTAGGAAGCAGGAGGCAAAAAGACTGTCAATCACAGGGGTATTACATACAGTAAACTTCCACCCTTTCTCCCCCTTGTAGTCATTAAAAAAATAGGAAAATGTTTGTAGAATTAGGAAATACACTATTATGGAGAAAGTCAGTATAATGTAAAAAGGGGAAAGAGGGAGGAAGATAGGATGGCAGAAAACAAGACTATGACAAACACAATTATTAGTACGTAATTTTACACTTTTGTATGTCCTGTCTCCTCCCATCCTACAAAACAAGATTCTATACAACAAGCAGAAGTGATAAGAAATGAAACTGGGAGATAGGCTCCTCTTAATTGCCAGCCTGAGGAACTCTTCAGTCAAAATCAACCAGTTTAAGCAATAAATCTTGTTGATAACAATAGTAGCAAGAACTGTATCAAGGATCAGATCTCAGCTTTGTATATAGCAGAGGTTCCTGCCTCAGTCCTTTGGTCTAGAAGATTAAAATGCTTCCAATACACTGCTTATGAACAGGGAGACATCTAAGGTTTTTCTGTACCCAGTGGAGTATCTTCACAGCACTAAGCAATGCTTATTTCAAATATTACTAAAAACTTCCTTTCTCATAGAATAAGACAGACCTCTTCTTCATGTGAGTGTGGTCTAGGTCAGGGAAGATGCAAGTACATCTGATGGCTCTTAAGAAAACCAAGAGGTATAGCAATTCATATATAATGCTGAAAATCAAAGGAAAGAAACACACACTACACAAACAACTTCATCTGGAAGTAGTCGGTTCAGAAAAATAACAAAGTCTGACTCCAACAGGTGTTTGTGTAGAAGCAAATGAAAGGGCTCAAAGAAACTCACACAGAAAATTTTGGAATATCCAGGTTTTGAAATACAGACTATCCTTTCCTTATTGTCTGGCAAGTTGTATCTTGAATAGACCAGGTACAGAAACTTCTTGAGCACTAAGAAGTGGTTTTTGATTATCTTACTGGAAAGGGGAATTAACACCCAATAACTTCAGAGATCACTTGATAACAAAACTATCCTAAAATAAGAAAGCTCAACAGATGTAAAACAGCTTCAATACTTAAAAATATAAAGAGAAACTGATGTTGTCGTTATAAGACAAATATGATGGAATTACTACTAAACAGAGTGAGGTAGGTGCATCAAAGCTGATTATAGATAAGTTCAAGAAGATTGAAAGAATATCCGTTGAAATACATACCTTGCTGCAGGAGGAGATGTCACTGTTTCTACACACATTTAAATCTCAAAGTATAAGTAGGCAACTAAGCCAAAAGGGGAGGAGAGGGGGAGTTAGATGCTCATACATTAACTGGTAAAATGTTACAACAGGTCAAGCTTTAGAAATGCAGTTTCCTGACACCTTAAACACGTTTCTTGTAACTGCTAGTTCCGGATTATAAAAGAGCTGTTCTTGAGAAAAACATAAATCACTCCTCTATATCAGTTCACACAGGAGCTACAGGAGTTCATTCACTAAGCTATAGGAACTGGAATGTAATTAAGCTGTACATTTTGGAATAATTATTACAGTATTGGGAAGCTTGCAAACTTTAGAGAGTGATTTTTTTTTTTTTTTTAAATCTTTATAAAAATTTTATCTACACCAGATGCAAAGGTTGAACATATGAAGGTTAAAATCCTTCAACTCCTTTTGAACTCCCCTTTAGAACAATATAATTAAGTCACAGGGAGTGGACAGAGCAAGAGGGAACAGCAGTATGATGGAAGAAGCAAAATCCAAGAAAAGACTGAAAATAAATATTCATCTTCTATAGGCCATTTTTTTCCCAAGAGTAAACCCAACAGAAGTAAACTTTGAAGGCAGGTTGAAGTTCAAATAACCCAATATATAAAAAAATTAAACTCAGAGTCAGAGAAACTGTGAGAAAATAGAAATGTTCTGTCAGTCCCAAGGAACAGAGCAATTAAAATAGATTGAAAGCAAAATAAATTACCTATTTGCCTTGTTGTAGCTACAAAATACTTTATAAACTTCTATTTTCAGGTAGCAAAGAGAAGATATTTGTTGATAACAGCCAAGAAAACTGAAAAGCCACAAGTCACAAGAGAACAGGAGAACGCAGCACCACCAGGTGACCCACTGGATTAGGGAGGACAAGGCAAACTGGATCCCATAGCTACTGCACATGGGCAAGTGATATAGCTACCATGATACCCAGTAACCTCTGGCTTCCTAAATATGCCGTTCATGGCTGGGTTACCTGAACCAAGCCTTCAAGCAGGCTCACAGTCAGCATCTTGCTACAGATCCAGAGGACACAACACCTCTGCTGTTGCACCTACAGAAATGTTTTCCAGAGGAGAAAGGATGTCAGGTAGAAATTCCAACAAGGAGTATAACCAGGATTGGCGGCACGGAGCTGCGTTTCTGGCTTTTTGGCTGTGGAGCCTGTTTTGACCCTACAGCCACCTTGAGCTCCAGTCAAGTCATGCTTACATACATCAGTCACTGAAGACAGAGGATAGCAGGCTTGGATTTCCCATACAAGTTCAAACTCCCCTCCTTCATACACCTTTTATTCAGCGGGAATATCCTAATAGACTTACGGGAATATCCTAATAGACCTAGCGGTCAGATTACATCATTGTTAAATGCAGTTTGCTGTCAGATACACAGTGCCTGCTCAGATTAATTGGAGTAAAGCCTGCACAGTGTACATAGTACAGAACACTGAAGGAGGCCCAAATCTCACTGCACAGTGCTGGTAACATGAACATAATGCTCTTAGGCCCATAAACTCTGCACTCAGTCATCTTCATTCCAAATAATACACATGATTTTCTCACCAAAAACACGTCAATGGCCATGAAGCCCACAGAGAGCACAGTCAGAGATGTCGTTCGCTTGTGGTGCCTGGAAGATCCTTTAGAATGAAAAGTCTGCCAAAAAATTATATAAGCAATTCCTACAGTGAAAAATTTGTTCTTTGGCAAAAATCACCAAAGCATTGATTTTAGTTAAACATATTTTTACTGAAATGAAATACAGAAATTTTAATAATTCTTTCTCCTACAGAAAAAATGTTTGATCCCAACCAGCTCTACTGAAGTTGCAGAAGCTTTATGGGGAGTGGTGGTTTCCTTATACAAAAGATATAACATGTTGAAAATACCTGTTGAAACACTGCACTCAGTCAAAATCTGAATTGGCCATTTTTTTGGTGGTAAATATCATATCCTAAAGGTTCTTCTAAATTAATCTCAAAATCACTAGAAAGATTTTTTTTTCTCAAAAGAAAACTATCCCACTTGGGAGTTCTCCTACTGATCTGCAAAAGAATTGTTTTTTGGTAAAGTTTTGTATCCATATAAATGTCATTATTTGTACAACAGGTCCCACTGGTCTGAGTAGAAGACAGCCATAATGCTGGATCAGAAGCAAGCAGTGAAGAAACAAAAAGAAAAGCTATTTCTGCAAAAGGGACAGCCTTTTCTAGCTGGGACATGCTCTGTTTAGCAAGTGGTGAATGTACACAGAATAAAGAGTATGGAGTGAATGACTATTAAAAAAGAGAATGACTAAATAATAAGAACAGTTGCAAAAAGACCGCCTATCGGGCAGTGGAGATGAAGGACAGCTCTATCTATTGTAAAGAACAGATCAGCTGCCAGAATATGTGGGGGGGAAATAAAAAGAAAAAAAGCCAAGGAACATACAAGGACTTAAAAAAGGCTACTGAGGGATCATTTAATGATTTAACAAGAAAAAAGCAGAAATGGAAATTTCTCCCAAAATCCTGAAAAGAGACTATGCCCAGCTATATCCGCAGCCTGCATTTTAGCATGACCTCAAGCAGAAGACACACACCTGAAAATAACATTCAAATACTGGAACTCCTCGTTTCCTTGAAAGTCCGTTTGACGAAAGAGGGGAAAAGATTAAAAAAAAGAGAAAAAAAAGAAAAAAACCCAACCAACCCATGAACCCGGGGGCATTGGGAAGTAGACTGAGGAAATGAGACAGCTACAACTGACTGTGCTCTGCCAGGATGGCAGTATACTGGATATTTCTATGACAACATGCAGTGCTCAGAGCTAGTACAATGTAATTTTCCCACTTCTCCAAGAGACAGAGGCAACCTGTGACACATGGGCCAATAACGTCGACAAAAGTTTGAATATGATTTTTTTTTTTCCCCTCAGCTATCTTTAAGGCATGTGCAAAAAGAGATATACCTCATGCCTGGACGCCCCATTGTCCTTTGGAAGCAAAAGGCTCGGGGTCAGAAGCACAAGTGTTAAGAGAGCCGGTGAACTAAGGTAGCGTGCAACTGGACTGTTTATACCTTCCATTTTAAAATTTTCTTTCTCTTTCTGCCTTTCAAGTTGGTGGAGCTATATTGCTTGTTGTATAAAAAGTTATTTTGTGGGCTAAGAGAGGAAGGGACATATGAAAATAAAATTAAGATGAAATTTGAAAAATAGGACAGAAAATTTCTTTGGGTGAGGTTCAACTATCTCTGAAAGATGAGCATAGAGAGCAGTATTGCAATCACCACACAACAACAGCGTCTTACATGTTGGAGGTGGAATAAAGGAAGGAAGGAAGGAAGGAAGGAAGGAAGGAAGGAAGGAAGGAAGGAAGGAAGGAAGGAAGGAAGGAAGGAAGGAAGGAAGGAAGGAAGGAAGGAAGGAAGGAATAAACTACCTACTAGATAAGAGTATGGAGTTCAGCTTTCAGGCCTTTACTCCTATACAGATACTGCTCAAAAAAGTGAAAAAAGTACAAATCTACAATAACAGTAACATTTATTAAATGAAGGAGACCAGACATTTTTCACACATTTCAGATGGGCATGCAAACAACCTTCATGAGACCACACAATTTTGTTTCTCTAGAGTCTTTTTATTTTTAACAGTTACCCTCATAGTGAAAATAATGGTGAAAAGATTCTAGACCGGGGATTTATTTTCTGAGTCAATTAGGCTTATGTACTAGATAGCTCACTATAAATGCACATATTGGAGCATACAGCGCACTGTAGACATTTCATGATTGTTTAGAAAGGTAACTAACCTCCTCTGGTCCAACAGCCTTTATAGCACAACTAAAGTTATTAGATATGCACATAACAGCTCACAAATTGCAATATAATTAGTAATTATTCTCTAGTCACAACAGTTAATCACTCACTGTACTGTAGACAGGCAATGTGTCAAGCAAATACCAGCTGTAAAAATGCAGCCATATAATTAAATTAGTTTATTTATAAATCAGCACCTTTTGCTATCCCAAGTTTGTTTCATAAACAATTACAGTTTGACAATACCACGTTTATTATTTTAAGCCATTTGCACATGAAGACAATTACGTTCAAGGTGCCTTGGGGAACGAAAGAAGACAGCATGAATTCCCTAGGATATAAACACTGTAGCTAAGTGCAGGTCTGATGGGATATGAGCATGGGGACTGCAAGGAACACCAGAAACTCATGAAAAAAAAGTTATTTATATTACTCTACCAGGCTTATCCAAGAAATACTAGAATAACATCATAGTACAACTGACCTCTGTTACAGTTGCTGCACTGACACGTTTAAGAGAGATGCTTCCTCAAGAAATGATGTCATTCCTCAGTTGTATGAAAGCTAGAGCATGTGAATCAACTTTGCTCTCAGTTTTCACAGCACACAGTGGGCTTCTGGACTATAACTGGGCCTCTGTGGTACTACTGCAGTACAAGTAACAGGTCTAACTATACAATCTCTGTGCAAAGCTATTCAGTTGTGGCTGTTTGTCCATCATTTCTTTGAAAAGACTACTTGCTTCTTTAATTCTGCCTCAAGATAAAGACACTTATTTGTAATGTTTTGAGTTGCTGGCCATATAAACATACTTTTTTTGTTTGAGAATACACAATGAATGGTATACTTTCTAATGTAAAGCAGCAATCTAAGTGTGAATCTGATACAATAATACTAAAAAAAACCCCAAACTTCAGTGAATAGCATACAATGGCCATCATGAAAGACAGAAGAAAAAATCCTCTAGAAAATAGATGCAAAAGCTTTTATAAAAAAGAAGAGCAGGAACATGTGATGAGAAGATAAAGTGCTACATGTAGGTTTTACATGAAAGTCAAGAGGGGTGATGACGAGATACCTAACCTGGAGGAGAAAGTGTGATTCCCAACTACACAAGCTGAACCCTCATATGAACAGAGTGAGGAAGCACACGTGGAGGAGAGAACATTATGGAGAGATGGAAAAGAATTGGAGACAACAGAATAAGAGAAAGAGAGTGAGTGTGTGTGTGTGCGCGCGCGTGTGTCAGAGGGAGACTGACATCAAAAGAAATGAAAACAGAAGATAATTGAGGAGGGAAGCAGACATTTAAAAGAGCTGAAAATAGATTTTAAGAGAGTATAATTAGTCTCAAAAAGAAGAAATACATGAACAAAACATCCACACAGTAGGCAGAGTGCAAGTAAATAAATTATACTTCAACATCTTTCTAGAAATCTCAGTATTTCTGTAGCTCTCAACAGCACACTATTCTGACTGCCTAGAATAGTTTTTAGAACCTATAAAAATTATACAATACATCTATGTGTTTAGACACAGCATTTAAATGGCTAAGGTTGTAGAACTGCGTTTGAATACTTAGATCTTTTTGTATGCTACGATAATTCACTCTCACATGTAACAACTGGGCTGTTTTTAAAATTTGTACCCCCCAAGCATTAGAATAGGAACTAAGCTGACTAACATCAGTCGTAGAAGTGTTGATTATATCCCCTTAGTGCATTGCTCATTAACTTTTTCTTCAAAGAATATTATGTGCTAAAGCAATAAGAACACATTATGTTGGGCTGTAACAGCTTGAATCCAGGGCTGGCATTTTGTCCAGTCTGCATATCAGACAGCTGTTGAGTGGTACCTAACTTGCATCAGCAATTATTATGGGTCCAGCACATTGTATAGAATGACAAATGTCTTGTTTATTTCCTAATCTATTTATTTTTTAAAAAGTCTTGGTTCTTTAACTGAAAAATCTCAAGAATGGGCTCAAAAGGAAAGAAAAATAAATGGCACACTCCACGGAAAATGAAGTACCTACCTGTCTCCTGTACCTTTTAAAGCCCCTTCTTTTTGCAGTATGACTCACCCTTTGTAAGTTGTAACTTGCTACATAAGACTAGTGATTACAGACTAGATTTGTGCACATTCACTTGGTCCTGCTATAACTCTCCAATGAGTGAATAAATGAATACTGAGCTATCTCCTCTACATGCTAGCCTCAGAAAAGACCATTAAGAAATGCTTTGCAGATGATTTTTCTAATTGCCCAGCTTCCACTTGGGTACCTAAAACAGATTTTCCAAAGTGCTTAGCGACCGACATATTTGGCATCTTCAAAAAAGCTGTTGTCTTATTTTGATAGCTGGATAAGATTGGAGTATCTTGCTGGTGTTTTAGAAAATGAAAAATCTAGTTCAGGAAACCCAATCTTCTTCCACACCAAGTGAAAAATACCTTAATGGTACTGGAGTTAGTTTGAACCTTAAATATATTTTCCAGCATGATGTCCAGGTCTGCAAACATGTTAAGTGGAAAAAGATACAGCCTGCTACACACCTTCTTGACTTTTGTGAAATAATAAGGAAGGACAGTATAAGACATAATAAAATTAAAATACAAGGCAAGAATCTGCTCACTTCAATGTTCTCAGAGCTACTGAAAAATAAAGTATATTTACCAAGTGAATAAAACATGATAGTTCCTAATATGTACAACAAAATTCTCATCTGGGTTAAACACTTTATTACCCTAGACTGATTGAAGATTTTAATTTCCTAACCAGCTGTCCTTCAAAACAGTATAATTTAATCTGGCTTCACATCCCACTATTAAATTTTTCCCAGTTCTTAGGTCTAGTGTTAAGAAAAATTTTTGAATGGATTTCCACCTCAGAGAGTCTCAAAATTTCTTGACAAGTAAGGCAAACACAACAAAATTTGATTTCATATCAGTCAACATAGTAATCATACACATCATAGACTTGCAGCAGCAAAGTCACCCAAAGGCAGGCTACCTATATTCCCACAAATGAACCCCAAGATGTATGCGATCCTCTCTGCCCTGTAACGCTGCTCCCCCTAAACCTGCCCATCATTAGGCAACAGGTGGCATCTGTAATCACCTGGGAATGGCAGAGTCCAGCATGTCCGCGTGTGTGTGGTATGTACTTTCTCCCTTGTTTATCACGTATGAACTTTGTTTATATACCAGGGAACACTAACAGCCAGCCAGATGACGTGTAGCGGTATAGGAAGTGGGACCTGTCACTGTTCGTCATGAGTTTCTGAAGCCAGCAGTGTCTCCTCCCATTCTCTTTGTGGAGTTTCCTCAGAGGAGCAGAGGAGCGGTTAAAGGCAAGCAGCACTGGGCGCTGCCTAGAAGAGGATATGCATTTCTGAGCTCAAGGAGTCAGGTCCTGCAAAGTGAAGCGCTCCCTGCAAAGTCTGAAGGACTCTTGGCACTTCTCAAGACAACATGAGTTGCTGGAGTTCAATTTAAAGAAACCTCTGAGAGTCTTAGCTGGTTTAGAAAATAACATCACCAGTTCTGTTTTAACATTGCATCTCAAAAGATGTAAAGTAACCTGGAAAAAAAATTATATCACCCAAAAAGGAAAATGCCTAATTTAATAACATCGACATCTGAGTCACATGAGCTGGAATATTATAGCTAAAAAATCAGAAGTCAAATGTCTTCCAGTTTATAGGTGATTAAAACCACAAAAGATAAATATTGTGCAAATAAATACAAATGAACACTTTTCTTCTTTGAGTGATCTGATTGTAGTCAAACAATTACATACACATCCATAGGAACTAAGAATTTATTTTTGTAACATGAAGGCACACCACATCCAACACTTCAACTTAGAAGAGTAATATAATCACTGAAGAACAGCTGAGAATTTTAGCTAACATCTTACATGCTACATCTCACCACCACCACCCCCTGCTGATTCAAAGGAACCTCTTCTGTACTTACACGTATGCAAGGAGTTATACTAGGATATAGGTTGCTATAGGTTCACATTACAAACCATCACATGGATGGATATTCAGAATGTATCATCACAGTTAACACGTAATTATTAAGAAAATCAAAAGGCAGCAGACCACGCAGTTATGAAAAAGATTGTATCCAGATTTTAGGGATTTAATTATTATACTCAACTGCAAATTTAAGACGATAAATGAACTAGGTTTTTTTTCAATCAGTATTTCAGCTTAATCAATAGCTTGCACAACAGGCCACAGCTTCAGCACATTCTCTTGATTTAAGCACTTTTAATAATGCAGTGTAAAATATAGTTAAATTATTCTGTTGTAAACTACTGTCTTTGGCTCTGGAAAACAGAAAGCTTCCAAATTCTACCCAGTTAGCAATTTTTCACTAAGTTCTATATGAAATTAAGGTTTCCAAATTTTATTGACGCTTTTCATACTGTTAGGAAATTCTTTGATAACTATTAAGGATAAAGGGTCTCACTTAAAAAAAAAAATACAATTAAATAGAAAAAAGAAAGCGATAAGATTTTCCTCTTCCCAGAAAAAATGTCCCTCTTAGCTGGCAGCAGGAAGAGTGACAAATCAGCTGTTCCTGAATTGAGACAAGAGGAAATCAGCTGTTATTGACATAGAGGGACGATGCTGCCACGCTTCAAGGAGACTGTGTGTCCAAGAACACTAAACCTTCTGGACACAGTGTCCCCACATGGGACTTACTCAGCCCACTGTGAAACTGCCACATGTTAAGTCACTTGAAGCATGTGAATGCAACTTTTTCAGCCTTATAAAGCCTCTTATATGGGATTTCTGAAGCCAGTAGGACTTCAGCAGCTTGTCAGATAATATTTTTTTTTTTATTATTAACAATCAGGAGAACTTGCTGTATTTGAAGAAATTGACTATTGGCCATGTTTCTCACTGCGGTAAGCACGCTTTACAGAGCAATGTCAAGGAGTATTCGCAAAATGTTTTCTTCTGTACATACAGCTTCAGCTTTCATAATTGCTCTCTCCCTCAGTTCTTGGGCTCGAATTCATCTCAGCAAGATATTCTCTTTAAGAAAATCTATTGAAATGAAGAGTGGAAGTGACACCTGCTTATATTTTCTTTTAAAGCACCCTTCAACCCCAACCCACAAAAATCCCAACTAAACAAAACCCAGAAGAGTGGATTACTTTATTATCTGTAAAATTCTTCCTGTTGATTGAGGCTGAAGGAGTACTTCTTGCTTTGTTACTATGAAAAGCAAAAATACAAGGTCTTTAATGAAGCTTCCAAAATATATCTTTTTACTACAGAGTGAATCAATTTACTACGGAGTGAAAATTACCAGGGTGATAAAAATTTACTATTCTCAGAATAAAGGGAAAAAAAGTATTTAGTTATTCATTCTGGTCAAGACATATGATACAAAGAAGACATGTCTACAATTACGTTATTGCCACTCACATGAAAAATAGCAATCAGAAGAAAATAGAAGAAATTGAAATTTTTCTTCTCATAAGAACATTTACTTTATATACTATAAAGACCTCCTACTGGTCAAATTTCAAAATAAATATCAGGTGTCCACCATCCAAAGTAATTTGAGGGAGAAGACACAGCAAAGGAACTGGTTTCCGGTTATTGTCTCTGACATTATGAAAAGGTAAGAGTCCAAGGGGTACAACAGGTCAGACATATTTCTGCTCAGCAGCCACTTAATCTGCCGCTCCAGAGCATCCTCCAGAATACAAAATGATTAGACACCATTAATCAGGGTAAATTTTGCATCCCTGTAAAGTCCTTAAAAGCCTTGCCTCCAAAACCCACTTCCTTGCAGCTGGGGAGGCCACAGTCTAGAGCCACCTTCACAGGAAAAAACATCTGACTGCTCCTTGTCCTCTCTGGAGGACAGTGGTTCTTTGCCCATACCTCTCCTTCTCTCTCCTTGTAGACCAGCAGTTATCAGAGGGTTTAGCCCACGCTGCACTTTGCCCTGATGCTGCTTAGGGTCAGGCCACAAACCAGAAAGTGGCACTAGGACAACAGAAGTCAGATCCACCAGTGTCAGCCAAATCTGGGGTCCTGGCCACAGCTGTCCTGCACATCACTATCAGGATTTCCCCTCTCCACGGTAATGAAGAATTACCAGGGATGCAGGAATAGTATCTTTGTTAACAAGTATTTGTTGATTGTTAACAAATGGTACAAGAGAAATGACATATTAAAGCTCTTTACTCAGTTTTTGCTGTATTTTTTGTGATGAGGAGAGGGTATGACTGTTGTCCTTTTTGCTGTCTTCATAACCCCCTTGCCTTTTGTCCTCCTGTCCTTTCATATTTTTTCTGTCTTCTTTTTTAAGCTCTACAACCTATTTCTTATTCCCCTTTCTCCCTTCCCACAGATGTGTTTTTTTCAGTTTCTAAAGCGCTCCTAGAAACCAGAGTTGGGAAGGCAAATCTGAAGATGCCCAGCAATCTCAGTCAAAATAGCAACACTAAATTGCCACCTTTGCCCCACAAAAAGACTTTGCAGAAGACATTCGTGTTCAAGCAAAATATTTAAGATAGATACCATTGCAGAGGCAGCACAAATGCTCTTTGTTTTGGGCTGTAACTGTGTGTTGCACTAGGAATTGTACCCTGTGATGAATGGTGGGAAGCCTGAGCACTTGTATTGAAAACAAAACAAAAAATAATTTGAGGCTTTGTTTTTAAATGAAAATTGACAGAGTATAGTTACTCTTCCAGAAAACAAGAATCTGATTTTGTGAAAAATTTGATATTTCAAAAGTATGGGATCTTTTAAACTTTCCTTCGGGATAAAATTAAAATAGAGTTGGCTGAAGAAAATATGAATGCAAATTATGGAGGAGAAAATTAATTGTGGAAGAAAAAAAACACCTTTCAAATATCAGACTAGTGATATTGTAGAACATCTTGCTTAGAAGAGTAGTGGAGAAGAAGAAAAAAATATCATTTTCTGACATGGAACAATTTAAAAAATGGATAGCTATGCTGCCTGTAACAATAAGAGGGTAAAACTGCATAAGTCCCTCAGTCATTGTATTCTCAAATTCCTGACAACTATGTCCAAACAAAATGATTCTCCATGACTCTGGTAAAGTCAACATAAAATTAAAATCTTGCAAATAATATAGGAAATATAAAAAAGTGAAAGTTGTAATCAAATTTTTGAGACAAGTGAGAGGGAAGAAAGTGCAGGAAGATAATGATAACAGAGCTATTTGTTCCAGTTACTCGTATGCAGCAGGAACATGAAAAGGCAGGAGGTTAATTATACTCTGTAAATAATGTTTTCAAGAGAACAGCTTTGGTAAGTGTAATAGGTTCTCTGGAATTGCAACCATTATTTATTGCAACCGCCTGTCCAGAAATACATATTTGCTGCAATATATATGAAAGAAGTGATACATACCTTATTTTAAACAGAAGTCTCAATTCCTAGATAATAGCAACAATTCCCATGTGCAATTTTATCTATATTTCTAAGTTTCCCCACCTTCAGTTTTGTGACTCAATATTATTATTCCTTTTAGCTTTACAGTCTGAAACATTTCAAATATATGACAGCATTTCAGAAAACCACCATGACACCCAGCTACTCCGCACAATGAGTGAAAGCACCATCGCACACAGCAGTAAATCACTGTTTGTCTTCCACAATAACCACGTCGTTTATACGCCGTTTATGTGAGGTTTTGTAATATCATTCAGAAGAGCACTATAAGCAATATTGTAACTTCAGCACTGCCAGCGTGACGCTTACATTTTCACGTTAACTGATGTTTTTGCCTCTGAGAAGTAGAGATATGGTTACTGATATCAGATAAACTTGGAAACACCAAAATAAAAGCGCTGTTGATAACACAGTTTGGATTAAATCACTCTTATCTGGACAGGGAAGTGCCAATGATAAATTCAAGAGAATAGAAATGACGACGGGCTGTGCAAGTGCAGAGGTCGTTCTGTGCACTCTCCAGCCTCTTCTTTGGCTGCAGCTGCCCAACTCCGTAGGCCCCCTTGCCCGGTGTCTTTGCTCAGGAAACAGGGAAAAGAAGACCACACGCAAGTAACAGAAGACTTGCACATTATGATGGTGAAAAAACACAAGCCATGTCACAAGCCAAATTTATATACGTAAATATACATACCTTTTTATCCACTAATCTATGGAATTTAGCGCCTCAGACTCTTGCTTTGCTGCATATACAGTACAAGTTTACACGGGATAGTTTTGATTCATCTACTTTAACACTGGAGCAAAAATTGAGAGATGATGCTTTACATATTTAAGAGGATTAATTTCAGTTAATAAAACCTTGGAACAACCTCAGAGCAAGTTATTAAATAGAAATGACCGAACATTTTTAGAAAAACTATAAAAAGCTAGTTAAAAATGCATGTGATCCTGTTTTCTTTCACGTAATTGAAGCATTATACAGTTAAACAGTTCATTTAAATGTATATAGTGCTGAATGAAGAAAACTTACAGTAATTCAAGCTTGCATTTACTCGTCTATGTACAATAATACATGAAATAAGCAGAAGGAAGAGAAAAATCAGAGAGGCAAATCTGCTATAGGTCATATAGTCATGCAGCTATTATGAGAAGCCACAGAAAACTCTTTATCCATTAAGCTATGGAATAAAGCCAGATTACTTTCATGAAAATACAACGCTGAATAGAAAACAATCTTGCACAGTTCTATCTGAAAGAAAATATCTTTTTAGGTATAAGGAAAACAGAGAAAAGGAATGGATGAAATGGTAGGAAAGAATGGTGCTAAACATGGTTAAGGGCAAAAACCCCAGGAAACACCTAATTAACAAAAAAACCCCAGTTTTGTTCTTTTTTTTTTAACTAGTGGTAAAATCCTATTATTTTTCTATGTTCTATAAATATCTATAAATATTTTTATATGTTCTATAAATACAAATAACTATAAATACCATCATGGGACCAGTCCTCAAAACCAGGTTGTTCCTATGTTTTCAAAAGTTTCATAGGTTTTTGTCTCTTCAGAAATAACCTTATAGGTGATACTTACAAATGAGTATTTTGCAATTAAAAAAAAAAAGTATTTTAATGGCTGTCTGAGTGTGCATGTAAGAGAAAGCACATTATCCTTTACATACTTAAGGCATATAGAGTATAATGGCCATTTTACTGCTGAAAACCTCACGCTGTTCTGGAAGCCCATGCTCTTGACAGTGTACATGGCTACTTGCACCAAAGATGCCTCTAACTCCTATCTTTTCTTATATTGTGCCCCAGCTGCTTTTTGGCAAAGTGAGAGGAAAAAGCACAACAACAAGTAAAAACTGTTTTCATCCATAATTTGTTTCAGACCTCTAAAATCTTTTCACAAGGTTGGATGGACCCAGCACACAACTGGCAGCCTTAAAAAGAAAAGGTACTACAAAGGAGAGACATCCTGGTTAAATCCCTTGTCTTTGGACAAGTTCAACAGACAGGACTTTAGCAGAATGTATCTATAACCTCTGGGTGGACCCTGAAAAAAAACATCTTGGCTACTTTAGAAACCAGTAGTTATTTATCTGCAGTATTATTAGAAACTTAAAACATTTGAGAAGGGTAGACTGTAATGATTTTTTTTTATTATTATTATTGATATAGGTGAACCCACATGTTTACACCAATACAAGAGTCAGATTTCTGGCAAAAAACTTTGGTTTTAATCCTCTGAGATGTAATGGACAAAACAAAGAACACTATCTATTGAAAACAAGCATTTGCCCAAAGAAACGAACCAACCAACTTTCAGATGCTCTGTTAGAGCAAAAGTACAGCAGACTTGTAATCCTAACCTGTATCTTTGTTTTACTTGGCAAATAGCATCTACATGATATAGAAGCATTCAGAAGTTAAACTTAACAAAAAAAAACCCAAAACATTTTCAACTAGTTTCTGGATGTACCTTTGGAAATGGCAAACTTTTTTATCAGCCATTGGCTTATAAGAACAATTATTTGCAATATCAGATGGTTCAGCATTTTTTCCCATAAAAAATTCCTGAAATAATGTGAGTGATAAAATTAAGATCATATTCCATTGAACACGTTTACAGCTTTCTTCAAAGCATCATCTCCACTAAACCACTATGATTCAGGTGAGGTGTGTGTTGGGGGAAGCTACCCAACAAAACAATGAAACAAAGCACCCACACTCCGCCTCCTTTATGTTGCTTCACCATCTTTTTCTTATTTTCCACACTTTGGCCCACTCATCTGAATTTGTTCCAACAGTGATATTTCGTTTTACCACTAAAAACAAAAATTGAAACTCTTCTAGATAATGTTGAACAAAAAGCATAAATAAAACTAAAGGAGTTGCTCAACAAGCTATTCTGTTTTTTCTAAATGCACTAGTAGAACAACAAAACCCCAAAATACCCTAAGGCAGTGAATGGTTGCACCTTTCCAACTACATTTACAAAATATTATGACACACAAGACAACTCTGAGAAAGAGTCAATAACCTGGAACAGAAGACATGTTATTGATACTACCATAAAGCTGAAATAATCCTGTTCAATACATACCAGGGCTGTTAAAAAAGAAATAAAACTCACCAGCACTCCTTTTTATTTACTTACAGTTGAAGAAATTTAATTTGGAGATAAAAACAAGGACCCCACCATATACTCATAAAAATCAGTACATTGTAAGATCAGCTATTTTCAGGTTATTAAGTAATATATAACACTTACTGCTGAATCATTTAGAAATATAAAACAAAACTATTGGCTAGACAGTCCACATAAAACAAAGGCCTTTAAAAATATATCAGAGAATAGAAAGATCTTGAACATACAAAGGAAAAATGGAATTTAGTTTGTATAATCTTCTGTTTTCTTCCTATATACAGATTAATTAATACAAGCTCTGTTAATCTAGCTAATGCATCATTGGATTAACTTGGATGCAAGTAATTGTATCTGCTTAACTTCACAAGTTTTCAAGGTATATCCAGGGCATCACAGTTATTTATTTCCATAATGCTTCATTATTTTAATATTTTTTCTTTTACTTCAGCTTGTGCTGAAACAAGTAATTAGAATAATAATGCAAAATACTAATACAAAAAAATCCAGTTGCTATTAGACCACTGAGACATACCATATTTGAAGACTTGAAACCAAGCATCACTAATTATCACAAAAGTTTTTTCTCCTGCTAACAAGGGAAAAATAAATTAGATATGGGAGAGCTATCTGAAACGAGTAACGTGAAGAACATATGAAGGACACAAGATTAGAAGGCACACCGCTCAGAGTTCCAGCCTCTGTTTATTTGTCATTTGTTATATATTTTGTGTCATTTTTAGGACTCATAAAGGAAAGGCTTGATAGATTTGGGGTGGGGGGGGAGCAGGAAGCCTGCAGCTTTATATAGACAATCCAGGTGAAGACAAGTATGTTCAGATCCCAAAGACAGGTGGTAAATAATAGTGGTAAATAATGGAGGCAACATTATTTGTTATCTCTTTGTTTCATATGACTAAAAATTGGAACAGGACACTGAAGAAAATGCAAAAAGACTAAAACGTGAAGAGAAAACAAGATTAAAATGAAAACTAATGTGATGTTCTCCTCTTTTGTTTTTCTGGTGATGAAGAACCGTTATTACCTTAAGTGAGGGGTAAGACAAAGACTAACATCTTTCGAGACTTGGATTTAGTTTATGCTTTAGATGAAATTAAGTCACAGGCTTTCTTCAGTTCAGATGCTGAATCACATTTAATACTGCCAGGGATTTGTTGTTTTATTCACATGCGTGTTCATCTTTCATTACCATAGATTCTGTCACAAATGTTAGGACAACATGAATTCCCTACTTGGATAGCCACCAATTACTCACTGAATTTGTTATATCATACATGAGTAAAAAAGAATTAACAAGCCAAAATGAATATGACCTTCTTTGAACAGTTCTGATCTCTTATTCCAACTACAAATTTCAAGGTTTTAATGAACCATATTTAATAAAGAAAAAATATATATAGGAGAAGGAATAGGCATGAAGATGGCTATGTCAGATTCTGGTTTGGTTTTGTTTTGTCCTTTTTATAAAGCTTATGTAAATCAGATTTGATGTTAAGATCATTAAAAGGAGTTGATGGGGAACGAAAAATATAATTGATGAAGCCTTAAATGTTTATTTACCATAAGCTGACTTGCAAGATACTAGTCTGCTATGACAACTTTTCATTCCTCATTATTATTTTTATTTAAACTATGTTGGCTACTGCTCAGAAATGTTAATTGAAATTAGGAGCTTTCTCCCACTTCCTGCATATTTCACTCAATGATCTAAGAGCAGCTTATCAGCAATTCTTCCATGCAGTGCAGGGTGATACTGTCTTCTTTTTTAAAAAAAAAAAAAAAAAAGAGAGAGAGGGAACAGATGTGAAAAGACGTCAAAATAATGATTTGCCAAATCCAAACATTTGGCTGGAACACATTTGTCACTTTTCACAAGAAGGGTTGTTTTTTTGGTTTTTTTTTTTTTGAGGTGGGGAGCGGAAAGAAAAAAAGGAGGAAAAAGAAAGCCTAGAGAAGTAATGTTTAAATAACATCCCCAGCAAGGGCAATACTTGGAATATGGAGACCCCATTTAAGATCCACTTGCTGCAAAACTTAACAGGAGGCACTTTTTAACATTGGTGTCCATGCCCCGGTGAATGTTGATTATCAGGCTCTTTTTGGTCCAATGACTAAATATAGTAAAATGGCAAAAAAATTGCAGTTATGTCTTAACTGGATGATTAGCTATTCTGTGACGGATGCACATGCCCGTCACCTCATCTCCAAACATTCAGTCCTGCTGCAGAATAGAATGCATTTAAATTCAGACATGTCCTATGGACAGGGAAACTACTCCTCCGAACTCTTCGTACATACCACTTTTACTACAAAGAATTTTATATCAAAGGTGATCAAAGGACTGGGAAGCCTGCCACATGAGGAAAGGCTGAGAGAACTGGGTTTGTTCAGCCTTGAGAAAAGAAGACTTAGGGAAGACCTTATCACCATATTCCAGTATTTAAAGGGTGGCTACAAAGAAGATGGAGACTCCTTTTTTACAAGCAGTGATGTGGAAAAGATGAGGGGTAATGGGTACAAGTTACTCCTGGGGAGATTCCAACTGGACACAAGAGGAAAATTTTTCACAATGAGAACAATCAGCCATTGGAATAATCTCCCCAGGGAAGTGGTGGATTCCTCAACATTGGACACTTCTAAGAGTCAGCTGGACAGGGTGCTGGGCCATCTTATCTAGACTGTGCTTTTCCCAGAAAAGGTTGGACCAGATGAACCTTGAGGTCCTTTCCAACCTGGTATTCTATGATTCTATGATAGGTTTTCTTTTATACAGTGACATTAAAAATGCCACACATCATGCAATAAACTACAAAAAAGCATCACCTTTAAAGTGTATTCAGACTCCACTTAAGCATACATCCCACTTGTTAACATTTTAATTTGCAACAAATATTTGTAATTAAAATTACTGTAAATTAAGTATAATGACATTACTCAACAAAAGTCAAAGTATGATTCACCACACAATACTGTTTTCCATAGCAACTGCTAAAAAAAATTATTATTACACACGCACACTCATATATACATGTATACTCATAAAAGGAAAGCTAATTCTCTATTGTTTCCTAATGATGCAGCCAAAAATCTAGGCCATATGCAGTGAAAATTAAATTTAAGAAGATCTGCTTAGAATGGATAGCTAGTTTTCCTTTTTCTTGGGGGGGTGGGGTGATTGTGTTTTTTCTTTTAAAGAAAATGAAGAAAAACATTATTCAGATCCAGCAAACAATTGATACAGGAAAGGAAAAAATAAAATCCCCAAACTCAGCCATTGGTTGCTTCCATTCCCATAATGCATTTTGGATTTTTGGCGAAAGTTCAGATTAAATTCTGTTGAAAAATATTGGAAAATACTGGAAAAATTTCAGCATTTTAATTAAGTTTTACTTTGAAGTGTTAAATAAGCTAGGATTCTTCATCCTCGACAGCAATACTACTGTGGGTGGGGAGCATAAGAGTTTTCTGTAAACTCAGGAGTGCCATAGAGAAGGTAAAAAGAGAGCAAGTGTAGAACAACTATGACACCAAATGAAGCTGGGAGAGGGCAGGTATGAAAGAAACAAAATTCAGTGGTCAAGCTCTTTGTCACTGGATAACGTAGATGAATCAAGGCATAAACAGGCTGCAAAACTGATTTGACCAGTTCTCAGGCAAAAATTCAGAGTCAAATTAAATCAAAAAATACTGCCTCTGTCTTCAGAAGCCCCTAAACTGCCTGTCACTGGAAAAGGACTTTCTGGAAAAAGTATCCCTACCTGCCCACCCTGTTCTTATTGTTCCACAAATACCTATTATTGAGTGATGGCAAACAGAGCCAGGTGGACCTTTGGTTTGAACAAGTAGAGTAATTTTAATGCTGTTACATATAACTGCCTGCATACTTGCCTTTAGATAACCATAATCAGTCCCAAAGAAGCAAATGCTCAACATACCATCTAGGAAAAAAAGCAAGCACAGCTCTGGCCTGAGCAGAAGCCATCACCGTGCCATAAGGCACGAGCCGGGGTGCCACGTGCGGCAGCAGGGAGGCAGAGAGGACTTCAGCCTGCCTCTCCCTCCTCCTCTCAGCACAAATCTGGACCAGGAAGCACGCAGGGCACCCATGAAGAGCAGCCATGCTCCCACAGTGTGCCAGCGATGATCGTCCTTCAGTTGATCATATGCCAGTATATTTTTAAGGTCCATCGCAAACACGTTCACAAGAGGTATTTGCTTTAGAATAGCAAAAGTGTCGCTTTTAGCAATACAGACAAAGTCAGCTCGATAGAAATAATCAAATACAAATAAACTTGTGACAATGCATACAAGTAACACTACTAAAACATGAGATGCACATCGCGGTGCATACATACTATTGGCCAGCACGCTGAACCGAAACCTGCCGCAAACCCTGGAAGGATCCAAACAGCCTGAAATGAGCTTTGGAGGAAGGTCTGCATACGGAGAGCTTTGCAGCTCTCCCCGAACAGTCGGCTGCAGATGTTTCTCTTCTCTCAGAAAACAGGACAACAAACAAAAAAACCCCAACAAAACCATACTAACATGACAAAGACTGATCAAAATACTATACAATGAGGTGCTTGAAATATGGTATTTTTAAACGAGCAGATTTGATCTGAGTTAGTATTCCTTTAAACCACTTACTGCATGCTAGTAGAAATTTAGATGATTAATATAGCTTGGTATTAATACTCAAAGCATTAAATATGCTCTCCAACAATTTGGTTTAAAGAGATGTACAAGTTCCAGAAGGTGAGGGTGCAAATTGTGGAACACATCCTAAAATAAAATAAACAGCAGGGGGAGGAAGCAAATGCCTTCTAACAAAATCACCCTATTTTTAAACCAGTCCCATTTTGGGGTCTTTTACATACATATTTCATTTTTCTCATTTGGTAAAGAAAATACAACAGTCTCTTATCAATCGTTCACATTTCTAGGCTCAATTTCCCTATGGCATACAGCTCATTAGGAAATGTATTAATATTAAATTATCTTTTTCTTCAAGTGTATCCTGCCATTAAGTAGGGGGTTATTACTGCCTTATAAATACATACTGCTTTATCACCAGAAAACCTAGAATTGGGGGGGAAAAAGGCTTAACCATAAAGGAATATTATTTATCTTTTTTCAACAGTCAGTTTGCAGTGGAGGCCTTACTGCTGACACTTAAACGTTTATCCTCATTGCTTACAAATATGTGCTCTCAGCTTTTTAAATAAACAGCATGACTGTTCTGTGTCACCGTGGTGAAATTCATCAGGAAAAGAGAGAAATACAAGAAATTGGTAATATTGAAAGCTGGTAACTTTTTTTTGTTCCCTTAAGAATTTGACATCAAGCACTATTTGAATTTAAATATTACAGCTGTTCCTGTAAACTTGCTATGGGCTGGTATTAGTTATGATCACAGGCTGCTGTAACACGGTAAGGTTTCATGAGAAAACTCTGCTGCTTGCATAATTCGTTCTGTCAGGACAGTGAAATACTTTGGTGTCCATTAGAGGAAGTTTCAGGTGAAGCTTGGCAGCCAGGACGACAGAGCACACCGATATGTCACTGGAGACAGAGGGCCCTGGACGTTGCAGGGAGCAGATACTCATGCAAATTTCTTACCAGTACACAGAAGTAATTGTAGCTTTCACCCTGCACTGTTTTTGCAATATGTCATTAGTACCTCTGTAGCTACTCCTACTCTCAGACCTTTGCCTAGAAGCTGTAAGCATGGCCCAGTGCCTCGTAACCTTGCAGTGAAACCGTGGAGATGGCTCTCGTGCTACAGTGCCCCAGATACCAAACGTGCCTAGCTAGGTAGTCCGGCAGGATTTGGTAGGAGTGGTGACCTGTGGTGAATGCAATGACCCAAGACCATTTTCTTAAAGCAAGGGTGTTTAACTCTAGGAGTAAAGCATGTCAATGAGAAATACTAAAGCAGAAAGATGTCTACATGGATGTCTATTTACAGATGTCAGCAGTGCAATTGGAGACGTGACTGTAACAGACACGGATTTATTCAGGCCAACCCTGATTGGGGTCATCCTGACACCCACAGCAGTGACATGGGAGAAATGGATTTCAATGCTGAGCAGATTCTATCAATACCAGTTAAAAACAAGCAAGAAAAAAACAAACAAACAAAACACCAAAAGAACCAAACCCCATGCCCTCTTGCTATCAATGACCCAAAGTAGAAAACCACTGCAAAAATATCAGGTTTTTCCTTACTCAATACAAACCATAGCATTACCAGTACTATCAAACTATTTCATTCCCAGTAGTGACTCAGGGATTTGAAATGAGAAAACAAGCACAATCTGTTTTTAATTTATTAACAAGGAAACAAACTCTCCCCTCGTTCTCCTCTCAAAGAAAAGAAGCTGTGATGCTTTGTTTGACTGTGCTTCAGCTTTGGAGTCAAAATAGCTAATTGCCACAGGTATTGGAAAAATCAGTTAATTTATTGCAAAACTTATGCAAAACAACATATAAAGGGAAGTCAAATGCTGTTGTTCTCTGAAGCACTTTCTTATTGGCAGCAGGAGGGAAATAGAAATAGCCTACTAAGAAGAATACAGAAATACTCTATTAATGGACACAGGTAAGGAGAAGCATCTTCATTTTCTTTCCCCTATCCTGGTTCCTCATCAAGATCACATTAATCACATGGTAACCTCCAATAATTACACACAAGATTGTATTCAAATTCATAATTTTCAAACACATTTACAACCAACATTTTTATTATCCCCCCCAAGATATTTATACTCCCTGAAGCACAACATTTTACAGATTGTTACAAATTTTAAAAATTTCAGAATATTAAAACAACTCCCTATTCCCCTCACATCCTTATCCGAATGTCTGTTTTGAGTAGAAGAACAGCATAATTTACAACATGAATTTCACCATCTATTCAACTCTGGTACTAGCAGAAGTGTGCTTTCAGATAGCTTGTCTGGGGAATCACACGTCAAATGCAGCTTTTTGGCTTTTTATATGCAATACAACGCAGTCTGGCAAAGCCGTGGAAGCAAAATAACAAGATTAGACTGTGCACTGCCTCCTAGTAAAATTTAAAATTTTGAATGAAAACCAAAACTAGCCTCAATAAAGAAGCAGCAATACAGCCCTGGAGCCTGCCCTGCTCCAGCCTCTTCGTCTCTGGGCGTCTGAGGCACTGCATGGGAAACAACCTCCCGTGATTCAGTCACAGATTTACACGGTCCATGTCGGCACTGCAGGACAACACCATTGTCAGCAAGACAAAAATGAAAAGGGAACGGCAGAAATACAGGAGCTGGAGCTCCTGGCCCCCCCTGTCAGGCAGGACTTTGCCCCCCTTGGCCAGTGAAGAAGCATGAGCAGGGTGAGCAGAGGCTCGCTCTGGTGAAGGCTGCTTTGTGCCGAGGTCTGTGAGCAGATATAGTCCTGAACAGTCCGATCAGAGAAATTAGCAAAAGCCTGCAGGAGCTAGAGACATCTGTTCACCCTGTGTCTTTCCACTGATCCCTCCAAGAGAAGGTACTGCCGATGCGTTTTCTTCTGCTGCTCTCCATATGCACGCGAAAGACCTGTTAGCCCTCTCCTCTCACCAGCGATTTATTACAGAACTGTGCTGGCCCTCTAAGGCCAATACCCATCATTCCTCTGCCTTAAAGAAAGAAATGGATCATTCCACAGTATCCTATGTATTTTAAAAGCTGTTTGAGCCAGCAGACAATGGTATTTTGCAGAGCATGGGTACCAGCAAACCGGCTACTGTAGGGACACAGGAGCTACCACAGGTCATTCTCCCTTCATTGAACACTGTATGCTGCAGTGCCAGCCATGCCAAATCACTGAAACTTGTGTGCTTGTCCCCAGCAAACATCACCTTCTGGAAGAAAGCTGAACATAACAGCAGTTTAGCGTCCGTAATCCACACATGCTACAGCCCAGCGTAAAGCAGCTGAGGAATTTTTGGCCATTTGCTGCTCTAGAATTAGTTAAAAGTCCTCCCAGCTAAGAAAAAGACTATTTGGTAAGTATCTTTGCCTTCTAGATAGAAAATTTAAAATGGCAATTTCAGAGGGCAGATAATGAGATGCTATTACAGAATAAGATGTCTGATCCTTGTTTCTAACAAATACCTAGCAGCACTTTAAAAAATAGGCAATGATTGCAGAATAAAAAACAGGTATTCAATTTTCTTTAAATCACCTGCATGTGTCTGGTAAAATTAACACATTATTAACTCTTGAGTGGAGTAGAAAGAAGGAAAAAAGGTTAAAAGATGCATTGAGAGATTTCCAGGAGAGAAGCAAGAGAGTGAGACAAAGGCATCCCTGTGCAGAATAGAAAGCCTGAATTTAGTTAGTATCATACTGTGACAATAAGCATGGTTTAAATGCTGCGATACAGCCATGGCTGCTTTGGTCCGTTCCACCTACTGTCCTCACAAACTCTGGGAGAAGTACAGCACTGTGAGAGAAGGTGAGCTGGAGATGACCATGGAGACCACTGTGCTCAAATCCGTACATGTCTTTTTTGTATACGTTCTCATAGCTTGTTTTCAGGTGCAGTCAGAGGAGACAACATCCTCATACTAGGGACAAATATTTAAGCGATAGGGAGATCATTCCAAGTTATAGTAAGAACTTTTCACAGCAGACAGGGAAAAAAACAGTGGTGCTACTAGCACTGCTGGTAGGTTTGTTATTTAAAGATTGAGTAATTGTGGTGAACTGTCATATTAGCCCCATCCTCCCTCCCTCAGAGGGGCAGGCTTGTGTCATTCTGAGTTCATTGGGAAGCTACCGGTCATGGGTTAGGGAACGTCCTCCAAAGTACTTCTGAGCAATGAACTAATTTAATGCAGGCATCTCTAATTCATTCCTTCATCGTTCTCTTATCATTAGCTTTCTGTAATGTTTGGATAAATCCCCTTAAGAATTGTTCCTCTATTGGAAAGTAACTATGACTCTGACAATTATGCTGATTTTATTTGCCTTATTCAGCTGTTCTGTAGTGACAATAAGTTAGTCTCTGTAAGAAAGACTTAGGGGTCAGCAAATATAATTTTTGGGGTTTTTGCCAGTGTTTTAAGCTCTGTACTATTTTTATTTCTGATTACTAACGTATTTGGTTCTTGTTTCAAAGTGATTATGCCCAGAGAATTTTGTCTCTAGGTTTTGGCATGAATAAACTTAAAAAAAATCTGATGATCTCATACAGGGGGGAGAGGGAAGTAGTAAGACTGTCTCCCCTTAATGCAACAAAAGCAGCTAGGGCAAGGGGCAGGACAAGGAAGAGCAGGCCAGCAAGCCTTGTTATACTACATTTTCAGAATGGATAAATGTGTGCAAATAATACATTTGTGAATACTTAATTCCAAAGACAACCAAGCACTGAGGGGGGAAACAAAAGCACCCCATAAAGATACTGGCAGCTTTATAAATTATGAGCAATCCTTTTAATGTTTTTGTGATGTGATTTAAAGGGTTCTTATTACTTTACAAGAAATCCAGGGAACAATGTTCCTGTCTCCAACAACATAATTATTAAACTGAGATATATACCCAGTTTCAAAGGCATCGGTGAGCAGGCTCCTTCTGTCTCTCAAAAATGTGGGTAAAAACCAAGAGGCCATAACGTCTTTTAATCTACAAGCTTTTGTAAAACAGAGAAACAGACCGGAGCTTCAGTGAAGCAGCCGGTTCTGAGGGTAGGCTTTCAGTACGGTATTAATTGGAGTGATAGGCCAGAGTTCTGCAAAAGCATCTGAATTTACTTTAACTTCACCCAAGTGAACAGTCCCGCTGAAATCCAAACTTTATGAGAAAGCCTCAAATACCAGTACCTTCATACTTGGAGATTATTAGCAGGAGATTCGGCATGGGAGAAAGGTGTTTAAAACACATTTACATAAATGAAATTCAAGAATAGCAGCCCTGCTTCTAGCAGCATTCATTACAGGCTGCTGAAAATGAGTCTGTTACCACAGTAACCAAGCTAATATTGGCTTTCCAGCTTGCAGGCATTAAATCCCTTAAATGCAGGTGCAAAGGATGAATTCACAGTTTTGGAGCAGGTGAATTTTCTCTGCCAAAAATGTCAGAAGTGGAAGAAAGATGTTATAAATTTTTATGGCAAAGATGTAGTAAATCAGTTACCCAAGAAAAGAGGTGGAAGGGCTTGTGATAGTAATGAAATTTGGACTGCATGGAGCACAAGCTGTGAGTACACAATCCCATTGTTTTTACTCAGAAATAACAGGCGTTATTTGGAGAGTTATTCTGGTGATGCTTAAGGTGAACTAGAATTCATTTCACTCCCTTTCAAGTGTAGGAATCACAGGCAAAATACAGATTATTTTTGGTCAAGTGAGCAGGTGAGGTCCTGAATACCAATAAGCAGTAGATCTGTTGAGACAGAGCATCCTTCCCATGGTTGTTTTCCAAAGGAAAAAAAACTCAGGCTTGTAAATACCTATTATACTCTGAGGGAGCTGTACTGTGCTAGCCTCTCCTACCAAACAGGTGGTACAAATAGCTTATATCTAGATGCAGGTCATAGACATCTAATTTTTCCTAACTTAATGATTAGTACTGAATTCCAGGAGAGCATTCACTGCTAACTCTTCCTAGAATTATTTTCAAGGCACTCATTTTAACACCTTTATTTTTTTTCATTTATACATATATTGCTCTTTTGTCTTGTGTGTTAATTGCAGCCTAAAAAAAAATCCTTACAAACTAGAAGTTTTACAAATCATACAAAGAATCTACATATTCCAAAGAATCTCTGCATTTAATGTTCAATATTTCAAAGTGGAATTGCATTCTGAAATTAAATCGTTATTACATCATACTTTTAAAATAGATAAATATATGCATGTTCATACAACATCTGAGTCTACTAACTGTATAGCTTCTAGCATCATCTCATGAGAAATGTTTCCAAGTTTAAGAACATGAACGTTTGGGGAACAGAAGCCAAAAGATGCTTGTCTCGGCCTCAGGGGTTGTGGATGACACCAGGATGCCCTAACTTCTCAAAGGGGCTGCGCTTAAGGTGAGGTTCATGAGTCACTTCTTTCTCTCACCCTCTGACTGACTCAAGCATTTTAAAAAAGCGCGACAGAGGTAGGCAGCCAGGTGGGAAAAGCCACCCTCGGTGCAGCAGGGGCTGGGTCAGCTTAGGAGAGTTTCCTGCCTCTTTCAGTGCACGAACTCACGTAAGAAGCTCCAGGTTGTAAGGCCCACGCTTCGGGGTAGCCAAGATGACATTTCCCAACTCACCTGCTATTTTCTCAAAATTATTTCAGATAAGTTTGCTAAACATTAAAAATAAATAATAAAAGAATGTACAAGGAGGTAAATAACTGTGCTTGCATTGCCGTGGGCATAATCAGAGATTTTACTCAGTGATTCACCCAAATGATTTTAATAAATCTTTCTTCTCTGAAGTTTGGCTGTCAGAGATGACATTTCAGATTCAAGAAATCTCTGAAGCACATTAGATAGAGCAGTTGAAACTTTTTTTTTTTAAATGAGCAAAGAATAAACACAGCAGGTTCTTATAACACAAATGGTGGTGCAATGTTCTTGCTCAGTTTTAATAAGAGGTGGTGTCTTTGCCAATATCTTTCTAGTGTTCCTCTTCAGGACCATGAACTTTTAAGCATCTACGCTGGTCCACAGGAAGTTTCTGAATTAACTCTTAAAACTTTTCAATATAAAGGCTATTTAGAATACCAAACATTTAAATAACAGACACATTACTGAAGCATGACACTATCCTGAAATCTATTTTTTCCTTTCTCATATGATAGTAACACTTTGCAGACTAAGCAGCGTGACAGAGTAAAGTCACTGTCTTACGAATCAACACAGATCCGACAGACCTTTACAAATACTGCCAGCTGGCGTACTATAAACAAGAATCTATACTAATGGTTTATTATGCAGTACCTAAACTTATATAGCATGGCTGTTTAATAAAAATATTCTAAGATGCTTGATGCATGGGAAAAAGGAATGCAACATGCTAGCATTCAGCAGGAAATGCTCAGAAAAATTGTTTTTCTACACTAATCTATGTTTTACCGATTTTCAGAAAAAATTACAGAGCAGCATCCTACAAAATGAATGTCTCAACCTGCTAATAAGTCATATAAACTATGTTTCCATTTTATTACCTCACTTTCAATCTTATACCAGGAAACTTGTAAAATTTTTGTGAATAGTTCATCGTCCCGGTACCCAAGCAGTGGTTCGGTGTGTGGGAGAACACCAAGATTCAAGCACTTGATGTCACTTACTAGCCCCTGTGTTTGCTTCTAAGTAACTGAAGGACATTCTCGGTACTGCTTGTCCTCCATTCACAGACAAAGCATTTGTGCCAACACACCAAGGATGTTAAGAGTGTCCATTTCACAAAGCACATCCAAATGTCAATTCTTGCAGTTTGCAATGAAAGGTAAGTCAATATAACAGGTGTTTTGGCCAAAAGAAGAAAGTCTTGAATAAATATTCACTTAAGATATCTGTTTTACTTCATATCTAATAGGAAATGTTTACCAGAATGCAAATAATTTTAAACTGAAATTAAGAACGGATTTCCATAAAATATCTAATAGCTATTATCAGTTAGATAATATCAATGTTATCTAACATAATATTGAAATGTTGTGCCTTTAAGTAAAAACATTCACATTTTTTTCCTTTAATTTTTAATTACAAATCGATATCAAATATAATCCAGCAGCTTCAGGCTTTCAAAAATGTTGATTAAATGCAGAAAGACTCAAAGTTTTTGAAACCTCAGTTTCTCTTCCCCAGGGGCCTCAATATTAAACTCTGTTATTAAAGGAAAGCTAGCTGAAGTTATAATAATGAGTTTAAGAAATGTAAAAAATACCCATAGTATTTTTAAGAATGCCTATTAAATTGGAAGTCTTAATAAGGGCACCAAACTGATGCAGCACGGGACTGTTTAAAATCCAAACACCAACCACAGGTGATACTGAATCAAGTGCCTTACAGAAATTCAGAAATACAGTCAGCAGGCAGAGTTGTCGTCTCTTCATGACACAGCATCACTGATGTTTCTGTGACAGGTCCCATTCTTCACAAAATTTTACTGACTGGCTCAAGCAAATGTTCATGCTCTGATATCTTACTGACTGCATCTCCTGTGGTGTCTTCAAGCTCTGATGATGAGCTAACCGGGTTGCAGTGTTCTCTATCAGCCTGTACTTACGTTTAAAGCAAACAAAAAATACTGACCCATTGCATTTTCCAGCTCTCTTAAATGCATCGTTAGTATCAGATTTGTTGAACTTTGTCACTGACTCAGAGCTTTGTGGTCAATTCTTCCGAATGTCTTTAGTATAAGTTATCAAACCTGCCGATAGAAGAAATGCTCTTGGTTTTTAGCTGCTGCTTAACTTCCCCTCTGAGTTCTGCTTAAATAGGTAATGTGGCACTAGTGTTCTGACACCCTCACAGCTTTCCTTAAAGAAAAACAATTCATTATTTCTGTCTTTTCTCCATCATGCTTGATAATTTCGTAATTCAAACTGATACCAGTGCAGAAATCCTGATATGTCAGAGCTTAGATGTTAACTGAACTACTTGCTATGCACATAATCTTTACTGGAGTGTCTAACAGTGTCTAACTGCTTCAGTCACTCACTCTTTCCTTCCTAAATTAATTTATTCTCATAATTTTACATTCCCTAAGAGTCTAGGTAATGTCAGTCACCTCAGCTATCACTTGTACATAGAATATATTCCATTAAATTAATGGAATGTATGCTAAAACCACTGCATATAAATAAGCACTTTAAATTTCAGAACTTTGGCATTTTCCATCTACTTGTAGGAAAATAAAACAGCCTTTCAGCACTTCAGTGCAGTTATGATTTCTTAAAAATCTAAACCTTAAATATTCTGGAAGATTTGACAGGTACATATTGGTTTAACACTTGTAAGATAAATAAATAGTCTGAACCAGACACTAATTTCTGACTGTCTCAATTTCATCATTTGAGAAACAGTCACATAGTATATCAACATAGCATAAAGAACTCAATCTCGCAGTTTTGCAAGCTGTCACGCAAGACAGCTGAGGGTCCCAACACTGCTTCAAGTAAAGGTGGTGTATTCTTCGTATGAAGAAATAATAAAATATTAACCTTTGAGTAAGACAACCATTGTTTACTAACATTCCCCAAACACAGGCTTAGTTTATTTTCCTGTTTCCTGCATCTGCCTCCAAAAGCCCTGCCTGTTTTCAAGGCTTCCTGCAAATTTTCTCCATGATTATAATTTCCTTTAGCTTCACCAGTCATACAGTGTTATCACATATAATGGCGTATAAGCTGCATCCATTACAAAAGCAACCACATTTTCCTTATCGCCTTCACATTGGGTTTAATTTCTGGTAATATGGTAAGTCACAGATTCCTTTTTGATGTTATAGAGCGTGTTGTTGTATTATGGAATTATTTCCTTACTCTACAGAAAGCTTGAAAATCCTATTTGTTTTACAGGAAAAACTATACTGAAAATCTCTAGCTAAACTAGTTTTATCAGTTGGGCTCTTAGCAGGCAAGAATATCTATTTTTTGTCAAGAGATTAAATAAATATACAACATGAAAGGAAAACATTAAAATGCAAGAATAAACAAAATAAAAAAGTGAAGCAAAATAAAAATATTCTCATTTTTATAAAAGTAAGAAGCTTCCTTCCCTCAAGGGGCTGTCACTGAACTGAGCTAAAAACAGACATGAGGGTAGCAGCACACAGCCCGCAAGCTCTACACCCTCCAAAGCTTGTGTCATATTTCCCTAACCTCCCCCTTCCCATTGCACAATGTGTGCCAGTCATCATTCATGCATATTCAGACCCAGCTGAAGTTAGCAGTTCCCCGATTTCAAGAAGTGCGGTAAAAGAAGTGAGAAAACCCACAGACTGCTTCTCTGGGTAGCCGTAATCTGTAAGTGGCCTGAGACAAGCTGCAGCCTGGAGGAGAAAGACGCTGCATAAACAGGCTAATTGGGCAGGCAAAACCTTCCCCTGTAAGCCATCAAAATGATTTTTTTACCTCCACATCTATTACTTCAGTTTATTGTCCTTTAAAAGAAGAGTAATACTGGTTTACTTTGGAAGGATTGCTTTATTAGGTATCTAAACACTTTTGGTATAAGCTAAGCAGAAACATACGCTTTTTTTTTTTTTTTTACCGGAAGATAACTGTAGTCAGCACTTCAAGTTTTTAAAGTAACTGAGGTCTTCAACTGAGTTCTACTACTTCAACATTATGGCCAAACCGCAGCACTTCACATATTTACATTATCATTTTAATGCACAGAGAATTTCCTTCCGTAAAAAAGCATTAATAGAACCTTCAAAAAAATTGATTTTGGTCTCCGCAGTAAAGCACAATGAATATTTAAATCCAGTTCCTCAGTGAGACTGCACAAATAATCTTATCAGAGATAAATATTGCAGCAAAATTCTGCTGTCATTTGAAACAGCACAGGATTCAGCAGAATACTTTCCACTTCACTACATAGCTTTGGGTTGAGGAGTTTGTGAGTGGTTTCCTTGTCCCATCATACTAGACAAATCTCTAATTTCTACACATTCCCAATCAAAATATTCTTCAGGTAGATAAGAATTAAGTAGCAGAGATTTTTAATTGCCTAAGAAAAAAAACCTGAAGAGGCAGTTTTCTGCCTGCTAAATAGTAGGAATAAATAAGGAAGGTATCCTAGAGGTGTTCTGCTCCCTCCAAGTCAGGAGGAGTTTGTCTTTGGCCCTAATGAGAAAAGAAAAGCCAACATGGCTGCAGAAAGCTTTGCCCAGGTGGTACCAACTCCCTTCTTGCTGTAGCCTTCTGCGCGGAGCGCTCGGTATGTGCGCACGCTCTCGGCATCCCTGAAACGCTGCTGTGGGTGTTGTAAAGCGTCCTCTGACAACACGTGCAACTGAAACAGGTATTTCCTTTGAGAGAGGTCAATCGCCAAAGACCGAGTTGGATTTTTTCACATGCGATAAAAGCACAATTAAAACTGGCATCTTTGTAGTAAATTCAATAACACTATATTCACTGTACTGATCAGCGTCCATGGCAGAGAGAAATAAAGGCCCTCCAAAACTGTGACACGGTAAAATTTTAGCTGTGCTCTAATCTGTTTGCTACATATCTCTCCTTCCCCTGCTGAGACCCTTGTCAGTGAAAGAAACCTTGGGGGGAAAAAAGTATCAATGCTTCACTGAAAACAGTATTCGCTGATTTAGCTCCAGCACCAGAGCACAGTGAAGTGGTTTGGTAATTTAGACTTTTGCAGTTCTGCTAAACTTAGTAAAACTGATGTCATTGAGCCCAGAAGCATCTCTAGAAATACTCACACCACTTCTTTTCAGAGAATGAAATCTTCAGAAGGACACAGACAGAGCTGGATGGAAAAACAAAATTCACAAAAACATTTTGAAAGTTGTTTTCCTTCTTCAACTCTTTAGAGAGTTTTAACATTTCATGAAAGAGGAACAACAACCACCTCTCCACCAAAAGCACGCAAGCCAGAAAGGCACTACACCAGTGTAGACCCAACACAGACATGTGCACCTAGGTCTCTCACATTTCAAAGCAATAACCTAAGCTCTGAAATACGACTTATTCCAAGACAGATCTGTCTCATTTTAAAACAGAAATTATGCCCTAGAAAACCCTTTCAAAAGTAACATTTGGAGACATGCTTGATTTTGACAAAATTGGATGGTTTTTGCCAGAGGCAAGTGAAATATTGAAGAGCAAGAGCTAATTAAAAATAATTCCTATCTTGAATACTTGATCTGAGTACAAGTGCCAGGACAAACTTCTGGGGTTTAAACAGTAATGTAGCAAAACTTGGCTGCTTGTGACTAAAACTGAAATCCCACAACAAGCTGTGCTCAGGCAAACTGGCTTCTCTAGGTCTCTAAGCAGGATAGCTGAGAATCTGTGCAAATTTTATTGAGAAAAAAAAAAAAAAGAGAAGGAAAAAAAAGAAGCCCAGAGGTGTTGGTGTCTACCCTTTGGTTTTTATAGCAATATACCTTGGGATAACTGACCTCCCACTGAAGGCTCTCAATGTTAACAACAACCAGTAAACCTGTCTGAAGTAGTGCTGACATACTGAATTATTTAAACACTAAAATCTTCATAATAAGGTGTTTTCAAAAGCAGAAGGGAATTATTTTCCTGCAGCTCTGTTGCACGTCTAAGAAGTCAGAAAATAAAAGCGTTCTCCAAACGTGCTGTAGGTGATATCAGCACTGGGGGCCGTCTGTGGGAGGTGAACAACTGAATCCTACCCTCAGAAAATGCTTTCACACTTTTTTAAAGGAAGAATAGATGGCGGGGGGGGGGGGGGGAATCACTTTCTCTATTGCTCTCACTGAGTTTGGACTTTACTGTTGTTAACCAGTTTCAGCTCACTGACTAATATCCTTGAAGTTTTCTGCCGTCATCCCACTAAATTAGAAGCGTAAAGGTAAGGAGGCACAAGGTACAGTCTAGTGATACAGACGCTATTGCTGCTGGGAAACCCAGTGCCTAACGAGCATGAAAGTAAACACGCCAAATACCTATTTGTATTGATGCCACCAACCCTATTCCCCCTGTCAAATCTCCTCTCTGGTCTCCTCCTCCTCGCCTCACCTCTGAAGCACGGCTGCCAAAACAGCTCTCGGCTCGGTGGCTGATGCCCAGGGGAGCAGCAGCAACCGGAGCGTAACCTCTGCTTGCTGGGACAGCGGCAGCTGGGGCCAGCTGATCCGAGGCTTGGTATAGAAAGCGTAAGGAAGAAGCCTTTATGCACTGTTAAGCCACCCTTTAACGCGTGCAGTCAAGCAAGAGACTCTACCAGTCACCCACTTACTGGGATGCAGTACGGTTTTCAGCATGGTATCTTTTTCATGTTTAGCAGTGTTTTTTTCCCTAGAGAGCAATAACTCATCTACGCGGTGGGATGCACTATTACATACAGTTCTGCATCCTCCCCTAAGAGGGACGGTGCAGAAACACTGCAAGTAACAATATCACACGAGAGAAAAATCTGGTTCTGAGTTTCAGATTCAGCACCTCCCTGTGCAGCTTGGCATCTGCCATCAATACGGTATTTTTCTTTCCAGCTCAGAACATATGCCTGTTCATGCATGAGACAAGATTGGACAACGATTGACATCATCTGTATCTTTGTTAACCCATTTTCAGGAAACTGGGACCTCTTCACAGTTGAATTTAGAAAGATAACTAGTTTTTCCATGTGCTAAACCAAGATAATCTCCTGTGTTTTGTTTCTTCTGGCATCTTGTTTAGCACTTATGCAAATAATATAATTTATTTGAGCCATTTGCAACATTAAACATGGAATTCAGCAGACAGCATGCACAACCAAATTGCACAACCATATGAGAATGACATGGTTTCCAAAGATAGTTACATTAAGCTTACATTCGCAGAATAAATAATTCAATCCTCATGCTCCACATTTAAATATTTATACAAATACACTGCTTGTCACAATTAGTTTGATTAAACTGTTAAGAAAAAGGAACTGTGCAAGAAATGAGACTTCATCCAGGAGGAGAAGCTATTTATGTTGAAGTTAATTATGTGAAATTACAGAAGCAGCAGCAGGTCAAGAAGCAGTCCTCCAAATCCACACAAAGATCTGACCCCCAGCTCATTCAGGGAAGGTTTTCTACCCAAATTTTTTGCATTTAGCAAACAAGACCCTGAGCTTATTTTCCTCTTTGTCTCACGGAAACATGAGACATGTTTTCCTCTTTCTCCCATGAAAAACCTTATTTATAGACTGAAAATACACTGTTGTTTACGGACTATTTTCTGCATAATTTTCTTTCACAACATGCTCAGGACAAATTATTTGCTTTCACAGCACACTCACCACAACTCCTTGAAGCAGGAAGAGAAACATTAATGGAAAACCTTTTCCCTTTAATCTCAGGGGCATTTTTCAGGAAACTTCAAAAATCCTAAATAGCCTCAGAGAAAAGCCTGGATTTGTGGTCCCTGTGATCAGAATAGGGATTACTTCTGATGTACGTGAGGTCTGGTGCTACAAAGTTCAGGGGGACAGAATGACACTCCCCTTCTAGGAGGAAAAAATCAGCTTGCTCCATCTCACTGGCATTAATTTTGATGTGACTAAGGCTACCCAGAGCTCCACACATGACATTTTGTAGTACTACTAGGAATTCAAGCTCTGACTGTATGTGCAATATTGGAGCCCTGCTGTAACAAGACTTATGAATAGGCAAGTGGGTCACCTTGATCTGAGGCAGTTTATTCTGTTTTTCAGTAATTGAAGGAAAAAAAGGATGACAGGGGTCTACTTCATCACTGACCAAGTTCAAGCTGAACAGCATCATGTAAGAGCATTTACTGCACAAAACAACCGGCCAGTGGGAGGGATTCCGCAGGACAAGCCAGACTGCCAAACCAGCCTATGATTCAAGCTTGTGAGGGATCTGCCCTTGCACCAAAGGGCACTGAGTAGAGACTTTGTCCAGAGGACAAATAAAAAATTCCTCTTGTTTCTATCTAGTTATTTTAATACCGTTTCTGGAATAAGCCTATGAGAGCCAGATTAGGAACGCTGCAAAAATTCACAAACACCTGTTGTACCTTTTGGTGGTGGTTGGTGGTGCAAGAGCACAAAGACTGGGAAGGAAAGAGTGGGATATTGCTTTTAACTGCCATGGATCTACCAAAACCTGCCGAAGAGGTTTCTTTTATTGTATGATTCAATGAGACAAAGAATTTAGTTGTTTTATCTATGAGGCAAGCTAGATTCCTGAATGTAGCTGAAATTTTGCTTTTTTTATTATATATTTGGTTGACATATTTCCTCATATTCCACTTCCTCTCACCTTCCCCTCCCAAATAAAAAGTTTCTCCTTTTTCCTATTTCCAAGCATGAATACATAATTATGTGCAAATGAAAGTGAGACCAAGAATACATTCAAAGAGGTGGTGTTTTACTTTCCCAATACCAAAAGCGAACACAGGGAGCTTTGGGAAAGCTTGTCCGCCACCTGGATTTATGTTTAGAAGAGCTCTAGCAAGGCTGAACCTGGTCCCCTTTATTGCTGGCATCTGGGAGGAGGTTAAACATAATTACATACACATAAATGAATCCATAATCAAGGACAGAACTGGTGCACTCTCAGAATAAAAAAATAAGTTTGACTATTTCTCCAAAGTTTGTCAAGCAAGGAGAAAAACAGGTGGACAGTTATGGAAAACCCCTGCTTCCCTCATATGTAGGCAAAAGTTAGACATGCAGCTACAGTCCCCGAGAAATAAAAAATGGATAGTCAGGTAAATTCATACAAGGAATTGATGTAGAGTTTATACTGCTGATAAAAACTGCCACCACACCACAGGTCTGCTTTTCTTCAGTAAAAGGACCCCCAAAAAAAGAAGAAAGAGGCATCATAGGTTCCACTCTTGTGGACAAGTATGAAGGGAAAGTAAGTACGCATGATATGGGTATTTATCAGCTTGACCTTTTCAGGAAATGGATTACTAGGACCCTTCACTTTCTCCCCTTTTATTTCTCTGTCACCAAAACAGAGCAAAGAGCAACATTTCTGTGTCAGAGAGGGAGCTTTATTATTATATTTATTACTACGTAGAGAAACTTCCTCCCCAACAGTCCTGAATGCTGGCAACCTGCTGAGAGAAAGAAAAGTAGAGTGCATGAGCCGTTTGCTGTATCTGCCAACCTGTTCCTGACATTTTTATAGGGGCTGGGGAAAGACTTCACTTTCACATTGATCATGTAGCAAATCAGTAAAGACAAATTCCAGTCAGGATCTTCATAAAAAGGCTTCTGCAAACCAGGACTTATCATAGGACCTGCGTATCAAAAGCATTCTTGCATATTTTTTTCTTGACTGTTTTAATTCATATTAGTAGCTTAGTAAAGTAGTTGCAGCAGAGAACACTTTACACCGGTTTAACCTGGACCTGCCACTGAAACAGTCCCGCCAGGTTGGTTTTAACCTGGAGAAACTCTCCAGCACTGTTTACCGCTGAAAGGTTTGTGCCAGTCCAAGGCTCTGGCTGGCATAGACATAGGAACAAGGGGTGGGCGGTTGACCATGCACTGGACTTTTCTTTCAGGAGTAGAGCTGACATTAAACATTCAGGAAACTGTGACCAAAGATTTGGGGTATGGGAGAGGTTTACAGTTATTTTGCAATTATTTTCCATCACTTCCAGTATAGACTGGTTCAAGATATAAAAACATTATTTCCCCAAATATCACATATATTTGCAATGTCTCATAAGATTTCAAGTTACAAAATCATACAGGTTAGCAGGGAGCGTTATCTGAAATATTAACACTGAAAAGTTATTCTTCAAAGAACCATGCTGTACTGGCATCTGAGAGACAGTCCTTCCCTTACCTTTCCACTGCCCCCTGGTTTTTCCTTTTTTTGGTTCTTAGCCATGATCATGCTGCTTCCCAACAATCATGCAATCAAGGCATAATTTGTTCCATCAGTAATGCAAGAAATCATTTAGAAAAACATTATTCACTGTCAGCTGAGTCTGACTCAGGGAAAAAAATGTCCAGAGGTTGTAGAAGAGATTGAACTTTTAACCATACTATTAATTTCTCTGACTTCATGGTGTGTTACTCTCTAGTCATCATCGCTTGAATATAAGGTTTCAGAAAAACAAGTTAAAAGCAAATCCGTTATAAAACAGGAGAGAATGATAATGCTAACCAATATTCCCTTCTCTGCAGCAAAGAAGGAAAGTAATTGCAGGGACAAAACATTTTTAGTTTTTGTTCTCAGAGTGTCAGTACCTCTACCATATAAATAACTAGATCTTATAATTGTATTATAGATACAATAGGTATTTTACTACATACGTTCAACATCACATGCATGCACGTGCTAAGTATAAGAAGTATTTGCTTGCTTGTAGATAGGCTACATTGATTAAAATATTTGCATTAACACAAGTGAAAGCAAAGTCAGGGCCCGTTCCTTTCTGGGATTGAACAAAAGTGGCCTAGAAAGTCGACAGTGTTTAAAAAACCAGTTTTTTATTATGTGTGTTAGGAAACAATTCCTGTTAGGGGATATGCTTATTTTACCTTTCCATGTCATTAGTAATGGAAAGAATTAAGTGCATGGAACTAACTTGGTATATCCTGGAATAATGCAGAACCTTTATTGGATCATTTACCCTGATCCATTAAAGCAACCCCTCCATGTAACTCACAGATTGTTTTGACATGTCCTGTAGGAAGTCAGAACAACCAACCTTTGTCAGACTAATGTATCCCCAGAGAGATCTTATGGAAGGTCAAGAAACTTATAGAAAATGTTTTGTTATCTGCAACCATAAAACCTAAGAGTAGAAGGGATAACAATAACAAGCCGTGGCTGTCTCTTACTGGTCTTCCTGCTGCACTGGTTTTGAAATTGCTCTCAAATGGTGACTAGGATAAAGACCAGCGCTGAAAACCATTAGCTTCAGTAAAGATTAAAGACATTACTAACGTGTATTCCATAACTGGTTAAATACTGTCTTGCATAATATTATCTTGCCAATACTGAAACCATCTTTAAGTTCGAAAAAGAATCAGGTTAAGGCCAATTAAAGTATTATTATGCAAAACATACACAACTCATTCACCTGAAGGTGAGAAAACAGAATGTTCTTATCAGAGGTTGTTCAGTTGTAGGTACTCTTCTCAGTGAAATCCACGTGTTTTTTCAAACTTGGAACAAGCTGTAATGTTCAAGGAGACTGCAGAGAACCGCCCTTCCACGGCTGTATACCACAGGATCCTTCCCATCCCTCAGTGGCTGCCTATTTCTCTCTTGAAAAGCAAGACCTCATGACTCTCTACTGATAGCCTTAAACACAAAGTTCTTCAGTCTTCAGAAACTCTCATGCTTTTAATGTTAGAATTATTTATGCTGTAGACCTGTTCTGAACAAATAAAGACCTATTTTATGAAAGATGTGAATAGGCATGTTTCATTTTGACATTCTTAGAAAGAATGTATGCTAACAGAAGAGCATCTGGTCATCACACCTCAGGGAGAACAGTTTCAGTACCCATGTGGTTAAGATGTCTGGCTTCCTGCATTTGGACAGCAAAACTTTCTGGTTTGTACCCTGAATAAAGTTTATCTCTAATCTTTCTAACAAGAAGCAGCTTTCTTCACGCTGCAGTGAAGGAACATAATTACTTTGTGATACAGTAAAATATGCCTAATTATTCATCGAGACCTTTTCCCTTGATCATTCAATTGGCCTTATATCACCTTTATTGGATTCAATTACATCTTCTCAGGAGGAAACTGTAACCCATTTAATATACATGCTTCCCAATATTTTAAAGATACTGGCTGGGAGAGGGAAGGTCTGAAGGAAAAAGCCCATTGACTAGAAAGCTCCATTAGTTGCCACAAAAATAGGGTTTTTACCAGCTTCAAAGTGTTAGCGTCAAAGATGCATTTGTGATAGGACACTTCTTAATATTCACAGCAGCATGAGGTGGCTCCTGGGTCAAACCATTATCATAAATTACACATATAATTGTGCTGTTTTATCAAACCGTCTTAGAAAGCTCAGTCATGACTATGTGTATGAATTCTACACACACTTTAATTTTGGCTTACGGTCTCAACATTAACACTAAATATTATGCACTTTGCAAATGACATAAGACATGGTTCTGAAATTAAAAAAATAAAGCCATGTTAATTCCATAAGCTGTTCAGACATGCAGTTGTTCAGCTGAGATACCCTGACTGACAGACACATGAACAGTCAGCTAATGAAGGTTTTGGGGTTTTTTTCTGTTGCATAAAGTTTCCACTGTACTATCCAGAAACCTTGTGCTCTGTGGTTAAAATTTTGTAAAGAGGAATGCACTTAAAATACCCTTAAAATACCCAGTAAGTCTAAAGAGCACATTGTAGCTTCAGGAAGTATCACTATATACTTCAGCAAACGGGCCATCCAGGTCATTTTCTTGCACATTGCAGAAGCTGTCATATTGGAACTGAACCTTGTATTTCAATGTATTTTACTTTTTATTGCATAATAATAATAAAACTAAGCAAACTATATGTTTTCAAATTACTTAATTGGAAGCAAAAGGAGAAACAAAATATCCAGTTGCAACCTCACAAAATACTGAATGCAACACATCTGGTGTAAATTAGGAGAAGCTCAGTTTTACATCACCAGCTCACAGTATGAATAAGAGCCAAATAAAAGAAGGAAGCCACGCTCGAACACAATGTGGGAAAGTTGCATGTTGTGTTTCTCAAAGAGCTCAAGGAAAAGTTTTGCATAAATAAGGCATAAAGAAGCTCAAATCAAGGCCATGTAAACTTCTAAATCTCTGACAGCAATTTTCAAAATCTCCCCTGTAACCTATATTTGTAAATAAAGATATATGCATTGTGCCTGTTTGGGAAATAATGTCAGACATTTTAGGAAATAAGAGTAAAGAAAAGATAAAATAAATCCTAGTAGAAAACAATGGTTATTTGAGGATGTGTTTATTTTTCTGAGAGCAAAGTCCAGCTATGTGAATTCTGCAATATGGTTCCTTTTGGATTTTCTTTCTCAGTTTGCGCTCCATACTATACCAGAAATGCTACAGGTTATTTTGTCCCCAAGACTCATCTCCAGCTTTGGTTGATGTCTAAACATTCAAACATGCACAGCATGTATGCTGGATACTTGACCAAGTAACTGTTGTTTCCCAGTAGCTATGGTTCATTAAGCACAGGCTTAGCTATGAATTATTCAGGATGACACTGAATGACTACAGAAAGTAGACTTTCTGCTAAAAGTGCCATGAAGGGGTACAAGAAAACCTCATTTACTAGAACTAAAGTAGTTAATTTTTAGAGTAGTAATGCATTCAAACATTGAAAGAAAATGTTTATTTTAATTCAAGAAGAGATTTTTTTTTTTACCTCTCCTATATAAGAATATAGGTAGAAAATATCAGCCTCTATCTTGAGATTAAAAATAATGTATTGTATAAACCCCAATACATTTTCAGGGTTATCTACTTCATAGCAAGCCCTAATTTCAAATATTACAATTCCAAATATCAGGAGACAAAGCAGATAGCTCTTTCTCAGACCTCTGTTGATCACAGTGGCAGTCAGCCCTCATTCCCATCCAGCTTTGTCCAGAATTCAGCAGAATTCTTAGCCTGAATTATCCAGAACTTCCAGTTCTATTTAATTTTTGGTATTTGTTCTTGACATTTTGGAAGCTCAGGGCTAGTACAGAGTCTGGTGAGCTGTATTTCTGAGTTATTTCACATTAATTCATGCTTGGTTTAGACCTTTGTCTTCCCACCAAAACAAATTGACAGAAGAGGGGATAAAACCTGAGAAGCCTCACCCACAATAGCCTACCGTAATTTTTTATATCAGTCTGAAGATCCAGATACAGGCGATTGCAAATCTGAAGAGTTACTGGAATGGGAACCATCCATGGGGAACAAAGTTGCTCCTGTTTCAGGAGAATGTTCACTACTATGTTTCGCATATTCAGGCCATTTTGTTTTCAGGTTTTCCCAGACCCAGATTTTGTAATGATACTTACTTATTTCCTTTGTGCGCAACTGAAAATCAGAGAACGCGGTCCCGTCTGGGTGGACTGCTCTGGAAAGCCCCAGAATATCACCCTGAATCATGTAAGAAGAGTATCAGGGATACTCTACTCCACTGCTGCCAGGTGATAGAAACCAATGGCAGGAAAGATGTGAAGTAGCTGATTTTATCCAGTGGCCTTTATCTTCTTTGCAATGAAACACATTTGAGCACTTTGTCCTTACGGCCATATTAGTTCAGTCTGTATCAAAGAGGAGGAAGCAGTATCTTTCTCTCCTTCCCTCCCTCTCACCTAGCTTAGATTCTTACATGCAGTTATGCAAATAACCACCCGGTGAGACATGTAAGAGCTCAGAGGGAATTAAAGGTCTGTTGTTTCATCAGGGTGTCCACTTCCTACCTAGTTAAGCACTGCATATGGGATCTATTTTAGAAGAAATCTACTGGCAATGGCATTTTATTAGGATAGTATTAGGGAGGATTTACATAAACTAGCTAACACAGGTAATAGCCTCCATCACCAAAGAATGATATTACTCCCTTTATTTCCACAAGAAAGTTCCTCAGTGCACACCACTAGCATATTCGTGTATTCTAAGTCTAATTTAATTTAAAAATCTTTACTTCCAATGAAATTTGTATATTCAAAGTACATCTATTGACCTACCAGAACACAATAAAAGTAAAAAATACTGATTTATTTAAACATCTTCATGTAATCTGGTACACAGGAAAATGAGTTAGATGAATAGGCTCACATAACAGACGCCTTCACAGATTCTGTTACAGACTTTCACAGTGTCTTAGCTTAATGCTTTTGCTGGCCTTTGCTCCAGTGACACTTCAAGCACTTTTGCACCAAATAGCTGCAGAAGTATCCAGATTCTAGCTGTGAGAAATCCTGACCAGGAACCAAGTTAATGTTGTTTCTATTGCAAGCTTAAGTAACTAATCTCCTTCTCCATTACTGAAAACTGCCTAAAAAAAATACTATATTCTTTACGTGGAAGAATCACTTTTGGCTGTATACAAGGGAACTTGAAAAACATGATCAAATTTTACAACACGGAATAAAAAAGAAATAGAAATGTAAGTTTAAATGTTTTGTTCCATAACTTTGAGACATAAATATACATCTCAGACTTTTAGTCTTGCAACTTGGCTCAGAAAAAAATCATAGAATCACAGAATCATAGAACAGCTCAGGTTGGAAGGGACTTCAAAAGAACATCTAGCCCCACCTTTCGTGGGAAAGGGAGCCCAGATGAGATTATCTAGCACCCTGTCAACACCCTGAAAGTGTCAGTGAAGTAGATGGAAATACAAGTGGTAGGTGAAAATTAGAACAACTACTCCTTCAGCCATCTCAACTGGTAGTCATAAAGACCAAGTACTTCTAGTGCAGAGAACACGCTCCTGAGCTCTGCAGCTCTGACTGCTGAAGCTCTTCCATAACATCTGAGCAGGAGAAGAGTGAGAGATGTCTAGTGAACAAGGTATCTAGAAAATACCATAGTCTCTGCTCCCATTAATATTTTAGCATTTTATGTATATAACAGGATACAAAATAAAGAAGAAAAGATGGACGTCTTCCCTAGTGGCTATTTGTTTACAGAGGTATTTTAGCTTGTCTTATTTTTTAAAAGACTGAGCTTAAGCTCTGATCAAGAACCACAAGCCTCTGTCCAACCTCACATCTTATTGGGCAGTAAGCCCATCAAAAAGCAGGCTATATTCTAATATTAATAATCCCTTCCCTCATCTACTCACTTATCTTCTCAGTGAATTTCTAACAAGTCAAAGACATTAAAAAAATGAAAGACTTCAATAAAAATAACAGGCTACAAGTTCCAGTTGGCAGAATGCGGCATGAAATTGCATTACTTGTATTTTCACTCTGTACTTGGGCCCAGCTGCCATCCTTGGTTTGGAGAGGGCGGGCAAAGCATTACTATTTATGGGTAGTCTACACGGCAAACTAGAAAACAAAGGTAGTGGTCAGTTGTCCCCATGACTTTTATCTGAACAAGAAGTGTGTTCCTCCCCTTGTTTTTGATGCTTCTCTTATGTCCACATGGTGATTAGCAGAATGCCAAATCTCTGGTCTTAAAATTCACTATGCACTCCCAGAAAAACACCGCTGAAGACCTGGACTTCAGTCCTGAGACTTCTGAACATAAAGGAAAGGAAATTAAAAGAAGTCTTAGAATGTGAGAGCTGGCCAAGCTGTGATTTAGACATTGCCAAAGGCTTGCTGTGGAAGGCTGGAGGCCCAGCTGCTGAGATTCCCATGCTTGGCAAGAAGAAAAAAATCCCTTGAGTATCTTCTAAAAACTTGGGCCCGACCTGTCTCTTCAACCTTACTGACCTTTCTTTCCAGGAAGGGGTGCAGAGGGATGAGGGAAAGGGACCAACACATGCACACTGTGAAAAATAAAAGGGTTAGAAAGAATCTTACTCATTCCCTATGCTATTAACTACTGCAGCTTCCATGACTTTAGTTTATGAAATATGCATTTTGGCACAAATACTGAAATAGAAACTTCCTTAAAAATAAAACTGAAGCTTAATCATGTGTATATATATTTTTATATGCACAGAAAATAATTGTACTTTATGAGGGAGAGAACTGAGAGAAGAGGGGAAGATGAAGATTTATTTTAGATTCATGTAACTGGAACCTGTTTATGCGGAACTGTTGTCCTATTGACAGGAAGAAAAGCCGACACAGTATCTCTTACTGTAACAAAACCCCAAAACTCCAAAGCCTCTGTGCTGTCATTTGTGTCCTATATACTCTTATCTGCAGGAACCACAAATTTCAGTTCAAGAGGTCTTTCCAAATTTATCCTTTTTTCCTACAGAAATTTTGCTGACCATTTTCTTATTGCATAAACTATTATTAGAAGTAAATATGAATAGCATATATAGCTACATTTAATCTCTGGATATATGTTTATTTTACCAGACCGTATTACCTGGCCCACGCACCACTACAGGCTGGGGGCCGACTGGGTGGAAAGCAACTTGGCAGAAGAGGATGTGGGGGTCTTGGTGAACACCAAGTTGACCAAGATCCAGCAATGCGCCCTCATGGCAAAGACCAACAGCCTCCTGGGCTGCATAGGGCACAGTGGTACCAGCAGGTAGAGGGAGGTGATCCTTCCCCTCTGATCAGCACTGGTGAGACACACCTGGGGAGCTGGGTCCAGGTCTGGGCTCCCCAGTACGAGAGAAACATGGACGTACTGGAGCCAGTCCAGCAAGTACCCATGAAGATGACGAAGGGACTGGAGCATCTGTCATATGAGGAGAGGCTGAGAGAGTTGGGACTGTTCAGTCTGGAGAAGAGAAAGCTCAGGGAGATCTTATCAATGTGTATAAATAGCTGATGGGGGAGTAAAGAAGATGGAGCCAGACTCTTCTCAGTGGTGCCCAGTGACAGGACAAGAGTCAATGGGCACAAATTGAAATGTGGGGAATTCTGTTTAACCATAGGAAAATTTTTTTACTGTGAGGGTGGTCAAACACAAGAACAGGTTGCCCAGGTAGGTTGTGGAGATATTCAAAATCTGACTGGATACAGTCCTGGACAACCTGGTCTAGGTGATCCTGCTTCAGGCAGGGGCGTTGGAATAAATGATCTCCTGAGGTCCCATGCAACCTCATCCATTCTGTGAGTCTGTGATCTTTTCAGCATACATTACTTTGTCCTGACTTGTATTCATTTGTAATTTTACTTCAAAACATTTAAATTCTTCTATTAGAAATTTTGGATCTGTAGAAAAGTAAGTGTTGTAAAATCCACTTTAACATGTTTTTCCAGTCATAACTGTTAAGGTTTCAGAAAGTTCAGCATATTATATGCCTCCCTAAATTGATGTACTTGAGGTACTGCAACGAGTTAAAGATCAGTTTAGTAATAAGAGTCTTCATAATATATACTGTTCTTTGCATCTCTCAAAGCCAATCATTAGCTAATAAAGATGAAGATGCCACTAGTCTATAAAAGTTGCCCTAAGTTTATATGGCTAAACCAATGCATTTTGTTTTCTTATTTAGTTAGAAATAAGTGGCCATCCTTCAATAGCTGCCATAAAAAGAAATAATGTCTGTAAGTTCAAAATTATTTATGATCTTTCTGTAATGACTTAATATTTTCTCCTTCCAAAACAGGGCAGTATATTACAACAGCTAAATCTGCAAGGAACTGGGTTAGTCAGGAGAGTCTACCAGACACTATCAGTCACAAATAATACTCCAATGACAAAATGCCAAGAATATGTGGAAAAATAATGCCACAAAAACAAAGGCCATCCAAAATAATTACAGAAATCATCTAAAGTTTATAAAATCTTAGTTAAGTCAGGTTAAAACTTTGTTTTAACTAGTTATTCAGGTGTTATTCTATTTTCTTTCAGTAGTCTAACCTTAAGAGAGGGCTCATGCAGTTATCAATAGTGAATGAAAGACATTTATGTTCACTACTGGTGAATCTTCCTGCTTGTTTCCTCCCAAACTTCTTTAGCACGCATTATAACCTATACTTAGGACCATAACACTGCTCTGCTGCACGGATCATCCTTTTCTTATGTGTTTGTACTATGCTTAGCCTGCTGGGGTACTAGTCTATGAGTGGGATGTCAAAATGCTACCCTAACAATATTACCTAATTTTACTCAATATTACCCTGAAAATAACAATATTACTCAATATTACCTTAACACAAACATTAAAGCCCTGCCTTATCTAGCAGGAGGTGTAATATGTTACACCTACCCAAGTCTAATCACATGCTGCTGCCAAAAGCACATTTCCATTCTGCGTCCCGCCAGATCTCATGAGCACGTGGTTGCAGGCCAAATGGGCTAAGTGATGACCCAGTGAAACCGTGGATCCCGTGCTTTCATTATTTAATTCTCCACAAGAGAAATCAATGTGACTCATCTGCATGCTGCACAAGTGCAAAGGGGGCTGAAGCTGCAGGTCCCTGGGGGCTCGGGTGGGGATTAGACCCTCAGTTAGTTTTGGTCAGCTGTAAAAAGAAACCACACCTCAACAGAGCTGAAAACAACTTCGGCAGGGCACTGGTTGATTATTAAAAGCATGAAAATAAATCGGATGATCTTGTACATAAATACTGTCACATAACTGTATTGATTTTTAGTTTATCCTAATAGTCAACTACTGATGGAACCAACTTGGCTGTATAGATATCCAATCCTAGTTTCAGAAACACGACAGTAAGAATCACACTTAATTGCAAAGCAATGTGCTGACACCCATCACTCAAACAAGCAGAGCAACTTAGAAAAACATATGCCACAGGAAAGAGTCCTTGATTAAAGTCCTAGCCTTGGATGCAGACTCAATTTCTTGCTCTCCCATAAACCACTCAAGATAATTTACTGCTACTAAATCTACAGTGACTGAGAGTATTCTAACACCAAACATCAGAAGCCCAAAACTTAAAATGTCTGGGCCTGAATCCATAAAAGGACTTAAAAAATAATCCAGTGAAGGAATTAGCTGTCTTAAATTAGGCATGTCTAAATGGCAATGTCTAAACAATGTCTAATTTTTTAAATCTTGGTCGAAGAGCAGAATAGAAAATTCAGAGCTAGACACACAGCAAGCATACAATGCACAAGTAGAATTAGAGATAAGGCAAGAGACTCATGCTCCAAGTGGCAAGTCATTAAAAGCCAAGCAGTGGGAAATATAATTAACAAGAGATGTGAGCTCATCTTCCTTGGAGCTTCGACTCCTGACCCGCTTGGAGTCTGCAGGCCTGATTTTGGTGTGCCAAGCAGTGCCCACAACTCATCTTTCCAAGAAACAAGCTGGAAGCAGGGGAGGGCATGTTATTTCCCCTTCTATAAAAGGTGGCAGTAACTGATCCCTAGGTGAACTCCAGAATTCATGTACTTTTCCTGGAGGGTCGGTGTTGGCCTCAGTGCGCTCCATAGATCAGGGACCAGAGTCACAGGCTGGGACTGGGCTGCACCATGCAGCCCGTCTCTCCTGAAGCCCAGCTGCTGTACGGGCAGCACTGCGGGCAGCACTGCCAGAGCAAGACCCTGATGCAGCTGCCTAACAGCCGGCCATACTCCAAAGACTGACTTCTGGGTCCTGTTCCCCAAGACTATCACTACAGTTTACAAGAAGAAGTCATTGCATAAAATGAGCAATTTTTATCTTTTATTGGTGCTGGCAATGGAGCTACAGTACAAAAAGAACAAGTGCAATTGCAAGAAGAATATTTAGGAAAATGAAAAATCAGAATCTGAAGAGTGGATTTTCTCACATCACCCAGCCCAACAGACGTTCCAGGCCATGAAACAAGGGCGAAACTTTGCCACTTTTCCTAGGCCTCTTCCAAACTGCCTTACAACCAGCACTAGCTAGGGTTTAAGATGTTCAAGCAGAAGCCTGTAGTCACACAGTGTGAGAAGTCTCTTTAAGGATAGTTTTAGCAGTTTCAACAGTTAAAAGGATTTCTTCTTTTGCCCCTATGCTCAGTCTTGACTATTTCATGCACCTGGCAGAGGTTTCACAACATACGCTCAGCAGGTTGTTTCTTCTCCTCCTTTTGTAAGGAAAAAACAACCAAACAGAAAAAATGAACATCTGAGGGGCAGAGGGAAAAACCCCTTGTCTACTTCTAAAAGAAAAAAAAAAAAAGCTTAAGAAAGCTATAATGTTTTCATACGTGTTGTGTCTCACCAGAGAAGCACTGGTTTAAATTTAGATTGGCTACATTGAAATAGCACCTTGGAAGGATTTCAGAAAGCCTAAAATCATAAGCAATAAAAAAGAAATATTTATTTAAAAAACTACACCAAAACCCCACCCTACTTTAAGGAAGAGCGTCATTTTGGTCTCGATACACACAATTAAAACTACAATCAAGGCAAATCTGGGAATTCGTGCCATAAGCCAAGGTCACACCGGAGACGCTCGACCTCCAAGGAGAACAGCTGGCAAGCGCGCTTGCTCCTGCCTGCCTCGCTCGCCGGAGCACGTCCAGCGGCGAGGCTCCCGCACAGCCCCCGGGCAGCACAGGGGCCGCCGCCGCCGCCGCCGCCGCCCCTCCCAGCGCGCCCCGGCCGCCGCCGCCGCGCCTCCGTCCCGGGCGCGCCGCGCTCCTGCGACGGCGCTCAGCGCCGCACCGCACCGCGCCGCGCCGCTCCGCACCGCCGCTCCCGCGGGCAGCCCGCGGAGCAGCCGGGCCCTGCCTGCGGTAGCGGGCGCGACGACCAGGTCGCCTGATTTTTACACTGGGAGAAGAAAAGCAGTTCTCTCCTCACTCTCCCGCCTCGGGTTTAATCCTACCGTGGAATTCACACGAAGGTGCAGATCTGCCTCTCTTCTTCTTGCCTCTCGGGTGTAATGAAACGAGGCTCGTGCGTTCTCCTTAGCCTGCCTCGCAGCCGTCGTTTCAGCGAGTTGCATCTTCACGAACGTCCCATGGTTTACACCTGAGAGATTCTAAAACCTTTCTATAACCGTTGGACAGATACCTCGGCGGGGAACGCCACGAGCCTCCCCACCACCTTACGTTGTTTATGCTAAGATTTGGGTAGAACAGATTCAAAAATGGCCACATGATGAGGGAGGACACAAATAGGTATCGCTTAGCGATTGACTCTCCTACTTTTGCTGTGTTGGTTCTTCCAAGTTTGGCTTTATCTACTGAAAGGTGCAAACTTTTTTTTTTTTTAATCTCAGATTTTTTTGTCAAAATGTATCTTAGCCTAGAAAAACAACCAGTTACGAGAAGAAGTTGGGTTTGCTCATTAGCTCATTACTCAGTGACCATTGCTGAGATGTTTTTCTCTAAGCGGGTGGTTCACTCACAAAAAGTCTGGAAAATGCAATATCACTTCTTTTTTTTTTTTCTTTCTCATTTCTTCATTACAAAAGTGGTTGATAATAGACTCTCTGTTCCTGAAGTTCTCAGATGTTTTTACATGCACACAGAAATCCCATATACTCAAGAACTTCAAGCAGTTCAATCTGCTTTTGGGCTTCAGCATGAGTTCAAAGACCAATAAAGTAGGCAAAACCATTTCCAGCATTAGTTGCCTCTGACAACTTCTCAGTTCAGTTCTCCCATCAGCACTGATTTTTCCTGTAAAACTATGCAATGTTATTGCCTTCCTAAGTATACACTTAGAAAAATCGCATCATTGATTGCTAAACACAGGGTTGTTTGTGAAGGAGCTAGGTCAGAACACTGAGCTTAGTACAGGAAATAACTGAGGAGGAGTTTTGGCTATAAATGCTATTAAAGATGAAATTCATATGAAAAATGTTCTGATGTTGTTTGAAGATATGCTGCACAAACAGACAAAATCCAGTGTAATTTAAAGCTTTTCACAAATTTTGCACCATCTGTGCTACAAGAATGATCCTGGAAACAAAAGTACTTGAATGTCCTCTGCCTCAATAATTAATGCCAACACATAAATTTCATACTACAATCATCACTTGATTATTTTCTCAAAGATCTAAAGATTCCAGAAATGTCAGTTCGGAATAAAGCCAGTTTTCACTTGCACTTCCCCAACCCGGAGTGCTTATGTTTTTAGAGTGTCTAGAACCTCGATTTAACGCAGGGTGACAGACTCCGAGAGACCTTATGTCCCTGGGTCACTGTAACTGTCAATGTCAAGCAGTCACTTCCAGAACAAGGGTGACAAAGGGCACAATCCATATGCTGTTTTTATTGCAACAGCCTTCTGAAAAAAACCTCTGTCTATAACTTACATGTGTGAAGCAGCTACTCACTTAAATCTCAAATACTGTTTTGCAGTGGAAAAAATATTCACTTCGGCGCTCACTTGGGCGTCCATCTCAAGTTTAAATAGGGGTCTTCATTAATTTTTTTGAGGATCCTCCATGCTAATTGGAAATACGTGTCTATATTTGCAAGGAAACTATGCTGTAGGATCCCAAGGCCCAATTTCCTTCACATGGGACTCAGAAGAATTTCCGTTTTCTACCAGAATAATTAGGAAATGAATCCACACTCTGGTCTTGTTATTGAGTCTTTCTGAGCACAAATGATGCAAATCGGTTAGTTCTTCCCTCCTAGATAAAAAAAGCAGGTCTTCACTCTAACTAGAGATCTTAGGAATACACTTCTTCCAAAGAATTTTACCTTTCATTGCATTTTGTGATACTCTGATATGAATTATTTTTTTAAATTCCTCACCGACCTTATATAGGAAAGCTACGTTCTAAAATATGAATTTTTTTCATACACTTTGCTTCACTTGCTTTTCACTCTACTCAGGAGCTAACTAGTTTCTTTCACTTCTGGGTCCAGCCCAACAGCAGAACAAGAAAAAAGGAAATGCCTTCTCTGATCCTAGAGTAGGCTCTCTTTGTCTTTTAAATCTGTTTTCACAGGAGAGGCAAAGTTCGGTGTTCAAAGCATTAACAACACCCCTTTGAAACAGAAAGCTCTGGGTTTTGGGAGAGATACCGTCCCCTGGCAGCGTGAAAGCTTTATGCCTACAACACTCTCTCTAGAGAAAGGAACATTTCAGGCACAATGACAGTGAGATCTTAATAGGAAGGAGATTACACTTCCATTGGGTATTGTAAGTATAAGGCTTTTCTGTGTCTGAAGATAACACAATTTTACCAATTATTCTAAGTCACCCTCAGACATGTTCATTATTTACTACCGGAACGGTAAATTCTGTCATACGAACAATGTTGATCCTTAGAGTTCAGTCTCCTGCATATACTCCATTTAGGTGTGTTCATACTGGGCACAGTTCTCACAGGGTGAAATATTTGTTCATTAAAAATAGTTAAATTCAAGCAGTATTATACTTTGCAATAGTTAATTTTCTTAAAGTATTTTCAATAGCTTTACAGCAGGCAGCACACTAAAGAATTCATAGTATATTGATGTGGAAAGCACTAATATCAATTTCACCTAGGTCTTCACCTGAAAGAGTTTCATTTTACACATTTTAATTTTTTCCCAGTCAGAATTCTTGGCAACTTTCTTATTAATATATACAAAAATATTAGACTGAATTAATTCTCTTGCTTACAGGATCTGTGGTCTTTATATGCACCCAGGTGGATGACAGGAACCAAGAGGCTGTGGGGCAGAGACCAAAACCTACCCACTGAGAAAGAGAGTGGGAAGACCCAACTGACCCTGCGTACACAGACACACAGCAAAGCCCAGTACCTTCCCTTGCTCCAACCGCAAGATTTAGCTAATTACATGGATGGATTTACAGCACAGATTTTACTTCTCACGCAGCCATTTATTGAGCTGTAACAAATGACGAGAGTCCCTGGAAAGAGGTTGCTAGTGCTAGTCTTGTGAGATTGCTGAACTCCACTGACAGGCTGGCTGAGATGAGGGCAGTGCCTCTGGTCTGCATTTTTACAGTAGCTGCCAGCAGACACACACTACAGATTTAACATGTCGTGTTACTTGAAACTACGTACACATGCACACAAAAAAAAACCCTGAAAAGTGCAATTCTGGTATAAAGCTGTACGTGTCAGCAAATAACAGTTTCAATCCCAAACTCTCACCCTTCCAAAACTCCCCCTGCCAATTCTGCAAAAGTGCTAAATTATTTTGATAGCAAGTTATCTGTGACAATAATACAAATATGCTCATTTCTCACAAAGAAAGAAAATAATACATGGATCAATAAGTCTGTTAAAAAAATAACGCAGACTAGAGACATTAAATGAAAACAGAGATCTAAACCAATTCTACATCAGCTGTTTTAAGACTTCATGAAGGAGATATGACCATTCAACAGACTTGCTGGTGAAACACTGAGGAAGGCTGAAAACCTCACAACCCTCCATTTCCAGGACCAGTTAGCTTTCATTCCAAATCAAAACATTGTTCTTCTAATGATTCTCTTCAAAGACTGAATTTCAGCCAATATAATATTGGCCATTTCATAATAATTCATAACAATAATAATAATAATTTCAGCCAAGTTAATAAAAGCAGTCTAGAATCACAACATGCTGCATAAGGACTGAATTAGCAGCAGCAGGCCCTATCAGAAGACCCATTCAAATCAGATCCTGCTTTCCTTCTCTATCCTAACAATCTCAAACACAAAGTCCACAAAATAGCAGCAGGGAAAAAAGTTAAGTACCAAATCTAGTGAAATTTCTGTCCAGAAAAAGAATGGTGTTTTTCAAATTCTGCGGTTTCATTAACATTATTTAATATTAACATTATTTCCCTTACTGCTTATATTATCTCATTAGTGCAATGGTCAAACAATACTCACAGTTAATCTATAAAGATATGCTTTTAAATATATTTACACAGATTTTTTTTTTCCTTTTAGAATTACTTACCAAGTGTTTGTCAAAACTGGAAGAAGAATTTTAAAAAGCCCATAGTTTGCTGCACACGCTTTGTGTGATGACAGTTACTAGGTTCAACGTGAGTACAGTGGTGTTCCCGCATGCCTTATGTTTCCACCAACAAATCATTGAGGGAATGTATTCCTGTAGCCAAACACTACTTCAACAGCAGTAGTTGTCCAGAATCGTACCAATAACATTGTGTTAGGACAGACCGTTGCAGGAGCTGAAGCTGCGATCCTGGGATACCAGATCATCACTCAGTCAACAGGATCTGGGAACAGGTGATGTGTTTTGCCCTACTGCACGTGAAACCTCTTCAGTTCTTTCATAAATGATGTCGGGTTTAGAAAAGTGGTTGAATAGAGGGAGTTTTGTTGAGCACTGTGTTGAGAAACAATCAGTATGCACAGGGAGAAGGAACAAGTTTGTTTTCTCCCTCAGATTTGGCTGAACAAGGGAATGAACTATCCCGCAGGATGCCAGAGAAGGGGGAATCATCTGTGCTTAATGCTGCAGCTTCCCCTCCTCATAAAGAAGCTTAATATAACCCATCATAGCTGGGGGAAAAAGGCAGTCATCTCAGAATCCATGCGATAGAGTATCAAAGAAGCTACCATATCTTTCTAAAAGTTGTTAGTGTATTCAGTGGGACTGAAATGAAAAAGGCTGAAAACGTTACACACAGGAAAAAAAATAAGGAGGGGAGGAAAGTACCGTTTAAATTACAGGTACTGGTAAACCAAACGGCTTGTGGAAGCTATATTTCACCAGCACAGCTAACATACTCGCTACAGCCAAGATACAATTGGTTAAAATCAACTTTTCTTAATTTAATATATATCTAATAATACAGGAGCCAGGGAGACTCCATTCTGTCTAAAGCCACCCAGCTTCATTCCCAGAGCAAATAAGTCACTGCTACGGCAGAAAAGTATGATCTCACCACTCGCTTCATTCGATGTGTTTTGACAAATTACTGAAGAACTCCAATTCTTCAGTACCGCATCTATTCAAGAATATTTATAGGCTCCCTCTACCTGCTCATCCCCTCCTTTTCGCTAGAAAAGACACGTCTCCGAGGATGACTAACTAGAAAGGGGAACACAGGCATCCTTACTGGTAATTACAGCTGCAGTGAGGCTGCCAGCCTCATGGGCTTGCATCTTCCTCCGGGGCTCCAGGTGTCACAAAAGAGATGCTGAAATTGAAGAAAACTACTGAGGGACAATTACCTTTTTACCTCAAGTTCCAATATATTATCCAAGGGATTGATGCTGTCGTGGTTTAATCTCAGTCAGCAATTAAGCACCACGCAGCCGCTCGCTCACTCCCCCCCACCCGGTGGGATGGGGGAGAGAATTGGAAGAGCACAAGTTAGAAAGACTCGTGGGTTGAGATAAAAACAGTTTAATAATTGAAATAAAATGATAATAATAATATGATAATAATAATAATAATACACAAAACAAGTGATGCACAGCACAATTGCTCACCACCCGCTGACCGATGCCCAGCCAGTCCCCGAGCAGCGGCCCCCCCGGCCAGCTTTTCCCAGTTTATGTACTGAGCATGACGTCACATGGTATGGAATGTCCCTTTGGCCAGTTTGGCTGTGCCCCCTCCCAGCTTCTTGTGCACCTCCAGCCTCCTCAGTCAGTAGAGCATGGGAAGCTGAAAAGTCCTTGGCTAGTGTAAGCATTACCTAGCAACAACTAAAACACCGGTGTGTTATCAACTTTGTTCTCATCCTAAATCCAAAACACTGTACCAGCTACTAGAAAGGAAATTAACTCTATCCCTGCCGAAACCAGGACAGATGCCTAACTTTATTGTGAAAGTAAAAGCTGAAATGAGATGCTGGAAGGTTGGATGGGAGGTAATTAGACCTGGGTGTGGGATCTCCTCATTAAAACCTGAGGGAAGGCTCTGAGTCCTTGTGCTGAGTAAAAGGCCATCTAACAAGTTTTAAAATGCCCAGGAAGCAAACACGAATACAACTTCTTAGCACATGCTGCTTCCAACGGGGAAAATAGTTTGTTCTCTTGCTTATCTAAGGCAACAACTTGTTGACCGATGATAGACTCTCTAAATTAAAACTAAAGCTAAAACCTGTCTCTAAGTATGCTACCATAAATGCAGTCTTTGGAGTATACTTAACTTACATTCGTGGGTTAGGATCATGTGAAAACAGACGGATGAGCTTTCAATGATATGAGGCCACTTGAGTATGCTTCTCTACACCATAAAGTATGCACCGCCTCTTAAACATTATGTTATAGCAAAGCATTGAACCAGGGATGCAAATAAAAAATTAACATTTTACTGCTTGTGTGGCCTCATATTTCTCAGCTGGTTTCTGTTGACAAGAATTCCCAAGAAAAAAATCTTCCACAGCAAAGATTCAACAAACACCCACATTTTTTTTTTTAGTGATAACAATTCAAAGGAAGAATCAGGTCTCTGTGAGTGTCCTACATCTGAAGAGCTTGAAATCTGATTTTTCTCCATACCGGATCAAGAAAATAAAAACTTATTTTAAACAAAGTGGAAGAAAATAAAAGAACTGAAGGCCAAAAATTTCTCTAGCAAACTGATGTTATAAACATCAGTTTAATTAATTTAATTAATTTAATTAATTAAATCAGTATATGTTTAAACATACAATGAAACCGGAAGGCATGCTGCTTGCTTTGAGACAACGTAGAAGTATGATAAATGTCTGTACCGACAGTTGTACGGGAGCAGCAGTGCCTGCAAAAGCAGCCACTGGCTCATCCCTGCAGTAGCATCCCCAGACAGGAATGCACAGGTAGCAAGCTCTTCCAGAGAGTTTTCTTTTGTCTGTTCTGTTACTTATATCTATCAAATCTCTGCCTGGCATGAGATTTTGACAGATATCTGTAGGCGAAGCATTTCAAAGTCGCCGGGAAACTCTTTCTTGGTTACCTGCCCGTGAATGTTTTCAGGGGAAAAAAAATTCTTAAAAGCCCCAAAGTGTTAAGCTAGAAAAAGATGAATTAAAATACTTGTAATTAATTGTACACAGACTGAAGAAAAGCTCCAAAGGTAGTATACCACCATGAAAAAATAAGTTTTTCAGTTTGCGTTATAGTACATTTTCAGAAGTGAAACTGTGGGACACACCAAGCACTTCAAATATTGCACATGGCTGGGCATTTTAACAGCTTTTACAAATAATGGTTTTGACATCCAGTGGAGCTAGTACTCCTAATGAGCATAAAAAGAAAAAAAAAATTCAACAAAACCTCAGCAAACTTTTCAAATGTAAATTTAACCTGACAGCAATCTTGTAAAAAGGTTGGTAATTTCAGAGTTTCCTACCAAGACCCAAACAGAAATAAAATCAAATCGGGAATAGAAGCACTGATGCATGGGTAAGCAAGGAGATTTCTCAAGCTTTTTAAAAAATAATTTTGTACACACACAAATGCATTTCATCTGTGTGAGTACTTGAGCAAAGTAACTGAATGCATAATAAATTATGACTTTTTTAAAAGCAGTGCTGTTCATTCACCTTCATTTCTTAAAGGCTGAATTACTGACAAATGGATTTCTTAAGAGAAAGGAGGAAAAAATTCCAATTATTTATATTAGTCAAATGATAGAATATGATGGTTCATTAATTCAAACAAATTAAATTCCTTAATGTAAGAGCATCAATATATCAGACAGATCTTACAAATTTAGCATGCTAACTTCTGTCTACTTTTGATCCACTATAAGCATTTAGTTAATTTTTTCTTGCAACAGCCTCATCTTGCAAAGATTTATAGCTCTTTCGTTTTTATGCTGTAATACACTCCCAGATCTCAGTGGAACTATTAATGTCATTAAATGTAGAGAATACACATACATCTTTTGCAGGAGTAGGGCCCAATTCGCAGACCAAGCTCCAAATTCACGTAATAAGTCGATATTTAAGTAGGGGAAAAAAAGGCTGCCAATTGCCTGTATCATTCATTCAGTTTTCAGAATGTGTGCTCAGGAGGAAAGAGGGAACACCCCTCCCCTTTAGCAAAGTATCTAGGCAAACCATTCAAGGAAAGATGTATTCTGGGTAAAGATTGACAAGTTGCAATTCTGTGGAAAAATTAAAAATGAATATGTAAAAGAATGCCTGACTCTTTCAAAGTAATTCATGTTTTCACCTCAACATCTGAAAATACAGACCTTGTTCTGTTACTATTTTTTTCCTTTTGTAGTTATAGGCACATTTTTAATTGAATGGAACTGCGGAGAGACCTTTAAAGGCAAAAGTTATAGTGAAAGCAGAGAAATGAGGGGACCTAAATCTTTGAGAACGAAATCCTGAGCTAGGATTAAGGAAAAAGGCAAGCTTTTATTGTTCTTCTAGGCCTAGACTACCTTCATGTACCTTCAGTAATTCAGAAGTTAGGCATCTATGCTGGGATGCAGTTCTTGATTCAGACACCTAACTTTGGGTGCGTGTAGTCCCTTTGTAGCCACTTGAGATCTAGCCAGTATCTTCAAAGGGGACAGAAGGAGTCATCTCACCATAAGCAACCACCAGTGCTGGTCACCTGAACAGCACTCTCTGCTCTACTGGGCGTATTGACTGCATCTCCATTGACTCTAAGAGGCGCCCAGGCATCTGCTCCAGACTCGTTGGCATCTTCTTGGATGTCTCAGTTTGGACCTAGATTACATCCCTCGTCAATGTCAGTATTTCAGGCTTCTTTTCTAAACCCAGGGAGAAAAATAAACACCTCTCAAGGAAAGTTCATCCTTTCCAAAGTATGTATAGAATAAACAGGACTGAACTGTCTTCCAGGAGTACCTGCCCTGCTCCCAGCACCACAAGGCAAGGTTCCCTGGCTGACTTTGGAACAGACGTACTGAAGGAGACACATCACAATTTAGAAATCTACGGTGCTATCATTTAAGCTTCAGACCAGCAGGATAAATCTCACTACTGGGACTGTCTGGAATGGGTCGTCCTTGGTAGGAGTTTGCTCTTCTGAGATTCTATTTCACTTAAACTGGAATTCAGTCAGGCCCACTGGAGCGTGACTGAATGGCAAGACGAGCAGTGGACACGCAAGCTTGGCTCACTTTGGTGCCTACCTGGAGCCCATTTGTTCTTAGGTAAACCCAGCATTTTTGTCCACGCCCCATCTCTGAACGTGAAGGTTTAGTAACTTCGCTATAAAAGGGATGAGCTTCCTTTCCAATTTCTGGAACCTTTGTTTCACCCCCATTACTATTAACTCCTGCTACTGTTTCACCTCTGCAAAACAAAGCTCATTACTGTTTACTGCAACTCAATTTCGCACATGCTTCCTCTTCTCATTTTCACTCTACCCCTGGGTTTCCCATCCTACTCTGGGTCTACGACCAACCTCTGTTCCAACAAATCTGGCTGCCCACCATTCCTCCTTCTTTTATGGGCTTTGATAATAGCTGGTAAGCTACTTTTCCTCCCACTGATTACAGCTTCCCCACCTATTTTCTTTTCTCTACCTCCTTAGATGTACTGACCATATAATCGCAGTCCCTGTGTGGCCATTTTTCCACCTTCTGTAAAATCTTCTTCCCCCCGCCCTACCCTTTCATTGGTTTTACAGTTTCACAGGTATGTTTGGGTTTTTTATCTCACATGCCACAGAAGTGCTTCACATTACATACTTAGAAACTAGGACTGAATACTGGCTGCAATCGCCAAGCCACAAAGCTAATACACTCTGAGGATCAAACGCCTCAAGAGTAGAAATAAAAAACTGATGGAAGCCAACAGCCAGAACTGGTTTTGCTGCTTAGACATGGAGGCATGCTGAAGATAGAAGGGGGTGATCTGTTTCCTCTGTCTACAAGTAACTTTGTCATCAAATGCATTTACTCTGAAGGGCAGAATAAAGCTTATTGTATATGGAGCCCTTCAACAATTGTGTAACATAAATGTCCACTTGGAGGTACTAAGGCAGTGCCCATTGCATATTCAAACGATCGGAAATCTAGGTCTCATCCAACATGACCCATCAGGCTAAGCATGCTGTTTTTCAAATGTCATGTCACTCTCTCAGCATGTGTGTGTTATGTTTTTGGTCCCTGGCCTCTTTCCTGGACCTGCTGTTTCTCTCCTAGTGCCACGGATGCGGTTAGTCTCCGAGGGATGCACAGGCAGCCTGCTGGTGACCCCACAGAAGTACTTTTGCAAATTTACATTCGCATGTATCAATCACTTGTCTACTGTGGGAATGCTGCCACCTCCAAAAGAGAGCAGTGAAGGTACAGCAGCTCAGTGCCGAATTCTTAGCAACTTAGGCAAAGCTGACGCTGTCATAGGTATTTTGGTAGTGGATTAAAGCCGGTATGCAGTATACTGTTACTCAAGTAAAGAACTTGACCAGAACTTGACCAAAAACCCAAAGTCAAAGCTCTTACTCTTATGAGGAGTCCTATAGGACTGCTACAGCATCGCTGCGAGGAGAGACTGATGGCCCCGGGCTGGGCTATGGGCAGGGTTGGGGAAGGCCCCAGGTGGGGCTGGGCAAAACCAAGAAGACCCCTTCATACCCTTCATGCCCTGACAGTGGATTTTCATGGAGGAGGATCGTCACATTTTGGAATGACAAAGTCTTGTTTCTGATTATTGAAATCTGAGCAGATTGCAGTTTGAGGAGACACTGCTGCATTGTGAATCAAGCTGTGCTGAACATCACATCTCATCATATATTCTCATCTCCACATCTGTGCTTGAAAAGAGAGACTTTGTAAGGAACTATGTACAAAAAAAAGGGCACACATCATCAAACTGAAGGGGTGTGGATGGATCCTGCAGCTAAGCCAGCTTAGACCTTTATGGCATGCCACTTAAACCATGGCGAGCCCCCTTCAAAAAGAAAAATCTTTCAAAGCAAGCAGCATCTGCAGATCTTCTGCAGCCATCAGTGCCAGAGGCGTATTTCAACAGCCTGAAACCCTGCACTGCTGGCAAAGCTATGAATTCGTGGTGTGATACTGTAAGGGAGAGCTGAAACAAAGGCAATGGTTTTGATGTTCCAAAGTTAAAAACAAATTTTCAAGTCTTTCAAAGTCTTCACAGTTTGTTATCACACACTGATTAATAAACTAACAGTTCTATAAATGATCAGCCAGTGAAGTAGGTAACTTGGAATATATTTAGTAAAGGGATGAAGATACATCTGTCCCTGTACATAATTTCTGAAGTTTAAGTCAAAGTCCTAGCTCCACTGAACTCATAGGAATTTTATAACTGATCCCTGTAGTGCAAGATTTCACCAGCTATTCTGTTTGTTCATACAGGTATTGAATTCCGGACTTTGAACTTGTATTTCTCTACACTGGCTCAATGTGTTTAAAATGCACAAAAAAAATTTGAAGAGCAATAATATATACTATATACATTGTGTCTGCCACTGTAGGCATCCACAACAGTGTGAATTATAGCAGTGCAAGTCTATAATTTCTAGCAATATTGGTAGTCATATCCCATTTCAAACTTTAACAAACAAATAATGAAATGCATACTTCTGGTATAGTTAGTTAAAGCACATCCCTGTGTCCTGAAATCTCCTTCCAAGCACGGAAATGATGGGGGTTTTGTTCTTATCATTCTTTATGCAAATGCAATATTCCTACAACTGCCACAGTCAAAAGGTAGAAAACTCGTATTACAATAACATAAACAGCAGATTCTGCCAGACTGAAATCTCACACACAACAAGAATTTATTTAAAGAAAAAGGACGAACTGATATTGTAGATTTATGCATAGGGAAGTAGTGATGGCTTAATAGTTCAAGGACATATAATATCAAGAAAAGTTGCATATAAATGTAGTTATTTTATTGACTGTCCCAAGAATAATTTCAATAAAACTTACACTAACTGTAATAAAAATAATTTTTGTAACTTTTTACCTGGTAAGTTAGTGCTGCTTATTTGGCAGACAGTAATTTGTTAATCCAGAGTGGTCAAACTATTGTGATTTATGTGACTGTACTCTTTTCATGTAACCACTGTTGAATACCAATTACTTCATACGTGATAATTAACTTAAGACTTAGGAGAATCAGCCTCTCCCACATGGAACAATTGTGGCTCAAAATGCCTGGATCACTTCATTGTTTTTCTGATCCCCCATCTCTTAATTGGGGGCAATCACCATTTCATACACTTTTTATTAAGCAGTGTTTGCAAATGTAAGGTGCTTCGAACCTGCCAGTGCTAAGTGCTACTAGCACACTGAAATTACAGGTAAGACAAAGGTCTTTCATAAATCTTCATAAATGCACTCCTCCTTATCTCAGTTTAGATAAAAGTGGCAACTACTTGGATGCATAAAAGGTTCCATCTACGATTGCTATATAAAAAACATACAGACAGACATTTGTTGGATGCTTTTTACTACATCCTTGAAAAATCACTGTCAATGCAATAGGTTTACCTGCTCTATGTGGATGAAGACTACTACTTGTAACAAATTCTAAGAATTTGGAATAGTAAAAGCAGAGTTGGATTCAGGACTCCAAGCCTCACATACCTTAGCGAGACTTTTGACAGATTGAGAGGGATTAATTATATCAATATCCAAAATGTCTAATTTGGACTACAAATAGTCCTATTTAATAACAATATTCCTCTCTGCACATTTGCAGCAAAGCAGCAGTTCTGACTCTTTTTAGCCTACGTTTCCAGTGCTGGCAGCTGTGCAAACACAAGGTGGCCAAGCCGGTTCCTGTTAGTTACACCTGAACTGCAGCGCAGGCTCAGGGAGCACCCAGTTCTCCCCACACTCCCACCTCTCCTTGTCCAAACACCCAGCCTGCTTCCTAGGGGAACAAAAAGAGGGTCAGCAGGAGAAGAGAAGAGGAAAGAAGAGGGTAGGCATCCTCCATTCACCCTGGGGTGCTGCCGGGGTGCTGCTAGGAGGCACCCCTGGGAGTTCGGAGCTCCCACAGGTCTGATGTACACCACAGTCAGAACATCAGATGCCCCATGATCTGTGATAAACACATCCATTTAAACACGCAGTCTCTGTAAAACTCCACATATTGATGAGGGCATAGGTTCGCATGCGACAAGGTTACAGAATTGAGCCCTATGGGCAACTCCGTGCTATTCTCGTTATTGCTATCAGTATTGCAGCATTGATATTGACAGTGATCAGATCAGATCCCTTGCACTGCACTGCGTGCAGATACACAAGATGGCAGTTTTCCACCCAGGAAGGTTTTGTGTTCTAAATTTAAATGAGATCCCATTTATAAATAGCAACAGAACAATGTGGTTAAATAGTCTCCTTTGCCAGCGTCATAATGATTCCAAATTGCATCAATGGAAGCAGAGAAAATTAACAGCTTTGCCTTAATCCTTTGTATGTTATGTTGGGGAACTTGTCAATATGACTCCATTCCCAGCATTTCTATTCCTGTAACTTGCTGTAAAGAAAACAAAATAGAATGTCCCTAAAGACAAATTATCTAAACCAGAAAGGGGGCGAGGATTAAGGTAAAAAGTCCAAAGTTGAAGATACTGCCCATGGCAACTGCTGAGATTGACTATGCTTCTTAAAAGAAAAAAAAATAAAAGCAAGAATCACACAAAGCAAAAGTAAAAATTAACTTTCCTATTTTCTAGTGGAATACCCTTGCAGTTTAATATCAATTCCTTTCCTTTAACAGTTGGATACAGCATGCTATGCAACTTGGTTTCAGTGTGTTGCTCAGTAGAAAGTGTTGGTCTCCATTATATTACTGAAGCTTACGGAGGCATAGTTAAATGCCATGTAAATAACAAGCCATAGCACATTTCACCAGATGGCTGTTCAAAGGCTTGTGTAGGCATCCAGAAAACCTACAAAGATAGCATTCATAATGGGAGGAGTTACTAAGCGCACCTCTAGAAGCAGTACAAATACAAACAGTAATGCAGGAAAACGGCTAAAAAGGGAATGGGTCTGATTTATGACCGCACTACCCTAGTTTCACATGACTCTAATTCCAGCAGTTTTGCCAGGAATTGGTCCAATCCAGTTTTGGTGACCAGAGTTAGAGTGGCTTTGGGCAGAGTAACACAGCAATGAATCAGATTTTCTACCAACTGTTATTATAGATTTCTCCCTGTCTAAAACCAGGAGGAAATATGAGGTATCTTTGAAAATAACTGCAAAATGATATCTTCGTAGTGATCAACACACATTAAGAAAGAGGAGTAAAATATTTCCCAAGGCCAAAAGGAAGTGGAAAAAGTTACTTTCATTACCAAAGTTGTGACGTAGTAGAAATTTGGGGAGATAAAGCGTTGCCTTGCAAAGCAACCATATGCATATACTCCGAGAGCCTGACAGCTCAGATGCAGAGGTGGACGCTGCTGCAGTCCCCCTGGGAGAGAGCTGCATTGTATTAAAAACAACAAAAAACCCAACCCAACCAATATGCCATGCAGGTTTGCCGTAAGCTGCTACACGCTCAGGCACGCTGGGAAGGCTAAAGTGCAGAGACAGGCTCAGGCTCAGCCTCTTGTCCAGCCAGGAGGTTGCCGGCCTCGTTGCCAACAGCAACTCAGAAGGCACCTTGCAAAGACTAAGATTTTGTCTTCTTGTTCCCATGTGCTCTTTCTTTTTTTAAATTTAATTTACTATGATAAGTATTTGTCTAGATACGAGTGAAGAATATATAATAGTTTATTTCAACTCCACTACAAATAAAAATTCTCATTTTGAAAGCATGCTGATGAAAACAAGTTTTAACTGGAATGTAGTAAAGGCAAATATCGGAGTTTAAACAGATAAAATATCATACATGAATCTTCGTAGGGGAATTTCTGACTTGAAATCAAAGCCAAAGGAAAAATTATGTTGAAAGATGCAGAGCTGTGATGACCTCACATTCAGAGGGAGTGGACTTCTGACCATGGAGAACAGGAGTGAGACTCAAAAAAGAGGGGTTTAATATAACCACCCTTACAGATAAGTTTATTAGGTTTAACAAAATTATAAAAGTGTGAATATGAAATGGGAGACCTTAGAGTGTAGAAGGAATATGGGAGGAGAGAGTCAGGTAAATTAAATAAGGTAAACCTTAAGAAAAGGAAAATACTGTGGATGGGGGTTCAGAGGAATTAATTCTGGAATGCGGGTGAATGAAGCAGGCTACCTGAACAGGCTGCTCTTCAGGAGACTGGGGGGGGTGCCATCCACCTGCCCAACCTAAAAAAAATTCACAGCCAAAGGCTCAGTTGTAGCCATACACATTCTGAACATTGCTTTTGGCGTTTTGGGTTTTGTTTTGATGTTAAGCCTTAACCAGTGGGAAGTCAAACATTCCATCCCCAAAATCATAAGCTGCCCTTTCTTTTCTTCAGTTTCTTGTTTTGGGCTTCTGTTTGCACAGAGGCATGTTACACATCATTATCTAGAGAACATGTGGATGAGATGTGTAGAATGTAGGTAATAGCTAATTACCTTTAAATAAAATGAAATAAAATGAAATAGTTATTGCAGATGGGGAGGAGTGTGGATGGTATGAAATAATAGCAAGGGCTTGGGTGGAACACAAACACCCTGGCAGAGCTTCTATCTGTAATCAGGACTTATTGTTACATCTCCAATTAAGTACACTTGAGTAGTTTCTTGAAGTTCTCTTTGGTTCTTGCTCCCTTTCCTGGTACTTCTGCAGTAGGAAACTTCCTGCATGTTAAATTTCTTGCCTTTTTTTTTTTTTAATGGCAAAACAAATCTTAAATTAAAGTAGAGCTACTACACTTTAAATTGATTTTATTTATAGCAGTAAGAATAATTTTTTGGCAAATTTTAGTTTAAGTTTTCCTCATTTATTAAAAGCTTTCCTTCCCCATTCTACACCCTCTTTTCTCCTACTCTCAGGCATGCCTCATCATTTTAAGGTTAGCCACTGTGAGGTTGGGGGTGCCATGTAAAAGCCTTAGTTGAACAATAACAAAACTTCGCACTCAATGCAAGGAAACATTGAGGTTCTTTGCCAATGCAAAAGAAGCAGCAAACTAATTAACTAAAAAACCAAACCAAACTAAAGCAAACAAACACAAAACAGAGGAGGTGTGAGATTTAAGGTTATTAAAAAAAAAAGATAAAATGAACTATTAGAGGAGTCCAAGTTATAGTGCTCCTAATAAGCTAAGCCAATGATGGCAGCATACTCAATGAGCAGAGGCTCACAATGCATTTATTACATATACAGCTGTATATTTTATAAACTGATAGCATATGTTGTTGGTATAAGAGCATATTCTCATTGCAAAACTAAAAGAATAATCTATTTGGGTCAGAATTAAATTGTAATCTGTTTTCTAGAAAAGCGCTTTCTACGTTTGTTGAATCAAACAATTTAATTGTTTGATTAATCTGAATGTCATCAAGGTATAAGAATCTAGACTTTTTTTTTATTGTTCTACGTCAGCCATCAGTGGTTGTTAAACAGCCTCAAAACCAACATTGTGTGAAACCACGAGTTTCTAAGATACATACTTCTACCTATTCCTATCTAGCAGCAGCTGTGAAGAAACGAAGTCCTTCCGAATATTTCATCTTCCTCAGTGAAGCACTGACTTTGCTGTAGTACAATGAGAAAGGACGTCTGAAGCGAAGACACAACTATTCTTAAATACAAACCTATAAAGTCTCCATTTACTATCATTCTAATATACTCACAATTTATCAAGTACAGTGATACTTGTTTTCAACAAGGATGAATAATAATATTTGCAAACCTAAATATGACTTGGCATACACGTATTGTCAAACATACATCCATAACAATACATTCGTGTATTGTCATAAACGTAAATGTCATATACTTTGCATGGAGGGCACAAACACTTCCAAAGGAAAGCACAGACTGTGAAGGATGAACATTTTGCATCTGCCCATCTCTCAGATAATTGGAGCCTTTTCTTTAGTCCTTTTAAAGTACATGTTTTTGTCTTCCAATCCAGTTCAAGAACTGTTACAAGCGATTCAATGGCTAGGTCAAAGAAGAGGAAAAACAGAGAGCTTAGCTCATTTTTCTCATCTGTTGTAAATGCACCCTATGCCCTTAGACTAAAGCACTTCATCTTCTTGTAAATTCTTACCTAAAAATGGGACCAGACAGGGTTAGGGGGTTTTATATCCTTCTTTGGTAGAGTACTGTTTCTCTACAAATCTGAGTGAAAGGATGTTGTTTGTTATACAAAATTAGTACAAGAATAAACAGGTGACATCCTAACTGAATATGCATTTCCTGTTCTTTCCAAATGGCACTTTCCAATAAAACAAAATAGAAGATATTAAAATTATTCTGTACTTGAAATAAGAAAATTGACAGGTCATTGGCTACCAAAACCAGGAAACACATACCCCTTATTTTCTATAAAGATTCGTTGTTGCTGGGTTTTTTCTATGGTTCCATGATCTAAATTCTAACTGAAATTAATGCATTTCAGATAACGACTGTCTGTATTTTTTTGTATGTGGGGGGAGGTTTTTTACATGATTTAATGAAAGGAATAATCTGGCCAATTTTAATAGCAAGTTTCAGTTTTCAGGACAAAGTCCCTGCTAGCACCCTTTTGAGTTATTTGGCTTTTAGGTAGATGCATAATGAAAGGGTATCTTTTGTTGTCAGAATGTTATCCAAAATCAAACAGGAGTACAAGGTGCAAAGTAATCCAAGCTTGACTTCTCAGTGTCAATACTCATTTGTGTATCATGTTTAAAATGTATAGGCTGGGGAGAGGGTGAAACAGATTTCAGTCATGTTGCTGGATACCTGTGTAATTATGCATATGGTAAATCCTAAAAATTTTCAAAGCCATCTTCAAAAAGAATCCATGAATGCAAACCATGCAACCTACATGTGGATCCCCAAAAACCCCCACTTTAGAGAAGGAATGAAGATGATAATGTAATCTCTCGTATTTCTCGTGATATCTCTTTGCCCAATCACAAGGCTCCTTACAACCTTATAACTTTAACCTTTACAAGGAAGGCTCGGTAGAAAGAGGCGTTCTGTCTTGAGCAGGGACAGAAAAGAGCACAGGGAATTCACAAGGAATGAGCTATGTTAGTCTTTTCTACCTCTAGTCTTTCTCTTTTCTCTCAGAAGAAAGAGGGAGATTCCAGGTGAACCTGCCAAAAATGCAGGGGAGGTCAGAGACTGTCTGCTGACCATTCCAGTAACAGCAGCGCTACATGATTCCTGATCCTAAGAATTTTAAATGGCCAGCCTCACAGATTAGCCAGTACTAAACAGTTACGGAGTAAACCATATTTATTTCAATATGTGCTATTGTTTCATACCCATTTTCATTAACAAGATTTTTTTATTCTAACAATTTTTAAAAATTCTATAGCTGGTGAAGATAATTGAGTACCAACTTCCCTATTCCTTTGGAAATCCTAAATCAAATGGGGTTAACTGGTAGACTTTCTCCACCATAAATCAGAAAGCCCTGGTAAGCTGGGACATGTATGGTGGTTTCTTCCTCCCACAAATGCCAGTAAGACTCCGGGGGATCCTACAAACCAAACCTGCAAGGAATAATCCCTGGTGAGTTATAACCAATATTTCAGTTGCAAGTGGGAAGAGGGTGTGGAATAGCCTAAGACTTCCAGAATTGCACATTTGTCATCAATAGGAAAAAAGGAGAGAGATGAAACTAGTTTTGTAAAATGCAAAACAAATGTGGTAAATCCAGCGTATATTCCTTGTCAAAACTGGCAGTTCTGACAAGAGGACAGAAAACATTGCCTTAACAATTTTAGGTCTATTAGGAACATCTGAAAAACAGCACGTTGCAGAGGATATTTGCTACAAGTAAGCCAAAGACACTTGTGATGTCAAGTAATAAAAAACTGACACTGCTTCCATACATGGGAAATGATGTACAATTCATTAAGGCCATAGGTTTGCTCAAAATTGATGAAACTGAATGGGAAGCTGAACACCGACAAGATAAAAAACATGATGAAATTTAATTTCATGTGGCCAACACTCACAACCAGGCCCCCTGTAGGGCTGGTTATAGGACTAATAATCAATAGACAACCCCCCTCCAGATTCACTAAAGAAAACCTCACTGCAAAACCTAAAGTGAACCCAACTTTTTTCTTCTTGCTTTGGAGCCTTTTTACTTGCTGTAGTTTCTATCCCAAGCTTTTCCCTGCTAAAGAAAGAATCAATGTATCTCCCTAATAATTTTAGTGAGTTGACAGAGTTGTTCATCTCCAAAAGCTTTAAATGAGAAATGCAATTGCAATTCTCAGGATACAGCTGAAAGAGCCCACAAACCACTTCAGTTCCACTTAGCTTTTCCTACAAGTGGACAATATCCAGCACAGAAAATCCCGGTCACCGCTGCAGAACACAGCTGCCATGGACTCTCAGGAGCTTAGCAGATTAGTGGAGCTAAACGCTTTGCAATATGAGTAGGTTGCAAAGCTGCTGCAAAACTAAGGCCACCTCACAAAACAACATTTCACTGATACATACTGTAGTTCTGTACACACGACTGTCTGCAAAGTGAATTGTGCAAAAAAACCCAAACTTGGTCGGACTACATAAAGAGTGTTTTCCTGGGAAACTGCACTATATAAAGAACAACATGAAGGTAAAATAGTACACGGACACCACAACGAGCACCGGACAGAAAGGTCCACCTACCATGCGAGATTCCAGGCGAGGACTGATTCCCCCTTAATCGTGTCCTGCCTGTGACTTTGTGCACATCGATACACATGTAAGTGATCTCAAAAAATGCCTAGCACAACAGAAATGCTAGCAATTATCTGTCTTTTTCAATTTTGTTTAGTAAAAGTAGTAAAAAATCAGTCCTGTTCTCTTCCATCCACTCTGCACCAGGTGGGTCCTGCAAGCAGCAAAAGGCATCTTTTTTCCTGTAACAGGTTGGTGGAGAATGCAGGCAACTCAACAACCAAGGCTATAAGAGCAAGAATGTGAGAGCCTGAGTGGAGCAGAAATAGAAATTGTATCATTGTCACATACAGCGAACAAGAACACTCGAATACCAGGTTGGTAAAAAAGGTCATAACCCATGTATGCCAAAGTAGGACGGAGAAGGAGTTTTCAAATCCACCAGCAAATACAGTCATGGTCTTTGAAGGAGAGAGACTACTATGGCTTCTATGGTAGAAGCACGGGCAGGACAGTGGGGTGCTGACCCCTGGACATCTGAGGCTTTTAAAGGTCTTTTAAGTAAAGTTGTATGAGTTTTTGAGAGCCTTAGGAAGAGTGGATTGCTTAAGGGAAAGGAGGAGTTAATAGGGAGGGCAGCCTGGGCTGGAGGAATGTTGGGCAGCAGGCCCCAGCTCAGGAGAGCACGTGAAGATAAGAGCAGGTCATTAGGGGAGGAAAACAAATGCTGTGGGGATCACGCTGGGGAGTACAAGGCCAGGGAATGTACCTTTGCTGCAGAACGGCTAAAACCAGCTGCTGCTAGGAGAGGATGGTGAGGGTGGGAGGAGAGACCGAAGAAAAAAGTTTCAGATATAAAAAAACGGGAGGGGAAAAAGAGCAAACTGTGAGTTGGCTCAGGCTAAGGCAGCTGTTATAACAGTGTTGGAGAAAACACAGGAGAGGAGATGGGAAGGTGAGGAGCACAACTCTTAAAAGAAGGTAACTGAGAAGCTTAAACAGAAGTGACCGGGTACAATGGGTAGAGTGACTGCAGTACAAACCAGAAGATAGATAGCAAAATGGGGTCCTGAGGACTGGCACAGAGACATTTAGGATGATCCCAATCCACCTGGGACTACATCTTGTGAAAGTAAATCACCCCCACGACCCTGGAGTCCATATGGCCCTTTGCATGATGAGGGACAGGCATACAAATGAACAAGGGCAACCTGTAGTGGTAAAAATAGCAGGGCAGGTAAAAATACAGGAGAGAAAGGCCACTGAGAGACTGTGACCATTAAAATGCAAGCAGCTACTACTCGGATTTAAGTTTTGGCTAAAGAATTGGGACTTATGAAGAGGAATACCTATGTGGGGTGGCTGGTGGCTTAAGAAGCACAGCTTGGTTTGATCAATGCTGACCAAAATCACCTGGCTTAGACAGCCTGTGTGGCCACCAAATGGGCCATGCGCAATGCTGAACCCCCAGAAACACCAGCCGTGGGGAATTATATGGTTATAGGCAGTGTTGAGATGTGTTAAGGCAGCTGGCTTGGTGTCTGTAGGGCTTCATTTAGAAGAGCAAAAAACAAATGGCTCCAGAGTCACATATTCTTAAAAGCAGTTACTGTCCGTAGTTGTTAAACTGGTGCTGGAGGGAGGTGGAGTCTAGTTATGGTGAGCTAATGTTCAAAACCGTGGCGCTGGAGGATTCACTCGTCCATTGCACGTGATTACGGGGCCTCTGAACCCTGCTAACATAAACCAGGTGAATTTGGAAGCACAGGCTGGCAGGGCTGGGAAATCTCTCCAAGAAGGAGAAGAGCTTAAGAAACCTAATAAAAAAGGAGAAGGCAAATAAATACAACAGTAAAAGAAATACAAGTAGTTATCATGCTTGTTAATACAGGCCCTGAGGGCAAACAAGCCAGGCCCCTGGAAGGGAAGGACAAGACGGACCCCTGCAGTTCTGGGCATGGGGCTTGCCTGCAGGATGGCACAGAGGGGGGGGGTTATTTTTATTTTTCCAGGATTGCTGGATGAGTCATGAAGATGGCATTTGAAATAGGTCAATAATAGGGTTTGGAATAAAAAACCAGAGTGCCTGGGAGAAGATACAGCCAAATGGATTAAGAAACTGCTTACCACCTTTATGCATAGGTTGGCAGAACTGTGTGCTAGAAGTGAAAGAGAAGATCCCAAGAGTTAGGTGGTGAAACCAGTGCAGGTGATCTCTGGTAACATGAAAGCAACACTTTCAGCCCCACTAGCAGTCAGATTTCAAGACTGGGCAGCTCCCCTTGCTTGACCCTTTGGGACGCATTATTAGATTAAAGTATGATCAGCCAGGGGAGACTTACAGTACCAACCCTACTGGGGTAGCTGTAGATGTAATGAATGGTCCTGCTAGTAACTCTTGTTACTAGAGTCTGGTGCTGCTACTGATGTTTTGAAACACAGTGGGTGCCTGGGGGACACAGCATACCAGCAAGTCTGTAGGGAGGGGTGGTGATATTGTATTCAGCAAGACAGGAGAAAAATGGCACTTTAGGAAACGGTCTCCAATTAGGAAATGGTCTCATCTGGATCCCGCTAATAATTGTTTGTATGTGGGTAATACAGAAACAAAGCCCCATAGTAATCTTGGTTACACAGTGGTGAACTGCAGTGAAGCCCCAGAAACACTTGAAATGCTGCAGAGGTGAGTGGCAAGACAAATTTGTACACACATGTGCTCAAGATAAGTTAGAGTGTGGAAAGATTAATACACTTGTATTAATACCAGGATCTGATCCAAAACCACAGAAACCATATGAATGTCCAAGTGAGGCTGAGGAAGGATTGTGACTCACTATTATTAGCCCTGTGGATTATGGAGTGCTAGTCCAATGACCCGGTTTATATAATTTACCAGCGTATCAGAGAGTGATGGAAAGATGTGGAGTCCGGATTTAAGGGCAGCAAACACTGTAAGTCCACAAAAAGCGCTTAGTGCTGTTAAACTGCCGAAACACATAGCCACAGAAGTACAAGGACCAAAGCAGTTTTCAGTCATGGACATCGAAATATTTTCTTTCTTTTCTTTTTTTTGTTGTTGGTTTGTTGGGGGGTTTTTTGTCTTTCCCCTAGAAAGGAGTGCTGGTATAAATTTGTTTCTATATTTCAAGGGAAATATATATTACTTCACATGAATTCCTCCTAAGTTTCACAATGGTCCTGCAGTCTGCCAAGCACACATCACCTGAATGTGCGATAAGTTAATCCATGAGTGAAGGCAAAATAAAATATCACAGATGCTGTAGTAAATTTCAGTTGGTTTTGTTCAAAACCTTTACATTTTTGGTAACTAGGGAAGTTCATATATCATTCATACACACAAAATTATGTGTTAGGCTAGTAAGGAACAAGAGATACAGCATTCAGCACTGTCCATAACTCCTGTGACTGCTAAAGGAGTTTAGTGTATGATTTAAACGAGGAATAAAAACCTTAACAACATTTGAAATCTACCGACAGCTGAAATATCACTCAAAATTACTCTTTTGTGTTAAAGAGCAGGAACAGACTAAGCTTTTATATAGTGAATTGTTTAAAACTCCTTTTTCCAAAGTACATACATCATGAAAAAAATCCATTTTCCAGATCGTTTTTCAGTATAACAGACATCAGCCTTAGATCACTTTTTATCACTAGACGTTGATATCAGCAGGCGTACTGTGCAGCAGTCGGTTATTGAAAATAACAATTTGGCTTTTTGTAAAGCAATTGGTGCTACAGTTATCTGAATGGCTGCTTGACAGGAACCGCTTGCAACCTACCCTGGATTCTGCTTTCCCAGAGCTGATGCCTGTGGAGTTCCAACCCAAACTTCATCATTCAATGGTAAAATTAGACAGGAATATTTTAAGAATTGTAACATTAGTGTAACTGTACAGCTTAAAAGTCAGTAATAGCACCTGTACTTTAGCATTTGATGTTATAAAGCATTTTAAAAATAGCACAGGACAAAAGCCTGCTTAAACAAAACAGGCTAGTAGCTATATTAGAGTGAAGGTTGAACTTAAATTGCTGGTTTACTTCTGTATTTTCATTAAAGTTGACAATCTTTCTCAAAGGCTCTGTAAATTGCTGGGTCACAGAAGGGGAAAGGACAGCAGTAAAAAGCTGAACCTGCTGGTGTAAAGATGATCCTGCGTTGAACAAACTGTAACCAATAATCTGCGAACTGCAGTTTCTCTTCCAGGTTGATCCCGGCCCAGCATTTACGGTTTCTTTTCTGATGTCTTTCACGCTTGCTTCTTTAAGGGAGCGATAGTAGTCTTGTCTGAAGACATTTGATACATCGCTGCAGTGAGATGGCATTACGGCATCCCTCTGGCTGCACGCGTGGGTCGGGGAAAGGGGAAGGAGAGGCAGGAGCATTCACGCCGTGGGTCAGAGCGTTTGCAGGCAGCCCGACACTGGGCTGCAAGCAGAGCATTTGCCCTCAGCATCGTAGATCCTCATGGGCTGTGGGCAGCTTTCTGAAGCCACCCGTGGTACACCAGGCTTGCCACACTGCCCCCTGTCTGGGGGATCCAGTGAAGCAGGAGGCTGACAGATGACTGGCTAAAAAGCTGCTACTTCGCTTATTTTAAAATCCACATACATATTTAGGTTAAGCTTTAATGAGCAATGTTTCCCTTTCTGCCATTTTTCTTTCTCTGCTAAGCTGAAGGACAAGGGGGTCTCTGCTAAGAAGTGAATGAAGCTGAGCATGGCTGGGGAAGAGGAAAGACAGTCTTGGCACGTCCCAGCATCAGCATGTAGGAGGGCTTTCCAATGTCAGTATTCTCATCCGTAACGACGGCCTCTTTGAAAGGCTGGAAAAGCCTCAGCAGCAGCTTACAGTCATAAATCAAAACAACAGCTCGATGCAAAGCAAGGGTTCGTTCCTATTCATCTAACACCTTACAGTGCCATGCTTTTTGAAGGCAGAAAATAGTTTTCAGTTACAAAATAATTTTCCTTCTATAGTTTTCCATAACAGAGACAAAGGAAAATTCATAAGCTGCACCCATTGTTCTCCACATTATACAAAGAAAAAAAAATCTTGCAATGCAAAGACCACTGTCAATTTCAACAGTTGATCTAAGATCAGGTACAGAACGTTTAAAAGGACTTCCTTTTAAATTGAAGTCCTGATGTAGTTTTAATAGCAGTGGCATAATCACTACAGTTTAATGCTGTCTTGCTAATGACTGAAAAGAGATGCCAGGACAAGCTACACCGTCAATTCTAGGGACACCTTGCTTCTTCAGTGGTTTTAAGACTCAAAATCCACCTGCATTAAATTTAATCTAATCTGTAAGCCAGCACTTGCAAGAGCATAGTTTGTACTGGAAAAGAAAGTGGCATCTTTTTTTCCAAAGACATTAAACTCAAATTGTTCTGAAAGATTATAGCAACTGATAGCCTAAATAATCTGTCTGTTCAATAGACTTTCTTGAAAACTACCATACAGAAATTTTCAAGTTGTTCCATCCCATACAAAATACCACTTTAACATACCGAAGGAGAAAGAATGGTTTAAGTGCATCGAATGTCTATTAAGACTTAAGAGCGCCTTCATTAAAATCTTAATTATTTATAATATATTTTATTTTCATTAATTTTCTCTGTTAACTATTGTGAATTTTATTCTTTAATTATGTTTAATTTCCTCTTTTAGTGCTGTGTATGTGTCACTGATTAATTCATACAGCTTTTCTTGTGGTGGGCATAGGCTTAGGTGGGCGCAGGCTCCACTGCAGGACCAGTACCTTACATGATTCCAGCTCCGGTACTGCTCAACAGGCACTGTTTTAACTGTTGTGGATCCTAACGCTTAGCTATTTAAACTGTCATAGGATCATTTAATTAAATGGTCTCTGAGGCTGTGGTCTAGACTAACAAGCTTTAAAATCTCGATTCTTGCAAGCACCGTATACTAGCAATATAATGGCAGCTTGGCTCCGGATATCTTCATTCACAAAGCAGAAAGCATTTGATGAACTCAAGGTACTTCCATCTCCTCTGCGATCTTGAGCCTTCGCACTGTGTGTGTACACAGTGCAGGCTTTTATGCCAGGTAGTGATAAAGATTTTCAATAGGCCCCTGTCTTAACAGAGCTGCAAGTCCTACATCAGCAGCAGAAGTATAAAGTCCAGTGTAACATTATGGCAAAGTCCATTATTTAACCTTAGGATTTCAAATACTGCACCACTTGAGCTTTACCCTTGCAGTCTATAAGGTAATAATAGTAATTTCAGTGAAATTGCAGCCTTGCAAAGCTCTGCTACATACACAGCCTTCTTCACTGTAACACAAGATTTACAAGGCAATATGTAGGAACTAGAACGTTTTAAAACCTGATGTGGATATTTGAATTAGCAAAGCACTTTACAATGGTTAGTGGTAGGGGATGGATGACAAAAACGAGTCATGATACTACTATTTTTCTGCAGAAGTGTTAGCAAAACAGATGTTAAGTCTCCTTTTTCTTGATGTTCAAACAGATATTTTTTTTTTCAGTATCTTCTTTAACCTAAGTCAGATCTCTTTCCATTACAAATTCCATTTGCTCCCGTCACGCTCTGCACAGGAGGGCATACATCACACCCTTACTCCCAGTCTGCTCGCTGCTAAACAGGTTGGGTTTCTCACAGGCTTGCAGGTCCCCATATGTGCACAGGCTGCCCAGCACAGGAGCAACAGCCCCTGGTGGTGGCCCAAACCACATGGCACACTTTTGTGTCCTTTCTTGTTCTTGCAGCCTGAATATTTAATAGGGAAAAGAAAAGCATCGTCCTTGCCTGCCCAGGAGCCAAGGCCCAACTGCCTAGTGGTGTCACAAGCCGACTCACCAGCATCTCCCTCACCTTCTCTCACAGATGCTTTATCTGACCAAAGAAGGTCTGCTTTCCTTATTCTGTAATATACTCTGCATGTTAATACCTGCAAGCCACATTTAGATCAGCAATGAAAGGAAACAATTCAAGAATGAAGAAATGGCTGACTCAAATTTTCACACTCTCCTCGAGGAAAGTGGGTTTTGTTCCCTTAAGGATCATTGTTTTGCCTTGGGGAGCAAAGCCCCTAAAATCTGTATTTTGTATTCCACACGTCTGATGTGAAGTAACAGTAACTTGATATAAAGGACATCTTGAAATATTCTGCCTTTGTGAATATGAATGTAGGAATCTGCAGAAACTGTGAATGAACATTTACAACAAACTGTGAGCCTCCTACTGATGCACTCAAATACAAAACAGGAGGCGAGAGAGAGAAGGAAGAGATGAATTTGTTTTCCTAGCAAACAGCTGTCTTCTTTAACAGAAGAAACTAAAAAGAAAACAGTGTGCAAAGAGGCCAAAAGCTACATTAATTACAGTATTTTTAGATGCTACAAGCACAATTTTGATAAACACTCTAAACTGTGAAAAAACTGTACTGTCAGTGCAATTAAGTCTTTTTTCTTGGTGCAGCATCATCAATGCATGTGCCTGCTGAGAATATATTGTGGGCTGTGCAGTGCAGTTACCCTTTGATTAATGATTCAAGGCAATCAGTAGGGACCACACAAACTCCTGGGGGATGCCACAGTAAGCAGCACAATGTCATCATTTAATTTCTTCTCTTGACCTACATTAGAAAGAGTGAAGACAGCCACTATTAAGGGCCAAATTCCAGCCGTAGTTATAGAAAACAACTCCCACAGAGTTAAAAATAATAGGTACACAGCTTAGGAGCAAAATTTGGCATGGAGAGATTACTTCTTGGATATTTGGAGGGATGTTATTTATTTATTTAGATCAACTGGAGGATGTGGGAAGGTGTCAGACTAATTCTTATGTTAACTTTAATGGCTGGGCTGCTGCGAGATGCCCATAACAGAAAAAACAATCCCTCTAGCTGAAAAAAGCTAGATGTTGTTTCCTAGCTGGTTAGTATTTCTGTTTAGCCAGAGCATGGCATTAGAGCTGGTATTTTATCAGGATAGACTTAAAAGTCAGCCTGAAATAATCTTTTTGCTAGAGGCACCCACAACTAGTGACATCAGCCTGTCAGTTGGATTGCTTTTCTTCACTGACATGAAGTCCTCCATTTCATGCCAGTGGGCAGTGATCATATTATCTCATGAAGTATTCAGAGCTGAGCAAGGTAACACAGCATATTTGGCTTTGTAGCCTTCAGCACTTAGAAAACACCAAGAAGGTCAAAAATGTTGTAGCACCTCCTTCAAAAAATGTCTACTGTTTGGGTAGCAAATCTGTCCTCTGCTTCCTGAACCGGCTCTCTGTACAGTATTTATTCTTGCCCAGGGTCTCAGTTATTGTCTTCAAGTACGTCATTGTTTCAACCAAGGTTAACTGAAAGGCCAACATCAGCAATGTTGCCAACTGTTTCTCTGACATGCTGAAATTTTCTACAGTGAGGCTGAAGCTCATCTGCACTAGAGACATCATTTTCTCCAGGGCTAAGTGTTTGGAATGTATTTCCTAAATAACCAAAGGGCATTTATGTGCAAAAGCTATTTTCAGCTTTGACTTCATTTATAAACTCAAAGCATCCAACTATTCTCATTTTTCCCATAGGGAATAGATGCAAGAATAGATATGATGGATGCTAGTCACATCACTTTCTGCACTTCAGAAAGTTGCTCAGACACTACAGTGTGAAAATCTACATGATATGAAATGTAACAAAAGAATATAAATGCTTAGATATATGAGATTACAGATAAGGAATAATTCTGGCTGTAGTGGGAGTTGTCAGTTTAAGCAGCTTCACTGGGTTGTTAAACAGGCACACACATATCAGTGGAAGGTTAATATTTTTGCTAAGTAGAAGTACTATAAAAGTTTCTACTTTTTTTTTTTTTTTAAAATCCCTATGATGTTGCTTATGAAATGTAGTCCACAGGGTCATATACACTGAAATTTGACTTCAAATCTACAAATTGTTACCCATTAAATACTTCTTTTGAGTATGGTCATAAAAAAAATCCAGAACAAAACAGCACACTCTGTGCTTAGGAAGCCCACAAGGAGCTGCTTCTAGCCTAGCATTAAAGAATTCAGGCAGCAGTAATGCAACTCCATCAATTGTCTACTAAATTTGAAATTGACCAAAACTTGTAAAGACATTCATCATTTGGGGCGTTCACCAAGAATTTGTCTTTTTATCTTTCAATGCATAAGAAAGTTGATTTTAAATTTGGTAAGTCACAGCAGGGGCTGAAGCCATCTTCTATGTACTTACAGGCAGTTCACCGGCTGTCATGGGCTGCCATAGCTTTCCTCACCTTCAAACCAGAGACGGTTTAATGCCTACGCCTTTACAACTGGAATGGTACATAAAGCTTGCTGTCTCATAGAAGTAGTCTCAGATTAATCACTTAATTATTGCAAAATATTAAGCTTTATGTGTTAGGCAAACCAAGTTATTTCTATTGCTGAATGAATATAACTGGTATGTACCTCTTAATAATGTATCTCTCTCAGCTACTTAAGGGGGGGTAGGTTCTTTTATATGCATCAGGCATAAAAATACAACTCTCATGCCTCGTTTCCCCATCCTTGTGTATCCATCTCTCTTTATGTAAAGAAGTGACCCATTCTCCCTGAAAAGAGTAAAGTTTTTAACCCTCAAAATCTAGACTTCAAAATCCTTCAGGCGCTTGGAGCTGTGCTTCCATGCTTAAGCAGAACTAGCCCAAGACTGAGAGAGTTGAGGAGTAAAGTTACTTTACTGGCAGACAGTCTCCATTCCAAGGATTTCTCTTACCCATTAACTATTAAATATAAAAATAGTTATATTTTTATATATGGACCAAGCACCAGGACCACTGTATTCTATTTCTGCTGCCCTCCCCTTGTGAGCCCTACCAGCTAAGAAGCTCTGTCCTCAAAATTTAAAAGAGAGTTAACTGGACCGATTTCAGGAGGAGGAAGGAGGGTAACTAAATCAGTGTACACCACAGACTTATATTTCCCTGGTGACACACTTCAGGCACTTAAATCCTTCATCAGTGAGACCTTGAATGTGTATTTTGCAAATGGAAAAATAACCTAGAAGCAGCCAATTTAACCTTCAGAATAAACTGCCTAGTCTTATTCCAAGGAAAGTGGGATTAATTGTTCTTTAGAAGAGCCCCCCTCTCTCCTCTGACTGTGGAGAAAATCTGAGTGAATCCCTGGAGCAAGAATCTCTGAACTCTGTTGCTGCTCCCTTCCTGCCTCATGGTCTCATGTCTACACTCATCCTCTTAACAGTCACTGGACCAGAGAAGCCCAATTTGATAAGAATCAAAACTGACAACCTACCTGCCTGATCAAGTGCCTCAATGTCCTCTAGGGACCAAAATTCAAGGCCTAAATAGGAAGACCATAAGACATTACCGACCACCCAGATAGAATGGCAGCACTGACTGCTATACCATGAGAGATTAGAGGAAGAAAGGGCAGGAAAACGAGAACAGTAGGAGCCTTCAATTACTCTTATGAAGGTTCACACTGGTACATAACACAGAGATCACATTTTTATGAGGCCATCGACAAGTACATCTTGAAGCAGCTGTGAAGGAAGCCCACAAAGTGGGACACCTCCGTCAACCTTGTCCTGACTCACACGTGGCTTGGCTCAAAACTGGACATGTGAATCTAGATAAACTCTGTATCCCTGCAGGAGCAATAAAAGTCAAAAAGATATGCCGCAATTTTGCTCTGTTTCAAGAGGTAGAGCCACACAAAGATGGATAAACTTGTTTAAAATGGGCAGCTAAGAGAATTAAAACCTTACAGAGAGTGTGGAGATTATTGAAGGAGCAGCACTGATGAATGCATACCACAGATTTTTTTAAAAGTATTTTTAGAAAGGGTGGAAAAGTCATGAGGACTGAACAGCAGGTAAGGGAGGTTATTAGAAACAAGAAGGCATCCCTCAGGAGGCTGAAGCTGTGTCACACCTAAGGAAAAGGAAATGATCATGAACTCTGGCAGATTAAATGTAAAACCCGTAACTAGGAGGGTCCAAAAGAGAGTTTGAAGAGCAACTGGCAAAAGGAATTAAAACTAAATACAAAATCTTTCTTCAAACACATCAGTAGCAAGAATCTTGGCAAAGTCTGTAAGGCCAACTGATGATCAAAGTACACAAGAGAAACCTGAGAGAGGACAAGACTGCAAAGAATAAAATAAATTCTTTGTGTTAGTGTTCACTGTAAAAGAAACTGGGCAGATTTCCATGCTGAAATCCTTATTTTTGGGGGACTCAGTAAAGGAGACCTCTGGCTTCCATATTGTATTTTACAGTTACTTAAAAGTGGCTGGTAATAAACTGCAAAAACCTTCTGGCATTCAGTAAGCAGTTCTAAAAGGAAGCAGGAATGAAATCAATAGTCACCAGCAGTGGTGAGTAACCTCTGCCTACAAGCTGTCAAAATAGTTGAAGATGGTAAATGCAAGTTGAGTTTTTCAAAATTGGTTAGATGATAAATAGATTTGCATGTCCAAAGAAAAGCAATGAAGCTGGTGAAGGGTCTAGAGCACAAGTCTTATGAGGAGCAGCTGAGGGAACTGGGGTTGTTTAGCCTGGAGAAAAGGAGGCTGAGGGGAGACCTTATCACTCTCTACAACTACCTGAAAGGAGGTTGTAGCGAGGTGGGTGTCAATCTCTTTTCTCAGGTAACAAGTGATAAGACGAGAGGAAACGGCCTCAAGTTGCGCCAGGGGAGGTTTAGATTGGATGTGAGGAAAAATGTCTTTACTGAAAGAGTGGTGAAACATTGGAAGAGGCTGCCCAGGGAAGTGGTTGAGTCCCCATCCCTGGAGGTATTTAAAAGACCTGTAGATGGCACTTAGGGACATGGTTTAGTGGTAGACTTGGAAGTGTTAGGTTTATTGTTGGACTCGATGATCTTAAAGGTCTTTTCCAACCTAAATGATTCTATGATTTTTTTTTTATTCTAGATAAGAAAAATTCATAAAGTTTGATGCAAGGACCCTTATGTTTCAAGTAACACTGATATTGTTTTATCTTCATCAATAAGAAGGTGACTAATCTATTTGTCAAAACTTGAAATAATAGTTTAAGTTGTGGTGCAAGAATTTCAGCCCCCCACTTCCCTCACAGCACACTCCTTTAGACATTAATTTTGGATTATTAATTCAATGGGAGATTGAATATGAGTATAACAGGTTAAAAAAAATGATGCTTTTTGTTTTGGATGAACTATTTTTCCAAGCCAAAATATGTTATCACTCAAAAACACAACATAAAAATACTGTAATAAACAACCCCAAAATACCTGCCTGAAAACAGGTCACTCACAGTCTTTGAGGCAATTTTAATGTCTTTCCTTTCATGTATCAAAGAGCCTACCTCTAAACTGCTTGCTTCTTTCACTGATGCAGGTTTACCTAAATGACCTGATCTTTGAAGAAAATTGACTAGAAATGACCTAGCAAAGAGATAATTTTATTTTGTGTTGTACTTTGTTCTTGTTCCAATATGTTGAAAGATCCTATTTCTCAATGATTATACAGTCTTTTCAGAGCAGTGCTTTCAAAGTAATTATGATGCTCGCCATTTGTACCCAGATGTCTGCTTGTATAGACAAAGGTGATGTCAGAGCTGATGCATTTTCCAGGAGGAACATTTGTCCGCTTTCTTCTCCCTGAAATACACACGCTGGGCTTTTTTCCTACCTCTCAGAAATCTGAGTGAGATCCATCTTGTCTAACTCTAGCTATCTGTAAGTTTCATTCTTATATTTCCTCATAAAAATATCAGTACTGGACAAGACCAAGGGTTCATGTGATCTGGTATTCTGTTTCCATCAACGGCTCTAGGCATCTGCTTGAGGATAGTAAAAACAGGGACAGCCATATAGGATCATAGAATCATAGAATGGTTTGAGTTGGAAGGGACATTTAAAGATCATCTAGTCTAATGCCCCTGCCATGGGCAGGGACATCTTTCACTAGATCAGGTTGCTCAAAGCCCCACCTACAACCTTAGCTCGAACACTTATGATACTTCCCCTGAGTACTTTCCTAGCTTCCAGCTGTTTTCCACTCAGTTGATTTCCAGAGTCTGATGTGGTTTCTGTGTTTACTAACCCCCAACAGATACTCCTTCCAAGTACTTGTCCATTCCTTCCTTGAGCCCATGTATACTTTTATCATTCACAGCATTGCCTATGGGCAAGCTCCTTGGTTCTGATTCCCATTGCATGAAGGACTGTCTCTTTTGTCTGTTTTGTAATGGGCTTCTCATAGATTCATTTGATGCCCCTAGTTCTTGTATTGGAAGAGGCAGCAAACACTATCTCCTTTTGCCATGGCATTCATGATTTTAGAGTTGTTATAACCCTGTCTCCTCCATGCCTCTCATCTCTCTGTCAGTTTTTCACGGTGTGGTGGGTTGATCTTGGCTGGCTGCCAGGTGCCCACAAAGCTGCTCCTCATTCCCCCTCCATTAACAGGACAGGGGGAGAAAATAAAAAAAAAAATGCTCACGCGTTGAGATAAGGACAGGGAGATCACTTACCAGTTACCATCACGGGCAAAACATACTTGACTTGGGGAAATTAATTTAATTTATTGCCAATTAAACAAAGTAAGATAATGAGAAAAAAGAACAAATCTAAAAACACCTTCCCCCACCCCTCCCTTCTTCCCAGGCTCAGCCTCACTCCAGACTTCTCTACCTCCTCCCCCTGAGCAATGCAGGGGGATGTGGAGTGGAGGTTGCGGTCAGTTTGTTATGCATTGTCTCTGCCGCTTCTTCCTCCTCACACTTTTCCCCTGCTCCAGTGTGGGGTCCCTCCCATGGGAGACAGTCCTCCACGAACTTCTCCAATGTCAGTCCTTCCCACGGGCTGCAGTTCTTCACAAACTGCTCCAGCATGGGTCCTTTCTATGGGGTGCAGTCCTTCAGGAACAGACTGCTCCAGCATGGGTCCTCCATGGGGTCACAAGTCCTGACAGCAAACCTGCTCCAGTGTGGGCTCCTCTCTCCACAGGGTCACAGGTCCTGCCGGGAGCCTGCTTCTGTGTGGGCTCTTCCAGGGGCTGCAGCTTCCTTCAGGGCACATCCACCTGCTCCAGCATGGGGTCCTCCACTGGCTGCAGGTGGATATCTGCTCCACTGTGGACCTCCACGGGCTGCAGGGGGACAACCTGTGTCACCATGGTCTTCACCACAGGTTACAGGGGAATCTCTGTTCTGGCACCTGGAGCACCTCCTCCCCTCCTTCTTCACTGACCTTGGTGTCTGTGGGGATGTTTCTCTCACATCTTCTCACTCCTCTCTCCCAGGTGCTGTTGCACAGCAGTTTTTACCCTTTCTTAAGTACATTATCACAGAGGTGCTGCCACCGTCACTGATTGGCTCAGCTTTGGCCAGCGGTGGGTCCGTCTTGGAGCTGGGTGGCATTGGCTCTGTCTGACATGGGGGCAGCTTCTGGCATCTTCTCACAGAAGCCACCCCTGCAACCCACCCTGCTACCAAAACCTTGCCACGTAACCCAATACACATGGCCAGCCCACCAAGTCACAGCTTGTATGGAAGCTGTTCCCTGCCTTTGACTGCCCTCACTACTTTTTCCTGAATCTTTTCCATTTCTGCAATGCATCCTTTTTGAGAAGAGGGGATAAGAACAGTACAGTGTTCAAGACATGGGTGAACCACAGACTTACAAATGTTCAGCTTGTTCTTTGTCTAGTTTTCTATTCTTTTCCTATAAATTCCTAATATTTGACATTTTCTGATTATTACTGAGATGGTAGTTCTATGAAAATAACTGTCATAATCAATAACGTCTCTGTGAAACTATTGGTTCTCCAAAAACCAGAGTTTATTTCCAGGCTCCTTTGCCAAAATCTCCCATCCTCTACCTTACTATATCTCTGGTTTTGTTTAAAAATATATTTGCTGAATGTGTGGGATGAAGATTAGTAGTAGCAAAAAGTTGAAAATAACAAGAATGTTAAAGTCATTTGCATGGTTCTTGCTTGTGTAAACAAGCCCTACAAGTAAAGCATTACTTTTTCCTCATGTATTAATTCAACTCCTAACTCACATGGCAAATAAAGGAGCAAAGGGAAAAATTCTCACGAAGAATGAGAAGACGTTGATATGCCCATGACCAAGCTGAGTACGTGCCTAACACCCTGGTTAGGATGCACTTACTGCTGCCCTGAACCTAGAAGAGGCTCTCAGTAAGCCAGGTGACGCTTGGTATGCCAGCCAACTGGGCCCCGGGATGCTATAATGAGTCTGAAGTTTTAATTTTCCCTAGGGAAATATAAATCCTGCATGCATTCAACTGTTGTATTTCTGATACACGTGCTTGCATAGACAAGATAATGAGATATTTATAAGTGGCATGATACATTACCCTATAAAATTGATGAGCAATCCATGCATCATGCTCTAAGAGAATCAAGAAATTAATCAGTCACAAAGTATCCTTTCTTGCTTCCGAATTGTAATTTTTAGAGGAGCTGTGAAAACTGTAAACTATTAAGAAGTCAAAAGTTAACATTCTGCAATAACACGATTTCTGCATCTGATTTGAAAACTACCTAATAGAAAGATTTAAGTGCTTATTTCTTCCATTAAATAACACAGGTGAATAATGCAGTCAGTGGTTCTGTTCATCTACCAGAAAACAGGCAAAGGGAAAGAAAAAATCCACCAAAAGGGCATATTCAGGAGGTTTTGGCAGGGAGAAGAACTATCCAAAACCATGAAGATACACAGCTTAGGGCAGGAAGCCTTTCATATGAATTATACGGGCTACAGGATTATCTTCCAGAAGTGGCTTTCAATAGCTTATGAAGAACTGTTCAAGGGCTGGAATAGATAGATGACTGGAGAGAGCATACCTCCACCGTTACAATATAATAGCCAGAAACTTGGCACAAGTCTTTGGACCTGAGAGTTAATTTCACTTTCAGGCAGCTCCAGAGGCCTTATACGTATTACCTCTTCCTTGCCTGGAGCTGGCTATAATTCAGTCTTAGACAAGATATACTAGAAATATTTTCAGAACCCTGCAAAGTTCAGAAATATTCACATCAGAGAGATACTCCACTCTGATGCAATGCCTACTTTAAGCAAACCAACAGTTTATCAGCTAAAAATACTTTTGGGTATTTTCAGCAAGAGCCATGATATTGAAGAGATTGTTCTTCAATTCATTGATTCCACTAGGTTTTGGGTTGGTCTGTAATCCTTAAACATTAAGAGTAATATCACAGATGGAAGAATTAATTCTATCAGGTAAGACTGCGAGTCATTTTGTTGAGAAGGAAAAGGGACAAAGTAAAAGCAAGCCAAACCACACTCAACTGAAACTGCTGAGTTAGAATCTGTTTTGTTCTTTTGCACCCCTTAGAAAGACACTTGCTTCCTGTTCATTTAATACCAGCCTTCCATCACCATTATTTCATTCTTTCTTTTGGACTTCAGCTAAATGACAATTGAAGATCTTAGTAAATGTCTCTTAAGATTTTTGAAATGTTTTTTTCCAAAGGGAAATCATGACTTGACCAATTTATCTCAGCTTGAAAAATAAGAATCCTTCGACCCTGTCAAGGCAGGAAGAAGGTTTAAAAAATTACTTGGAAGTGAGCATCAGCTATATAAAAGAGAAACACATGACAAAAACTTGAGCAAATTACTGTCTCACCAAAAGGCACAATGTTCATCTGATTAGTAATACACTTAAATCCCTTTGAAGACATTTACTTTTCCCTCCTGACCCCTGAACTGGAGAAGAAAAAAACAGCAGAACACAAGTTCCTCCAAGCTGCAGACATCCCCATCGAGGAAAAGAATGAATTTTAGGGTTAAATTCAGAGGCATCTAATCACGTACTGAAAATGAAATTCATACATATAGTACTCATTCAATCTCGAGAGTACACATGTACTCCGCAGCATGTACGTTCTAACATCTAATGTAGAATGTAACCTTTTAATAGCTCTAGAAGACTCAAATGGATATGATAATGACTTTTTAATAATATTCCTTTTTCCATCTTAAGAGAGAAACTTGCTAATCCATTTGCTTCTTTATTTAAGATTTTGTATTAGAAAGGTATAAATTACACAAATAGAGTTAAATTTGAAGTAATTCTCAATCACAAATCAAGTGACTGGAAAGCAAAGATTAATTTGTGGTGAAAACAAGAGAAAGAAAATTAAGCCTGTGCATATGGACTACAGGATACAAAAAATAAAACAAGCCAGCTGGGTAACAAGAAGAGGTAATGCTGTGCACAGAAGCATACCAAGCATCAGACTTTCTTGACTTTTTAGACACCATTTTTTCTTACCTAAAAGTAAATTACAAAAATAACTAATATGGTAAAGGACAAGACTTTTCTGAGAAGTACTAACATTATATGCTGAAAAACTGAAACAACAAATCTCAGTGCCTTTCTGACCTATCTATTCTAGATTCCCTCTAATTTGCAACAACTATGGCAGTGCATAGATTCCTTTCTTTTAATCTAAGCTGACTTATTTACTTGCATATTTATGTATGCAGTTCAGCAACTCTTAGAAGCGTTCCCCTCAGTCCCAGCCTGTCCCTGTATCCCTCATCCATTTCTTATTTGAATTTTTCCTGTTAACTCCCATCTTCTCTTACTTGACTGTTTTCCATGTGATGTTATCAAAAACTTTTTCCAAAATAATACTACAAGATACTTATTAAAGTGGTTCATCTTTTCATAATTAATAGTTTGGGGTCGACTACTAAAGGATGATGTTCAAAGTTATCAATACCGTCATTTTTTTCTTAGGAGGCTTGGAGTTTCTCAAACTTACCTTCATCTCCAGTTCTTCGTTGGCAAGGGGTTATGATTCCCTCCCTCAACAAGATCAAAAATTAACCCTCATTCTTAGAATTGTCCTTTACTGGACCTCTCCACCGACATTATTGGTACATTTGAAGATAGATGCTTTGCAGTACTCTTTTCCAGAGAGGCAAAGACTGCTTGTGAAATTTGAATGACATCGTTACGGGCAATGCAAAAGAAACAAACAAAAAAAAGTCAACAACAAAACTTCACTTTCAACCAGCATCATTTTCTCCTCTTCCCCCTGACCTTTTCAAAAGCAAGATAAAGATTATTTTAAATGAGGTGTACAAAATGACAAACACCAGCTAGCTGTCCTAGTAGTTTCCTTTGGGGAAAGCCTCTATTTGAAAGAAGTGACTCATTAGTTTCTGTGCTTTCCAAATGACAAAATGCCTTCACTGCACTTCCCTCAAGCACTGTACTCTGCTTGCCTTCTGTAGCATTGAAGAGATGTCAGCCACAGTAGCCGGTTTTTGCTTCAGGATCGGATTGCCCTGTGAGACCCTTACTCTCTCTGAAAACAGGAATCAGGTTCCATGGAGAAAATACAAAAACATAACTAGACTTATTTCTATAAACCACAGCAGAATTGCGTATTTCTGGGAAGTTCTAAAGTAAACTAACAAGGCAAAGAAATTAAAAGCAGAACCAGTTCTGCTGTTTGTGAAACAACTGAGGGCAGCTACGCTCATTCCTGAAGCTGGAGATACGCTCAAGCCACAACGCTTGCCCCTGGGCATGCTGTCAGATACTGGGTTCCCTAAGACAACCAGTCCAGATGGGAACAAGCAACTGACACATTTAACCTCCCACAGTCAGAGGTAACACAGTGGAGCCCAAAAGGGACTGCAGGGAACAGGAAAGCTGATTTTGGATTCTGGCTCTGCAAATAGTACCAGCCCTCACTGAAGCCAACAAAAAGGAGTTCAGGTTTAGGAGATCTGTGTGAGAATCAATAAAATGAACAGAAAGAAGAGCAACATAGTGTACGGGAACAAGATACACCTCGTAGAAATGTAAAAAATAATCTTAAAAATTAATTTTAAGGAAAAAAAAAAAAGAGGCAAAATCCTTGTCTTCCCTCCTACACACACACTAAGTGTCCCATAGTTTTATAATTTTTTTTGGAGTCTACAACAAAAAGTTGTTATAGCCATGCAGTGCTCAGACACAAAACTCTCAAAAACATCAATAGCTCAGTGGATGTATTTAGAGGAGTACTCGAAGACTAAAACTTAGCTGGCAAAGGAGAAATCAGTGGGAATGTAGATTCAGCTTTCCTTCAAACAACATTAGTTTCAGTTAAGAAGTTCTACTGTGGCCCTTCATCTTCCCCTCTGCAGTTTGCATGTGGCTCATCAGAAACGTACACCACCGAACACTGCTGTGTAATTACTGTATCTGCACCGATGGTCGACTATGCCGGTGTTCAACCCAACCTACAGCTACTAACTCTAGCGTGAAGTCCCCCAAGCCCTTATTAGCACAGCAGGTTGGGGACGTCCTGCGCGCCAGGAATGATGGCTGCCCACCACTGGACTACCTGTCAAATCAGACACTTTGACGTACTCCCATGGGGTCCTTCCCACATGAACAGTGCGCTGCCCAGGCTATTCCTAGGATAGCACAGTAACTCACTGCACCTTTGCCTAAGCACTCAGGACTTTGCCATGAAAACAGCCACCAGGCAGCCTTCACGCCAGACTGCTCCTACCATTTTTTCCCTTTGAACCTTTGTCACAGACTTTATTTCTCTTTGCTCTGAAGAAACTTCTTTCAAACACTTTCATGCCCTGAATACAGAATACCCGAATCAGCTTCCTAATGTGTTTTTAGCAATGCTTGCACTGAGGCTCTACTTCGAATGTGAGAACAGGATGCCTTGACAAAACAGCTCCACATCCCAAGCCCAAGTGTGGAGTCTGCCACCATAACTGTTCTGATTAAAATAGAAAGCATTACTGAATGCAGACAAAAAAGGCCATGAAGTACAGATTGCTAAGCTCATAAGGATTCTGCGAATGGGTCATCAAGGTTTACATTTACAGTACAGATGCTAAAACCAATGCTCTACCAGCAATATCAGTATGTTTCCCAACAATTTTTTAAAAAGTTTTCTTCCAAAATGCTCACAGGAAGGTGAATTCTCAGCATGGACTAACATTGTCAGAAACCTCATTGAAAGGCTTTCTAAACAAAGTAATATTCAGCAGCACAGACCTAGTGGAATTTGATGTTGTCCTTATAATTACAGCTTAAATTTATTTTCAGATGAAAACGAAGCATTTTAATAGGAACCGTTTCATGAATACAAACCTTGGACTCTTAACTCAGGATTTTGTCAATTTACTTAGAATACCTATAAACTTTCACCACTGCCCACTACGTAAATGACAGGCCTCCCTGCAATTTCTATAGTGCTTTGCATGAATTTTCCAAACACATTTTTCAGTTAAGATATAATATATTATGTCAGTTAAATATATAGATTTCAAAAGCAGAAGTCTCCAAAAATGGAAGGAACTTTTAAAGCAATTCATGAAGACAGATCAGTTGTGCTGAGTTGCCATAAATATGAGAAAGCCGACGAAGTCTTCCACGTTCCCAACGTATTTGCACATCATATAACTTGACATATGAAAATACACCACCTGCTTCATCTGCTTGCCTTTTATTAATAGGGTAATTTATTTACATGCTGAAGTATATGTGGGAATTTTCTTCCTTAAGTTAACAGCTATACCCCTGAATAGTGGGATACTGCCTACAAGGTAACATTTCAGTGTTTCATCCCACCTCTCAATTTTCCTTCATGATGTGTACTTTCTATCATTACTGTTTTCAGAGAGCTTGGAGGAAAGCTGAGAACACTTTTGTCTAGAACTGAGCAAATTAATAAATAATTTGAATGTATTTAGTTCTTTAAGAAATGCCTACTAAATTTGTCCAAATATAAAACAATATTATGCATGGACATTCTAATTTTAATCTTGATTCCCACATATAAGTTCTATAGAACTACCTCCTAAATGACTGTCCTAAAATGTATTTGTTGTCTTGAAATGAAACCCTGGTTAGCAACAAATGAACTCACATTACTGAAACAGAATACATATAGTGCTATTAGGTGAGGGCTAGAAACATGGCCAGTGAAAATGCCAGACAAATCTCTTTTGACCCACATCGTGCTCCTGAGCCCAGGAAATGAAGCCCAGGCTCGACTTTTATCAGCACTCCTTGGACTCTGCCAGCGCCACGAGGGTAATCACGCAGCGGTGCCGCAGTGTCACCGCGCTGTCAGCCTCGCCGCTGCAGAATAGAGCCCTTGTTTGTCCAGGGATAATATCTAGAATAGGCTCGGCAAAGCACAAGTGAAGGGCTAATAATCTCTGCCCTAGAGAGCACACCCTCTGACAGTTTGATGCTGCGCTGAAATTCATAAGCACGGCTCTGCAGTCCATGCCCAAACCCTGAAATAGCCATAAAACTCCGCATAGTCTGTTGCCTCTGCTCATGAAATTGAGAAAGACTCAGTGCTTTAAAAGAAAAGCTACAGATAAAAGGTAGCAGGGTGGGAGGAACACAAATAAACAAGTGCAAGTGTTTACATTTTATTCTTATTAGTGGAAAATTTCCCATTCCTTCTTTTCCTTCTCAATCAGCTTTTTTTTTTTTTTTTTTTGAAGGTGCTGAAAAGACCTTCAGCTCTGGGTTTTGTTTCTCCACGTAATTCATCGCACCCAGGATCTATGAAGCTGGCAGCATGCTATATAATTTCTCTCTTTGCTCTTTTCTTCCCCTAGTCTTTCAGGCTTCCAAATGGTGAATTGACTGCAGCAAAGAAAATATCATTCAGATCAAATTTTGAAAAATAGTTCAATATACTTTTTTAATAAGGTGATTTTTTTTTTAATTTGTAGTTTTTCTTATGATGTTTGGATCAATCCATTATCTAGCAAACAAAGGAAATCACAGAAAGAAATGTCTTAATGCACTAAGGAACAGATTTTTATTACAACATTTGGATGTTTTGGTATAAAGAACTGTGATTGTATCCAAAAAAGTTATTTCAAGTGGACACATTGGTATAGTTTTAAAAATGGTACACACTAATGCATTCTCCAAGCACCCTTGCTGGTTGCTCTCTTCCCGTCCTCTCTTTGTTCAGGAGGTTCATTGAATCACAGCTTTTTTGCCTGCCTGAGTTTCACCCACTCGTTATCAGGAATGAATCACATCTCCGTAGCATCTCCTCTCCTCCCAGCCAGAGTCTCCAAACAGAAGCAGCAGCCCACAGATCAGCTCCTGATTTCAGTCATGCGAGCAATTCTCCCACCCCGGTAGATGTGGGCGACCACCTGTGGCATTTGCACAGCTCAGGCGCTGGCTGGGTACCGCAGGGCAGCGGGGCTGCGCTGCATCAGGGATGCCGGGGGAGCCCAGTCCCTGGCAGTAGGAAGGCATAAACCGTCAAAAGCTACGACAGTACTTTCTGCAAAGTCCCTTTCCTCACCTGTGCAGTGCTCCCTCTACTCCCCTTTCCTCCAGGAGTATGGCTCTAAGTCAAAGTTTCTAACCCAGATTGTATTGGCACCAGAATACACTTGCTTCTCTTGTCGCTCTATTCACCTGTGCGGGGGTATGCTTTACCCCATCCTGCAAGTGACCCGGATTATTGACTGATAAATGGTTCAGAAAGTAGTTGGTCTCTCTTTTTCTTTTTTTTTTTCCCCAAACTCTTGTGAAAGCAGCTGACAACCTGGGGTTCAGATTGTCCAATATTTTAAAAGAGAAATAAATGTTCTACTCACAGAAATTACTGATTATTGTAGTCATGAAATGCTGGAGCTGATTCAAGCTTTTCCACTGATGATAAAATAAATACATTCACACTAACAGCTTCTTTTGACAGTTTTTGTTATTTTTACTTTATGTACATGTTTTTTTAAAAAGAGGCTTTATTGCCCAGAACTTTCTTTCTAGAGCCCATTCTTTTTTATAATAACATGTCAAAAAAAGTAACAGAAAGAACACAGTGGGACAGGGGAACAAAAGAGGGGGGAAGAGAGCAAGTGGAAAAAAAATTGAGGCTTACAAATCCATTGAAGGCTTCATGTTCAAATCATAGCAATACTGATGGATGAGCTTACACTGAGGAGGGAGGCAGGCACGAGAGCTGCTCACAGATGAGAGCTTGGAAAGAGATGTTAGTACCAACCAGCTTTAGGGTTTTAAGTGCCTCCTTATGAATATGTAATTTTGGAAGATCATTTTCTTAGGCTTTTTATAGACTCAGAGATAACTCAGAAATCCTCCAGATTCAGGGTACATCTCTCATGACCAGAAGGTCAGCCTAAATTCCTGTGTTAGGTGTCTATAACCAGGTGGTATGGATATCCCAGCTGAGATATTCACATAATTGAAGTTAAAAACATGATTTCAGAGGACTGAGCACTAGAACTTTATGATACGCCTAGACAATATAAGCATTACCACATTACTGGTTATAACAAGATGTAATATTCAGATTCCACTCTTGAAAACTGTGTGAAGATCCATGATGCATCCCAATATCCTAATGTTACTGGATTAAGGTGCAAAAGTGGAACAGAAAGGCAGATATGATCTGAAAAAAAGATTTAATATCTTTGACAGAAGGAATAAAAATTGTGACAGGTGAACAAAGGAACAACAATAAAGGATCCAAAAGAATGAGAAATAAATCTCATTCTAGATTTATTATTCTAGATAATAAATCTAGAATAGATATATTATTCTCTTATTTTAGATTAATTTGTCTCTGTTTTGGGGGTAAGAGGAGAGGTGGGAAAAGACTTTGGGTGGGAAGCAAAACAGTGGAAGCAAGTGGACTCGGAGGATGAACAACCTTCACTGCTACCCCTCTCATCATTCCCCAGAGTCACAGTCCCATTAGGACAGTGAGGAACCTCCTAGTTTTTGAATGTTGTCCCAACAAGACCCGACAGAGAGGCGGATGCAGATTTTACTACCATGCCCATCACCTCTGGCGAAATCTTGAGCAAGTCCTGGGAGACGTCTGTTTTCTACCGCTCCCTTTTTTCTCTCTTCTCCGAGAGCCTCGCTTTGACAGGCAAGGCCATCTTTTTCACAAGGCGACATTTCTGTCAACTTGTGACAAATGAGGTAACTGAGTAATATTCTCAACAGCCCAATCCTGCTACAGGTTTGCCACATCGCAGAGCAGCTGATGAGACCATGTGTTCTGCCTACGTCTTTCCAGCACCTGAGACAAGAATGGCTTTTTCTATTTTTGTTACTTTTTTCTAGTACATTTTGTCTTAAGAAAAAAAACTTTAAAGCTGCAGTCCATCTCAGCTAACTTTTTCTCTTCCACCCCTTCCCTAGTACCTAAGAGAATGGTCATTATTTCTAAATATAGTAGAAGGCAGTCAAGCAGGATTTTTCCCCGTTAAAAAACAGAACAAAACAAAACAAATCCATACACTTTCTAGGGAAAAAAAAAAAAGGGGAGTTTAAAAAGCAAACCAAAAACTTAAATGTGCTGCAGAAATTGAAGTCTCAGTTGCTGTTTAATGCTTCCATTGCTTGTCTTCACTTGTTCTCCTCTCTCTGATCCATCCTGCCCAGCCTTTGATAAAGATTTGCTAACATGAACAAAGCAGCCCACAGTACCCGTTGGCATCTACATTAGCACGTAGCCTACTGCAATAGGAACAGATCTGTAGAGCAAAGCAGCTGGTGCTAGGGACCTGGCATCCACTAAAATGCTGATATAGATGAACTCCTGGTTACTCAAAACAGCAAATGATCTCTGAATTCATCACCCACAGTGAGAGAGACACATTAAGCATCTTTAATTCGCTAGGTTTATTTATAGAAACACAATGTAACTCTGCTTTTTCCTCTATGTAAAAATGTGTTACACTAATATTAGTAACAGCAAACAAACATTATATGGATTTCAGAATTACCCATTCTAGCAGGTGGAAGTACCAGGGTAGCGAAGTAACATCTTCTGACACTATATAAGCCTTCCCACCATTACAGTAAAGTCAGAGAAGACAGTCTTCTACTACTTCTCTGCTAAAAAGGTAGTTCATCTTAGCAAAAGCTCGCACATCCACTATTTTGTTGGGGTTGGGGTTGGAATCTCACTGCAGCTTCTCCTTTGAGATATCTTTGACTGTCGCTTGTTCCTGGATCAGTATTTTACTTCTAAGTTTGCTGGATAAATAGCTTTTGTTCAGTTCTCTTTAGGTCCATTACAAAATATTAATGCATTTCAAAAAAATCACATCCTTTAATATGTACAGCGAACAATTGAAGAGGAAGTCTAATTAAGGTGCCTGCACTGACAGACACTTTGTAACCAGCAAAGCCAGCTATCGTAACCAGCATGTCTTTCCAAACGTGCCATACCCTGCTTGTTTTGGAGCTCCATACTCAAGTGGTATTGAAGATTCAGGCTTCTAAATCAACTTTAACATTCAGCAGAAAAGGGCAAAAGTTAAAACAAATCTTCTTTCCTTCCCAAAAGATATAGAGGAGAAGGAAAAAAGCAGCAGCTGGGTTAAACAAAATGTTTGTGACCAATCCTCACATGGATGGAGCTCAGGGAAATCGCCTGTCTCCAGGCTTGCCATCACCTGCTGTGGAATTGTTCTTACAGAAAGATTTCATGTTTCCTCCAAGCTTTCATGTTGTTTTGCTTAGAGTTCAAGAAGGAAACAAAACAAAGCTGTCTCTAGAGGGCGATCTGGTTTTATGCACCTTCAATCTGCTCTATACATTTGTGACCAACCTGCAGGGATAAACAAATAATCAGCCCAAACCACTTACATAAAATTAACACTGAAAATCATTACGTCAGAATGTGCTAAAGTTGCAAACAACAAGTATTTGAAAGTCAGAGTATTCAAAAAGGAAACTTATCTATAAAATCTTAATTCAGTCTTTTCTGTACAGGCAACATGTATCGGCCATTAATTGCACTTTCATTTCCATGCATAAGAGTGGCTGCTTACTATTAGCAAAATTATGGGGGGGGGGGGGGGGGAAGGCAAAAAAAAAAAAAAGCTGTGCTTGTCCATTTCAGATCTAAGATGAGTCACTTTCAGCTATGGATCATCAAAGACCTGCCAGAGTACATATAAATTGAAATTCCTCAGGATTCCATGACTTCTGTTTCCCTTCAACATACTTCCTTTGAGGTTTAAAAAACAAAGACAAAAATCACTAAGCAAACCAAAGACATTCTGAGGCAAACAGCACCAATAGTTTCACTCCTATGTTTATATTTGGCAAAGTTGTAAACCACTGAAAATAGGATCTTCCAATGCAAAACCAAACCAAAACAAAACTACTTGGTTTCTTAAAAAAAAAAAAAAAGAGACATCATTTACATGATACAAGCCATCCTAACTGCTTCAAGAATAAAATAAATTGAAATGTGCTTTGCAATGCTCTGTTTTCATTTAAATAATCTTTCACAGGTGCCTGCCTGCCTCGTGCAGAAAGATTCCACCTGAAACACTTCTGACACCAGAGTATTCTTCAAAATCTTAGCGGATGTCTGTGGGGCTCTGGGTGCCTCCCTGTGGCCTCAGCTGAGGCTCCCTTTGAAACACAGAAGCACCTTCTGCAGGGAGGTACAGAAACCTCATCAGTCCAGTCCAGCCCTGATTCCAGAAGGGACTTAGAGTGTTGTTTAAGCTTGTGCAGCTTAAAGGGATCTTTCCATCTCTGAAGGAAGAACGATTGGCATGCATTGCTAGCTTTCCATTTCTTCTCTTCTAGAGGTGAGGTGTGCTACATGATCAATCATAACAAATGCAGGGAAGAAAATAATGAAATAAAACCACTTTACTCGGTATAATGAGTGGTTTATTCATACGGTTATGGAAAATATTTTGAAACAGTTAAGATTAAACACCACAGGACGCTGCTGAGGTACATTATTTATCAATATGATCTGTACAAGTATTTGGCCCCCTCATCCTGCAAATGATTTCCCCTCTGCAGTGCTTTACCAGGCACTAATTGGTAGCACTGTAGGTAATCTTACAGCCTATTTTCCCTTGCCTTCACAGTGAAGAATAACGTTCTTAGGCTGATATTTTTATCCTTACTCCTTAAGGAAAGACTACAGGAATAACTGCTAAAATTTGAAACATGGCACATGTGGTCCTCACTGACTACTAATTCTGGATTTTACTTCATGTTTTTAAAAAATGGGTTTTCACATGAACAAGGACTTTCATAGCTTTTGCAAGTATAGCAGAAAATTTGTTTTAGCATTTAAGTGAATATGTTTTTAATTTGATTTTACAAACATTTTAATATTGCAGTAACTTTAGGCACATTATTCTGTAACTTAATGGCACTCGCCTGTCAAATTAGTAATGAATACTCACGCATTTCAAGTGTGATTCAGAACCAAGAAGTAAAACTCCTTTGCAACACAGTATCTTCTGACAACATCCATTTACAGATCCAAATGTGCTGCTGTCCAAAGGTGATGGACAACACTCCTGTCCTGTAAGTGGCTAAGCTAATCACTTTCATAGCATGAAGGAAGCAAATTTTGGACTTCTCAAGCAGCTCATTCTGATGAACACCAAGGGAAGAGATGCTCCATAGCTTACGACAGTAAAACTCCTCTGCGGTTTGCTGAGGTTTCTTTTTCCGGCAGACCTATGATCTGTTGCTTACATAAAGTCTGGGAAGCAAAGCAGCTACTTCATGATTAAGTGTTTTAGAGGAAGCAATCATGGGATACTTTCTGGTAACACAAGCATCCAGAGCTATTGCTTTGTTTTGGTGTTTTAGTTCATTTCCAACAGCTCGAGCTTAGTCAAGCTATTCAGCTGCCTAAGCATTTGTATGATGTTATATATAGTAGTTCTGTAGTTAAGGCTTTAATTTTAGGTAACTATGACAGAAGGCAGTTGGAAAGAAGAGGAGAAAAAAAGCAAGTGAAGGTAGAAGTTTACAAATTTGGGAGGGATGCCAACATCACCTCAGACCACAATGTTATACTACAGGTTGGGTAGAGTTCCCCCAAGAACCACAGAGCTGGGTATTAGTAGGAAGACTTACAATGACTCCACCTTGTCAAAATCCATGCTGAATGTGATGCTGGGCCTTGAAGATGTAAAGCATAGATGTATGCACCAGTTGCATACACTTCTAGGCATGATAGATCATATTCTGGAGTTACAACTAAGGTCTTGATCCTTACATTTTAAAATAAGGCTCATTTCTTCACAAATGTCCAAAATCTAAGAGAACTGATAATACAAGATATAGGAAACTAATAATATATCCATATTATATATGTAACCCCATCATTTTCAGTTTATTCATCGCGAAACACAATTTCTAAAAGAACAAATTACAAATACACATTACTGACCTGAATCTATTTTCTGCCCATTCACCTGTATAGGAGAAGCTTTAACTGCTTGTTCGAGCACAACTATTTCACAGGATTTCATACTTCTCACTGGAGGCAGCCTTGTTACCGCAAAAAGTTTATTTTGATGACACATCAACAACAACCAAGGCATCAAAGAGCATTTCTTCTATTCAAAAGCCTCTTACTTGGCTGGAACAGCTACTTTCATGACTCTGGTACCTTTTTGCATACCAGCTGTAAGCAAGGGCAGGGACGGGGACAGAGGAGGTACAGCAGGCTGCTTTTCTCAACCGCCACCAGCTAGCATTTACTTTGAGCAAGCTCCTGTCCTCCCTCACATGTGCGTGCAGAACACTGTCAACACTAACAGCTTTGCCAAATTTTCTTCCTCCCTGTCCAGAGCCTCATTTATCTATAACATGGTGAGGAACCCGCAGACTGGAGGTACCTTAATTTCCTACAGTGCACACCTACATAATTTTTGTTCACATTTTTATTCAGTCAACACTACAAATGCGTATGCTGATGTGAGCTGTGCCAAGGGTATTTGAAAAGCCGATTCAGCCCTCTGCCCCCACTCCAGAAGATGAGGTACGTGAGCACGCACGTCGAAGTGCAGTGCAGTCCTATGCCTGTAGACTGCTGCTACGCTTTAACATTTCTGTACTTTGCAATGTTTGTAGCAAAACGTTCCCTTCAAGCATTAGCCATCTGGCAAGGTTTGCTTATCAAATCTTTCTGCATGCCACAAGGGAGAACTGTGGGCAGATCTAAGGCAGTAACAAATACACCAGATTAGGCCCTTGGTCTTTTTAGATTTTATCAATTTTAATGGAGAGCAGGGAGAAGAGGAATATTCAACATACCTTATATTCTCCATAAAATTGCTCTGTATTTTGGTAGCACGTACCTTTCCTACACAAAGAACAGTCTGTGCTTTCAAAACACTTACATAAATGTAGATTGGAAACACTAACCAGAAAGGAACCACACAGCCAGGCTAGGTATAATTATCCCTCTAATATTCAGATCAACTCGAAGTATCTTAAATTGTTCATCACATCATAGCCAGTTATAAAAACCTGACACCTGAGAGTATGATGTTGGCTTACTTGAGGAATATTTGTATGACTAACCAACCATGTGCTTGAATTCAGGTTTCAGAATCAAGCCAATAGTTAGGAATTTATTCTATTTCACAGATTCTCGTATTTGCAAAACACAGTTGCAATTTTTTTTCTTCACTCTTCAGAAGATACAAATTCAGTCAGAAGAAAATAACGTCAGGCTTAAGGCAAGAAAAAGCAACCCAATTGTGGATTTATGATTTTGTTGTTTAGAAGGCTGCTAATTCAAGCTCCCTCCCTCCCCTTTTATTTTTATATAACTACATAAGAAATTTCTGTCAGAACAATCAGTCAAAGAAACATTAAACACTGTACTCAATGGAATACATCCAGTAAATAGTCATACTGGAATCAGTTTATCTCCAAGAAATTCAAGGGTATGGGCTCCAGCTCCTATGTAAATACTTTCATTTGACTGAAACCAAGTGAAGACACCACCAATTCAGAAGATAAACCTCCCTCTCTTCACCTATTCTGCTTCTGTATACCCAGTACTTATTAATACTGATGTTCAAACTCTGGAAAGAACACATTACAGATTAAGATACCTCAATCCCTCACTTCCTAATTTAAAAATCTTTTCTGAACATGCAAAAATCACTATATTACCTGACACTATATTACCTCCATGGGTCAGAATTAAAGGGAAGGCAGGGACAGGTGACATTACGGTGGGGGTCTGCTACAGGCCACCTGACCAGGAAGACCGAGCGGATGAGGCCCTCTATAAACAGATAGGAGCAGCCTCACACTTGCTGGTCCCTGGTCCTCGTGGGGGACTTCAACCACCCCAACATCTGTTGGAGGGACAACACAGCAGGGCATAAGCAATCCGGAAGGTTCCTGGAATGAGTCGATGATAACTTCCTTCTCCAAGTGGTAGAGGAGCCAACGAGGAGAGGTGCTATGCTGGACCTTGTTCTCACCAACAAGGAGGGGCTGGTGGGGAATGGGAAGCTCAAGGGCAGCCTGGGCTGCAGTGACCACAAAATGGTGGAGTTCAAGATCCTTAGGAAGGCACACAGCAAGCTCACTACCCTGGACTTCAGGAGAGCAGACTTTGGCCTCTTCAGGGATCTGCTTGTGCCATGGGACAAAGCCCTGGAGGGAAGAGGGGCCCAGGAAAGCTGGGTAACATTCAAGGATCACCTCCTTCAAGCTCAGGAGCGATGCATCCCAACAAAGAAGAAGTCAGGCAAAAACGCCAGGAGGCCTGCATAGATGAACAAGGAGCTCCTGGACAAACTCAAACACAAAAAGGAAGCCTACAGAGGGTGGAAGCAAGGACAGGTAACCTGGGAGGAATACAGAGAAATTGTCCGAGCAGCCAGGGATCAGGTTAGGAAAGCTAAAGCCCTGATAGAATTAAATCTGGCCAGGGACATCAAGGGTAACAAGAAAAGATTCTATAGGTACGTTGGGGATAAAAGGAAGACAAGGGAAAATGTGGGCCCTCTTTGGAACAAAATGGGAGACCTGGTTACCTGGGACACGGAGAAGGCGGAGGTACTCAATGACTTTTTTGCCTTGGTCTTCATTGGCAAGTGCTCAAGCCTCACCGCCCAAGCCACAGAAGGCAGAGGCAGGGACTGGGAGAATGAAGAGCTGCCCACTGTAGGAGAACATCAGCTTCGAGACCATCTAAGGCACCTGAAGGTGCACAAGTCCATGGGACCCAATGAGATCCATCCGTGGGTCTTGAAGGAACTGGCGAATGAAGTTGCTAAGCCACTATCCATCGTATTTGAGAAGTCGTGGCAGTCCGGTGAAGTTCCCACTGACTGGAAAAGGGGAAACATAACCCCCCTTTTTAAAAAGGGAAAAGAGGAAGACCCAGGGAACTACAGGCCAGTCAGTCACACGTCTGTGCCTGGGAAGATCATGGAACAGATCCTCCTGGAAGTTATGCTAAGGCACATGGAGGACAGGGAGGTGATTTGAGACAGCCAGCATGGCTTCACCAAGGACAAGTCCTGCCTGACCAACCTAGAGGCCTTCTATGATGGAGTGACTACATCAGTGGAGAAAGGAAGAGCTACGGATGTCGTCTATCTGGACTTCCGTAAGGCCTTTGACATGGTCCCCCCCAATATCCTTCTCTCTAAACTGGAGACGTATGGATTTGATGGGTGGACTGTCTGGTGGGTGAGGAATTGGTTGGATGGTCATATCTAGAGGGTAGTGGTCAACGGCTCAATGTCCAGATGGAGATTGGTGACGAGTGGCATCCTGCAGGGGTCTGTATTGGGACCGGTACTGTTTAATATCTTCATCAATGACATAGACAGTGGGATCGCGTGCACCCTCAGCAAGTTTGCAGATGACACCAAGCTGAGTGGTGTAGTCGACATGCCAGAGGGATGGGATGCCATCCAGAGGGACCTGGACAAGCTGAAGAAGTGGGCCCGTGTGAACCTCATGAGGTTCAACAAGGCCAAGTGCAAGGTCCTGCACATGGGTCAAGGCAACCCCTGGTATCAATACAGGCTGGAGGACAAAGGGACTGAGAGCAGCCCTGCCGAGAAGGACTTGGGGGTACTGGTGGATGAAAAGCTGGACAGGAGCCAGCAATGTGCGCTCGCAGCCCAGAAGGCCAATCGTATCCTGGGCTGCATCAAAAGAAGCGTGGCCAGCAGGTCGAGGGAGGTGATTCTGCCCCTCTACTCTGCTCTCGTGAGACCCCACCGGAGTACTGCATCCAGCTCTGGAGCCCCCAGCACAAGAAAGACATGGACCTGTTGGAGCAGGTCCAGAAGAGGGCCACAAAAATTATCATGAATGGAACAGCTCTCCTCTGAAGAAAGGCTGAGAGAGTTGGGGTTGTTCAGCCTGGAGAGGAGAAGGCTGCAGGGACACCTTATTGCAGCCTATCAGTACTTAAAGGGGTCTTATAAAAAAGATGGCGGCAAACTTCTTAGCAGGGCCTGTTGCGACAGGACAAGGGGGAATGACTAAAAGAGGGTAGATCTAGACTAGATATAAGGAAGAAATTTTTTACACTGAGGGTGGTGAAACACTGGCAGAGGTTGCCCAGAGAGGTGGTGGATGCCCCATCCCTGGAAACATTCCGGGTCAGGTTGGACGGGGCTCTGAGCAACCTGATCTAGTTGAAGATGTCCCTGCCCACAGCAGGGGGCTTGGACTACATGACCTTTAGAGGTCCCTTCCAACCCAAACTATTCTATGATTCTATGACATTCTGTGAAAACTAAATATAGTTTTATTTCTATTTAATCACAGAATCCCTCAGGTTGGAAGGGACCTCAGAAGGTATATAGTCCAACCTCCTGCTCACAGGAGGGTCAGCTCTGAGATAAAACCAGGTTGCTCAGGGCTTTACCCTGCTGCATCTTGGAACCCTCCAAGGATGAAGCCTGCCCAACGTCCATGGACAACCTGTCCCACTGCCCAAGTGTCCTCCTAGGGTGAGAAAATTCTGCTTTCTAAAAGGTTGTAACCTCCTGTTTTTCAGTCTGTAGCCACTGCCTCTTGTTCACTTGTACACCTCAAAGCCTGGCTCAGACCCTTCCCTGTAGGCACCATGGTCCTGCTTTTAGGTCCTCTGAAGCCATCTCTGTCCCAGGCTGAACGAGTCCCTCTTCCTCAGCTTACCCCAGCACTGACCAATTTGGTGGCTGTCTGCTGAACTTGAATTTATCAACATCTTTCTTGTACTGGAGTGGGTAAGAGCCATAGGCAGGACTCCAGGTGCTTTGTGGAGCAGAGGGGGACAACCACTGTCCCAGTCTCCTGGCTGTGCTCCCACTGATGCAGCCATGGATACTATTGCCATCTCTGCTGCCACGGCTCGCTGCTGGCTCTGTCCAGCTTGCCGTCTGCTAAGACCTCCAGCTTCTCTCTGCAGAGCTGGTCCCCAGCCTGCATCGTTGCAGAGGGATGGTCCATCCCAGTTGCAGGACTTGCATTTGCCCTTGTTGGATTTCATGACTGTTCTATTGGCTCACTCCTCTTGGTTGTCTAGGTCCCTCTGAGTGGCAGCCCTACCCTCAAGCATATTGAGGGCCTCAGTTTGCTGATGGTGCCTTCCATCTCCTCCTCCAAGTCATTGATAAAGATATTAAACAGGATAGGACCAGGACAGACCCCTGAAGTACTGCACTTGTAACTGACATCCAGGTAGAGTACAATCACTGAACTTTAGCCTGACCATCCAACTGTTTTTTTCACACATCTGGTAGTCCATTGATCTAGTCTGTAATGTCCTAACTTGGACAGAAGAATACTGTGGCAGATGGTGTTGAAAGCTTTGCTGAAGTCAAAGTAAATGACATTCACTGCTCTCCCCTTGTCCACCAATCCAGTAATTTTATCAAAAAAGGCAGTCAGGTTTGTCAGACATGATCTATCCTTGGTAAATTAATGCTGGCTGCTCCCTATCACCTTCTTTACGTGCCCAGAAATGTGCTTCAAGAGGACCTGTTCTACAGTACCCCCAGGTGCCACAGCGAGGCTGACCCCTGTAGCTCCCCAGATCATCCTTTTTGCCTTTTATGAAGATGGATGCAACATTCGCCTTTCTCCACTCATTGGGGAGCTACCCTGATCTCACTGACTTTCAAAGATGATAGAGAATGGCCTTGCAAGCACATCAGCCAGCTCTCTAGGCAGTCTTGAATGCAGCCAATTTGATCCCATGGACTTGTATGGGTTGTGCTCTCAAAACTAATCCCTAGCTCAGTCCTCATCCACTGCTGGTCATTCTCCTCTTCCTCCAAGCCTTTCACTAAGCACAGAGGCCTGGGAGACCTTTCTGGTGAAGACTGAAGCAAAGACGACATTGAGTCTTTCAGGCTTATCTGTGCCTCCTGTTACTAAATCAGCCAGCCTATTCACCAATGGGTTCACATTTTCCTTGTTTAGCCTTTTACTATTAATGTAGCACCAGAAACTTTTCTTTCCCTGGGTACCCCTTACCACTTTCAACTCCAGTTGAGCTTTGGCTTTCTCAACACCATCCATACAAGGCTGGGCAGTGTTTCCATATTCCTCCTTTGTAACCAGTCCTTGCTTCCATGTGCTGTGTACATCCTTTGTGGGCTAGAGCTCATTCATTAATTCCCTTTTTAGCCAAGCTGGTCTTCTGATATAGTTACTAGCTTTCCTGAATATCAGGTTAGAGCATTATTTTGCTTGGAGGATGCTGTCCTTAAGGACCTTTAGACACTGTCCTTAAAGACCTGCCAGCTCTATTGAGCTCCTTTGCCCTTCAGAGGTGCCTCCCTTGGGATCCCACCTACCAGTTCCCTGCAGAAGCCTGGGCTCTCCTGAAGCTCAGGGTCTGTGCTCTGTTACCTGCTTTCTTCACTCCCTTCTGCTTTTGAACTCCAGTATTTCATGGTCCCTAGAGTTAAGGCTGTCACAGATTATCACATCCAGTTGAACAAAATGCTTTCTTGTTTTGCATAGCAGATCCAGGAGATTATCACCCTTGGCCAGCCAATCTAGCATCCATGTGATGTCATGATATCTGGCATTGGTTCCAAGCCTCCTGGATTGCTTGCACCCCATCTTGTTGCCCTTCTAACAGTGCAACTTATAATGGTAACATTTTTTCCCCAGGAGGATTTCTAAGCAAATCAGGTAAATCCTTTTACATTTCTCTGATTTTTTTTTCATTTCAGCATCTTTTGAGTATACCTCAATCTTGCAATATTCCCCTTTGGTTTTCATCCTACATATACCTTCATGGGTTGTTAGATCTTTTTCAAGCTAAAAAGAAAATTTTACACAGACCTGTACTTGAATCCATAGGAGCATCATTACTTCCTCAAAGTGAGCTCTCCTTCACTCTTTAATTTATGAAAATCTGTCCGAATGATCCATATGAATAGTTTTCCTTTGGTATATACATTATTGAAGTTAAGCTTATGTATTTTGTTGCTTGTCCCAGAATGAAAGGGTTCAACCTAACTGCCAGATCCTCTCTCTAGGTCCATAAGAGCACAGATCAGGATGATACAGCTATTTCAGGCCAGAAACTTTTCGCAGAAAGAAGGAAGAATAGTTTTAGCTTCCACTAGGCCAACTTGGTAACTAAAGTCCAAATGCCTTAAATTACAAGTTTTTTCCCTATTTGAAAATGACATAATACAATCCTTCACATACAACAAGGCTCAGTTTGGGAAAGGATTGGCAGCTGAGGAGTTTTGTTCAAAGCCTAAGGACTTTGAGGTTTTATTTTAGGATTACTGTTGGCTTGCGTGACTCAATATGTCAGCTTATTAATTAATATACTTATTTTTCTATATGTAGCCCTAAACACCAAGCAAATGATTGGGGAGCTGTGTAACTCAACTCAAGTAATTATGTTTCAAATTAACCCTTTCTTTTATTATATGCCTGTACCGTGTCTGAATGCAAAGATCATTTTGTTTTAACTAACGTAAATTGAATGACTGCTCTGTTAGAATAAATGTTGCTTGTTATTTTGCATATGCCAGTCTTCAGTACAATCAATAAGCAACTGTATGGCAAAAGGTGAGTACAGGATGATTTGTTTCTCAGTTGTTGCTCAGGCAAAGGAAGCTCATCCAGAGGAACAGTGTAGGCAACTCCGCCAAAAGCTGGGAAAAGCACCCAATGCAATCAGACTAATCCTTTACATGCATGGTTCAAAATTTCACTAAACAACAGTACAGAGGCTGAAAAGAATAATGTTAAGAAATGAGATTCCTCAAGCAGGCAGACTCCAGATGCAGAAATCAAAGAAGACAATAAAAGGGTAATCAGAGTTTAATGTTGCAAAATACTCAGTATCGTGAACATGCATGAATGTCAGAAGCACTTTCAAGATTTGAGGATGTCACAGGAACAGCACCTTGGAGAATAAATGTGGCAAATATTGATTTGAGCAAAATGGTTTGCAGGAGAGAGTGATTAGAAAATACTAATTCCAAGCAAACAAGGCACAGCACACATTACTCCAAAAATCAATCAATTTTTGGCTAAGAATTTACAAAGAAATGGGGCAAGTATGGAGTATGTATTTTTTTCACAGCTGAGTAATACTCTGATCAACCATGTGCTTTGTAAACACCTGCCTGAATGTCAGGTCAGATGAATCAGTCACATCTGAGTTTCTTCTTCTTAAAATACAATTATGTTTTTCTTCTAGACAATGAGAAACCATCTAAAAGGTGACTCATGTATGTGTCTGTACCTGAGTTTCTATAATGTGAAACTTACTCATTCCAGGACAACTTGTAGCTTGGTAAGAAATAGCCACAGTGCTCCACCCTGCAAACAACGTCTACCCAATCCATTTGAGTACAGTACTGACACAGCAGTCGGTATAAACCCACTTGGACAGTGTACAATCACATTAATGTAAGGGCAAGTCTTGAGTCAGCCTTGCTGAGGCATGCAGACCTTTGAAAAACAGTGGGTAAAGCACTCAGAGAGACCCCCTTGAACAGAGTGGCCCTGATCCAGGCCCTAATACCAGGTAATACCCTGAAGAACTGTTTGCTTCTCTTATTTAAATGGGTAAGAAAAGGAATCTAAGGGCTGCACACACACACATATAATATGAGAGTAACTGCATTTGTGCTTTCCCTAACACCACTACATTAAACAATTCTTGGCTGGTAGGCTTTTATTATATTACTACTTTGTGTTGTGAACTCAACCCATATATAAAGTGCTGTAAGAATAATTGTAGGTTTAGATAGGTTGAAATCTTGAGCTAATTAATTTAATGCTTTATTGACTAACAGCAAAGAGGAAGCACCTAAACCAAAACCTAGCCAAAACAGGCAAAACCCCTAAGTAACTTGTGCAAAGAGATACAAAGCACACTTTTAAAAAACGTCACTCAGACTGAATTTTCAACAACCTCTCTGTCTGTTCGCACTTGGTAGGCACAGAAGGGTCACAGAGCCGGTCTGACCCCTGCTCCTGCTCCCCAAGGCTAGCGCTCTCCATATAATTATTTTGGGTACAGCTCTTTCACACAGAACGCAAAACAGATGTTCCAGCACAGATTGCAAGCACCCTAGCGCTTTGGCCTGGGGCACAGGGGAAGGTGGGGTTGTGTCGGTGGAAGAATATGCGGTCCTGCCTCTCAGCAATTCTGCATCCTTGAGCACTGGGGCAGGGATGCAATGTAGGTATGAGGAATGCCAGCACCCAAAGTAGCCGGCTTCATTGTCCATCACAGAAGTTGGTTGTACCGATGCAGTTTGGTTGCTCTGGGAATTTGGCAACACCTAAGGAAAAAAGCCCTTTCTGGGTATCAAAGTCCGTATCAATACAGAATGCTAGAAAGGTCTTTACCCTCCTCTCGCTTGGGCACAGCTTTTCACAATGCTGCAGATCAGAGAGAGTCTTCTGCTCCCAGCCATGCTTTGCTTACTTTTAGTCTCACAGTGACCTTCCCATCACCCCTTTCTTAGGACCCTTTCTCTAACCACCTATATTTCAACAATTCATCTTATTTTCACCTCACAAATTTCCATCCACATATGTGATTTTCCCATTACAGGTTTGCTCATCTTTTCCTGGCTGAAAACTCAGATAAAGGACCCCCAAGCATTGCAGCAGCATGCCATATATATCTGAACAAGTTCTCAGCCTCCACCAACCCTCAGTATGATAATTACAAGTGGAGTCCTCTCATCCTGCTTGAAAAAAAAAATCCAAATCCCCTTGTTTTTAAAACAAAACAAAGCATTTTCAAAGTAAACCAACAGCATGTTTAATACAAAATTACTTTCAAACATAGGGGTTTATTGTTTTGAGGTAGCTTGAACAGCCTACAAATACCTGAACGTTTCTCAGAATCTGAAAACTTGAAGAACAAAATTAGTCCAAACCTCAGAGTCAGAAGTGCTAAAAACTTTGTAGTTGTGTACAGTATTAACTCAGCAATAAAGCAGAAGCCAGTGTTCAGCCTAGTTATTGATTTAATTTATGTGGAACAGTAAACCAATTCAAAATACACTCTTTTGCTTCACTGATTTATTCACATGTACAATTTCACTAATGCCAGTTAGAAGCACAGAAGTTCATTAATGAGAGATTATGCCTCAAAATCCTCTTCCTGAAAAATTTGAAAAGACATCAGTGAATCTAACTTCTCACAGAATGCTGTAAGTGACTGAAGCATGTCCTCAGTGCCACAGTTAAAAAAATAAAATTGTATACCTATTAAAGTGCCCAGTAATTCAAAATAGAACCACTAAGCTGCCCTGCTACCTGAAATTCTGTCTTTCCGAAGTTGTTAGCCACTGCAATAGTTTTTTTCTGTCTGAAGCTGAGGCAATTATTCTTCCACTGGAATTAAAATCATGTAACTACTGTGGGGCCTTTTTCCCAAAAGCTGGCACCAAAAAGAAGTTTAAAACAAACAAACAAACAAACAAACAAACAACAGGTGAATGAAAGTCTGATGAAAGTTTGTGGTTCTTACTCAAGAGAAGTAACAGCTTTTCAATCATTCTAACCAGACTACCGTGTTTTAGTACAACAAAAATATGCTTGCTTTTTCCATTCCAGAACATTTAAAACAAATCTTCAGGATTATTGGAACATGGTAAATCATGAGAATTTTCTTATCCAAATTCCAGGTTATTGAGGAATGAGTGAAAAAGGAACGTACATCTCTTCATCCACTTCATGTTCATTGAAGAAATAATTAAACCAACACACATCTAATGAATCCATTTCTAGGAAAAGTAAGAAGTGCATGTTTTACAAGGCTATACCTTCTGAGATATTTGGGGCAGATTTGGAAAGTGTAGCACCATCCTAAAACTCAGTTCACTAAAACATTAATATCCCCCCAGCCTGTCAAAAAAGTTTGTATCAGGATATAAATTCTTTCCTTTTTTCCCTAGAGAATCTCTATTATAACAACTTTATTTCATGTTTCACTCAAAAATAAGATTTTAAGCATGATTAGTCAATAAATCCATATAAAACACAAAAACTTTCCTCAGCTTGGTCTAATATGAAAATATTACTTGGCAACCAAAATTCACTCCTTTCTCAGGGCATTCATTTTCCTATTAAAGAAACTGAGAGGTGATATCACATACCTTCAAGGCTTCTTTGCAGCTGGACCTTCTTTTGGAGATGTAATATCTGCACTATGCAAACCCCCCATCAGTTACAGCTCAGAGATCCTCTGGAGGTGCATCGTTCATGCTTTAGCAGCTTACCAAAACCCATTCAATCTTTTTAGGGAAAAAGCGCCACCAGGCACAGGCAGCTGCTCACCGGTGACAGCCCAGTTATGGGACAAACATGATAAAAAACACGTCCCCCGGCCTTGTCACTGTTTCATGGGCAGTGCGCTCTCAGTCCCCTAGACCTGCATCCAACATCTTCAAACCTCTAAGGTTGATCCGGGTCATCCCTTCACGATCACGGCAGCCATCCCTTCATCGCTGCCTCTCCCAGATGTAGCCATTGTCTGACCCTCCCTGCTGAGGGACAGCCATGGGCAACCGCCTACCCACCAGCTACCCCCGGCTAGCAAGGATGGAGCACTTGGGGTTTAGCTTTGGGTCTGTGCCTCACTAGTGTGCTCACCCTACCTGCCACACGGACAAGCTCAAGCTCAGCCCTGGCCACGCGTTTGGCACACCTTTCCAACAGGGGTCTTTTCCGCTGGTCTTAAATATCCAGTTAGGAGTCATATCATCATCCAAACACATGCTATAACAGCAAGCATTTATCTTCTGGTTTTGCCTTTGAAAATCTATTATGAAAACATCATGCCACACCGTGTTTAAAGCAATCAACCCTCCTTCTCAACCTTGCCTATCCTGTCAAAAAAAAAAAAAAAAACCAGACTGATTCCCTTTCTTGAAATTTCTATCTAAAGTGGAAATAAAGTAGAATTAATAATGACTGTTTTTCTCTTTTTTAAACAGTTTTTTCTTCCCTGTCAAAAAAGTTTGTTCAACAGTTTACTTCACATTAATTTTCTATTTTAACAACCCCACAGAATACTAAATCAAGTTTACCCAGTTTGATACTATGAGAAACACCGAAAGAGGAAAAAAATCTTAGGAAATGGTTTTTCATGAAGCGTTTGATCTTTTTTCATCTATTCTTTTTTCATGTGATATTTTTCAAATTTATTTTGGTTTTAAATGGGTTCATCAGCACTCACTGTGCTTATGAATCAGGAAAAGTTACCTTTTCAGATTTTCATCTGGCAAAAAAAGATTAATTACACCGAAAACTCACTAAGCTGCCATCCTATCCATGTGAACAAAATTTAAGTATGTCAAATATGTCAGATGAAATTAATCAGGAAAAATCTATTACTTTGTATTGTGTTCATCTATGACCAAAGAAACAAGACTTGTGACACAAATACCAAATTAGCAGGAAAAACATTAAAAATGTAAGCTTGGGAAAGAAGAAAACAACAGTTAAACAGGAAGAAAAGGAATACAACTGTGCTTAATGCAATTATTAGCTGCACAGTAGGTTAAAACACCAGCTTGCAGCAATCCTAAAGAAAAGAGATACTCCCAGGTGGTATTATTCTATACAGCTTTATACCTTATCCTAACAAAGAGCCTTGAATTGTGCTTCTCCACATCCAGCAAACACCCATGGGCTCAAAAGAAGAAACGGGCAGCATTTTCAGATTATTATTATCAGCTCCCTTTACATATTGTTGCAGCCGCTACTTTTTAAAATATTAAACACCCTGGAAGAAACGTTGACAAAGCCTGAGATTTGAAAGAAAGAGCACTAAGGTGAGCCCACCAAGCAAGCAATTTATCGCTACAACTTGCATTCACCTCACCTGCTTGGCAATTTAAAGATCATGTACACTTAATTAAGTCAGCTACCCAGGGGAATTATGGCATTGCCCTTTACAAATAACATAAATATTAACAAGGATTTTACTTCCTACCCATTAAAAATCTGTAGGTTGTAATAACTCCAATTAGAATAATAGTCAATTCTCACATTAATTCCCACCTTCCCCAAATCCTCAGTTTTATACTCAATAAGATTTTTGTGGATTTAAAATTTACTTTTCATCCAAGATTCAAAAGTCTTTTCAGATGTAAACTTACAACACACCACTGAAGCACACGTTGTTCTCCCCACTCTCAAAAAAGGTGCTGTAATAAGCTTGAAGGCTTGTCTACGAAAGGGAGCTGATGAGGCTGATGTGAATTTACAGCTTCCCAGCTACTTCAGGGCAACTCATACGCCCACGTTGTGAGGATGCAGTAAACACAGCCACCTCATGGCACATCTAACCAGGACTGGCTGCCAAGAGGCCCCGGTGCAGACGTATCCATGGGGCAACACGGCCACCAGCAACCAATGTCCATCCCCGTTCCGCTCAGCATTTTCAGCTGGATCGGTGAGGTGGCCTCACTGAGCCATGCTGGTTTTTGTTCAAGCGGGTGCAGATTGCGTGCCAGGGTCGGGGGATGCTAGCGGGCTGGGTGGCCATATCAACCACCTCCTTTAGCAGCAGTGTCATCTTAGATCCATTTAAGCTACACATGGAATTATACCTTACTCCATTTTAACATACTTCATGTTAATGCTTCTGTGTTACAGGCTCTGTGCAACTTGCCCAAACCCAAGAGAACAGGTATATCTGTACAGGTACAATTACAAGAGAAGCAGAAGGTAGCAAAGCCAAGTTCCGACAGAAACAGAGGGACTTCCCTGGGAGAGTAACTGAATTAACTCAAGGTGTGATTTGATCACAGCTCAAACTAATCTATGGTGGAGCTGCTACAGCTCCTCCCTTCCTTCAGCCCCAAACCTAACCTCACCAGAACAAAAGCATGCTTGCAGAAAGCAGGGCCCCCTACAACTCCAGCTAACACTACTTCATTCCACCACTAATATTGCAGCTGCAGGTTATTTGCAGTAAGTAGCCAAATGACAGGCCTCAGCACAAACACAGACGACTTGTTTCTCCGTCACACCAATGTGTAACTCAGCTAATCCTAACATAACACATGGCCAGTACAAGACATATTGCCTGCACCAGGCTCTAGAGTTCTGGGGATATAAATGTGGACTAAAACCCAGGAAGCTTTCCAAGGAGTATGAGGAAACCAAAATCTGTGTTCATGAGTGCTTACTGCTTTGAAGGGTGTGGCAGGTGAGAAAAAGGCTTTATTACGATGGTGAGGATCTGCACTTAATCCTGGTGCTTCTTTACAGACTCAGTATTTTCTGACTGCATATGACCACCCTTGTAATCCTGTCACTCATGTACCAAAAGAAACTGCCCTACTAGGAGATAAGAGAGCAATTTACGGCATAATTCAGCTCAGAACAGAGAAGTTTCACTAGCTAGAAATTTAATGGCTTTGTGCTCTTCAAAAACTCTTACACTCAGGTTTGCAATTATGCTCATGTATCGCATTTTGTGAACACAATGGTAGGTATCCAGAAACTACTTCAATATATAACTTCTTGTAGGAAAATTCATTTACTGATTTTGGGTTAGGTGTTCTTTTTTTTTTCCTGTTTACACTGCAGCACATTTCTGAACATGACAGCAGACAGCCGTTCCATCTGGGTTCACATTAGCTGGTGAAACACCAGCTGATCCTGTCGTTTCCCACCAAAATTTCCTTCCAACTGCAAAACTAAAAGTCTGACAGTCACCCTCTACTTTTTCTTCTAATAGGGTCCACTCAATTTAAAATTCAGTCCAGCGTTCTCATTACCCTCCTTTCTACTCCAACACATTAAAAATTATTACATGTGTAATTAGGTTATAAAAATGATACATATCTAATAACTAAAATATGTTCTTTTTCCTGTACTTACTTCAGCAGTATAGCACAAGTACAATCTTGTGCTGTACTGCTTTTAGCATTCCAATAAATTGGAATAGTCAGCATACATTTGTATGAAAACTATATACCAGCTTTCATGCCAATTATTCGCTAAGTATTTACAAGAGAAGATTCAGGTAAGCATGCCATTTGAAAAGGACAAGCTGCCAAATACTCAGCTCACAGACATCTTTTTCTTCTGATTTTATATATGGAAACTCCATTTTTTGCCACCTTATATTATGCAAATTTACTTCTCAGCCTCTACACAATGTTATTTACTACACTTCTGTCTTAAACTTTCTACAGTAACTATGATTATGTCTGACATTCAGAAACTAAAAGGCATTTTTAAATTACATTTAGAAAGGATATGATTCATGTTATCAATTAGGATCTATATTTTTACTTATCATATACAGATCTTGAAATTACTCATATACAAAAACATGTGCACATGTACCAAAAAACTTAGACTTCAGCTTAGACTCTCCACACTTCTCTACACAATAAATTTGAAGGAGAGAGGTGATCTTCAGGTAAAGGCTATGAGCCTGCACTTGAACCACCTCTGGCAGGATGAAAAAACCTACTTGCGCCTTGTAACCCCATTAGCAAAATAATAACTATATGACTATACAGGTCAGGATCTGTTTTGCAGGAACCTAACTGCAGGAGCCTAAGTCATCCCCATCACCTGCCCAAGCCCTCCCCACTGGCAGTGAAGAGAAGATGCCCGGAGAGCCGCCACTGTTTGCCACCCAGCACAAGGAACGGGACTGATGCAGTGCTGGCATGGCTACCCAAATGCCAGGACAGGGGTTACTAGTTTTAAACTGGTGCCAGCGCCTCTACATGTGATACCTTTCCACATCGACAACTTCTGCCTCTTGTGGAGATGCTTTTGTCAAATATTTGCAGGTCAACGTTTGGGCCGCGGTTGATGAATACTTTAGAAATGTATAATCATAAGTAACCCCACAGGACAGATGTACTATCTAACAAACCTCACCTACTTAGAACAGAGAAATTACTTGTTTGTATTTAACCTTTTATTCTGATATTTCAGTATAGATTTAGGAAACCTTGACTTTGCATACCCTATTGCAAACACTGTTTCACTTCAGTAGAGTACAATATAATCTATTACCTCCACAAAAAGAATTGTCTCAGATTAATTCAACAGTGAAACTTATCTTAGAAAAAATACATTTATGCTTTACATAAAACAATTACCAAATCATTATATATTACTAATACATGTAAAAGCCTGAGGTAGAAGACTTTTACATGGAAAGGAAACTATGGCAAAGCATTTACAACTAAAATTTCTATGTATATTCCATGTGAGATATTGTAACAGGCTTTCAAGTACACTGTGGTGGTTGAATCTCTGGCAATATATATTTTCACATTTCCACTCTGAATATCAAATCTGCTTTACATTGATCACTGCAATGAAAAGTGAAACATTTTAAAACTGCAGCAATTCTATTGAATTAGCATTATGTAGCTGATGTCCCTCCATAACTGACTTTTTTCCTGCACGTATAGGTCTAATTGCTGATGACACAAACTAGACGAAAGCCATATGAAAACATAGAGAAACACCTCTCAACTTGTACAATTATTATATTCCAACGCTTATCAACAATCTCTTGTCTGGAGATTATGAAGTTGATACAGAACTGGGTTATGAGGTGCTGTGTAGTTTCAGCCATGTTATCACATGATAACATGTCCTTACTGGACTCATATCTGAATATGTCCCAAAAAGTAAGTTAGGAATAGGAAAAGTGTGACTGCAAAAACTGCTTCAAGGGACAGGGATAAATTAGGCCAGCTGTCACTCCCAAGCACCCAGAGGCTAGGGTGTGCAGAGGACAAGCAGAAGTGAATAGCCACTTAGCCTTCATTTCAAATCCACCTGAAATGTCTGACACCTTCTTGGGCTTGTGACAGCACTATTGAAGAAAGGTGAAACAGCTCTGTGAAATGTAGCTCTTTCAAGAGTACTTATCTGCTCTCTAGCAAAAACCTGTTCTGAAGGCAAGCTGAAGGCCTTCCTGATGCCTTTAGATAGAAACACTCCCTTCCAAAATAGACAAGTTTACCTTTGCGTACTACTAATAATTACCTGTTGACCTCAGTGGCTGTTTTTATCTCCCTGCCTTGGGCTTTATGGGCCACATATAACGCTAGCTGGGAATTAAGGAAGAGGAAAGAAAAAGCCCACTGCCATTGTGCATTAACTTCCTAGTTAATGCATGTTTGCTCTGCCTGTTTTTGGAAAACACCTTAAAATTTTACATTTGTATGGAATAAATTAATTACATGTAAGGGGAAAAAATCACCATGTGTCATATGTAGGTCTTTATATAACAAGACAGAGGAAACATAATTTATCAAATGAAAATAGCATATCCAGACAAACTTATAGCCCTGAGAATACAGCAGTGAAATTGAATATAATATCTCATCCTAATTTTTCTCAGACATAAGAAAAATTGTCTATTTATCATTTTAGGAAAAGAATTACAGAAACAATAAGCTATATTTTTGAAGGCATTAGATATTGTAACAACACGTTAAGGTTAGTATAATACTAGTCTCCAGGACTGTTTTATTCCTAGATGTTGAAAAGTTAGGAATGTTAAGAAACAGCTGATGTTGCCTAGGGGAAAATATTCCTATCATCTGTTTCATTTCAAGTTTTCAGGTTGTATTCCCTCCTGACCCTTAGCAAGTGTTTTGGCAGCTTAGAAGCATAAAAGGAAAGCCTCCAAAATTTTGACTACAGGTGACTATTAGAGACATGATACTGTGCTAGATGACACGTTGTATGGATTTCTCATGTTACCAAATTGATCTTCAAGAATGCCTTCCTCTCCTAAAAATAAAAATATGAAAACTTGGATCTGAACTTCACTCATAATAAATGCTGCAAGCCACAGGTATGATACATCATCAAAGACAAGAAATCACTTGTGTTAAAACAGGAGAAATATTCTGAAGTGTAATTCAGCAAAAAAAAGTAAATTGTCAAAACAAGCTGAAATTAAAAAATAAAAACATGACCAGTAAGTTTAAAAATAATGTTGTGGGACCAGCTTTATAATTTAATCTGTATCCACAAAAGATAAATTCCTACTGCCTAGCAACTAAACTTCCTCTGGAATTTATGGCTCAGTCCTACTCTCACAGTAATGAATGCTTATGAATCTTTTACTGAAATGAATGCTTATGGGTCTTTTAATTTTATGGGAAGACATATGGATCTTCCATTTGAGTAAAGTTATTGCTGAGTCTTAATGATCTTTTTTTTCAACAGTACAATATTATTACTTTCCAAGTGTTCAAGATATTTCATTTTGGCACTGATTTCCAGTACCTGTTAATAACGGTACTGCTTCTATTTCCTGGAACCGGTATAGTAGTTCAGGGGCAACCTGCACTGCCCGAGGTACTTCAGCGACGATGCTGCACATGCCTATTTGAATTACGCGTCTCCAGCAGTTAATCTCTCCTACAGCTTGTCCTGTTTGGACCAATGTAAAGCCTAATCTGGCCCAAATGAGCATTTTCAGATTTCTCACAGCTAGATAATATCTGTTTCCCCTTACTCTTAATTTATAGGTGGTTGCAGTCCACTGAATGCTGAAAACTATGTGTCCTACAGGTACAGGTTAGAGACATAATCATGCACACAGTTCTTTTAAAAAATAAGTAATCAAGATTGGTCACTTTTAAGATATATGCATTAGCTTCTGTATGTGGGATTCATCTCTGCAGACTTTATCAAGATAAGGTTTAGGCCTCGAGTTATTAAAGATGGAATCATAACTTCTATTTCTCTCTGTTCCTTAATAAAAGCGAGATTCCTTTCTGATTTCAGTAATTAAAAGTTCTGACTTCTTTAAGAAGTACTAACCTGGCTAGTAGCATATTTAAATCTGTATATCTGAAAGAAAGAAAACTATAAAAATGAGACATATTTTATAGAAGTAAGTACAAACTGGGGAAATTCCCCCATTAAAGAAGGCTTTGACAATAAGTGGAAGAGCAATATCAATTTTTAGCAATATGACTGTTACACAAGTTTGTGATCCAAGATGAAGAACTAAAATCTGCCTTTCCAGCTTTTGACTTCTAAAAGTTGAGAGTGGGGTTTCTGATTTGGGTTTGGGTCATTGATACTCTTGTTACCTGCCTCTGCATCACTCCCACTGATTACAACCTAAAATGACACTTTTAGAAAGTGCTTATTTAGTTCCACATTGAAGCTGAAAAACACAATCTCAAATCTTTCTCTTTGAAAGCTGCAAAACCTAAAACCCAGCTACAGTTGCCGGTTCCTTGTACTGCATAGCCCCACACTACCATAGCTACCACAGCGAGACTTGAATACCGACGTGGAGAATCCCACGACAGGTATGGCATGGCCCTTTGAGGAAAAAATTGTCTTCGTGCTATGGAAATTTCTCATTACCACTGTAGAGATGTTTGGTTTGGGTATGGGATAGAGGGAGGGAGGAGGGCCTGTTCCACAACAGCTATCACAGAATAAAACACCTCTCACAGGAACATCTAAAGACATTTTATAAGTACTGATGAAGTCTCCCGAGACCCTGACAATTTTCAGAAGTAATATGCTTGTATTGTGGAAAGTCACTCTGCTGTCTGGAGAAGTTATCAAATTGCACAAGACCATAATGCGTGACAAAGCCCTCAGTAAATGTAGATTATTGCAGAAGAACTGTAAGAAAATATCGTGGCATAAATACAGAACGAGAAGAAGGGAAGCTGATTTCTCCTGGGAGTGATGTTCTGCATCTCCACCTCCAGATGTTTACAGCTACCACCTGTCACCAGCCTGCCACAGAGGACACGCAGCCCCTCTCGCAGGACAGTGTCGGTCAGTGGGGCTCACACCTCCCTTCCTGCTATTTATGCTTTTTTCTTTCAGAGTTCCTGGGGCAGGCATCCATCTTATTTCCCCCTTGCTACAGCTCAGAGCCTTGCCAGACTTCAGCAACAATGGCAGAAGAGATGCTTATGTTTCTTACCTTTCTGTGTGATAAATTTATGGCTCAAAAGACGTGCAGCTGAAAGTGGTTTTATTTTTTAAGCACACAATTTCCCCCCACAAATACACTTGTCTTAATATGCCTTTAATCTTGTTAGTAGGCAAGTACTTGGAAGCAAACTGCAAAAAGTCCATTAAGTCTCCGCCTAGGTGCAATTTTAATTTAACTAATGTTCTTTAATAACATGGCATCTGACAGACAAAACTATTTCCATTCAAAAAAGAAAATGCATGGGACATTTCAATGACTGTTAATTTTGTGAATATGTAACATTAAGTAAATTATATTATTAAAAATTAGGTTATTCCACACAAGATCCAGTTGCCAAAACAATATTTCTCAGCACTAATAGCATTTTGACATTTATACCTATAAAGCTATTATTATGCATCCATTGTAATACAGTGATCATAGTGATTGCTCTCATAACCAAACAGGGAAACACTTCCAACCAACTGGAAAAAAAAGAAAAAACAAGAAGAACAGAGCTGCCCCGATGCACTGCAAAAAGGCAATTAAAACTTATTCTTCCTTTTGCTGAAGCTATTGATATTTTTTTAAAATGAGCTCTCAGTTTGGCCATTTACATCAAAATGGAAAAAGAGGACTGGCCATCCATCAGTGCCAAGTCAGAGCAGTGACTGAAATCTGCATTATCGCTAGTATTTATTTTCACAGATTTTCCTCTTGTGCTCCTGGGTCACAAGGATGAGTGAGTGACACAGCTGCTGACTTCCAGGGACATTTAAGCCCTGAATTGCCTTCCTACTCACTAAACTCACCACAATGAATTTGTAAGCATGGTTGTTCTTCAGCACCTCAAAGTACCTTTTAAGTACCAAAAAGTACACATTTCTCTGGCTGGATTGTGTGTGGGGGGTTTACCATCTAGAGATACAAAAATGCCCTCATATTGTATATTTAATTAACAATTAAACCACTCAAAAATCAGCTGAGACTGGACTTCTTCAGGTGAACACCCAGGTGGACAGTGACTGATTTAACCTGTTTTGCTTGTCCTTAGTGATAACAACTGCCACTCTAAAACAGTGTCACAGGAAAGTTTATACAAGGTTTTGGCAGACAGACCATGCACTTCCCAGAATAAAAATTATCAGGACTTAGCTCCAAATCTTTGGAAATTTTAGGTATTACTTTTTTTTTCCTTTCATTGGAGTTTTTCTACTCCCTCAGCTTAGTGAGCCATATCCTGCTTCTGTTCTTGTTATCGAAAAATACACAGAATATATTTGTTGAGTGAGTTTTTAGAGTGTGTCAGAACTGTTTATCAAGTACAGGGCAGACTTATGCTACTGCTTCATTCTGGAAAAAAGTTAATCAGCAATTGCAAAAAATCAATCCATGTGGCCTAAGCCCACTAGATACCAAAGATGAAGACCCTTTTCAGATACAGTATTGAAAAATCCCAGCAAAGGGAAATATAAATTTGATATTGAAAATGAAAGAAGTCTTAACAGTGACCAATAGTTCCATGTGGAAAAAAAAAAAACATCTACATATATGTAAATGTGAATAAACATCCAAGATCCCAGATATGAGGTTTACTCAGCACCCACATGTTTCTTAACTTAATGCAAGAATAGTTCACAGAAGTGAGGATGATACTGAATTACAACTATTTGTTCAAACAAAGGCATGGGAAATAGTCATTTTCCATATTTATTTCACATATTCAAATCACGTCCTAATGTGATGAAAGTAATAAATTAGTCTGCCTCAGAAATTTCCTTAATTTAGTCAGAGTTCAGAAACAGTATTGTATGTCTTATTGATAAGTTGTCTTCGATAATAGTAAAAATGCACAAATCCAATATGCGCAGCTACATCCTGAGTCAGAAACGTCTCTCAACAAAGAATAAGTTGATAGTCTTTGCTTCACAGAGGCTCCCCCCACATAGTTTTGAAGTTCTTCATTTAAACCTCTGCCTCAAATAATAGATTTTTAACCAAAGTATCAAATGTGTTTAACAGCTCAGAGTAGATAAAAAAGCAGATACTTCAAAAAGGCAGTGTTAGCTTTATTAGCAGCACTCCTGGCTTTGCCTTTTATTCATACAAAAGGAAAAGAATGTAAACTAATCTGAGACATTATTAACTGGAGCTCTAGGCAGCCTTGTTAAACTGCTTGGGTTTGGCTGGATGCGAGAGTACTCCTCTTTGCTAACCCTTTCATCAGATAACCTCATCTGTTTTACCTGACTTCTGTAGTGTGGCATGACTTGTAATTTTGGAGGTTTCATATTTTATTTCTAATAATTAGATTATATCAGCTAAACTTTGCTTGTCTTTTAAATCCAAGCCTCGGATCCTTTCGTTGAACTTTGGAATGTAAAGAGACATTGGCATAAATGGCAGATACAGTAAGCAGTGAATACAGTTTTGGATCACCCTGAAATTTTCTCCTAATCAGGTTTTCCCCTAATTCTGTTACTGGAATATGAGCTTAGAGTGTTCTCTCTTAGCTGTAAGAGGGCTCCAGTGTCCATATGAGTGTAGCAAGAGAGCAGACCTCATTTGTGTCACTTCAGTGCTCTTCTCCTCTTCTCTGGGAGTATCATAAAAACATAGGGCTAGAAGGATCATTAAAGATCATTTAGTCTAACTTCCAGCACCGAGACAGAATTAAATATACACAAATAGGTGTAGGTAAGATAATAATCTAAATCTGCCATTACGGCCAATTTTCTTTTAAATTCCAGGTGAATGTATATCTAGTTGACGAAAATAGTTCTTGATTTGAATTCACTTCTTAGGGTCAATTCTGCAAACATGCCTGTGAACTAGTCATTAAACAAAGACTTAATTCTCCTTGAGTCAATTGAACCGCCTGTGAAAGACAAGCACAGTATCTGAATACATGCAAAACACCGACTGAAAGCCAAAAAATAGCCTAATGGTGAAGGCACTTGCTTCTTTGTGTTTTGGTTTGTTAAAGGGGAGGTTTAATGGAAGATGGTGATATTGAAAAATTATCTTTTCTGTACTTTGAGTATGAAATAATTGGAAAACTAATATGAAAAGTATGCAGAAAAAATATGTTATAAAAGAATTATAATTCCATTAATTTTTTAATTCAAATATTGCCATCTTTAAAAAGTCACTGATGATATCAGCTTACTGTAAATGTAAAGAATAAATATAGAATATAGATCTGTATTCTGACCTAAATTTATTCACTTCCTTAGCCAACTCTGTTGTGTTGACACACAGCCAAGCTCCTACTGTAGAAAAAGGAGATATGCCAAACTTGGCTTGTGCAGAGCTTACAGAGAAATTACAATGATTTTAAGCTTGTGCTCAGGAATCAGAAAAGACATTTCAGTTTTTAGCACAAATATTATAAACAGAATAATAACAGACTCAAACTTATATTTCTAAAGACTATATACATGTTTATAATTACAGTGAACCTTAAAAACCCTATTTTTAAAATATTGCAAAGTTGCACATAAACTGTTAATTTAAAGAATGTTATTATGGTTGCAGAAGTCATTTGCTCATATTCAGCCCTTAGAAAATGCCAGAACTAAGAGTGCCCATTTCTTTAAAATGTTTTTCACAACGCTTAGGTCTTATTAAGTACATCAGCTTGACAGTGCTCATTTGATGAACAGCTATTCAACATTTCATTATTGTTCGAGGCTTAGCCCAATATCTTATTTACTACAAATGATTCAAATCCTAGTCTGAAAGAACAGTCAGTAATTTCCTCATGGGCTTTTTGAAGGCTGCCATCATTTATGCTAACCAAAGGCCTCAGGAAAATTCATCTCCTTTGCACGTGAGGGCCATAACAGCAATCCTGATTTCACAGCTGGGCAGCTGTGACACAGTGACATCATGTTCAACGTGTCCACAAATACTGAATGAAAACTGACAGGTTCCCACCAAGCTTCTGTGAACTAAGGTACACGGAGGCTCACTATTCAGACAGAACTGAGGATATTCCATGGGACAGACAAATAGCTGATGTGAAGATAACCTTATCCCTCCCACAGCAAAATGTCACAATCTGCCTCCTAATCACTGAAGTGCTACAGAGCTCCTTTACAAATGGGGTGTGAGGTAGTTTAGCACATAAAGAAACTTGGTAGGTTTGCTAAATTTAATTCTTAGGAAGAATCAGGGGTGTTTTTTATTCCCTCTCTCTCCTTTGTGAAATTTTCCCCTGAAGCTCAGAGGGAAACAACTCCTGAGAACCAGCAGAGCTGCAGAATGGTTGGGAGAGTGAGCCGTACGCTTCTGCAGCAGCCACCAGACCTCAGCACACATCCAGTGGCATGAGGTGGCTGTGCCTAGGCCACCACCTCCCACTGGCTGTATCCTATATAGAAGCAAAGCAGCAGAGTAAAAGGTAAATACAGAGAAACTGCTGTAGTACTCATGCCCTAGAGCTGCCACAATGATGACATTCAAACATTAACTTCAGCACTTACATGGTATTCTTCAGGACCATTTATATCTGGCCAAGCCAAGATATCTATTACGTAGGTATTTAAATCTGAGCTAGTCGCCCTAGGCTCTCTTTATAGTCAATGGAGAAAGAAGCAGTTCTAGGACATGATTCATCTCCTCCTAAGGCAGGTGTCCAAAATAGGTCAGATGAATCATGTCCTAAAAGCATCTGTTTCTTTCCATTGACAGCAAAGGGGCCAACATCAACGAGCTCAAACGCAAACTGCTACCACATAGAAGACTTCTGAAGTTCAGGGAGCTGAACCCCACCCATGCCCTACAAACAGGTTGAGGTGCCAGGACTCAACCTTGCCAGGTGCAGCCTTCCTAGGAAAAAAAGCTCTTTTTTACTCATCCTCAGACCCATTCCCAAAAGTGCATCTTTATCTTTTCCCCTTCACATAGGAGCTGTTTTCCTATTTCCTTTTTTCAGAGGCTCATGTCACCTTGAGCTTCACAGCATGCCCTTCTAGCAGCACTCCTCTAAGTGCTCTCCCTACTTCCTTAGACACTTCCCCTCCTCTGCAGCCTTCTCCTGAGTGCATTTATCCCTTGCAGCTGCATTTCATCATCCCATCTGCTGTCTTGCCAGTGCCTGTGTTAACCATTTCTCTGCTTGAAAGAGCTTGTAAACCCTACCCCACACCACGACTTCAGATACTTTTATTAGCATTTATCCATACTGTGCACACTGAAGAGCATGTATGCATGTTAGCTTATTGCATTTGAAGGAAACAATCTGGAGAAGCGACAAAATAATGTAAAAATTTAAGTCTTCTGGCCCTTTTGAAATAAGAACAAATTTGTGGTTTTCCCCTCAAAAAGTATTCTACAGTATTCAAGCACCTTGTAATAATGAAAATATTGCAGCAGCTTAGTAATGGTGATACTATAATTCAACCATAATGAAAATAGAACGTGCAAGTATACAGAAGCAAGTTGCGTGAATGAAGAAACTGCATCTATTTTCCTTCCAAGTGGAACTACAGTCTCTACACTTCAGGAAAAAAAAAGTTAACTGTGTTTCACACAAGTTAGAGATTACATTACCATGCACCAACACAAAATAGCAGCAGCAGCACAGACGACTCCACAAAAAGGGAGATGAAGACAGTGTCTCATGAATTCATAATTCATTAAGGACTGAATATACTCCTACAATTTATAAAGGAATAAATCTGTTCTAAAGAACAAGGCAATTTGGGGAAAGGAGGAGTATCTAATCATTTTCCTTTTGATCTGAAAATGCACCTTTTAAGTATCACTATGTGCAGCTGAAAGAACAAGAAATGAAGGTAAAAATAAAACTATAAATATTAAAGGCTCTGTAAAAAAACAATCTCTGTGAAGTTTTCCCAGTTCCTAAATGGTAGCTATCATGTGAAAGAGTGAAAAGCAGATCATAAACAGAATAACTTTTGTCTCGATAATATATGAATTTTTCTGTGTTTCTAAGCCTTATTTTTCCAATCTCAAAGTCATCAACTCACCCATCTGTGAGGAAAACAAAAGCATTGTGTAGTCTTAGGTTTAAACAGCACAAAATAAATATGTAATTTTAATTTTACGTATATTAAAAGTATCACTGAATGAAATGGAACTATTCATTTACATTCAGCTAGGTGTATACTTGTAGGATTACAACCTATTTCATGACTAAGTACATTTCAAAACCTGCAACTCCAATGAATTTTTCATATCTAACAATTTCTCTTTTTTATGCCGTTCAAAGAAGATATGCAAGTATGAGTATAAGGTAGCAAAATGATCCTCATTTGGATTCTGCATTCTTTTCTCCTCTTGAAGAGGGAGAAGAAAGTGTCAGATATATGAATGGAAGGATAATTTCAATAGAGCAAGAATGCTTGAGGCTGGCTCCATGGAGAAACTGCCTTTTTAACTTAACTGTCTCTATATAGTTTTAGTGTTCATCACCAAGGAGCATGAGTGCTGCCAGTCATTTGCATGATTAATTAAAAAAGTCATGCCCAAACCAAACATAGGACTTTGTTAAAACCCTGTAATTGGCACTCTGAGGCTGTGACCTGGCAAGCTGTGCTCCAGTGGATATTGGGGAATTGCCATGCCCACCTCGAGATCTGCTACGGGAAATAGTAGTGACCCTAGAAGCAGCAGTCTGTCCCTGCAACCCAGCTGCAGGAACTGAAGCTCCATGTCTTGTCCTGACTTTACCACAGTGCATTTACCCTTTGGCCTTAAGAAAAAGGGAAGCGGTTGAGTCGCCATCCCTGGAGGTATTTAAAAGACGTGTAGATGTGGTGGTTAGGGACATGGTTTAGTGGTGGACTTGGCAGTGCTAGGTTAATGGTTGGACTCGATGATCTTACAGGTCTTTCCCAACCTAAATGATTCTACGATTTTATCATTCTGTCATTCTATTATTCTAAATATGGAAATCTTGGTTCTAAGTTTTATGGTAGCTGTAGCTTGGAAGATAGAAAGCCAATTATTTGGTGGGGGTGTTTACTAGATGCAGTTACTGTCTCTAACTTTTAAAACAAACTTTTCAAAATTATTAAATTTTAATGGCTCATTTTTCTTGAACAAGAGTACATATTGTTGCAATAGTACACATATATACTAAACTCACTGATGACACCATTGATATTTTCTGAATGGGTCAGAGATTTAAAGGCATGCTGTAAATTTGAAAATCAGATTTTCAATGGCATCTTAGTGCTCTTTATTCTTCACTTTTTTATTATAAAAGAGAAGATAGCAACCTAGAGCTAGGAAAAAATAGAGAAAACTTTTCTAAAGGTATATCTATAAAATGTTCTAAAACCTTCTCAAGCCAAAAATCTCAAACTGACCTTGATAAAAACTCTTTAAAAATTGTTCCTAGCCATTCTTTTTCTTTTCAATTCCTCTGTTAAATGTTGTTCTACTATTATTCAAATTGAGCAGAACAGGTATGCGCTAACAGGTCAGACATCAATGTCTGAAGTGAAAACAGTTTTCCAAGCTTTTAATGTGGCTTCTGTGAACTAGCTTTTTTTTATTCCCTTGAAAATGAGACATATACATTAAACAGGTCAATTTTATTAAATTAAATCATGCTGTTTGCCTGTATTTTCCATGACAGAATATTTGTAATTCTAACACTACTAGCATTTGCTACAGGTCCATACTAACACGGAGGAAAGTGCAAGAGGGCACCCTCTTCTGTAAGTTGCTCAATCATGCCTGCTCAAAAACTAATCGTACTGAAAGTTAACAAACTACTGAAAGAAGTTCACAGATCCACACCTTTCATTTCTGTCTTAATCCTGCCGTGATACCCATAGAAGCAACCCTCTGCATTATGTCCCTATGCATTTTTATACCACCTTCTAAGGTGGTGTCTTTCAGCTTAATCTCCTTTATATCAGGCTATTATTTTAGAGTCCCAATTAATTTTAACTTCTTTTGTATTGCACAAGCCGACCCCCATACAGGTATCACGGCCCCGGTGTCTCCTGGGCCATGGGGAGGGATGGGAGTCCCAGGTGAGGCTGCGCAGGGCTATCAGGGCCCATGGGTGCACTCAGGGCACAAGTACAAAATAGTAAATATATTTCTGGGAGAAGGACATGCTCCCTTAAAAAGCAGCAGCTGGTTACATAAACAGAAAAAAAAAAAATTCATTTCAAGAATCATAATACCTCAGATGCATAATGGTACCAAAAAGAATTAGGTTTACATTTGTTAGGCCTCGTCACTGAAATGATTACCAGTAATGGTTCCATTGTCTCCTTCTTCCGGCTACACTGGTAGGTTTAACAAAAGGTATTAATTCTACCAACATAACTTGGTTTGCCCTTAGACCATCAGGACTAGAAAAATGCTACCCACAAAGAGTGTTAAGATTGACAATCCTCTTAAAATCTATTATTGTTGATACAGCTCCCACCCACCTCTTAAAACGAAAGGGAAAAGGCGGCGGCAGAAGTCTGTCCTTTGGCTGTGCAGCTCTGTCTGCCTGACTTTCTACACGTAATGGATAGATACTAGATACTGGTTTTACCTTTGATATGGCAACTACCTCTAGCACAAATAAAGTGCAACTTGATTCCATACTGCTTCTCAAAGCCTGACTGTTACACATTTTTTAGCCAGTGTAACTCAGGGTCTCTTAATTCATATGGGGGGAAAAAAAAGAGTTCCAACAGACATCTTATCTAAATTAAGTTTATCCATCAGGAGAAGTACCTGGTATAGCTAATGCCAAAATACCATAAATCTGTGTCACAGTCAGCATCTTCTTTTGCAATGTGGTGGAATAGGACCAGTCTGTAGATCAGTTCAATAAGCCACGAGGAAAGAAAAGGTGCAAATTGTCCAAAAGTTTTGAGGAGATAATTAGTTTCTGCCAGATTTCTGAGTTTCCAGGACAACTTCATGTTTTATTAAGTGGGAAATTGAAAAAAGAATGAACTGGAAGGATATTAATTTGCAAGAGATTGCTTAGATGAGATTTTTTAAGGAGATTGACATTTACAACAATAAAATTTATTTATGGTTCATGCAGCCACCAGAAAAAGTAGATCAGATTGCAGCTGATTTAGGTTGGCCAAATGCATTCTTGGGAAATGAAACAAGCAGCATCTTGATATCAGCATACCAACTGACAAGTCTCTTAGCAAACTGGTACTGTTAAGTGCCCTCCAATGGCCATGTGCCAATACTGTTATCCTGCCTCCAAGTAGCTAGCTGTCTGTTAAAGTTATCTGTCCAGAGGGAATATCAGCAATGATATTCTGAGTCTGTTTTGATTGATTTTTAAGTACTGTCTTGGTACTACCAGCACCTTGCCAAGCAAGTCAAGATATCTTTCCTCAGCCTTTTTAGCCAGTGTTTTTGGTTAATATTCTTTGCTCGTAAATGTCACGAATAAAAACATACAATAGACGTATATTTCTGAGAATTAGCATCTCTCTCGGATTTCTCCATCAGTTCCTCAAGTCTGTTTGTGCACAGACATATGCAGACATGTGCGAGCCCCAACATAATCACATAACTTAAATAACTATTTCTGTGCTTCATCTCCCCATTCACTTGCCCCTCTGAAGCTGTACTGAGGCAATGCGACATCCAGTGCATAAAATCACAACCAACAAGGGCATAGTGAAAACATTCAACAGTTAATAATTATTTTTAATTCTCCATATTGATTATGAATGACATTGGGAATTGGGGGGAGGGGGTGTTCAAGATTTCTGGCCAACACATACGTCTTCAATGCCAATATGAATCCTCTCTGCAGAAAGTCCCAGGAGCAGGGATATTTCCTCCAGTACTAATTATTTCTCTTTCTCCTTCATTTATTTCATTCTCTTGAGCAAGCAGTACAGTTTTCTCATTCTTTCTACAGCATTACAGCCTCAGATGCCTACTCACTATCAGCAACTCCCCCACCCCTGTGATATAGCCTTCTTTATTTCTGAACAGGAAATTTATCAATATATTGCGGGGGGGGGGGGGGGGGAGCTGAGGCATTCGCCACAGCCTTCACATTATTGCTGATGCCAGATGTTCACAATTCTTGAACCAGGTCCCCACACACTACAAGGCAGCATTTAGGGTGGGTGGGAGAAGAACACCATTTGGGTGCCTTTATTTTGCTTTCTGTTTTCTGAGCATTTAAACAGCATTTTTGAATCGTTTCCTGACTTTTTTCTTGCAGGCTCTAGAGCTAAGAACATATTAAAAACTATAAATGGGTTTCTGATATTTATATTGCTCCAAGAACTAGAACCTTAAGAAAACTTCCTAATCAGTGATACATTCAAGGCCCATGGGCAATGTATTCCTTCTCAGTCTATCTAGAGAAGTTCTTTTCCAGTGTATCCTAAATCTTTGTATCTGCCATTTACCTAAACAGATAATTAAACAAAAATTTCATTAAGCTTAATCTGTGTTGAAATTATTCTCTACAGAGCAAATCTTTGTTGATCATGAAACAGCAGCTTGGAATTATGGGGGTTATTTTCTGATGGTAACTATTTGCAACAGTAATTCTCATTTCTCATTTAAGCAAAAGTTTTTCTAACCAGCATGTCAATACACACTTGAAAAATGGTTGAAGATAGGCTGTTGCAGAGGATTAAAAGATAGCACTTGCTACTGTGAGCACGTGTGAAAGCGCATGTACATGCATCTTCAGTTAGAGTTGTGTTTGTTCAGCTGTTGCTATTCCAAAAATAATGTATTGGATATAAAATGGTAGGCATTGCTGTGTGCCTTTCTTGTCTGGATACAAGCCAGAAAACAATTTTAAGCTTAACTGAAAGACTTGTTTAAATTGTTTTCACAGTTTTCCGCACTAAAATGTTATCCCTTGTACCATTCTTTAAATATGCATTGGGCTTAGCCAAGCTATAAAGGGCTCTGAAATTCAAATGGAAACAAAGACAGTCCCAATTGCTCTGTGACTAGGAGATTTAGTTCCTTCCCCATTCAATTCCTAGATAGGGCAGTCTGCTTAGCTTTTTTAACACAGGTGCTTGAGCCATGTATAATTCCTAAACCACAGAACAGCTGGTATACAAAGGGCTGACCTGGAGCTGAGCAGAAATCTTGAGCAACCTACAGCACAACTACATGCTCATTTTGCGATGCAAATTACGCTTCTCTTAAGCAAGATTTTACACCTGTGCTGAGCCTTGTCGGCTCAATCTGCCAGATTCTGGCAGCTAATTTGCACTCAAATTTTAGGCAGTGAAGCAGTTATCTAAGGAAATAATCACGTTCCTCATATTGCAAATGGAGAAGGGGAAATGCCTACAGAGGAATAGCATGTCCATCTGACATAAATACACAGATTCAGGCAGAATGGCTTTATATTTGGACACCTCTGAGGTATCTAACTCTTTCCACTTCTACTTCTATGAAAGCAGTTTAGGAGACTAAATTAATTTAGGTGAATTAGGAGACTAAAATTGAAGCCCATATTAGGTAAAGGTCCTCACCATTCAGCTCTACTTGGCAACAACATTTACCTGCAACAGGTTCTGACCCCTCAACCTCATATATTGCTATTAATTAAATATTTATTCACTTCTGTGATGTTAATGCATTCAGATGTAGATGCATAGTTGAGCAGAAAATTTAGACAGAGGTATTCTGGTATTCATGAGAAATGTGGTGACAAGAGTCTCATGCTAACGGATCAGTAAATCTAGGTGAAAATCAGCAGACGAAAAGGGAAAGACAAAAAGAAATACATGGTTGATAGTGTATGTTTTATTTTTTTTTTTTTAATTCCACAGAGGTTAAGAGGAATAGGAACTTTTAGAAACATCAAACCCAAGAACTACAAGAAAAAGAAAGCATATTAATAAATGAAAAGAGAGATTAAATTAGTGATGTTTCAGTAATGATTGCGATAGTGAAATCCCTTTTCAAATCCATCTTTAGAAAGATAAAGAAGCCTGAATAAATAGAAAGCAGTGAAGACACTGTAAAATAAACTATTGAGAACACGAAGATGAAAGAATGCATGCTACTTTGGATGAAGCCTATCATACTGTGCAGCTGTCTTGGAAATGCCACAGGCAAGTAAGTGCTGGAAAACTGGAAGAACACGCTACTGGCTCACAAAGGGAAGAGAAGGACAACATTTTTCAAATACAATATTCATTGTAACTACTCATAGTCTTTTATTAGACCAAGTAAAAAGGGCAAAACAGGTACAGCAGTACCAGTAAAATGTATGCGTGGGCATAAAAACGCAGGTAATGTCCCGTAAACATTTTATTAAAATTTAAAAAATGCCAAAACACAAGAGACTTTGCAACTGAACACTTCCACTACATATATTTCCTAGATAATATGAAGGATGTTATTATGTATTTAAGCTTTATCATTTGTTCTTTTCATTTTTCTTTCTACTTAGAGAAATTCTGATTTTTACCTGTTCCCTGTTCACAGAAAAGATATCTGAAGCTCTTTAAATGAGAAGGCAATGACTCCACTAAAAATGTATGTTCCTGATGGCTTAAGAAAAGTCCTTTTTCTTCTCCAGGCAAAATTCAGTGGAAAAAGAATACCAGGGTCAAGTCAAAATACCAACACAAAATCCTTGATCTTCTCTCTACCACATTATACAGAAAGAAGCCAAAAATGGTTTTAATTTACCTATGATAGCAACTCTAAGGACAAATGAATGCTCAAAAGAGATGGGCAACATTCCTTGTAAAATAAAGGGAAGAATCAACGTTAGACCCTGTCGTTCACAGCCATATAAGCTTTGGATATTACTGAATACCTTTAAATGTCAGGGCAAATAAGCACTCAATTAATGTGTCCATGTTTATAACTTTCCCTGCATATTTCCATGCACACACATAGAATAATGTTCTTACGCTTCTGCAGCAGGGAAAAAACTCCCACTAGTGAGGTTAGAACTGAACCACACACTGTAAACTGCAGAATCACTTATAGCTTTGCTCTAATACACCTTATGTTCCTATACATATACCATACAGGTGGGCATGGAGATTAATTTTGGCATGGCAATAAGGGGCTATTTCGAGCAGTGGTAATGGACAGGTTAAAGTTAGAATTTCAGAGACAGGGATGACACAAAGATGACTTTATTTTCTTTTTGAAATTTTCAGAAGACACTAATTTCTGCTTCCAGCATGAATTTGGTCTTTTTTATGTAGAGCCAATATTACAAGCCAGTACTATAGCCAGGAAAAAACAGAACTTCAAAACGAAAACTAGTTTCAGCTTCATGTCACAGCTCAGTAAATGTAACTCTAGCTAAATATAGCTTTTCCTTTCTTATAAAAACAAACCTGAAACCTGTACAACTCTATCAAAGTAGTTGGACCAATTTTTTTTATTTGATGGCAAACGATGATGGTGCCCAGGTAAAAGAAATTAATGCTTCACTGTTGAGTAAAAAAGATGTTTTTTCATCAACCTGAGAAGGAGTGGGACAGTGTAATGGTTGTAGAAAAGGAGATTGAAAAGTTGTGGGTTGCAAGAGTGTAAAGGGTAGCTGTTGAAAGGCATAGGAAGTTCTAAAAATAGAGAAAAATGAGATTTTACAATCATGAGAGAAAAAATAACTTTTTGTCATCAGTTGGAATGCATGTATTTTTTTTTTTATTGAAGTTCAATTGGATTAAGCTTTGGGCTCCAGGTAAGTTAACTGAAATTCTTAGATGATAAAGTTTATATTATGTGAATTACTGGCATATTTCTAAAATTAAGTAGGTTTTAGACACTTCTGATATGTTCGGGAGAAAAAAAATCCAACAAAATAGAATTTTCTTCATATAAAGAAATGTTATTAAAATATGCTGAATTAAACTTGGTTCATGATTTCAGTCTATAAACAAGTCACTTGAAACTTAATTTTCCTTAAGCTTCTTTTTAAAACTCAGATATCACTGGCATCAACAAGACCTTGTAAAACTACTCCACACATTGACAGATGCAGTTTGTTAATAGCATGAGATTCAAAATACTTCAGTAAATGATGCAGAAAATATAAGATTGCAAGGTGTGGAGGTTGCCATTAATAACAGATAGGACAGCAAGAATACTATTTTTGGAACACACAACTATGAAAATTTTCACATTTTTGATTATTTGTTTTTGCCAGTACTTTAGAGTGTAGAACAATTTTTTTTCTTTTGACTGCCTAAAATTAAACTGAAGATGTTCTGATGCAATGCATATGCGTTGATATGTTCATGACTTCAAAGGTGGTGAATTTTCAGAAGTTCCCACTGTGTTAGTGCTAAATCCTGGATTCAATTATCTCATCTAAGACACACAGCATCATTTTGAGCACCATGAGGTGTCCGGTCTAACCTTAGCTACCACTCCATAAGGCAGAGAGTTTCCTAAAAGTCTTGTGTTATATTAGCCAGCAGTATCTTAAATGGCACTTCACACCTATGTTTTGTCAATTGAATCCTGCCTGAAGTATTTAACTTTCAGAATGAAAGATAGAAATTAGCCTACAGACATTTCTGATCCATACTAATAGCATATATTGTACACCCAAGAAAACACTACATATTTAGATGTCTGAAAATGAGGTTTTGACATAATTCTGAGTAAAACTCTGTTCCTAGTGTTTTTGTTGACAAAGGCCCCAACTCTGCACAGATCCCACACAAAAAACCATTTCTGCAGAATTGGAGCCTGATAAAGTTTGTCCTTGTGTTTCTCCTTTTCAGTGTAATTGTGACTAGACCCCCAATTTGCCCAAGATATAGCCAATATAGCCAAATTTCAGGAATACCTATCACACTACACTATTATGGATTCTTTTATATATTAAGTAACCTGCAATAAAGAGGTTGACACATTCTTGAAAAGTTTTCCTTTTAAAATCAGTTAATTGCTTCACATTTTCACCTCCTTAAGTTCATATTGTAACTGCAATCCATTATTACCAGCAAGTTCAGCTAGTTTGCATCAGCTAGTTTGCAAGCAAAATAATTAAAAGCAAAGGGTGATGCTAAGAAAGTGGGAAGAAATTAAATTAAACTATTCACAGAAATTTTAGCACCATCTGCTAAGGTACATAAAGTCTCAAAAACCAGTACAAACTAGCAAGAGTCAATCATGAAACATAAAACCCAGAACTATGTTGTATTTTATGTTAAATGCAACAGAAGGCAAGTATAGGAGCTAAGTATTAACCAGGTGAAAAATTACATGTTTTGACATGTTAAATACTATATGTGCAACATTTCTCAAATACTTTTGGAAGTCTAAGCAGATTGTGCCGACATCCAGCACTCAGCAGTTACTCAAAGAAGAGGTGCTCGTGCAGAAACCAACATGTGTTTCTAGTCTGATTTCACCAAAGGAGGACTTCACTAGAAAGCAGAAAAGGAAGTCCGGATAGGATGCAGTTACATATGAGGAGTCAACAAGCTGCATTTTGGGTTTCACCAGTTTTCATGGGAAGAATTTGAAGGGTTGGACAAAATTTTTGACCACCAAGTAAGGTCCCCTTACTCAGCAGTCAGAGCGTATTTCGGAAACGTAGAAGAGTAGAAGAGAAGGCTATACAAGTCACATAGGCTAAAAAGTGGTCTTGAAGAAACTTCAGCAAGCATACTTACTGCCATGTATGCTTTATGGTGCTGAGCAACCGCATACTGAATGGGAAACGTTTCCTTAATATGTTTTGCAGAGGACAGACAAAAGGCCTCGAAGGAGCTATGTCAAGGGCATACTTCCTAACACCTAGGGCCATAGAACAGACCTTCAGCATGACAATAAAGCCACTATAGAAGATACTATTTATCTGGAAACTAACATGTTTAAAGCCAGGCATGACTGTCACCCTGTGCAGTATGGAGCTTCTTACCAGTCAGACCAATGCTAAGTACTATTTGAATTTGAAAAGAGTGAGGCAAACAGAGAAAACCATTTGAGAATAACCAAAACTAATTATTCAAAGTTCAGAGCTGTCCCCCAATGTCAGGTAGAGGTAGTTCTGCTGCTGAATTGCACAGGAGCATAACTAAGCCGCAGAAGTGTGATGAGCCGTATGCAAGCCTGGTGGAAGAAAGGTGTTCTGCAAGGGCACATGTTAAGTTCCACTCCCCACACCCAGCACTTTTCCACTCCTCTGCTCTTCAGAATAGAGGGCAAATGCTCCCGGTACTGTGATTACCTAAGCACTATGATTTTCATGTAACTGTATTGTTATTATGCATAACTGTAATAAGAAAACTTTGACAGCAGTCCTGCATGAAGCACTTGAAACAGTTTATAAATGTTACAGTGTCACACAAAAATTGCGTGGCCTCTGTCAAATTAAACACATTGAAATCTACATTAAGCCTTAATTCTCTCCCTAACAGCTATCTAATAATCACTAAGCACCCTAATTACACAAAATGTAAAGTCCATTACATATATTTATTAAGTTTATATCTCTCCCATCACCCATAGAGTTCCCTTCAAACTTGTCCCAAGTACGTGTCCAGCTTGGTATCACTTTGCTGTTGAGCTCATAGGTAGGTTTGTGAGGAATCAAGTCTTCTTGTGAAGTACTTCAGTGAAAGAAAGTGCTACTGAATTTCTTAAATTTCTCTATAGATTATGCAGTAGACTGCACTGCTCTGTGTGATCCTGACTTTTCAAGGTTAAAGAGAGAAGGATTGGGCATGGCAGTATTTGGAAGGAAGAGTGGCAAACAGTATCTGTTCCACAGTGTAAAGAGGCAGAAACAGCTGTGTGGCATCGCCAGGCATCCAGCAACTCACTGCAATTGCAGACTGCAGTATCCAACAGGAGGGCAACTGGCATCCCTTCTACTGAACACCTGCAGTATAACAGAAGAGTTGTGCTAATGGAAACCTCTAAAAACTCACTGTGACATCTATCCAGTCATAAGTCTAAAAGCCTACAACAGCCAGAAAGTAATTTCAGTTTTCTATAATCTTGCTACTTGCAAAACCAGGAGCCTTTAGCGAGAAAATTGGAATACAGGTAGGGAGGAAGTTAGGTCAGGTGTTTTGTTTGGGGACAGACTTCTTCATAGGGCCTGTTGCGACAGGACAAGGGGGAATGGTTTTAAACTAAAAGTGGGTAGATTCAGACTAGATATAAGGAAGGAACTTTTTACACTGAGGGTTGTGAAACACTGGAAGAGGTTGCCCAGAGAGGCTGTAGATGTCCCATCCCTGGAAACATTCAAGGTCAGGTTGGACGGGACTTTGAGCAACCTGATCTAGTTGAAGATGTCCCTGCTCATGGCAGGGGCGTTGGACTAGCTGACCTTTAAAGGTCCCTTCCAACCCAAACTATTCTATGATTCTATGATTCTGATTAATTCCAGGTATGGTTAAGTAATTCTCACTTTTTCTTCAAAGACCTTCTGTTCCTATTCCAGGGTGCTTACCAAAGAGCTTCCCATCCTTCCCAAGGTTCTGAGAAAAAGAGGGTCAGTTAAAAAGAAATTCCTAATCTGAGCAATGGATCCAAATTTGCCTCACAAAGTTGAACGCTGAGCTCTGCTCTAAATACTAGCTCTGCAAATCTCAACTATCAGAAGTGACCCAAATCTATTGAAAAATGTTTCTGGTACAGAAATAGTAGCCATTTTAGAGCATTCTTCTGGGCAAGGCCTCATACACTTGTAACAGCTGATCTGTAATGGCACAGCCGTAGTGATTTCGCCACAGTAAGCAGAATAAATTCTTAAATGCAACGATCAGCACTAATTCATCAGCTTTTTTGACCAATCTAGCTATGAAGCCACAAAAGCCTCCCAGGATCTAAAATATTCAGTATTGCCTCATCTAGCTGAGACAGAAGCTTTTAGGAAGAAAACGGGCACATCCAAGGCTTCATGGAGATGTAAATCTTCCAAGGTTAAAATTAAGGATGAAGGCTAAAGTTAGTTGATGCTATGGCAGTGACAAAAGCTATTGTACTAGATTAGGTGTTATTGTCTCATGGGTTCGAAGAAAGGCTTATCATCAGCCTTATGAGCCCTATAGGAAATTAGAAATTTATGAGTCCTCTGTTCTTACCATAGCATGTCGAGGTGCAGATGTGCTCCCTGCCTCTATATGAGGGGTGGGAATGACTGCCACATTCAGGAACAAGGAAAAGACAGTCCTGAGGATACAAAGTGGTACTGTTATTCCAGGTCAGACTGAAAGGAGTTCTGACTCAAATTATGAGCAGCCAGAAATAATGTAAAGATGCTCATTTCTATTTGTGGTCACCTCAGGAAAGGGCTGGCTGCTTCAGCACCTGGATTTCAGCACTTCTTGCACTCTGGTGGCAAAGCAGAGCTCACAGCAGTAAGAGATATATTGCCCAGGATGCTGCATAAAATGATTTGGTATCTAAGAGCCAGATGCCTTCCTAAGGCATCAGCAGATCCGTGTGACTGGGAGAGATTAGGTAGGCTTCACAACAAATTTCCCCCTACTACCACAGCTGCCCCTCTTGTGCTGATGCAAAGAAAATATTCCCGGCCTTGACCCAGCTGATTGCCCTCAGTACTCTTTTGCACTGAGTGGATCAAGACAGGTGATGAGACGCTGCCTGATTCAGTAGGAAACACATAAAAAGTGTATAGTGTCTGTGCTTGCTCTGGAGAAGGCAGTCCAGTATTTAATACTGTGTTTTGCCACAAGACCTACTTCCAGGCGCAAGGGTTGGAGGGACGGGCATACTGCTGCCCATTCCCCCTCTGGGGACTACCCATGCAGGGCTAGCTGAGTCCCGTGGTGGTATTCTGCAGGGAAGCCTTGTTCTCTGCCAGATGAAGAGCCACAGGTCATCTGTGAAAGTCCCACGGCCCCCTGCTCCGGGGCAATCATGAGAGTCATTTTGTGTTTAATACTCACACCTGCCACACACCCTTCTGGAGAGGACAGCCTTGAATGTGGGCCCGCCGCCTCACCTCCCAGCAGCTCTGCAGAGCCACGTCTTTGTAGCAAAAACAAGAGAGTGCAGAATCTCTTATATAAAGAGCTGGAGATGAGCGGTGGAGGAGGGAGAGAGGTGTCTTCCCATAATATCCTGTCTCGAGGAGTCTGCCAGCAGACAAAGCAAGCGCTCTGGAAGCGGTTCAGCTTCCTGCGTTGTTGAATAGGTCTGAACCTACTGTGTTCCTACTGTCTCTCTTTAGACTCGAGAATTATTGGGTATAAAACAATGAAATTTTGCCCAAATGTGCTCTGCTGCACAGCTCTGCAGAAGGAAGTGCACCTTTGTCTGCTGTCATAAGAAAAAACAGATCAAAGAATCTAGTTAAATGAGTTAACAGACTCCAGCGCACCTTCAAAAGATGCACGGCAACACTGAAAGCCACTACTTTTGAAGGGTTTTACCCTTTGCTGCCCCTCTGCAACAAGACCCAGATCCTCTAAGGCAGGTGAGTGCCCAGCTGCCATTGAAGCCTCCACTCACAAGCAGCCTTTTTGGGGTGCAGCCTGTGTCTCAGCACCGAACAGAAGAGTCAGCTGATCACTGATTATTTTTAAGTTATTCTGAATTCACAAGGAATCCATTTTTAGCACTGCCTTTGATTAGACAATTTCCCTTCCAGAAATGGATGGGGTCGGTTGATGAAGAAGAAAGTACCCTACAGATCCTCCAGTCACAGAGTAGCTACCAAGAGTAAAGTAGACATGTCCTGAAAGAACCATACTGTACAACTGTTTACAGGAAAAAAACAAACAACCTGAGTAAACCTGGACTGCTAAATTATTTTCATTGTTTCAGAACAGTTGTCTCGGATATCCACAGCTAGTTTATTGGACCTCTTAAAAGTCCTTGACAGGATGTCAGAATTATATAGTGGCTTTTATTACCTTTAGGTTTAGTAACCGGCGTGACAAGAGCCAGACACTTCCCAAAATTGAAGGGGCACTCACAGTGCACATGCTTTTCCCTTACAGCCTTAATCTGTTGGCAGGGCAATCACTGTTAAAACGCGCCAAATCATCTTTAAATAACTGTAGTAAATTAAGGATGAAAACCAAAGTAGTTCACTACTGGATTTTTTTTTTTTCTAATTGCACATTTACCTTATATTTATTGTTCTTTCACTCAAAACACTAGGATCACAAGTCTTTCTGAGCTTTAAAATATCTCACCGATTTTTCACTTACGCTCTTCAGGCCTGGGTCATATTACATGGCACAAACATTTAATGACACAAATATTACTTGTCATGAAGAAATATTTCCAGAAGAAAAGCTACTGTGAGAATCCATCTAACAATATGAGTAATGCGAGACACAGTGACACCGTTCCTTTGAGGCTTTTTTCTGTATTATTGGCTTTCCCAACTGGCTTTTAACAGCATGATGAACCACTTACTGATTATGAGCGATCTCATCAGCACTCACAATGTCCTTGAGACTCAGCACTATGTCTCCTTTGAAACACTTCTATCAATAAGCAAGGATCACATGGTAATTATCAAAGGCATCAGAGGTAATTCAAACTATTTTGTAGCTTATTACAAGTACTTTTGATATACTGCATCCTTTCCTGGGTGCAGATGACCCAGATGTGTTCTAAACAGCTTCAAATTTAACACCTCTGACCTATGCAAGGCTTGTTCATAATGCAAAGCAGGATATCTCTTGCTTTTGTACAGCTTATATATTCCTAGAGAGAACTTACCCCATCACCAACAACAGCTGAAGTTAGAGCAGTAAATAGCTTTTCTTTAAATTTCTATATAAGGAGCCTGTTTGCAAGCCACATTATTTCAATGTTGGGTTGGTATTCCAACAGGGTTATCTCAGTTTCTCTGAGGGATGACTGTGCACTTGAGAAAAGGATCGTAATGTTCTCTGTAACTGTATAGCCATAGACAAATGACTTTCACAGCAGCCCACCAACATGTCATAGTCATGACTACTGTTAGGACTCAGGTTGATTCTCTGCAACAGACTTAGACTTAAAACATTAATTGTTAATTAATAGAAAATGAAATAGGCAACTTTCTAGTGAAAGCTGCATGGAAACCAATGCAGTACCAATAAGATATTGGATAAATCATGTACATTTTTAGACAACATTAAACAGGCTGAATTTTAAGCATTAACTACAAGGAGAAATTTCCAAACATCATTACCATTCCTACTAAACTACCAATTCTCCCAAAAGACTTAAAATACATACTGTATGCTTTATTTGAAAAACAGCATCTTTCAAATTAAATGTTTTTTGTTATTTCACAGGCCAGAAATTACTTTAACTCTACAGACTGTTCACCATCAGAAGGTAAGCTGTAGTGGGACCACCTTTCTCTCTTTTTCAGTGACTTATTTGCATTCACCAAAAAATGCTTGTCTAGGCTGTACGATCATCTCTCAGCAGCAAAACATTCCTCTCCTCTAACAAATTCCAGGTGCTAGTTTTCAAGAAGAGGAGATGGAGTTTAAGCCCTTATCAACCTCCATCTCCCGAGTTCCTCACATCATCCTTTGCTCATCATCTCCTCCCTTCACTGCCACAGTCCTGGCAGCTCACCCCTTCCCAGCTGCTTTGCAGGCAGCAGGGAGAAGCTGTAAAGCCACACCACAGGCATGTGCGCGCACCTCCCCTGACCCTGAAGCTTTGGCACGTCGCACTGCCTCCAGCACAGGACCCACACGGGCCCACCGTGTGACCAAACATGATGGTGGGGCCCAGCCAAGTCCATCATGTGACAATTATACCTGTCCCTGCTCGCAGAGATTAAAAAAAGATGAAATCTCTTCCAAAGTAGGTCCTGAACACGTTGTTTGCTATCTGCATCTTCATTGATGATGCGACACATTTGTCACGCAGTCCAAGGTGGAGAAGCAGAACCATATGCTCTGTGGTCATTAGTAAACCCATAGCACTTGTCCAAAAGAAAAAAATGCTATGTGTGACAAAAACTAACACATTTCTCCCAAGTAGCCTCATTTACACTCCTGCACTGTGTATGGGAAAAACACCTGATAAATAAAACACCTTTTTATGAGCCCAGACCCATTTTGAACGGATGTTCCTCACCCAGCACTGGGTGCAAGGGGGACACACAGGAAGGCTGTTGCAGAAAGGCACCACAGCAGCAAACCATTTGGAATAATTTAATAACCTCCAGCCCAACACATCCCTTTTCTCATACACAGATACATCTATTTCAGTGTCCTCAGATTGATGCCTTCACATTTACAGACTGAGGAACCTCTGCACTGTCATCATGCACTGCTTTAAGCAGCAGAGGCATTTAAAGCAGGGATAAACATTACAGAACAGCTAAGCTGCACCATCCTGTTACTGTTATTTGTTTTCTCAATATGTTTCCCAAGGGATAGAAGCACACTCCACAGTGTACAAACAGCATCACACCATTATCTTCAAAGCATGAAAAAGATACCAAAGTGAAACACAACTCAAAGGATGACCTTTATGTGCTATTATCTGCAGTGCAGTAATTAATTTTATCTGCTATGCACAAATGAAAAGTGGCTTTGCAAAATACATGAATGACTGAATGAATAAATGAATAAATAAATAAATAAATTGAAACCCCCAGAAGCCTTTTGCAACCCATCCCCCTTTGTTCCGCTTTGTGAAGCTGTACGCAGGGGGCAAAAATGAGACACAATGGCTAGCAACCCTACATCTGTGCTTTGAAGCGGTCACTTGTTCACTTTGAAGTGTTACAAAGAATATTTTGGCTTCAGATGCCAAGAAAACCTTCCAGCAAGCAGGACTTGATTCCACCTGTCATCTAATATCAGAGAGAAAAAAGAACCCTGCTGGTGTCGTTCATGCTTTCGGATGCAAGCAAAAACTTGCTGGCCCAGGGCAGACCACGTTGTATTGCCTGGGTAAGGGTAGGCTTGGTCTACCTGTGGGTGACAGGTCTGGGTTGTAATGGAATAAACTGGGAAGTCGGGGAAGAAAATTCTGCAAAACTATTGTAAGGTTTCAAGCAGACAGCTGAGGCAGATCAAACAACTGCTTAAACTGTTGAGTTTCTAACAAGGCAAACGACACTGCTATGTGCCACACAGCCTATTCATTCTTAAAATAGGTCTTCACAGGCAGATGTCTGAGAAAACCCAAACTGGCATTCTTGCATGTATTTTAAAGAGTGTTTTCATATCCGTCTTCCCTAAGTTTTAGCAACAGACATGCTCCTGACCTTAATCCAACGGTATCAGGCCTTGTATTTCTGAACACAAGTCATAGAGAGGAGTTAAGCAGAGCCAAGATATACACTTGGCTTTGGCTTTGAAAATACCCTTGACTCTGCCCCCTGATTAGTACTAGCCATCAACATTTGAAAATAGTTTTAAGGTAATTTTCCATGAAATAATTACAGAAACTCAGAGATATTTTTTTTTCCGTCAGAAATATACATACATTTTCATTTGTTAGATGTATGCAAACTCAGTGTTACCTCCCCTTTCACCTTTCCAGTAAAATGAGTATCATATGGAGATTGAGCTTTCCCAAAGAAAGGGGTGGTTCGCTTCAAAATGTCATTTTAACTTTTGTAATGACATAACAACTCTGACTGAGGTCACTTTTCAGCTTCCTTCTGCTGCTCTGTGCTTTGATAGGAGTGAGACACCGTGAAGTGTTCTGGGCACGCTCAAGTCCTCTCTACTTTTCTGAACTGCAAGGGAATTATTTTTAATCCAAGGGCTCAGCCGTGCAGTGTATGTGGTGCTAACTCCACATTCTGAATTCATTGCAAAACTTTGGGGATCCGGTTTTTGGGATTGTCTGCACATTAGGTCAATGGCCCCTGTCAATATCTAATTTGCACTGATCACTCAATCATGTAAAGCTGTATGATAATTAGGCCAATAACTGAAACATACTGTAGGGAGATTTAAGCTTTGCAAAGCTGACAAAGATTACTCAAGTATCAAACAAAAGAACGAAATAGCACATTTCAATGGGATGATTAATTGTATGAACAATTTATTTTTAAACGATAATGAATTTTTTTTCATGCTTAATTGAAAAAATAAGATAAACGCAAGAACAGAGAAAGCTCTTTACTCCTCCACTGCCACAAACAGTGACAATTCCTAAAGCCAGAAGTGCCATAGCAAATTTCTAATAGAATAGCACAATCACTCATTACTTTATAGAAAGTCTTTCAGTACTTTGGAGCTTTTTTCCTTTAAATTTCAGAATCATGAAAGTTCATTACAATTTGAGGTTTTCTTAAAAAAAAAAAACAACTAATAAATGTGTAGTCTTCATGTTCGTGATGAAAAGCTTGAAAACGCCACATAAAGAAGAGGGGTAGAAAGAAGTTGCAAAAAAACCCCCAAAAAACCTGTAAGCATATTATTTTCACTACAAAATATGATTTCATATGTTTGAGATTTATTTTATATTTTTAAACAAAGTATATAAAAATAGGTTTTGGGTATCTTTTCATTGTTTATAAATCTTCAAGCATTTAAGCACTGTGTAGTCATGACTCCCCTTACTTTGCAGGTGGAGAAGCAGAGGCATAAAATGGTTTGAGACCCAGGGTTCAGAAATGTTCATTAACTTTGATTTCTTCCACATTGTGTAACTCAAAATGAGCTACTCTGGACTGTATTTTGAGATTTTGAATATTATTGCTCTCATTGATGTTTCTGGAGATTTCTCAATACAGAAAAAAATAAAGGTGTTACCAGGACTTTTTCTTTTTTTTTTTTAAGAGGCCTGTAACTTTGAAATTGACTCCATATGTTGTCCCAGAAATCCCTGAATTGTTGAAGTATGCTGCAGACGTGTTTCAAAGCTCACCTCTTTTGAAGGAACTTGCTGATTTTATGTGTTATGCCTTCCAAATGACATTATGTGCAGGTGTATCTGTAGCCTGATCCACGTATTATTCTTGACGTTAAAATCTATTGAGAATTCTCACATTCCTGGGAGAATAAGCATCACTTTATCCTGCAAGTGATCTCAGGGATTACAGTAAGAGTTTTAAAGGATAAGAGACATTACTCAACTCGAGTAAAGGAAGAAAAATCTGGTCAAACTTAAATATGAGGCTTTCAAGGAGTTTACAAGTCTTAAAAGGATTACCAGGTTAAATAAAGCTGTATTTGGAAAACTTCTGTTATACTCTATGCAGGAAAACATGGCTTATACCCCAACAGTGGGGTTGTGCTAACATCAAGAATCTCACTGTTAATAGGCCTCAGCTGTATTTTAACCTCATTTTGTTTTGTTAGTTCAAGTTTGTATTTTGCAGTTTTAAATGAACCCATTGTGTAATGCTGTCACTTCTTTTCTACCAGCATGTAGACACAAAGGTGATTGCCTAATTAAACAGTAATGCTACAAGAAGCAAATTAGCACGAAGCCTTTTTAGAAGAAAACTGCATAAAGAAATGATTAATCTGTTAACAAAATAATAGAAGTCAAATGAATCAGCTTACAAAAAGAAATGCATTTCAGCATGATGTCATCCCAAAGATACACTATTTCAAAGAAGTCTTATATTTGTGCAAACAACTTTTACATTATCTGTTTTTAAATTGCTATGAAGCAAATGAGGATTTATCATTTAAAAAGAGATTATTTATTTCCTTTTGCCATCAACAATATGCTGTATCTCTGATGGGCTCCATTAGTTTGGAGTCTGGTTTTATTTGTACTGGAGCAAGAAAATACCTAATGTATTTTGCTTTTATAATCAGTTTCTGTCATTGCCAGTAGATGTTTATTGCAGCTAGTCAGCCCTGAGGGAGATTTACCTATTGATTATTGGATTTTACCCAGCATAATAATTTACCACTAATTTTTATTTTGATAATAGGGTCAAACTGGAGGTAAAATATTTCTTGGATGGAAAAAAGACAATGAGATGAAACAGGATCTTTTCAAGAAATACCATGTAACGTACTTTTCTTGAAATGTACACTTCTACTGGCTCCAAACGTATTGTTCAATTATTTAAAAAATCAATTTATTAATTAAAGTAGCACTTATCAGTTTTAATACATTTGAATACATCTTTCTTCATTCACAGAACTCTGGGTACGAGAAACTGAACTTTAATTGGGAGCTCAGGCTTAACAAAATCAATATGCAGCAGGTTCTGCAATCTGTCCACGTCTCTTTAGACAACATGGTCTTTCCACTGCTGTGTTCGAGGCAGGACTGAACATCATAACTCCAGAATGACAAAGAAATTGAGAGAAGAGCAAATGGCTAAATCAAGTTAATTTTCTTGTTGAAATTAAAGTGTGAAGGCAGGTATTTAAGTGCTAATACACTGCAGAATTAAAGCCTCTCTGTATCTTTCTGCTTTATAACGATATGTTTCTACAGAAAAGTTTTATTTATTGGAATTTTTTTTCAGGAATTACTTGCTATCATTCACCCTTCAGGTGACTATATCATGTCATAAACTTTGTCATGTATAAAATAATTTTTTCTAGCTTTCAAATTGCTTCATAAAAACTTTAAACATACTGTGACAGAAATAGAAAATAGTATTATGTCATTGACAGCATCTCTTCATCTTTGACTTCCCTATGAGGACTTGAAAACTGCTTATTTTCATGCAAAGTAGAAAGCAACTTAAACCACTTGGAAAATATTTTTATATACTTTTCACTGCAGGCTGAAGAGAGACAGTGTCAGAGGTGAGAGAAAATTTCATTGCATAAAAACAATTCTGAACGTTTTGGAGTTGATAACATGAAGGAAATAAAAATTTGTACTACACAGCTTTCAAATGATAGTTGATGTTAGGCTTTGCTGAACACTGCAGCACAAGAACCGGTAAATACCTGGAAACAAGTACTGATCTTAAATTTCATTTATCTCTAGACTAGATGGTGTCTACAAATAGTGTCTACAACCAGTAGTATTATCAGCAGCAGATGAAGATATCCTGTCAAAACTGAAATCAGTTTATAACAGTATGCATTCTTATATTTTAAAATATTCCCAATACTCTTAAAAAATAACCAAGGAAACAACAGATTATTTTCACTGAGGTTATGTGATAACAAATAATTAATTTGGAAACATTTTGATATTTCCTTGGTTTGAGGCATCAGTGGCCACAGAGAAAAATATATCCTTTCAAACAAGTCATTAATTTTAAGAAGAACTGATACATGATTGACTAATCATAAAGTTTCTATCCTACTGTGTGGCAAACAGCAGTATTTAATTTTCCACCACGGTTTAGTGATCAACGTGAATAATTATGCATAATATGTAGTAAACCAACATATTTTCTCCACAATCCTCATCACTTATTGTATTTTCTTATTTCACAATGTTGGTACTGCAAAGGTTTCAAGAATTCTGTTCTTGAGCTATGCTAGGGTTGCGTTTGTGATCTGCTCGATTTGCATGCTGCCCTACATCTGACAGTCATTTCTAAATGACTGAGAAATTTCCTCTGCACAAGCTCCAGTAAGCCTTGTGACAACTACTGCTATCTCTGCAGATGCATGAAAACTGCTGTCTTACTCATTTTTGAAAATGTAAAGCCTCTCTTTTTGTACTTTGACTCACCAATGTGTTGTTGACACCATGGTAGCACTGAATACAAATACGAACAGATTGACTAAAAATATATTTATAATACCAAAATGTAGACTTAAATCATTTTAGATGTTCTTTCTTCCATCCCTCATGTCCAACAGACCTGAGATTCTGCACCCTATAAAGGTGGTATTCAGCTATGTAATCTGCCTACAGTTATTTTGGAATTTTTTTTTTATTTATCATTTCATATTTAAGTAATTTGTTCATAAATTTGAAGAAGAAATTTAGGCTCTTTTAGGGTTTCATTAAGTTACTGCGTAGATCTAATTATGCAATACCTAACTTTGTATTTACTCCAAATTAAATAGACACCGCTCAACTTCAAACAGCAGGGTGATTTGGGGAAGAGAAAGAACTGCCAGCTAAAAGAAAAAAAAAAACCTCAAAATTCCAATTTGGGGCACAAACATCTATAGTTTCTTCAGAATTAACCGTCTCTTTTTTGTTAGGTCATTCAGCCTCCAAACTGGAGTCCCAGTCTGGAAATGAGGGAATTGTTTAGCAGCAGTCTTTCACCTCCGTTCTCCTCTAAAACTTACATTCAGTCCTTACCCTTCGGGGTGCCCATTTCGCTTACCATTTTGGCACCCTCTTTACAGCATCTTCTTAGTGACTCAGAACAAATCAGCACCAGCGTACAAATTATCTCCCCATACTCCTGCACATGGCCTGCTGAGACTGGATGAAAATTTCTTGAGAGCGCTGGCGAAGGAAGAAACACCCAGATTTTGCTAGAAAGAGTTGTTTTGCCCCTTTGTTTCACAGCCCTATCACATTTTGGAGCAAATCACTGCATCTTTTCAATAAATTGTAATAGCACAGCTAAGGTGGCACAGAATTACTGTCCACACAGTCACTAGTGACCCTCTCCAGGAGTTCAGTCCCTTGCTCTCCATCACCCTACTGGCATAATAAGTGGAAGTTTCATGTGTAAAGCCACACCTGTGATCTCTATATCAGGTATATAATTCAACCTTGGGAAAACACAGAAGGAGAGCCTCTCTTCCTTAAAGCTTTGTAGCTGATTTTTACCAGAAACATTCTTCTCAGGCTGCATTTTACCCTGAAGAGGAGGTTTGATCAACACTTACATTGCCTCAGGTTGTTCTACAAAGGTTTGATAGATTGAGCCTTCCAATTGCTCATAGGACAAATGAATGAGAAAATGTGTCCCTTACAATTGAAGAGAAGGGGTTTTTTTCTCAGAAAGAAATTGAAGAATGGATATCATAAAATATTGGAGGTATGGTCTCCCAAAGTCCCAAAACCTCTAGGCATATTTTGTTTAACACTGGACAAAAGCAAAGATGAACTGTGTTTCAGAGACCTAAAGCCTTATTTGCAACAAAATGCTACTAGCAAGTTTCATGAAGAGGAGGACATGGAGGAGGGTAATGATAAGAAGGTCATGCAGTCATCTAGTTTTTCTATCACACATCTTGATGGTTTAGATCATATCAAAGATTTTATTCTTAACAATCATCTCGCTCTGTCTGCCATGATCTCGCTATCATGGACTGTTCAGTCTTTTCTGCGTACCACAAAAAGAGATAACCACAAAAAAGCAGCAGATGCAAAGACATTTAAACCTTAAAAGCCCCAAAGGTAAAAGGGAACAAAGAAGATATTTAGTCATGCAGAAGCCTGCCTAAAGTTCATTCTTTTAAGTAACACAGAAAAAAATGCTGTTCCTTCAGAGGACAATAAAATTTCTTAAGAGAGCTTGAAGAGAAAAAAAATATTATAATACTACTGAGAAGTGCAGAGGTTGAGAAACAGGAGAATTCAATCTCTGGAAATTACAATTAATTAGCAAGAGATCTGATGGCATTTTTAAAGCTTTTTAATGTTACCTCTAATGTCATATTTCTGAACTGCAGGGTGATGTAACTTTCACTCAGCTCACACTTTTGGGGCTTGCAAGTGCATCAGCTAGATCCTTCCCTTTAAACAGATAAGCAAAATACCCTCAAAAGTGGCATTCTGAGGAATAAGCCATGGGAATGGTCACCAGCTCTTACCAAGCCTTTGTATCCCAGGTTGCTAATATTTCAAAGTTTTCTGAATATCAAACAGATCCCATTTCTTTCCTACAGCCTTTTTTTCAGCACAAACCCAGCTGTGGTAACTACCTCTGAGATGAAGTCCTGGTGAAGATGAGACTATGGTAGTTTTAAAAACATTTTAGGACTTCCAGGCTCCACCCTAATCTATCCTTTGATCTGTTATTGTATCCGAGAGGTATAAAAACCCCTTATGTTCACTGGGATTTTGCATCATCTTAGCTAAAGGAAGAGTGCAGCTTTCATCCTATGGTGAACGTGCCCAGAGAGAGTTCAGAAAAAAGTGTCTTTGTTAACAGAACTGAGACCATCTGGGCAGCGGCTGTCCTTAAATACATCGTCCTCTACACACAGTGTTAAAAATATCAGGAGAATAAGGCCTCTCTGTAGAAAAAAATAAAAAGAAAGAAAAAGAAGAAAAAAAAGGTTTAAATGAAAACTTTGAGAATAAGAAGCTAGCAAAAATAGGCAGAAGAGGTTTGAGTGGAATTTCAGTGGATTTTTTTCTTCCTTACCACTGCATGCCATGTCCTTTGAGAAATGCTAATCTACGCTCCCTGGGCAGGGCAGTCGGAGCTTCCCTTTACAACATGAATGCAACCGGTCTCTAATTCCAGTTTTTAGACATCTATTGAGGGAGAAAAACAAAGAGTAAGGAAGAAGAGGGGTGGCAAATGTACTAGGAGGCAGAGGAGAGAAATTGTGCATGTATGTGTGTGGGAGAGCAGAATGAGTTCAGAAGAAAAAAATCAGCTTTAAATCTCCTTTCTGCCTTAGCCCAGATGTCTTTGCATCATCAGATTTTGGTCCAGCATCGAACACCAAGACTCATTTTCTGTTGGAAAGCTAATTTATAAGCTTCATTTAAGAATGAACTTCCTTTAGCAGAAACTATGTAACATAGAACTGAATCAGAAATTGCTTCTTCTGTAGGTAGTAGTTAGGTTCAGGAAACTGAAAGGAGATTAGGATTTGAAATCCAAAAAAACCTGAGAAAATAGAAGAAGAAGGAGAGAGGAGGCCGACAGGGTAATTGAAAATACGTAACAGCATATATAAAATACCATATAACAATATATTCAAAGTACCAGAAAGAACCTGCCTGAGCCATTTCTCTTTTTCCTGCTATACTCTAGCCATTAGCAAATATTAAGGGAGAGATACATTGCAAAAAATCACTAAAATTTTATTATGGAAAGGCATCTGAGTCTTATGATTGGTAAATGATATTTTATGAAATTATGAATTACTGCATCACTGTTACCCTTCCTAAGGGCTGCAGAATAATCACAGTGTGCATAAACAGCCTAGCAAAAACACCCATGAGAGTTATGGCCATAAAACACTTTTACTTTGTTGCAGTATATTTAAATTTAAAAGATACAGTTTAATTAATGATTATGACAAGGAACTGAGGAACATGAGAAAGGTGACTGCTGACTGTGGTTTAGGTGCATTAATTTTGAAATAAGCCTGATACCAAAAAAAAAAAAGAAAAAAGCATTACTCTGCCTGGATAAATAAATTAAATCATTCATCATTTTTAGTCCTCAGTTGTGAAAAAGATTACTTCATTCCAAAAAAATGAGGCTAAAATTGGCAGATAAAAAAATTATCTTTCAGGAGAAGCAGTCTTCTAAATTAGATTGCCCCTTTATGAGTAAGCAGAAAAGATTACTATGAGACTAAGCAGATCTACAGAAAAAGGCCTGGAAAAACACACCTTCACTGCAGGAAGAGTCTTAAAGACAGCAGCTAATGACTTCTGCTCTTTTAAGAGAGCTTCACATTCTGGAATTCAAGGAACTGGTTGTGGAGTCCTAGTACGTTGAAAAAAATGCAAGTGAGAAAATAGCAAACCTGGTAGCAAAAGGAAAATGTGTTGCATGGATGTTTCCAAAGATTTCAGAGAAAGGAAGTATAAAATATTAGTCCTGCAACAACTACCAGCTCTAGGGCTTTTGTTAATATTTGACAATGAATGGATCTGACCCTAAAACTGCTTTTTAAGAACAACATCAAACTGAGAAAAGCATAGAAGCACCTTACCGTCTATTCACTACCTACATGGGGGTAGAAAAAAGGGCTTAGACCCATGACCTCCTAGGGTTAGCAGAAAGTTTCCTCAAGAGTCCATAACCATCTAGACAAAAATCTAACCTCAGCAAATGGTGGGCTTGCTCGTAGCAACATTGTACTGGAACTCATTTGTTGAGCTACAATTTTATTTTTAAAAAAAGACAAGGGGAAGAGACACAGAAAAGAAAGGCAAAACACTGGATGCTTTCCATTTCTCGAAGTTAAGATCCAAATGTAACATCAAAATGATGCTAATATTACACAAGCTTGCTGCACTGCACCAAACTCGCAGAACATACTGCACTACTTAAAACACTGCCACACTCTCTCTAGAAGCAGGCTGACATAAAAGAGCCTTCTAAGTTATTTCTAGCATTAAGCTGTTCATCAGTCAGAGAAGGCATTCATTTAATCATCTTAAAAGAGTGTAATATATTGCTGTGCTATCCATTCATTGTTATGTATCCAACATTACAGTGGTATGTAAAACTAAAATCCAAAATAATTGTGCTTTTCCACTGCACAGAAGGTTCCTTTTGTGAGCAAAAAGACAGCGTTTCTTCACCTGCATCATTGACGTTAGGCCCACAAGGACTTTCTATTATAGAGGACCATGCAGCTTTACAGCAAGACACAGGATCAGCTGGGCAATAAATAGGATAAATGTTACGTTACACTGCAGGAACAAAAGAAAAAAAATGTGTTGAAATATTTATAATACATATATCAATCTTTGTACAGTTAAAACATTGAAATCTTTTTAATTCTAGATGAGAGCATTAGTAACAGAACTCAGGGAGAAGCTTCTTCAGAGGAGAAATATACAATATTTGCCTCCCCCACCAGTGTAGATTTTATCAACCATGATAATCCCAGTGTCTAATTTTCAAATCTCAATCCAACATACTGGCAGAGGATTTGGGACATCAAGCAGGTCTAGTTCCATGCCACATACACACCCTACATTCCATCTTTGGGTTATTACAGCTTGGGTCTGCCCATCTGCCCTTGGGTCTGCCCATTTGCCCTTATGTTTAGATTGCACTGGTGTCCTCCATATCCCTAATACAGGACATATGCAGATCATCAGGCAGATTTTACGCATTAGCTGGCTAATTAACACCTCTCGAAAAAGCCCAGAGACTTCGGTTAGATTAACATCTACCTGCTGGGCACTAATACACATGTCCGAGCATTGGCAAACTTTTCTTCAGAATATCAAAATGGTGCAGCTGTTTCTTACAAGGTTTTAGCTAGGTCTGTGTAGCCTTGTTTTAGGAAGGAAGAGCATCACCCAAAGGATGCAAGGCAAGCTGCACAAGCTGGTTTCAGGGCCAGAGGCCGTCTCCTGTCTAATTTTATTTACGAGTAAAGACATAACCAAGCAATTCAACCTACAAAGAGACTGAGCAGTCACTTGTTACGTGTAGAGAACAGGAGAGTTTGACATGTGGACAATGTCTAAGACTCTTGCAATGGCAAGGAGCCAGTCAGCTAGAAATACCAAGATGATTTCAGCTGGTGATCTGTCATCCATGCTGCAGGAAAAAGTGAAAAAATCCCCAAGGTCTGTGTCTGTCAGAGCTGGGGTTCCTAGCTTGTGCACCCTCAGTCTTTATATGGACATATAAATCTTCTCATAATGTTCTGCTTAGGGTAACCCTGTAAGAAGATTTTTTTCCTTCAAACAAAACCCTTCCAGTTTCCTGTTTTCCTTACTAACAACCAAGAGTCTGTCAAGAATCACAGACACCCTCAGGAAAAGTAATGCAGACCATGGCAGATCTGCTTGAAGCACTGATTTTTCCACAGACTACCATAAATCTCCATTTTAAGATTTAAAACTGATGACAGATGCCAGGCCAGATCGCTCTCCCTCAGGTGCACTGGGCAAGTGCCAGGGTCAGACAATGCTGTTCTAGAAACTGGACGAGGAGCATGACCTAATTCTAGGACATGTACTCTTCTTGTGCCAGAAGTACCTCCAGTGGTATTACTAGCTGTGTCCCATATGGCCTATTTCTGTTCTCATTTTGATACAAAAACACTGCTCATTACCAATACCCCACCACCAATCCAGTGGTTTTACTGGTTCTATGACTTTTACCAGACGCATCTCAGTCAGGAAATCTAAATCTCAAATAAAATTGAATAACCTGCATAGCACTAATGAGGTTATTATACCTAAGCCAAATTTGTTGTTAGTGATTTTCCATAACTAAGGAAAATAAATGCCTTTCCTCCTTTGATGGTACACTGAATTTTTCTGCTTATAAATCCTTGGCATAGAGTGTACATGGACATTGGAAGTGTTCCACAGACTCTTCCACGGCAATGAACTTGCACTGATAAAAGCCCTTTGAGCAGTTAGGGAAAGGGAAGTATACTGAAGATCTGAACATACCGTACAACAGTGAAAAAGAATAGGGTGGATAACAAACCATAGAAAGGTAAGATATTAAAGTAAGAGGGAAGGAAAAACGGGTGAAGAAAATGAGAATGCCATGCTGTAGTTGTACTGAGGAATCTGCAAGCCTTAAATATGTGTCACTCAGGAGAGGAGAGGAGAAATAAGTCAAAAATACATTATGTATCTACAGGCAGGGTATTTTTATATTTAAAACCATCTGTCTTACAAAAGTTCAGGTCGCATCATTCAGTTAGATAATTATAAGCCCTTCCAAAGACCCAGTTTTAGTAGAAAATGCTAACTTGATATGAGTTCCTGGCCTGAAATAGCTGTAGGCTTTGCTAAGGCATGACGGAGGGAAAATGGATGTGATCAAAAATCCTTCCAGCGTCAGAAATTCCTGTTCTCTAAGGGAAGGTAAAGTTGTGATTGTAAGGCTGCTCCAAGTCACTGGGACCCCAATAGCCCTGGGATCCGTGATTCAGAGTGCCACAGGCAAGACAGAGTGAACATCATCCCACAGTGGATTTGGATACTGGGGTTTATTTAACAACCAGTGAGACAAGAGTTTTACTCTACTTGATTATGAGGCACCCATTCTTTCACTGCCCCCAGTACCGTAGTTACTAGATCTTGCCATCCCTTTCCAGCAGGGAAGTCACTGCTGGCTCAAGACAGTCAGGAAGAAAGTCAAGTCGGGTCCTGCTATGTCGCTGCTCACCATGACCCATCTTGGTTGTTACAGGTCAAGGTCCCTGGGCATCCCCTGGCATTCATCTCCACTCATGTCTTTGGTGAAATCTTTGGTCTCCAGGATCACTTCCAGGATCTTTCTTCCAACCAAGATCTTCACCTTCGTCTTTCCAGGCTCCCTTCTTTTTTCAGAGACTGCTTCTTCTTTTCAGAAACCCTTCTTATTGACATCAGATCTTCTGTCCAACATCCCAAGCCCCCAGTTTTCCTGATCTAAATTGTCTACGTGCGGATGCACAATGTGTGATCAGCCTCCTAATTGCTGTTTCTGGCTCATGTCTCTTTTAATTGGAGAAGTGAGGACATGACACTTTTGTTTAGTCCAGGTGTTACCAAAGTTTACAAGCAACTTGTACTGGTTGCAGCTAGCAAGTAGCAGGCTTCTGCTCAGCAGTTCAGCTTGGGACACTCACCCACACATACACATGCATCCAATTATCTGCTGCCTTGTGGCATTCACAATTCAATCCATTTTTTCACCTACGACAGTTACTCTACCTCATATCAGGCAATGTCACCTAAAAACTAGAAACACTGTATTTTGTAGCTACAATACACATCTGAGAGTGTGCAAATGCCAGTTCCTGCTCCAAAGACTCATTTCAATAATATTAGACGAACATTTCTCAGCTGTGTCAGGGACCACAGTAGTTCCTTCTCCCTTCCTGTGCTCACTCAAGGCAGTGAGCTTGCTTTACATGGAGGTATGAAGTGAGAAAGCAGAGAGGCTTCCTTCCTCCTTACTGAGCCATGCCTACCAACTGGTACTGAGCACTTTCCTGGGAGGTGGAAGATTTGCCTCATTAGGAAACTGAACCAACATTTGCTACTTGCTGCCTGAGCACTTCACCTGGCGAGCCTCACTGCAAAGTGTTCTCCTACTACCTCCCACACCCTCCCACTCCCACCAGCTGCCTTTTTGTTCCCGGACCTCTTGGCATGGTCCCTAACCTTCCCCACACATTCTCATGTTGTCTGTCCTATACCAGATTGCTTCGGTTTCCTCCTCCTTCTCTTCCCCATGACCAGTTTCAGAGTGTAAGTTAGTACTGTGAGCAGAGGTTGGCAGCCTGGGCTCCTTTTTTGCATAACACTACCCTCCCCATATCTAATTCTAGTACCCTCCAACCACCAAGAGTTTGCGGCTTTGGTCCCAGAGGCATCAAGAAACCAGTTTTTGTCTCAGGCTTCTCCAACTCTGTTTTGAACAGCAGCAGGAGGTACGAACACATTGTGCTCAGTGTGTTCAGTCCATGCTAGCAGTGCTCCAGAGGGTTAAGGAGAGGAAGCTCCTCTTTGGATCCAAATGAGGCTTAAGTGCAAGCTAGTCGACCACATCAAGAATGAAAGAGCCTGTATATTCACAGAAATCAGATTCCAGGTGCCCAAGAAATTTTACAATCAATGAGAGCAGCACTCATGCTGCTTTTCCAGGATTAGGGAGCAGATGAACAGCAGTTTCCACATCACAACTTTGTGTACTGGCTTCTGAATTCTGCTTGAGACACATTTAGATTTTGACATCCTCCTTTTGGGTCCGGCCTTTTCTATTTCAGTCAGATTCCTCGAATGTGCTTGGTACCATCATTAAAAAGTCTCAGCCACAAAGCCAATGACTGATGTGATCAAACAAGGCATCCATATGACTTGCCAGATATAATACTGTTATACACCCCTCACTTTAACACAGATGCCAGAAGGAGTCTGGCTTTCTCGTTTGCAGTAACATGGGAGAGACATGCAGCAGACAGTCAGTTTACAGAGGCTAGGGCAATAATAGGAGGTTGCTACCCATTATGATACAGTGACACGTAGCGCCGTCGGGGAAGATAAAAGGAGTATTCAAGATTCAAAAGGGTCATGAAAGAAAGGGTTTTCTGTTTGGAAATAAAGGCTAAAAAGAAGTTCTTACAGACTCTCATATATCTTTTTCTTTTAAAAGATTCTGAACTGGTAGAATAATGTTGCTGTATCCACTGCCACTGTTCCCAGAAGCAATAGGCTCAGCGAGAAAACAATTCATGCTCAATCCTTCCCAAAGCAAGGCAACCCTGATAGACTACCAAGAACCTGTCAGATCTTCTCATGGAGGCCAGTCATTTAAACATCGTCCTAATTGTAAAATGGGCAGTCAGGTCAGTGAGCGCAATCAATTTTCTCAGAGAACAATGAGCACTAATTGGATACTTATACTTGATTGTGCAGCTCAAAGACTGCCCAAATGTGTCCTGCCTCAAAATGCTCTGTCAAGGAGTCAAAAAATACACCAGACTATTTTGGAATGTGAACTGGCATCATGAAATGTTCCATCAAGGTTAACGACATGATCTTCTAAGGTGCCAAGGCAAATCAAACACAAGAGTTAAATTTCCTTTTACCTTCAGGGTTGAGAACTAGAATTTTTGTTGCTTGAAATGACAGAGAGCAACACAGCCCCCAGATTCCACTATAATCATCCACTTTTGAGTCAGATATGTAAAGGAATAAAAAACAATGCCACATACATATTACAAAGCCTCAGTGCATACCTTCTATAGATAGTTCAGACACCTTATGCTGTTTTATCATAAATGCTTAAGACATTACATTATTCTGGACTAAAGAATCAATGTCTTGGGAGTGCAGCAGAAATAATAAGCTAGTTACTACACTGAAATTTTGTGTCTATTGTTTATATTTTAAAGGAAAGGGAGGAAATCAGAACTCTCTAAGTCAAAGGCTTTTTGAATGGCAAATTGCCCTAAATATGAATCAGAAAATGTAATGCATATAGTTATTATTACCCTCTCTACCCATATATGTAGTCATATTCTTTTTATAGCTTTTTGGTATCACAGCCTCTGTGTTCCATTTCAGCAAATATCGTGCAAAGGGGCTGCAGAGTAGATCCACTCTGGATTGTGGATCTCACAACTCGGCAATAGTGAGGATTACCCGTAGTTCTGCATTATACCTCTTATATTTTCAGCATCTGCTGAAGACTGACACCAAAAGAAAGACCAGGAGTAACATAAACCATAAACTAGCCAAGTCTTCAGCAGGAAGCAGATCCTTGTAATCTGACAAGACAAAGGGCAAGGTGGTTTTCCACCACAGATAAAGCTATGTGTTGATATGGGAAAATATTAAATATTGATGCTCTGTTGAGTATCAGTATTTTTATTACCACAACAGCATCAAAGTCAACATCAAGAGCCCAGGTCCCTATCTTACCACATTCAGTTCAAAGATCCCTATTATGAAGTTAAAGCCCTCAAGATCTCAAAGTGCCACAACAGACCAAACAATGGAGATAATAATTTGATCATATCCTCTACATAGTAGCCATCTGACTTTACTCAATCTTGTAAGATATAGAACACAGCACCTGCATCAGATCTCACATTGATGCTGCAATTGCATATTATACAGAGAGGTAACAAAGGACAGACTAATACTGAGCAACATCTTCCTCCGGAGGAATAATCTTGATTAATTCTGTGCCAAGAAGTCACAACAGATGACAGTTTTAGCACTGACCTTTAATACAAGTTACCTCACAGTAGGAGAAATAGAATTGTTCAGCCTATAACCATTACACAACCAGTAACAACTATACAATATTTGTGTAATCACTAGGCTTAAACCGCCTAACACAAATCTAAGCAAACATTTTTCCTTTCCTTACAAGTGATTTCAAAGGTCATCTGCTCTGCCTAAAGGTCATGTGGAATGATGGATGCAAAAAACTTTTCCATTCCTGACACAGTATCCTCCTAAAGCAGGAGTGTATAGAGAAGGTATAAGAGGATGGAGAGGAGGAAAGGGAAGAAAATGAATTTTAAAAAATCTCAATAGTGTTATAGTCCCATCATCTTGTCTTCTCTCATGTATATGTTGAAGTTCTCTTGTTTCTTCTGAAGAGACTGGGAAGTCAATGCACTGACTTTGCTGAGAACAGCATGAAAATTCCCACACAGGAGACAGAGGGATTGCCGAGGCAGAATAGAGAGATCTGCATGTTTGCATTATGGTTAATGAGAACCAACTGCACAGATCATGATAATTCATTCAGCCAATAATGGCTGTTAACTGGGAGAGTTTAAGTACTTGTATACTTCACTTTTCCTGGACAAATCTGTATGATGCAGGCAGATGCATAGCTGAATGCACTAGTTTACTCAGGTGCTGATAACACTAAAGTACAGTAATAAGATTGTAGTTGGTAGTAAGGTTGTAGTTGTGTATCCTACAGTGAAATCTGTGCTTCTACACCCCCTTGTCAGATTTAGGCAAATACTAGTTTGGGGATATCTGTACTTTCTCTGATCATATCTTCCATCTGCAACAAAAAATAACCAAAGCCGGATGTGTGTTACGAAAAGCAAGCAGGCAGCAGGAATCCAGTCTCTCCAACTTGCATATAAGTTTTAAAGCACTGCTTAAGCATCACAACTGAAGTACCAAAGTTGCTGATACAATAAATGGAGTAGGTGCCTTTAAAAGCCCCTGAGAGAGGTCAGGTTTGGCCCCTTGTTACATCAACAAATTGAATACCTTGGTCTGGCTAACTATTGCCTTTTTAACATGGATATGTAAAAGTTGTTTGGCGAACAATTAAAATATGGTGCAAATATAAATTGAATTCAAAGTATTTTTATTAACAGCACAAAGGGATGAAGTTTCATTCTCCTCCCATGTTATTTGTGACTAATTCAACAACCTCCATAACATCAGCATCCTGCGATCCTGAATCAGATACTCAAAGCCAGAATGCAAGGGTTACATTACAAGGAAAAGTGTTTATTGCTGTACACTGATAATTGTATAGCATTCCTGCACTGTCTGTGACTTCAGCAGACTATAAAATAATTTGTAACAAAGTTAGAATTATGTCTAACCATCTATAGCAAAGACGTAAAGACAAGAAGAAGCCTGGAGCAGGAAAAGTGCATTTATAACTTCTTTCATATTTCTTAGTGTTTCTTTTTTTTTTTCCTGCTCTTCTTTGAGGGCAAACAGTGGAATAATTAACATATTGTCTAAGTTAACTCATTTTTGCTAGTTTATATTTTTATCTTCATACAAGAATCTATACTCTCATGTTCTCTAAAAAAAGTACATTTACAGAAACTTGAAGCACCAGATAACTAACATTTTAGCATAAAATTATGAAACACCATTTACAGTAAATTCAGATTTTAATTGCTTCTGGTTATTTTTTGAGTGTGTTTGATGAAAGAGTTTCATATCTGTTTATGTACTTGTGCAGACACGTATGTAGAATGAAAGAAGCTTAAAACAAGTGATACAGGCATCACTCCGCCGTTGTACCAAGCACTGCATTTTGCCTCAGTACAGCTAAATGTAATCTGCTGTTGTTTCGGCTTCAGCGACACATCTTCTGGTGTTGGCAAGAAAAGACATTATTTGAATTAGTGGGACTGATTTTGATTGGAAGCAAAGTCAGTCTTACCAAAGCACATAGTCGCTTTGCCTGTCCAGCCCAAGGGTTGCTCTTGTGCAGGCAACCCGAGGGCTCAGACTGGCAAACAGAATCCACCAAAGAGAAGAGCTAAAATTGATGATTACTTACAGCTGGCAAAGGTCACTGGAAGCAAAGGGCAATACTTTCAGTGACAGCCTAGGTAATTTTGGAGCCTACATCTCATCCTCATACAGCATTTAAGAAGACAGGGCCAGGCTGCTACACACTAAGGTGCCTCAGGCAGCGGGTAGCCTGTATATGCATTCCAGTTGTATCCAGGGACTGAAATCCCATTACTTTCAGCTAGTTCAGACCTGTTATTGGACTGGTCATCATCCCCAGTAACCAGTTACCGCACAATGTCTGAACCCCAGGAAATTCTCAGCTCTGCCGTATGTTACTGGCAAAACTATTTTACTAGATTTTTTTTGTGCTGTTGTAATGAAAGACGTGAATTCCATAGTTGCTCTCTTTCTATTACTGCTTGAATCCCTATGCTGATAATTTATTAGGTTTCTCTGTTTGAAAAACTGCAGGTGGTAATAGAATCTGCAGAAATTTAAGACATGTTCACAGTTTGATGTGGTGGAGTTCATAAAATATAATTACCGTGTGGCCATATGAACACTGTATTATGAAGGTGTGGATGCTAGTCTGCTTTAATGAACTCCCTGCGTACATCTTTTTTAAGCTACAGCTTATATTTTAATCGTGAGAATAGCCTGACATATCTATTATTATTTTTACTTCTATTTTCATATGAAATCTAAAGCAGTGGTGGCATCATTAACTAATGGAGATTCTTGAACCTTGAAAATCTTCTGTTTAAATGAAAACACCATCAAAGAAGATGGTCAGATCAAGAAAGTGAAGCCAGGCAGATTAAAAATAAAAAGTAACTCATTACCAGACAAGGAACATCAGTCCGGCTATCAAGATCCCCCAGTGAACCAAACTAGAAAAGGAGGTTGAATTTTTTAAAGATAGACTCTCCTTTAACTCTAGGTGAGAGAAAGGAGAGGATTTAAGCATACAGAGTAGTAAACTGGATCCTGCATCTATATTTTCTTGTACTGAGAGATTGGAGCTTCTGCAAAGTAGGTGCTGGGTGTCTCCGGCATCTCAAGAAGCCACAGGAAAGCCTGAGCCCCTGCATGGTGCTGCTTCTGGCCGACAGCATGCTCACAGGACCCCAGTTCACACTGCTCGTAATGCAGCCAAAACTACAGCCTTATTTTGAAGCATTAAGAGACCACGAACCCTTTTTTTGATCAAGAAGACAAGAAAGAGACCGGAACTGGAGCGTACCCAAACTAAAGGAAGCTCAAGGGAAAATGTGGTTTCGTTTGCAGGGTGCCATATGGCAGGAAAACGAACACCCCTTCTGGTAGCTAAATTAACTAGGGCTGTGCTGTGATGGGATGCAATTTGACATTTACCTTCTTTTGTTATTTACGGCTGTCAGTTTGGAATACAATGCCCCAAAAGCGGCCTCAGAATATCTCCTGTTCATTTATTTATTTTTATCTAGCTTTTCATTGAGAGATTGCCACAAACCACATGCAAGAAAATAAGATGCATGAGTAATTGTCACTTCTGTATTCTTTTGAAATGAAATACATTTTATTATTCAGCATATCTGTCATCCTCATCTCCTCTCTTAGCTTTAGAAGTTCCAGCTGTAAGTACCTATTGTAAATCATGTGTATAAACTCTGATATTCCCAGCATCTCAGAGTATATATTTTCCATGTGTCTCAGCGCATCCTGCCTCGTTTGGGGCATGAAACATGCAGCAGAGAACCAAGTTGTCTTTTTATTGAATCAAGCCCTTAAAAACAAAAAAAATGGAGATCCATGGTGAAAGGAACTATAAAACTTCCAGCAAAAAATGAAGACTGAGCGATGAATAAATTCATCTCAATAAATTGTGCCTGCAAAGACCAAGTCAAATTCACTATTTTCTCAAAGGCAGTAGTAAATTCTAATATTCCATTTATGTAATATTTTCTCCCAATTCTCCTATGCATTTAAGTCAGACACTTCATACACTGTCAGCATAATATTAGGAAAAAGGAAAAGACACAACTGTACAGATCATCAAGATATGGCAGCCAGCTCCAGTATCTCAGCTCTGTCTATTTACCTTTTTGTTCTAATCTACTTTTTGTAAAGATCCATCCCTAGTTCTGTTGTTGACTGACTGCACAGTTCTCATTTGGGCCGGCAGCTGGCAAGCACAATGTTATTTGTGATGAAAGTGAAAACCAACACACTGGAAAGGCTCGAGCTCTGGTAAATGAAATACCAAATCTATATAAATTGAGCATTGACATCTGTACTCTGGACATCTCTTCCTGACCCTGCCTTGGCATGTCGAGTTCACCAATGTGGATGGAATAGTTTATGTCAAAGAAAAAAGGCCAGATTAGATGATCTAATAGTCATTTTGAGCCTGTCCTGTAACTTCCATTAGGAGAATAAAAAAATGGGTATTCTACCAAGTGAATACACTGTTAGGAGCTATAGTTACCTCATTATCTAACAGGATTTGGCTGAAGAATTGAAGTGTGTATTTAAAGCAGTGGTTTAACTCAGTGATTGCAGAGATACTTTCCTGGAGACCGTGAAGGGCACCCTTTGATACCGGCTGGACTGTTCACTTTGAAAGCAAAGGATGACAATCCTGAAAAATGTTTTACTCCTTAAATTCACACCTCTGAGCAAAACCATCCAACTAGGGTCATATTCACAACCTGGAAGAGGGGGCAGAGTCATGTTAGGGAGCAGGAGCATCTGTAAGGACTCCCTGGTGACTATTGAGCTGCTGGAGAGAAGAAGAGCAGGGAGGGTTTATTGGGCTGCAGCAGCACTGGCTGGAAAGATTTCAAGCCTGCTAACTTGCTAGTGAAATCCACTTGCTATTTTTCAGGAGATCAAGAAAGAAAGGTAGAGGTGGGCAAAATTACTTGAGAAAAACTGCCATTGGAGGGAAAGCTGCTTAGGAAATCTTGTCTTCTCAGAGCAGACTATAGAGCAAGGTAGTTTAGCCACAAGCTGTCTGACAGTTTTGAGGTTATCAGAGGATAAGGAATTCTCCTGGTGGGGAAAAAAGGGTGGTTTGTGGGCTTGCAGAATGTTAAAAGCAAACAAGCAAGCAAAACCACAAGCATAAAACAAACTCATTCCTCAATAGTTCCAGACTGATTAAGAAAGAAACTCCTGTTGTACTGGAGGATGATGTATTATTACATTAATTTGAAAATATATTCTTTAATCCCATTCTTCCATCAAGCTAGACAAGCATCTTCAAGCTTTATATTTGTTCCATATTTGTCTAAAGATGAAGACTGCAAAATTCTGATTAAGTATACAGAAGAATGAACAACAGTTCAAGATGAGAGCAATGAGTGGACGCCCCTTACATCGACCTCCCTGCAACAGCTCTTTTTGTGTTCATCTTAAGATGAAAAATTAACAGGAAAGCTAAAATGAATTCTTGAAGCTTTATATTTTATATCACAAAGCTTCTTTGCAAAATATCCAATCGTTATTCCTCTACTGAACCGTTCCTTTCAGACAAAATAGGAAGTTGCTGAACTATAATTTTAAAAATTATTGTTCATACTACAGCATTTGACACATCTTAGGAAGCAGAGAAATACTGGGCAAAGTGGTGGTGTGTCAGCTGGAGCCTTCTCTTTAAGATGCCTTTAAGATGCCTTGGTGGCTGAGCCCCAGAGTACCACTCTTCACTGTTGGCAATTGGGCACCCTGGTTCCTTTGAAAGGGTTACAGCCTTAGTGGGTTTTTAATCTACAAGCGAAATAAAGGTCTACATTTCACCTGCTATCAGTTCTAGTAGCTGAGAATGGGGAAGTAGAGAAAGACGTCAAGAACCTTGAGAAATCATCTCCTACCCTTGGGAGAAAAGAATAGAGACTGTCTATTAAGAGCAGGATATCTCTTAATGTATAAATCCAGAATTTTCCATACATAAATCAATTGACCTGATTAATCTATGCATCAAATACTTAAATCAAAGAGATTCATACTGACCATTTGTGGACAGGACTGTAACTGTTACCAAGTGCTACCTAAGACACACGTAGACACCAACCTCTGTATGCCCTCAGGACAGCATAGGAGCAGAGATCCATCTGCTTGCAGATTTTGCCATACAAAGGTCCCAGTGATAGCTCTCACTAAACCCCAGTAGGAAATTGAGGTACTGGTGAGGAAGTGGATAATGTAGCTTCAACATTTGCCTCAGTCATAAGATAAGATGCCAAACACTTGCTAAGGAATAGCAATTTTTCAACAAATACAACTTTGTTTTTCCATTTCAGTTTCTATATATTATGGCAGAAAGCAAAAGAAAATCTGTCCCAGCAGAAAAATTATAATGACTATTTTGCAAGTCTCTCTTAAAGGTCAATGGGAGTGAAAGACTGTAGTGCAGCAAGGCTCAAACCTCATTGTAAGAATTTTAGACATCAGAAATCATTGTACATGGCTGGAAAACCTTTGGCTGTAACAATTACGTATTTTCTCCTTATTCTTACCAAGATGAAGTTTGCATAGGACCCAAAATCTAGAGAGAGAAGTGAAAGATAAGATAAACCTCTTTCAGGTTGTGTGGACTTCCTGACTCATCATTTTTCTTCATCACAACAAAATTTGAAGGGTTGCAACAACAACAAAAAAAGGCAGAGACTGGGGATAGAGAGTAGAAAGAATATACTGTGCCTTTATTTGGTTTCCCCAAATGGAGATGCAACATATACAGGAGGAATATAGAAAGAGGTAGGATACTTAAAAGGCTAGATGAAAGTTTGTCCTGGTTTCGGCAGGGATAGAGTTAATTTCCTTCCTAGTAGCTGGTACAGTGCTGTGTTTTGGATTTAGGATGAGAACAATGTTGATAACACACCGATGTTTTAGTTGTTGCTAAGCAGTGCTTACACTAGTCAAGGACTTCTCAGCTTCCCATGCTCTACCCACTGAGAAGGCTGGAGGCGCACAAGAAGCTGGGAGGGGGCACAGCCAGGACAGCTGACCCCAACTGGCCTAAGGGATATTCCATACCATGTGACATCATGCTCAGCATATAAAGCTGGGGGAAGAAGAAGGAAGGGGGGGACGTTTGGAGTGATGGCGTTTGTCTTCCCAAGTAACCGTTACGCGTGATGGAGCGCTGCTTTCCTGGAGATGGCTGAACACCTGCCTGCCCATGGGAAGTAGTGAATGAATTCCTTGTTTTGCTTTGCTTGCATGTGCGGCTTTTGCTTTACCTATTAAACTGTCTTTATCTCAACCCATGAGTTTTCTCACTTTTACCCTTCCGATTCTCTCCCCCATCCCAGTGGGGGGGAGTGAGCGAGCGGCTGCGTGGTGCTTAGTTGCCGACTAAGATTAAACCACGACAAAGTCCTAGAGGAGGAAATCTGTTTTAGACAGCCAAGGGGAGATCCAGCTATGAAAGCTACAGATCATAACCTGTAGGAGGATATGATGGTGTTTAAGGCAGCAAGAAGGGGTCTTCATGCCTTGGCTAGCCACATCCAAGAACTGTAAGGCAAAGACTACCCTGGCAATAGCAAACAGACAGACATGCCTATGCAGCACCATTCTGATATGAGAAACAGTGCAGTCATGTTAATGTTTTAGCTCCTCCCAGATATCTTGCTTGCAGCAAAATTAAATATCTCAAGAGCCCACATTGTCACCTCAGCCACACAGCTCAGAGGGAGTCTTTGAACATTGCACCGCAACTTGCCAGATTCTTATGGCACACCTACGCTGCTAAATCACAGAAGTTTTCCCACTGCTTATTTGATATTTCCTCACATAGTTGAAGCCTGCATTTACTACCCTCTCTAAAAAAATCTTAGTCACTTTTCTGCGGACGCTTCACTCCATAAAGTACAGACTGCACCAAAAGGCAGTAGAAACAACCACTGTGGTGTGCTCCAGCTATGTCCCAAGTTTTGCAGGGTTAAGCACTCGTTCCTTCCCCAGGGATTGCAACAGCCTGGGTACCACACATGGAAATGCTGCTCTGAAGAGCAGCAACATGTTCCCCATGCATGGCCCAGAGGAGAACTAAGGCCAGGTAACACATTGTTTCCAGACAGCCAGTCTGCTCTGGAGGAGCTAATCCTAAAGAAAATGGTTGTGAACTATATCAAGATCCTTGGTTTTCTTTTATTTAGCAGTAGATGTAACCTTAGTGCCTAAAAAAGTGTCTAAAAAGTCTTGGAGCCAGTATTTTGAGGATGCAGACCCTCACCGCAGAAGGAAGAATGGGGAAGGAGGGTAGGGTTTTGCCCTGTAACACAGGGAGCACCTTGGCAAGAAGATAAAAATCAGCTCTGCACCACAAAAAATGAATCCAAACTGTTTTAATTCTGCTGCCAAATTATGTAGGAGGATTGAGAAACTTGTAGGCAAACAGATTTGTCTGGGAAGAAGATGGTATTTTCTTGAAAAGGTTTCTTTTTGCTTGGTTCTCATTTTGCTTATTTGATGGACTTAGTAACCAAGTTGGACAGGTCTGAATAGAAGTTATTTAGGGGTCCTGCTGAGACAGCTGCTTGAGGGCCTAAATATGCTACAATGGTCTTGATGAGCCTGAGTAAAAGTGGCTGTAAAACTCTTAGAAGGGTGCAGTATCCCCAGTGAGACCCTCAGAAGTTGGTGACTACTACCCTGTAGGCTATGTATCTTCCATGGACATTCTTTGTGACATCTCCTTTGCCTGTCTCCCCATCTTTCACATCAAGGGGCTTACATTTGCAGCCTTCGGGCTATTAAACTAATTAAAATACATAGTCTTCAAGAGGGAAAGGCTGCTGATCTGGCTTCTGTAAAGATGTCAAAAAAAAGTCACCCTTCCTCTGAGTCAGAATAAAATCAAATTATAGACAGAGTAGATTTGATTAGAGAAGGTCTGTTTCTTAAAGTACCTTATCTGTTCTCTTCTCATTGTAGTCAGTCAAAGCATCGGATTCACTGAATGCTGTTTATAACTGTGAGCCTCACGCTTACAAAGGGATCAAATTCTGATCCGGTAAACGTTTAAGTCATTCCAACAATTATATGTATAATCTTCATCTGGCTCCGAAGCAGAGGATTTTAGCAAAGAAAGCAAGTAAACTGGGATGGGTGTGTAAGTGCATTAATGGCTCCTGCTAAGTCTCAGTGATCCTCTTACAGGTACACAGGCTATAACGGATCCACAGTAGACAAGAGGCAATGCATAGCGGCTCATGCATAGCTCATCCTGATGGCAAAACAGAAACAGTTCTTGTTGACAAGATCAGGGAATTGAACTTTCAAAAATGGCTTAGCTGTTCAGGAGCTGCCATGGAGGTCTAGTGGGCATGAGTGGGATGAAAGCTCACGTTCAAAGGAGCTCAGTGCTTGAGGACTCCCCCCAAAGGGAACTCGAGAAGGCATCTAGTCCTGTCCCCAGCCTGAAGGCAGTAGCAGCTACACCTCCACGTTATGTGAGGACAGCTCAGTTTTTAGGGAGAGGCAGTATATTTTATCTGGTCACCTGAGAGTCAGAAGCCGCAGGTGAGCTTTCAGCCTCACACACCAGGGTGAAGGGTGCACGCGAGTTCACTGCTTTTTCTGACTATATTGGTTGACACTACAAAAGATAATGCCTCTCCCTGCAAACTGAGCACCCCTTATATCATTAAACAGTCACCGCTACAACAGCAGCAGTTCTGTGCATGTCATTGTCTCTCTTACTGTTCCCTTCTCTTACATGGGTGGGGTTACTGCTCCAAGATGTTTTATAGTCTGGTGGAAACACAGCATGGGAAGTTATGAAACTCTTAAATAAAATATTCTCATGCCACTGGAAAGAATAAAACCAAGAATTTTAAACAAAAATTAGTTCCTCCTTGCCCTTTTGATAAGCAACATCACCCTCTCAAGAAGTGAAAGTCTAGATAAGTATTATTGTCTTATCTCCTAGTTAAAAGGCAGCTTATGAGACATCTCAAAAAGCCTGTAAATTGAAAATTTCACAACTAAATCACAGTTGCATCACTCTTCCATATAACCATTTACCACTTTTATCTTTGTCCAGCCTTCCATTCCTGTGTTTTCCTGGGTTCATTTAGTTCTTTTAAACTTTCTGATTACCTAGACAGGCATTTAAGTAATGCACAAAATAGAAATAATAAATATTAAATAATTGGGACACAGTTCTTTTAGTTCCTTTAACTATTGTTATCTTGCCTTAGTTTTATAAGCTGTGTTTCTATCATTCTGATATACTAAGCATGTTTTCTCGGAGACAGCTATTGTTATCGAGCTCTTTTTCAGCTATTTGAAAACTAAATATATTTAATATTTTATGTAAGCATTTCTAAAAATACAAACTATGTTTAGGACCTGTTTTTTAAGGAAGATCTTTCAGTCAAAATAAGTTTAAATGCATAACATTGAGAGGTAGCCACTTTTTTGTTGTGCCCTATATATTTACACATAAAAACCCACTTACACATAAAAATGTCACAGTTTTTAAGTATACTATCTTTCTGATATTAGACATCTGATTCGATAATATTTGCTATACATATACCTAAGACCTTTCAGAACTATAAACAAAATCTTTACCTCAGTGAAAAACTTTCAGGAACATGAGACACCAAACTTTTAATTCTCACTCACCTAATTTAAACATCAGTTGAAAATACAGTGGTTGGTTGCGTATTTTGTACCAAAGGGGACAGAGTAGCATAAATTGCCAGAAGAAAGAAAATTATTTGTAGCAGTGTATATTTATTAAAGTTCAGCCACCTGAAGCAGCCGAGAGGTTTAGAATATTGGTGTCTCTGACAGGCACAAATTAGTGAATGGTCAACGGCATTTAAGTATAATTCATCTTCTGCCTCTGAACGCTGCCATGTGATTATCAGCTCCACATCTGCTGGATGCTCACATCCCACTCACCTAATTTATACATAAACAGTGCTCATGACTGCTGCTTGTGTTTGTGTTTACGTTTTGGAACTTTTTCCTCTATAATAGGAAAAAAGGAACTTTAGTAATAGGAACTTTTATAATAGGAACTGTCGTCTTCTATAATAGGAGAAAAAAGAGAGAAAATCTGTAGGAAAAGAGAAGAAATTCAACACATGAAGGACAGAAAGATGGGAGAAAGGGAAAAATGTTAGAAATGCCATTTTGTTGTATTCTGAGAAGTCATGAGGATCTGATATTAGCTCAGAGATGAAAGACATCACCTCAAGGCTACCTTATTCATCAGCAATAGTTTGCACCTTGCATAGGCCTTGTTTTAAGAACAGGGAAAATAAGATAATTGTAAGATAAATTTGAGTGGTGAGGATGAATAAATGTTTTATTATCTCAGCTACCACCTTATTTACTTGAATTTATCTAGCATATATGTGTATATTCTAACAGCATAGATTGATGAGACCACTTCTTCTCCTTAGCCCCTTACCTCAGTGTAAAATTTATTTGGATGCCAGAGCAAAATTTGTTTGAATTTCCAAAAATGGGAGAAGGGAAGGGAGACAGTTCAAAGCCATGTAATTATAATAGCAAACATCTCAAACACTGGAAAAGCTATGCAATATGATTCATCATTCTGAATCCAAGAAATCACTCAAAAGGCAACCTCAGCCTTTTAGAAGTGGCATTGCAGTAACTTATAGAGACCTCTGCAATGATATGGAATAGTATCAGGCTCCTATGAAAGCTGAAGAAATAAAATACAATTTCAACCATGATAGCAGTCCATTCCAACCCACCTCAAAGCTCAAAATCATCTCATAAAATAGCATTAGCATTTTTGCAGACACACCAGGCAGGAAACTTAGCTAAACATTTTCACGGGCACAAAAACATTTTCAGCAAATAACATGTTCCTCAAAACAGTTTGTTCATTAGAAGGCAGAAAAATTGGAGTATTTTTCTCTTGAAGAAAATGTTGCATACAACTCCATTTGCAATCCTGTCTAAATTCTGCCTGTGGGGTGGAAGCCCACAGTGCTAAGGAGTCACATCAGATGTCCAATGTCATGCAGCGTACGCTTAAATAAACCAAGCCTTGGGACAATTTAAAACTACAGAGCAGCAGATGCAATGAGAAGAATGCTGAATTATTCTGACTGTAAGGCAGGAATAAGTTAACCTATCACAAAGAGTGACTGAAAGAATATTTGATCCCTCCTTGTTTCCTTTGGAGCACCTTCGTTCATCTGATCTCCAGATGCCAACTATGATCACCTCTATTAGTATGAGCAAAATTCAGTATCTACAGACTCACTCTCTCCAGAAACCCCAATACACAGACTAGCAGAATTCTCACTGCATTACTTATTTTTAAAAAAGCTTTTCTTACAAAATATATCTTAAAAGCAACAGACAACAAGGCACACTTTCCTTTTGTAAAAGCTGTGGTCAGATACTCTCATAAAAGCGGTGTTGTCTTGCAGCCTCCAAGTAAGAAAGTATATTAATAAAGGAAAATCAAGTAGCCCGATGTAACAATTCAGTAATCTCATTTTACTGGCCAGATCGTTCACTTGTACTGTGATTACATATTGAAGCTCTTAAACTGCAGAGATACTTCCCAGCTGCTTCTGTTTGCTGTCTTATCTGATTCAAAAGGTGCTCCAAGCCATGGTCTTCCGGGCTCTGGCAGGTAGATCATGTCAGGGTCTGCCATGGACACAGCTCCTGCAGTAGGCCCAATTCTGTGCTGGTCCAAAGGGACAGAAAATGGGCAGCAAACTCTGTTGGGTATGCTACCAGGTAAACACAGTCTTGCCTACAGAGCTGTACAGGGAAGGTGCTGCTGCTGCTGCCTTCTCCCCTTGCTGTCACCTAGGTGTGCATATGTCTTTTCCTTCTCCCCTCCCCACTCCTGCTTTGGCACTACTTTAAATTCTGCTTAGGACCAGTTTGGTCTAAGCTCAGGCCACCCCAGGTCAGCAGAGTCTTTCGCACTGCCCTCCCCAGTCCTCCTGCACGACGCAGAGGCAGCAGAGCCGGTGGCAGTACGGGAGCAAGTGAAGCACTGCCTGCTCTAGGCTTCCTACGCAGAGGAACACTGGCGATGAACAAAGACCTTCCGATTAAATACTGAGTTATATTGCAGTAGTACTAAAGGGCTAATTTAGATGAGCTCTCATTTCCTTTTATTATACCACAATTTCCTTTTGTAGACATACATTGCTTTCTCTCTGGCTCTGCAAAGCATGTCAGACCTGCAGCAGTGAAGAGCTGTCTTGTGCACCCTGAACTTCCTGAAGGCCGTGCTGCTTGGAAAGCCAGAATTTTCTCTAGCTGGATCTAACTTTATTTATAACCTCTGCTTTTTGTTTCCTATGAATAAGATTATAAAGGCTCTGTGCAATGAGTTAAAATTATTTTACCATTTTCTCTACATCAGTTTTATAAGACAATAGGAGATAATCAAATGCCCAAACTATCTTAGGAAAGAAGTTTAAAAAGGATACTGCAAAAAAGTTTCTTTTATCCACACGCAAGGTATTAAGACTTTATGAAGACCAGACTAAATTGGTATATCAGACTCTATGTAAAGATCTGAAATCTGCCTTTACCAAATGCTAACTTTTCTTAGGCTTATGTTTAACTTTGTCAGGCACAGATTCGATAGAGAATATTTCTTGATAATTATGTGTTTGCTGTAGTATTCAGAATTTGAATTTGGATTTCCTTAATGCTGTTTTGTATTTCTTAAGTAACAAAGACCAAATACAACTTTCCACAGAAAACTGACCCTCTTAAAAAAGCTATAGTGCACCCTCATCTTGTAAATCTCTGCCTGCCCTACTGCCTCAGCAACAAACTGCATAAAGCTAAACAAGCTTTACCACCTAACGGGTCATTTTTGAACTTTGCCCACTGAAGGCAAAATGCTACCTGAACTCCTCACATGGGTGATACTGAACTAGAAGGACAGTTTCCTGACTTAGGGTGGACTCCATCTAACTGAGCTTAGGTGTTTAAAATTAAGGCGTTCACATTTCCAGGTCAGACATTTGATATTCATCTGATAAAACACAGATGGCTATTTTAGTAGGAGAAGTATCTCCTTCTTTAGTTGCCTTTTCTTCTTTAGTGACTGTTAACAGGGCCTAAGATAATAGCTCACATTCAGTAGTCTTTCAGACATCAAAAATTAAACAAAATGGATTCCACTCATAGTCCTTTTGGTGTCTTGAACCTGTAGAGTAAACTCATACAGCGAAACATTTCTTCTTTGTTTCACCAAGATTTCAGCCTCTTCTACACTGGAATTTAAGGGTGTTACAATGCACAAAAGCAAACAATGGTTCAAGGGGCTCCCTTATTATTGCTATAAAGAATAGAAAAAAAATTATTTTTTGAAATTTCAGGAACAGTCAGCTTGCATTTCTTTTTTACTTATTTTGCACGATGTCCATCTGTGGATAGGCCACTTCAGGAAACCAATAAGCACTCATTTTTCTCAGGATGTTGGTAAAATAGGAGGAAAAGCACAACTTCCATAGACTTTGTTTTCTGAGCTCTCTATAACCTCTTATGCAACATCTGATATATTTCATTTTTACAATCCACATAGACTTGTTTCAAGTCTCTTCTTGAAAACATTCCAATATCATTGCTAAGCTTTCAGGTTTTGCAATCATGCAAAGCAAACCAAGAAATATTCTATACCCCATGAGAGCAAAACAGTTATATGCATGTCTACTCAAAAGTACTGATTTAGTGTTCTAATGTACATGTGAATCTAAAGCACCTAGCTGAATTGGGAATCAAGGACATGAAAAACTTAGGAATTGGCCCCAGCATACCTCTTTGCTGTTGAACATAGGCATCAACAAGCTTTGAATAACTAATGGAACTACAGCTGAAAATTTTTTCTTCGAGTTAGACCAGAATAATGATTATTTTCTATGTTAGAAAAAAGTCTTAAGAAAAATCAAGTCCTTCTCGGAAGAAAGTGACAGCGGAACTGTCAACTACAGCAAGAACCATCAATGCAGGTGATACATTATAGGTAGGCATGCCAAAACCTCCCCAGCAGCACTGATAATCTATCTAAGCAATGCCTCAGAAAAAATACTTCTGAGAACAGAGATTAACACATTCACCAGCTCAGTGTTATCCTTGGCCTGAGCATGTGACAGTAAAAGCATAGTTTTATACATATATAACCAAAACATACCAATTATGGACTGAGTTTAAAATTTCTGGAATGACTAACTGAGGGAAATGAGATAAAACAACTCTGCCACAACTGAGTTCTCGAAAATGTTAGATTTTCAGTGTGAATAAGATGATTGTAAAGTTGTGATATCATCAAAACAGAGCTGCAGCCAAGTCTAAATTCTCCTATTTATTTGCAGTAAACTACATTTCCTGACCCATCATATGAATTATTATTTCAGTGGTGTTGCTGCCTGTCCAGATCCTATGCAAAATAGACAATTTTCTGTCTGGCTTGACGTGCCAAGCACTATGCTGCGGAACACAAGGCAAATATCACAGAGTGCACCTCCTTTGCACACATCTCTCCTTCCACCTAGAAATTATACTAATGCAATACCCGAAGGAGTTTATGAGAGGAGTGTCAGTGTTTACCAGGTTGGTCGGTACAGTAGCAGGAGCCCTGTCCATGTTGCCACATGTTCAGAAAACCATAGGCAAATGTCCACTGCATAAATATAGATCAGCTCCAAAGCGCATGTGCATGAAGTCTTCCCTTCCAGGGATGCCTGCCTATGCTCTGAGCAGACTGTGTGCATTTGGATGCAGTAAATCTGATGCATTTTTTTGTGTGTCAGACTTTCTGCCCATGCACAGATCAGCTCAATGGCACATAGACAGTTACTGCTATCCCAGATAAAACAGACTCATTCTGCAAAGGACTAGCATATGCTCTTGTATTTATGGCACCTATATATTTTCAGTTCTCTGAAGTGCTAAAATGGACGTCAACATAATGCTGTTTAAAGTTACCGCATAACTTATGCTGCTTATAACTGCCAAGGATCTCATCCTTTCCATCCAGGAAGGGGAAGAAAGGACCATGGAGTTTCTTCTCTAGGAGCCCCATACAGTAAGTACCCTTTGCAGTCTGGTTCTGGTGATATCTGCTGCGGAGCTGGTGAACGTACAAGGCAAAATCTCTCCTTAAAGATTCAGCTCCAAAATATACATTTTGTAATTTTAACTACATTCATCTGCACAAATATCAGATAAAGAAAACAGATGGAAACATTGTGAATTTGCATAAGATACATGCAGTGCAAGGAAGCTTGTGAATTAATAGGAAGAAGCAAGAAACTATTTATTCCAAAAGATAAAGATTTTTTAAGAAAATAAAAAAGAATAAACAATTTGGAATATGCCATCTCTTCAGTGTTGTTGCCCCTCATCAGAGAGCAACACTTTATTAAAATAAATATTATCTACAGATTACCTATGGGAAAAATACTTTCTATAATGTTTGAATTTTTAGTAAAGATGTTAAAAAAAGGAGATATAAGCAATCTTGTACCCTTACTGAAGAAAAAGAAGGTGCACTCAACTTCCAACTCAGCCACTCCTGGATTTTGGAGGAAATTGAAAAATACAACTTGAGTAAATTGACTAATGTCAGTAACCGTATCACCTGTATCTGTGGCATTCAAACCCTACCAGTATAAAGTGCTGAAGTACATGTCCCATGTTTGAAAATTAAGTACACAAGTCCTGGACACTTAAGTATACTTAACAGTGGAAGATAAGCACCACTGCTCCAAAAATAAAACTGAAAAGATTTATTAGTGAAAGCTAATATTCAGAATGTAGGCAAAATGGCTGTATTTGTTTCAGTGGATTTGCACTCTTTTATGCAAGAAAGCTGTTTACTGATACTGAACTTCAAGTTAGTGAAGTCAAAGATTATGTCTTTCAGGTTTTTTGATGACTGAATCATTTACTACCCTTTTAAAACACCTTCTTTAGCAATTGGTGCGTGCCTTTCCTTAGCACTTGAGTGTGACTACCTTTGAATCATCAGATTCAATTAGTGGCACCATGTTACCTAAAGAGCAATGCTAAATCAGATAAAGAGGATAAGAGGGAGTACAAAGTGGTTTAGCATGAATAGATGCATTTATTATAAAATAGCTGCTCCTTTTTGGGAGTAAGGCAGTGTCTTACAAGTATTTGAAGACTACTAAACCCATTTTTAGGAAAAGAGGTTTTTTTGCAATGCAAAAAAAAAAAAATTAAATGTTAGGATTAAATCAGGAAGAAGCACATTTATGCATATTTCTAGAAAAAACATCCTGCATTCAGCCATAGAATACTCTGGCAAGAGAAGAAATACAAATCTAATTTTCTGGGGGTTTTAAAATAGAAGTCAGTATTATTTCAATAATACAGTAATAATACAGTAATTCCCTACTGAAATACAGGGAAAGATCTTGTGTTTCCAGGAGACAAGCATGATAGATCCTCCTATCCTTGCAGCCACAGTAAAACTATTGTGTACGATGGGACCGTCGTCTTCCACCAATGCTGTTTGAGCAAGGTAGGAATACCAGCGATTCATGCAAGTCATACTTTTCTCCCCTTTACACTCCTTCCAGTGATACTGGTGCCCAAAATGACAGTGTTTACTGCTTCCTTCTATGCCAGACCCACTTGGGGATGTCTTATCACACTGCTTTTGTAAAGAATGAGAGAAAAGGATCTTTATTTACAGCCTTGCTCTGGCTTGCACATCAACACAGCACAAGGCAGAGCACAATGCTCTCATTGCGGTAGGTAATGGCCTACTTTAATGTTCGTATCAGGAGCTAAACATGCCACTTTACAATCTTTTTATTAAACAATGTAATTATTATTTCACAGATGGCTAACATACAGTCTCCCATAACTGTATGATATGCAAGGCCATCAGATGACCGACCAAGACTGTTACTTGTCTTTTAATCTCCTGTCAGCCAACCCAAAATTGCAATACATGAACTAATAGGTGCTTCAAACTTGATATGTATGCCCCAGTTATCTCAGAAGATAAGAAGTGATGTGGTAGCCATTTGACAATCTACTTGACAAAAACACTAAGCTTTTAACAGTTTCAATAGTTGAGATTAATGTGACAAATTTTAGTATTTCTGAAAAGCTGCTTTGTTCAAGACCATAATCTTAGTGTTATCTGCAGACCACAGAAGCAGCAAAGGCTAGTAAAATGTTATCTATTCAGTTTCTTCTTTGCCTGTAAGTCCAAAGTGTTTTCGTATAAAGAACATGCAGTTCAATGCACTTTTGCCATAATTACAAAAGGAAAACCATCAGACTTTGTGCTAGGTAATCTTGCAGCAAACACTTTTACCTACTATACTTATTTATTTATGTAGAAGTTGTTAGCTGAAAAGCATTGCGCTGGTTCTCTCGTGGTGCTTCTGAGCACATGAACAAATGTGTGTGCTGCTCCCCTACAAAATAGAAGTGAGAACTTGGCTGTTGGACTCATTGCACATGGTCAGGTGGAGCAGATGTGCCAAGCACTGAAGTCACCAACCCGGCAGGACTTTCCCTGTGCTTGGGATGCAGAACCAAGAAGAAACTAAGCTTGCAGGTGCACCACGATAGGACTGTGGGAGCCCTTGTCTGCAACAACTTGCTTGCTGAACTTGGCTGTAGTGCTAAACTTTCTGCTTGCGTTACGGTTTCTAGTAACATTTTCCTAAGTTCTCTCTCCAGGAGTATTTGAGACTATCCACTGCCACAGAACTACTCTGTTGATTGTTGTCAGTACTGCTAACAGCCTTGTTTCATCACCAGATTTTGAATCTTTCAAAATATCCTCCGAGATGATGAAAATCACATGGAAGAACAATTTGAGAAATACTATACAGGTAGGTGTTTTCCCAGAATCAATTTATTTCCAAAGTGCTTGGAACTGCCTCCGGACCTGGCATACATGCCCAGTTTTGTCAGAGATATGTGGATGTTTCCAGTATCACATATGAGGAAAACAAAAGGATTTGGAAAGGGACAGAACCACTTTCACATTACAGATGGGTTTTTCTACTCTTTTTAATGTCTCCTGTCAAGCCATCACAAAATTATGATTATAAATCCCTTGTCTCTCACCTTTCTCCCTGCCACATACATATCACCATCTCACACACGTAGAGCTGTATAGCTCAGCCAGTCTCCACCGATTACTCTCCAAGGCTGGTCTTTGAAAAGCTAGTGAATTCCACTGTACTTAACTTCTGGCTTCTTCAACATACATTTTTAACACAAAAGAAATATATTATTTTTGTAAAAATGTGAAGTCATTGAGGTATTATGGAAAATACAAAAGGACTTTAAGAGGCCAAAACATCCTGTGAAGAAAGAAAGGTGAAATTCAATTTGGAAAATGCAGAGAAAAATAGCATGCCTGGTAGAAAATAACCTGACAGAAATGTTCAACAATACAGTGCTGACACTTTCTGCTCAACCAGCGTCTTTCATGGAAGGAGCAAATGTGCTTTATATCAGATGTTGGGAATAATTCTTCCATCCTACACCTGAAGTAGCCAAGGTCTCAAAATGTTGCGTGATTTGGTTAAAATAAAACAAAGAGTAAAGAAAAATGCAGGTAGCGGAAGAAATACAGCTTGTCTGCGGTGTTACATGCCCGTCACAGGATGAAGGTCAGGATCAGAGGAAGGCCAGAGACTACTTTAGTTGTGGTGGGATTCTTCCACCTATGTCTTTTAAAATCATTCCCGATCCTAATCAACCAGCTGTTTTGTTTTCTTTGTTGTTTCTCTTTTCTAGCTTTGGGTCAGCTTGTGATGGAGACTCTGTTCCCATGCAAGGGAATAAAAGCAGAAATCTCCCATTACCACCTTAATGCCAATCTGCTGCACTTACCTTCTCCGTGGTCCAGAGAAGAAAATCAGTGATGCAAACACACCTTCAGCCTCCCTGGAGACAACAAGAAACCTCTGGGCTTGGACTATAAAAGGTTTTTCTTCTACTCTGAAACTGTATTTGCTCAAAAAAACCCCACCCAAGCCCGCATCTTTTGAAATATCTCCTTTTTCTGTTTGTTTTTTTTGAAGGGGGGGTGTTTCTTTATGGACTCGCCCCTTTTCTTCTTTCTGGGCTCTTTCTGCCATGGCTTCTAAACACCACTCCATTTAAAAAGGATCTAGGTAGGTGTAAATGTTATGTATACAAAAGACCTTCAGTGAGACAGAGGGTAAGCACACACTTACTTAGTATTTCGCTGAGCCAATAATCGGTCCCAGGCTAAAAAGGAACCAGAATGCCCTGTGTTTGCTTAGGCCACCACTGTTAATGTCAAAGCTCCATTTTAGGAAGCACTAACCCCTGGTGTATTGAGAAAAGAGGTCTTATTTGCTACTTCCTTCAGTTCTTAATAATTATTATAATTCCAAGCAAGTTCCCAATTAGTCTGAGCTAAAGGCTCAACTCTTCCCTTCATAGTTTCCTAAATGAGAATCTCTGAGCCTAAATAAACATAATATTTAGTTTCATTTGAATACAGAAGAGATTCAGTGCTTACTTTTAGAAATATTCCTAGAGCTACTGCTCAAATAATTCATACCTGATCTTTATCTGGCTGTTACATTCATCTAGAACAGCTAAGTGTTTAAAAAAAAAAATCTCTATTTCATGGGTTCGTTTTAATTTTTTTTAATAAACTGTCACAGGCAGAATGTGGAGAGCTTTTAAACCGATTATATAACTCACAGAAAGATCCATTCCCTCCTTAGTCATCAGTAACACTATTAAGCGAGCAGCTGCAATCCACACACCCTTTTTTGCTTTTATCATGAAAACAGAATGAAATTTATCAGTTATCAAATACAATGCCTTCTCTGTATGAATAAATTATCTTATGGTTATAACTTACAAAATGTTCCCATCTCTATTCATACAAAATGCATCAAGTCATTTGAATGACAGAACACTACAAGAATTATCTGAACTGTCAGGAAGCTGCAATGACTTATTGTACAAAAATTATCCCAATTTTTACCAACTCAAAACAGTAGCAAAGAGGGAAAAGTCTTTCCAGAATATTGGTCATATATAGTTCAGAGTGAATCATCATTGAAGAAATCATGTTTGATCTTTCTAAGGAATCAATGATTTACACTTTAATGACACTTGACAGGGAAGTCATGATCCCTCCTTTCAAACAAATCTCCCCTCCAAAAAAGCACTGCATGAAATTTTGAAATAACTGTAACACAAATGAATTTACAGTAACAAATATCTTCTTATGTTTCCCACTCAGATAATGTCATCCACCATTAAATGACGTAAAGCCTGAATCATTCAAGTCACACCTGATTTTAAAAGTATTTTTGCTTGAGTCTGACAAACTGCACTCCAGCCAGGAGGAGCTCCATGGATGAGGGAGACGTATACAGAGCTTACTGGTAGAGCTGGATACTAGAAGAGGTCTTTAACCTGTTTTTTATGATTCTGCAGTAGGAATCTGGTCAAAGTGTGTTTGATAAATATTTTCATAACTGTAAAGAATGTCTCAATCTATTAAAAAAAATAAAACATTTTTTTCTGTCCATTTTAGTGATTATAAAGCCAGTTCAAGGATCAGGTTTTCACAGTAGAGCATAAGTTTTTTCAAAAAGATTTTTCGTAAAATAAAATTGTAGCTTCTTAAATCAGTAAAAGAAGGTTAAAAATAAACTTTTTTTTTTTTCCTGGAGACAGCAACTTCTCCCTCAACTGCAAAAACTTCAAGCAGTTTTCACTTGAGCTGAGTCAACACAGATTGAGCTGAAGCATCTGGTCCTATGAAAGCTGCTGTGAGAGTTTGCAGAATTTTAAATCCTATTTCAGGAGCATCGTGGTGACACTGTAATTATCACACTGCACTACTAAATAGACTCGAGATTCATTTTAAACACACAGAGCTTGTGCTCCAGCATAGCCCAGAAACAGTAAGCTAGGCCTGGCCAGTGGCCTGACTAGTCCAGTAATGTATCCTACAGCAGCATCCTCGGATCTCTTCAGAGGAAGACAAAAGAAATCCTGAAATAGGCAATTATTAAATGACTCTTTTTTGGGAAAAAAGTCTTCCTAATTCCCCAGTAATAATTAAAGTTTGGGTTATGCCTCAAAGTGTTGAGATACTGAATTTTCCAGAGTCCCAGGGGTTGATCCTCAGCACGTGGGCTGGTGTCACAGCACTGAAGGCAATGCAATGGCCATGGCTCAGGCACCAGCAGAGTTACTGGTGTTTCCTTTTAATCCCTGCTGTATATCTGAATGCTTTATACTCCATACAAACCTTCAGTCATCCTTTTAACCCTAACTCTTTTCTTTACTGATATCCCCTGGCATTGTACATCTACAGGCGTTTCTTGCAGTACAAATATTTAATCTGTTTTTCATCTAGCTGTACTTTAGTTTGCTTGCTCCTGCATCTCTGAGTAACCAGCACTTTTAATTTACTTTTTTCATCCCTTTGCATTCCTTACTATCCATCTCCTTCCTAAACTGAGTGGTGACAGTCTTTCAGATCTATTTCTCCTTTCAAGACATCCCTCCTTCCACTATTCCAGTCTGTTTAAAATATGTTCTTATCATTGATCTTCAGTCATATTTTTAACAGTGGAGGAAAAAAAAAAAAACAACACATCAGTAGAATAATATTAATCAACACAGAGCACAGACTCCCCCAGACTGTTCCCAGCAAAAAAAGGTTTTACTGATTGACCTCACATGCAACAAGGTTCCACGTTCCCCCAGTTTCAGGCTCCACTTAAGGAAGTTGACACTGAAAGGGGCGTGCTATTGTGGAGGAAGTATGGGACCTTTATAGTCCTTTGTGTGGGACCAGGTGACTGAAAAGCAAGTTCCAGCTTTGGTGCACTCATTCTACACAAACCACAGTCTTTGCATTTTACTCATAAATGTTAAAATAGAAATATCAGCAAAATGCATTAAAGTTGGAACAAATGCACTCCAATGCCTTTGACCTTGTGATCCCTGACACACATCACTAGTAATCAAATTATAAGATGTGCTCATTCTGCCTATAATTTCCTAAGTAACATCCTGAAGCAGATAGCATTATCTTTTTGATGTGAACCTACAACATGACCTTCATCCCTTTAATGTAGGCCCTAGGAATTTTCTAGGGAAGGCAGCAGACAGGACATAGAGCTGATAGCAGGAGGAACAGTATTTGACCTTTCTGTTGTTATTAATAAACAAGCAACATGCTGCCATTTCCTTAGCATAGCACACTGAAAAAAAGACCTTTCTGTGTCATACATTGCCCTTTCCAAAGCCAGGGTCTTTGTTCCTTCCTTCCTTTTTCAAGTAGGTGACTTGTGTCTGTATAATTCCATCTTGTATCTGTATAATTCCACCTTAGTTTATTCCAGGGCATGAGCAAAAATATGTGTGGCTGTGCTGCTGTTGCACCAATTATTATAAAACTCTTTCATTTGCCAAGCACACCTCATCTTTCCTTTTACTCTAAAATTTTTTTTAAGTGATGCTCTCCTGAATAATCATGGAATTAACTTAAGGAGTGTTTCTGCTGCATCAACCTTAACCCTGTATCCTTTGATCAGACATTATCCAAACTAAAAATAAGATGGCTGAAAATCCTTCCAGATGATCACAGACAGCATATAAAATTGTACCTTACAAAATGACAAATCTATAACAGGTCTGGTTTGCCTGTGTATAGATGACTCAATTAACAAGAAGGAGGTAAAGTGAGACACCGTCTGGACTTCTGCTACTCTAGTGTATGGTTTCTCCATGAGCAAATAGGAACACATTGCTCTGATAGCGGAAAAGCAAGGTGGGAAACTCGCTTGATTTCCTGCCATTCATTGAGGTTGCAGATGTAGCATGTTAGAAAAAGAGGCTCTGTAATGCCAACCGTGTAAAAGAAGAGGTTTTCCATTAAATGTCTGTGTTTGTCTGCTAATATAGAGAAGGAGTTCAAATGTTGAACCAGGTTGCTCAGAGAGGTTATTGGTGTCCTTGGAAACATTCAACACTTGACCCTGAGCCACCTCATCTGGTTGGGCCCACACTGAGCAGGAGCTGCACCAGAAGAACTTCAGAGGTCCCTTCCAACCTAAATTACTCTATGCTTCTGTAATGCATATCTTAAATGCGTCATTTTGGACGTATTGAAAGGCAAGGCAGATTTTTGACCAACCGCTCCTCAAGCTTTCTTCCTGGAAGGAAGCAGGTATCTGTGCTTACAGAACAGAGGGCCTCAGATCAAAGGCACATGATGTATAAGACCATCCAAGGCTACTGTGAGAATATAATATTCAAATGCAAGTGTTTTGTTCCTTGGACCTACCTCTTGCTCAAGGGAAAATGGGAGATGCATAAATTTTTGACAAGCCATAGAGACATGCTCTTGAAAACTACCCCTTGCTTTCAGATTTTGACAATCCCAATCTTTCTTAAATTTCAGAATAACATCTTCTTGGCCATATGAGCTTCTTTTGTATTTTCCATTGGAAGTATCTAACTATCTGATCATCTTTCATCTTATATCAACTTAATATGGCTTGAACTCACAAAAACCTTTGTTAAACTGGGATGTGTTCTGAGTATGGAGACAGAAAAGATGAGTTGTATAGAATCTCTTAAGGGCTGAAAGGAAAGATTACCTGAAAGAAGGAAAAGCCTTTTATTCACTCATAAATGAGAAAGCAAAAGAAACTGGTCTGTGTGTTTAAAATGTAAGACAAAATAAGGCTAATTTTGAATTGTGAACTTCATATTCAAAGAAAAATGTAAAACACAACATCTAGATTCAAAATTCAGGGAATAAAGGCATCTAATAAAGTGACTACATTTTAATGTGACCATGCCTGTCTAAACATTCACTGGTGACAGCTAGACCATATTTACACAAGCTGTTGCAACATGAGCCTGCATGCATAACAAAATGCAAATAGTATGAGTTGTCCTTGATCACTTTTCATGCAAATGCAAGGTCACTTAGACACAGGGTACATGTATGGCAAACACTATCACTATGGAGCTTTAAAAAAGTGGAGTGAGGAGGCTTTTCATGAAGCAAATACCACCCGCTAAATCTGTCTATAACAAGGACTGATTTTGTCCTCTGTGTTTCTCATCAGAGTGAACATTAGTGGGATGAAATTACAGTACTGTGCAGATGCTTCTTCCCTGCAAAAATGAAGGCATTTAGAGGAGAAAACAGAAGTTGCCTACTAAGGCATTTGTTTCTTTCTAACAGTTGGGTAAAAGTAGGAAAAAGAATTATATAACAGAGAATCCACCAAAAAAGTACAGGTATATCCTGTGTCCGATACTCTAATGAATCAAAGACCTTAAAAAAGAAGTGCATGTGTGCACGCCTCTGTTACCACAAGTTTAATGTTGTCTTTTTAATTAGATGTGATAACATTGTCAAAACTGATTTTAATGATTAAACCAAAATCTTCCTGGGTATGAGTGCTGTAGTCTAAAGTGATGAATAGGTTCATTTACCCAGCTGATAAACATGAAAGGAGCCTAGATGGGCTTGTTTTCCCTAGAAATGGCTGCAGAAAAATGGTTATCTGACAAGCCCTTTATCAACTTGCTATGATATGAAATCTCAAAGATCCCTTATTAAATAAGGGTATGTTCTAAGGGGTGAGGTCAGAAGAAATTTGATGATAGATTGTCAAAGAGCTTATAGGAAAATGTTACTTTAAAAACCCTGTAGCATGTAAGATATATCAAACAAGACGAATGGCAGCAAATGTGCTTAATTTAATAAAGTATGCTTCTTTCAGACCAAAAAACCTACTTTGACTTCTAGGCTGGCTTTTCAGTCATGGGTGTGGGAAGACGTATCAGCCAAAAATACAGGAGTTCATCAATTCTTGGGGAAAGAAAAGAAAAAGCATAAGGAACCATCAAATCACTTAGAAAGTTCTTAAAGATTCCCTCCTAGCTTCTTAATTTGAAACTCTAATTTGAGGCAAAAACTTGGATTTAAATAAAGCAAATAGGGTTTGTTTTATGGGGTTTGTGTGGAATGTCTCCTGGGAATTCTGTATTCCCAAAGCAGGGTATTGAGTAAGCACTGAGGTTAGTGATGTCCAAAAAGAATAGGGGAATGGCAAAGGGAGGCAGGCTATAGGCAGCGTATACAAGAGGGAAATGCCTATGGTGCTAACATCAGCTCCTTACTTTAAATAACTTTAAAACTATGGCAAAGCATCAATTATTATGGCAGCGTACTGTCCTAGCAAAAAAAAAAAAACAAACAAACTACCTAGGGAGCGGTTATTCATAGTATTAGCTATAAAAGACAGCATGCAGACACTTTGCCTAGTAGGGACAAAGATAAAGCAACCCCTTGCCTGTGCCCTAAGCAGTGGCTGGTGACTCGAGGAGAATTCCAATTTAGAAGACCTACTAAACCAAACAATTTGGTTTTAACTTAAGCATGTTTTCCAGAAAGGTGCCTGGTCTAGATGTGAAGACATAAGGAGACAGAGAATATAGTCCTCAATAATTCGTTCCGTCATTCACTTTCACCATTAAAAAAACGATGCCCAGTTTCTAATTTGATTTTGTCCAGTTTCAGCTACTAGCTATTAGTTTCTGTTGTGTCTTCCCCAGCTAAAGTAAAGAACTTCATTTCTGCATTTTCTTCTAGCTCGTGTGGACTGTAATCAAGGCACATTACAAAAGGCTGGGCTCCCCAAGTCCCTTTCTAAAAGGTATTTTCTCCAGCCTTAAAATCCTTTTTTGTGTTTTTCCCCTGCATCTTCTCCTTTTGCTCAAGTCTCTTGAGAAAACAGTGGCATCAGAACTGCACACACAGTACTATGTATTAGCAATCAGAACAATGCTGTACCCATCTGCTTTTACCCACAATATTCATACTAACATGCTCAAAGACCAAATACAGACTTTCTGCCAAAGTATCACCCTGGTGCCCATGTTGAGGTGTTCACCCACCATAATTCCCGAGTCTCTCTGAAAGTCGCTACTTTCCTGCACACAGTCTTCCTTTCTGTAAACATGGTCTCCGTCCCTTGTCCCAGTGTATACTTGCTCCAGCAGATAGACCTTCCCAAACAATCCAAGTCGCGCCCCATGATCGCTCTTCCTAGAAGGTGCAGTTCTCCACTCGTTATATCATTCTTTTTGTTTGTTTTAAATCAGCAGTGACTTTTAAATTTCATTTTGAAACTTTATTAAAAAACCAAGCAACTTCTTGGGTCCTAAAAGTCCCAAAACTAGATTGACATGTAGAACTAAATCAACAGCTTTATGAAACTGGATTTTAGTTACAGTTTTCTCTCAGTCTTTCAATCTAATTTATAATCCCTCCAAACTGAAATAAGGGTTGTTTCATGAGACCTATTTTCCATAAAACCACGTTGACTGGCATTAATTAACTTCCTATCCTTTAAGATGTTAATAATTACATCCAGTGTCAATTTTTCCATTAGCCCAGGACTGATGTCAATTTATGGTTACTCATGTCAGACCAACTACCCTTCTCTAATGTTGGAGCAATGTTGCCCTGTGATAGTTCTCTCAAATTGCAATACTTTTCTGATATTTATTAAAAATTAACACTAGGGTGGCAGATCTCTTCCCAATCAGCCACTTGCAAGTTCTGCTGATTTAAAAATGCTTATCCCTAGCAGATGTTGTTTAACATCCTAATTGTTTATGAACCAGGATCAGAATGACTAAATTATTTTCATGTAATAAGAATACGTCATCCTATTTCTTTCCAAATACAGAAAAATTTCTTGAACAGTTTTGTTTCTCCTGATTCACACTATTGATTTTATAATTTCCACTCCATATTGAACTGACACTTTTGCCAACATTTCTTTTGTTCTTAATCTATTAAAAAAAAAAAAAAGCTCCTACTGCTTTTAGTTCTGTCAGGCATAGATTTTTCCTGATTACTTTTTATCGAGATTTTCTGCTTTTACTTATAACGAACATATTTAGGTTATGATCTCTAGTCCCTGTTCCCCAAATAGCCACTACATTCAAGTACTATGGCTAATTCATCTTTATCCATCATACCAATGACAATTTACTTTGTACTGGAGGCAATATTCTCCATCTCGGACATTACTTCCTATCTTTTTCAGAAACTTAAATGTTTTATTATTTGTTGTGTGAAACTGAGCATGTGCCATCCAAATTCACTCTCTCTTTCTGCACATTACACACAACTGTATCTGGATAGGGACAGGGGAGAAATCATAATATGTACTGAAAGTATGACAGCAGAACATCTGAGGTAAAATCTGAAAAGTAACACACTGTGAGACAGCAGGGGTTTTATTCAAATAGCTGCAGCATCCGTAATAAAAAAAGATAAATGTCAGCAAGCAACGGGAGAATCTGGTAAACAAAACTAGGTGATTTAGTCTGCCTGGTAATGCTATAAGACATCACAGAAACACAGAAAATTACTATAGTGAAGATAAATGTAAATCCTGACCTAAAACACATAGGAAAGACAGAGTTTTTGTAGTGGAGAGTAGCAGCATTATATCTGAAAAACATGATAAGAAATCAGTGAAGAGATATCGTCAACAGAGTGTGAATGAATACAAATCTTGAGTTATAAATATAGAACATGGCACTGGTATTTCAAAAGCCAGTTGACCAAGAAAAGGAAGTCAGTTGCACAAACTTAAGAAACAGCTCCAAATGTCAAGTGTTTATAAGATATTTCAGCTCCACGTGCAAAATATGTCTCATGTGCTTAACCCCTAAAATTATGGCTTCTCAGAACAGCTTCTTTCACAGTATGCAGGACTCGAAGCTGTTCTCAGGTTTCTCTTCTAAACATACTGGAATCGGTTTAAGAAGTAACTACAGCCGAGCCACTAATTAACAGTGACACAATACAATTAAGTTCAGCTGCCTCCACGGAGTAGTCACACCATAAAATAATATTGTCTCACTAATCTTCTGAGAGGGATATTTTTAAAAAAAAAGTGAAGAAGCTAATCAAAAAGACACAGAAGTAAAGAGTGAGCACACTAAACATTTTAACCACAGCATGAAGAAAACTCAGGTTTTTTAAACAGTTTAGGTGGTAAAATACCAACGCTTATATCTCTAAATAGCACAGGAGAAAGAAAAGAGAAAGAATGGGGAAGGGGTGAGTATTTCTATGCTTCAGAGAATAGGAACTTAATTTTAGGCAAGTCAATAGGAAGAAATGATAGCAAGTAAAATGCTTCGTGGGAAAAGATCATGGACACCCTGCAGAAGAGTTCAGTGAAGACTTCTGCTCACCCTGCAAATCAATAAAACAAACAATGCTGGGATGTATAAGGTACTGAACAGAAAATAATATTGGAATGATTATAAGGCTGGTACATGAATCAGTACAGCCTTAACTGGAACACTGTGTTTAGTTCTCTGAAAGTGAAGAGGAGCAACAGAGGGTGCAGAAGACTTCCCCCACCCCAAGCCTCTAGAGCCGTAGAAAGACCAGAAGATATGAAGAATGAAGATAGTAAGGCTTAAATGGGAGAGGCTTCAGTGAGGTAGACAAAAAAAACCCTTAAAAAAACCCAAAACAACAAAAAGGGAGAGGGTGCGTGAGTAGGTAAATCTTATACCCATTTTCATATTCATAGTGATAAGGGGGGGATTAACTGGACTGAATAGTCACAAAATTAAAAGAAAATTTTGAATGAAATGTTGAAGAGATCCATGGAGTTTGCTCTTCTGTTGTAGAGGTGGGAACTTACAGTTCGCAAAGAAAGAACGCTTTTTACAGATAACACTTTCATTGAACACGTAAAGTTTTAGAAAGAGTTTTGACGAAGCTTATGTAGAAGCCCTTCCTAGCTTAAGGGACAAAGCCAAAAATGCTTGTTTGATAATTAACAAATGGCAGATATACTTGAACAACCTGGGCCAACTGGACCTTAACAGTAAATGATAGATAATAACATTAGAAATAGGTAATGAAGGGCCTTGAGAGGGAAGATAAGGAGTGCCAGGGAGAGATGGAGAGTCCAGGAATATGGTCAAAGTAAGAGCTTGGAAGAATAACTTTGTAGCAGATAAATGTGTGCATGGAAATACTGTACTCTGCAAGGCCTACCTCTTCTCTTTCCCCACGCTTCCCAGAGGATGCTACAAATACAGGAGAATGAGAAGGAGGAAGCCGGAAGAGACAAACTGGCAAGCAAGATTGTCAAGATCATATCGTGCTCCAATAGTTGCAATATACAGTCAGGAAACCTCCATAAAGTTGTGTGGCAGGACAATATAACCTCACACTCTATACAGGATTTATTCAACATGTTTAAATCTCAGAAGAAAGAAAAGCTAACGTTTCAGGTAAATGCTGGAATTTGAGGACCACATTACATATATGACAGGGGAGTCTCCTGCAACATCCACATAGAGACAAAATAATGTTAGGTTTTAAGTTTTTGTGCAGCTGTAACACTGAACACTGTGTAACATTCCTCGGAGGCCCCTCTGGCTTAGATATCTTAGTATCTCATGAAAATCTGCTTCCCAAGGGCTAAGACTCCAGTTAGAAATTTAATTACTCTTCGGAGGAAACAACCCAAGATGCCACACAATGTGCTCATAAAACAGTCTTTAGGAAATAGGCAAGTGGGAGAGTGTGGCACCTTAAAGCCCTGCTGAGCCTCCATAGCCTAGCTGTGTGTGGCAGCCTGTCGCAGTGCTGCACATGGACTAAAACAGTTCAGTAAGTTAGTACCATTCTGCCTTGATTCCTTAAAGAGGATCTCTTGAGAAATAGTTGCTTTAGATAATAAGGTCTCATGAAATGGCCTACTTGATCATTACAGAACATTTTTCTCTATACGTTTTCTGATGGATTGGATGGAAATAGTATGTTTCCTTATATTTCCTTCCTCTCTTTGTCTTCCAAAGCTGCCTTTTTTTCATGAGGAAACAGTCTGACTTTGAGAATGAGGCAGGTAAATATTGACTGATCCTCATATCGAGGCATACAGTTACTGCAGATGGACTAGAACAAGATTATCATGATAAAAGACGCTTCTTGATCAAGTCTGGACCAACATTTCCTGTCTCCTACAATCCAGGTGAAATTCATCTCATCTAACAATAGGATATAATGTTAGACATCGAGGTCTAAGCAAATCAGCCTGAGCAGTCTGTATTCAATGGAAAGAAACTAGCATTTCCAAAGAGTGATCCAGCTCAACCCAAACAACGTGTCTAAAAAGGCCAGAAGAAGCATTTTCTGGAATTGTCCATTTCTCTCCATCAGCTATAAAATGAGATTAGGATTACCAGATCAGATTTAGAGGTTTAATTCTGTGGCATCTATAGCAAGATAAGAAGCAAAACCTCCTTCTCATCCCTATGTGTCTACCCAGAATACTCTAACATACGCTTAACCTTCTTCTTTCCCTCCAGCTTTTTAAGGCTTGTTATTCTGGGTACATGCTAATTGTCATAAAATTGGTCCAAGCTCAACAAGGGAGTGGGAAAGGGAAGACACTGAACATCCATCTGCTTACCCCTTACGGATCTTTGTAGGATGTCCTGACTCTGAATAAAATCCTTGGCTCCAAAACCTTTGAAATTTCCCAAAACAGATATCAAGACCTGGATCCTACTTTCTTATGCCCGCACGCTGATGCACATTTTTCCTAAGGAAATGCATACTGCATTTATTTATTCTTTTCTTTGTGATCTGATGATATACAAAGAGGTCTCCTTGCAGTTACTTTCAGGTCAGCCTCTAGAAAATATTTTTTTAAACGTTCTACAGCTCTCTAAAAGACAACTTATTTGCATCATTTCACTTGGCATTCGAGCAGTGTATGTCTTCAGATGAGTCAGCTCATGGAGCCCAGAGCCCAGAGCCCAGAGCCTCCCGAATCGAGGCCTGAGCTCCACCATGTTTTCGGAGATGCAGAGTAAGACACCACAACTCTGAATCACAGATCCACCTCAGAACAACCTGTGCCACTGGTGTACCAGACCATCTCCCATGAAAGCCCAGTGCCGCAGCTCAGTTAGCAAAATGTCCCTTCACTTCGCTGGTATGAATTACATTTCCATTTCTAAGACATTTACACCGATTATTTTTAGGACTTCCTGCAGAATGATTTTACTACCAGACATCAAGTCAGAACAGGTATAAGCCACCTTATTCTCCCCCTCCCCTGCCTCCAAAAAAAAAGGGAGAAAACCTCGGTGTGGTGACAAATTACAAAAAATTGCAGTGGAAGCAGAACAAGCTGAATGGCCACAAGGCCGATCCGCAGTGCTGTGCTGGCAGCTCAGCCTAAGTCCTGTTGTAGAAAGGCCAGCACCCCTGCATCGTTCCCTTGTTATTTAACAGCTTGAACCAGGAAATCCTCCCTAATGGAGGGAAAATCCTTCTCTCTCTTCCATGTTTGCCACGTACCTCCTAAAGCAGCGCAAGAAAAGGAGGGAAGGAGATCTGGATAAGCCTCATAAGTAATTCACGGCCCTTCAGATGGCTACCAGGAGCCAGTAAAGTTTTTGGCAGACAGGGGCCAGATGGCTATGGTAATTCTTCTGCTTTCCTGCACCAGCATCACACAGCTCCATGCAGCCAAGACAGAGAAAGGACAGATTTTCTCCAGGTCTTTCTCCAGTCCTAGGGACTAGCCATCACCAGGCAGTCAACGGCTGGCTGCTGGTAAGATGATGGAGGGTGGAAAGCTGAGCTTGCAAATGCACCATGCTCAACCACATAAATGCCTCAAACTCCTGTCCTCGCTTCCAGAAGATTGCTGTATTGCTTGGCCTGCCCTATCTCTAGTGGCCTTTGCTTTTCACCAGTTAACAGCTATTTTCTCCGCACCTCCCTGTTCAAAAGCAAAACTTAGAAAATACTTTTAAAAAATCTTTTTTTTTTAATTTTCATTTGAGCACACCTCTAATGTCTTTGCTGAATGAACAATAGCTGGGTGTTTCTTTTGTTTACAGGTGTGCACTAGAAAAATCAGCTATTTAACTACTTATTTTTAAAATTAGGTCAGTTTTTAAACTAATTTCAATTTTTAACATTAAGAACAGACTTCCCTGCACCACTACTGAACTCCAAATGAATTTATAAATATATTGTATATTTGTGTTTTGGAGAAAAACAACTTCCTTGCTTTATTACTTGTAGAAACCCCTGGTAAAACAGTATTAGCCTAACCAAGGGGCGGCAGCCATCATTTGGCGTTGTTTGCTTTTAATAGTCCTCAGTATCTGAAGGTAATGATAATGTTGACAACCAACAATCGTCTCCTAAGAAAGGAAAAGGTTTCATCCCACCTGGATCAAAAGTGGGATGTGGGAGTGAATCCCTGGAGAGAAAGAATTATAGGCATCAGACAGTCTTCGAGAAAATGCCTGGAGTAACCATGCCAGACTTTACTGCCCTCTCTCATTTATTTATCTTTTAAGGAACTGAAATTCTGCTATGGGATTTCTATGATAATTGTGTGGGAACAGCATTTCCTCACATAACTTACATTTGATTTAAAAAAAAAAAAAGTCTTTCTCCCCTTCCTTTTCAGATAACAGTAATGGAATATCATCGAGAATGTGGTAAATTATTTTCTTTTCTTACGAATTAAACTGAGGCTTCATTGCAAACCAGCTTGAGGACAAATTTTTTTATCGCTTACAGAATCAAACTTTTAATAGCTTCCAATAAACTTTATGAATTACATCCTTCTAGTACCGAAACTGTTAATTCTATGTAATATTATATCAATTTCTATATCTTATTATAGGTGTTAGAAAATGTCCATAACTGCAATTTTACTTTATTTTATTGCTTACACCTCTGAAAAACAAAAAAATAATGGGGAAGCAAGATGATATTGAAGATGAGTATCAGTTCACCAATGATTAGGAAGTTGAATATCTGAGTCCCATTTCTAGCTATTCCTATTTAAAACAACAGAAGTAAAAGCATAGATTCATGAGAAACCAAAGATTTTATAGTCAGATAAAATAAGATTGGTCTCTGCTGGATGAAACTGGATGAAACTTCATTTTTCTGAGAGAGCATGAGAAAACCTTGGGTGGAGGGGAACCCAACTATGCATCAATGGACTGAAAAAAATTTTGGAACTTTATTTCAAAAAGTGTTGAAATTCTAAAACATGTTTATATGAAACAAAGAAAGACATCTCAATGCATTGAGCCCATATGTTTCTCGACTATGAAGTTGCTTACGTGGTCAGACTGATGGCAGTTTTTTGGAAAAAAGTCTCCACCATTATTATACCAAACAAACTATTCAAAATACAGTTTTACTGGAAAGCCTCATTAATTTTTGTACTAACAGACAATGCACTACTTCAGGACCAACAAAGATGAATTTTTTTCTGGAAGATCTTTTCCTATCGACAGCTGCCTTTTCTACCATCCACTTAGCTCCCATCCCTCAAGTTATCCCATTTCCAAAGACACATGGATACAGTCACTGCATTTTAACAGGATTCATCTTCCTTTTGAAACCTATAAAGCACACAATGCACAGTGCGATAAATCTACTGAAACACTTATTTTGAGAACCTCTTCTGGAATTAACCATTCCTAGTAGACTTACTCATCTCTGACGAGATAAGACTAACTCCCAGTGATGTAAGGACAGAGCCATAGACAACAGGAAATAACAGGAGATCTCTTCTTCTCTTAAACTACTTGTATATGTGTTTAAATATATGTGCATGTGTGTGCACTATACATGGTCAGTCACTGCTATCACATACTAGAAACTACTCACAAAGGTGGCTTTAATTTTGCAAACAACAAACAGTTGGGAAGCTTAAGCTCTGGAGAGACTACTAATGAACCTCCATATTAAAAGTCCTGCTTTGTGGCTATCTGACATCATAATTTCATCTTGAAAATAGTCACCTGGCCTGAAAATTGCTAGACACAGAGAACAGAAAGGATATTCTCTCAAAACCTGAAGAATATTTAAACTTAATTAAGTGCTACAAAGAAATTACTTAAATTTGCAATGCTAATCAGATCAACATAATATTAAATGTTGTATATAATGCTTGTCTCTTGGTAAATGCAAGGCAGTTTGCTGTTACCCCTTTAAACTTAGCAGATTTTAATCTTTCTGAAAAGTGTGTTGGTTTTGGCTGGGATAGAGTTAATTTTCTTCCTAGTAGCTAGTATGGGGCTGTGTTTTGGATTTGTGCTGGAAACAGCGTTGATAACACAGGGATGTTTTCATTACTGCTGAGCAGTGCTTGCACAGAGTCAAGGCCTTTTCTGCTTCTCACCCCACCCCACCAGCGAGTAGGCTGGGGGTGCATGAGAAGTTAGGAGGGGACACAGCTGGGACAGCTGACCCCAACTGACCAAAGGGATATTCCATACCATATGACGTCATGCTCAGCATATAAAGCTGGGGGAAGAAGGAGGAAGGGGCAGACGTTCAGTGTTAAGGCGTTTGTCTTCCCAAGTAACCGTCATGCGTGATGGAGCCCTGCTTTCCTGGAGATGGCTGAACACCTGCCTGCTGATGGGAAGTAGTGAATGAATCCCTTGTTTTGCTTTGCTTGCGTGCGCAGCTTTTGCTTTACCTATTAAACTGCCTTTATGTTAACCCACGAGTTTTCTCACTTTTACCCTTCCGACTCTCTCCCCCATCCCACCAGGGGGAGTGAGTGAGCAGCTGTGTGGTGCTTAGTTGCTGGCTGGGGTTAAACCACGACAAAAGTCAAGCATTACTTATAATTAATCAAGATTAATAATGATAGGTACTGTGGCCAGCATTAGGATGCAATCCCACTGCCAGTTTTTTCGGTGAGGTTTTAACCCAAAGAGCCACTGACATCCACCGGGATTTTTCCAATGGTAACTTCAGCAGGATAAGGACTCTGCAGTGTATCCCACGTGTGATCGTGCTCCATCGATGGACTAGCTCCATCTCAGGAAGAATTTCAGTCTCTGTTTCTGCAGGGTAACCGAGGGAGCTCCTATTTAACGTGCCAGCAAGGTCTTGCTGTTCTGAAACGCACAGCCAGGATCTCTGGTTTTAAATCTTTGATCGCACGGAATTAGTACAGAGTGGGGAAAGCAGCTAACAGTTAAAATTTCAAAAGTAGTACTATTGTCAGGCTGTTTTTTCTTCATACTTTCCTTGTTCACTGTTATAACCTAAAAAAATCACATCTTCTGTATTTCATAATTTGGGGATTTAAGTCCCACTTATCAGTAAAATTTGTTCCTATAAACATTAGTATCTTTTCATATCAAATGCTCAGAAATAACTCGTTTCTAAATTGTTTCTCAAGTGACTAACATTTGTGATTTTCTGTCAATCTCATGAAATCATGCCATCTCACGGTATTCAAAACCACCATTGTCACTTTCCAGGAGCCAAGGAGTCTTGGTTATTCTTCTAATCAAGGTTTGGCATCTAGATATCACAGTGAGAAGTACTTTAAAAATACACTTTATCAACAGCTGAGATGATAGAAATTTCTTTTATATTAACACAATCAGCAGGCAGTTTTCAAGGCACAAACTTAAGAAACTGTGAGAATTTCAAACGAGACCTGATTTTCTATCAATGAAGCTGATGAAAAGAAAATGGAAGTAAAGAAAACTGACAAAGGGGAATACGTTTTAGAATTGTCCCTATCAACACATGCTTCAGGTGACCAAAGCAAAACACGAAGGTGATATATTACTTCTGCCTAGTGATCTCTTGTCATCAACTTGCACAAAAATTTGCTACAAGCCTGCATCTGATCTGAGAATTGATGGAGGCTTGCTGAAAGAAGATATCGTCTGCAAGCTGACTGTCTTTGCTGCTCTTCTCCTTCCACACAGCTTTATGGTGGAGTACAGATACTGCGTTCCTGCCATTACTAGCTCTGCCGCAAATATAACTTAATTTGGTCTTAATTTGTGAGATGGTCTATTAATTCTCCTTTAAAAAAAAAAAAAAAGCCAAAGGTTTAATTCATTACATGAAGAAACTATTTTAGAAACCAGACAACCCTGCTAAGTGTAAAAATATTCAACAATCACTGGGGAAAAACAAACAAACAAACAAACAGCAGTAGTAGAAAAGGTCATCTCAGCTCTTTTACCTCCCTCATACAGGAAACTATTCTTACAAAGCTGTGCAGGTGTCACTGCAACAGTGTCTGGCGAGATGATAAACATTATTTTGACCTATTTTGACATTCGTAGTTTTTGAACATAAAGTCCTAGTTTACAGGAAACAATGAATGAAAAGGTCTCAAGGATACATGCTAAAGTGCAATTCCACACAGAAAAAAAAAAGGTCATAGATCAAAACAATCCTTATAAAGCAAATGCTTTATATTCTTACGAAAAAAAAACCTACTAGGAATGCTTTGCTGAAGATTTTTCTTTCCCCTGGTAACCACATTAAGTCCTTCTACTTCTTATCACCCCACAGTATCTTTTAAAGCACTGGTTTAAAAAATGGAAGTCTTTGAAGTTTGCTAGGAGCCTCAAAGCAGGACAGGTAGGAAAAGAAGTGTCCCCTGCAAGGATCCCCCCGGCAGGCATCCTGAGTCCCGGGTGGGCAGTGTTTGGACCCTGGATGGTTCCTTGTCATAGCCCTTCCTTCCCGCTGCCGTCCCCCTCTGCCAGACCACACTGCTCAGCCGACCGCAGCTCGGATGTGCAGAGCAGAAGGGCTGGTACTACCTGCCAAAGAGAGGTCCCCCCAGGTAACTGTTTTGCAGAGCATAGTAGAAGGGATTGTGAGAACTGAACAGTCTCTGCCTGATCGCGTGAGGGAAATATGTGAGTACTTGTGTGAGTGTTTCTCTATGTCAGGATGTAGGTCCACAAATACTTTTTCTCAGAGGCGAAGCCAGTTTAAGAGACTCCTACTTTGGCTTTAGGTCCCGACGCATCTGCCGTAGCTCTCATGCATCGGTTGTGCTCTTTTTCTGAAAAGTTATTTTTAACCCAGATTATTTCCCAGTCTTGGTGTGCAGAACAGATCCACAGACCACTTGTAGCAGTACAATCACAAAGTTGGAGAGCTGAGGTGGGAAGGTGGGAACAAGCAGCCAAGAACAGAGATCTCAGCTGCCTTCACATGTGCAAATAGATCCTGAAAGTGCACACGTGTGCCCTCTTCAAACTCTTCTAAGTGTTTTTTACTCACACTATAAGAAAAGAATTAAAAAGAAATGAGGTCAAGCCTACCAGTGACAGACTGCTCATTGCTTCAGCTTCTCACCTTCCACTAACACCATTAGATCAACAGCTACCATGTGAAAATAAGTGTAGCCATCTCTATACAATAGAAGAAAAAGGTTAGAACAAGGAGAGAAAGAGAGTGCAGAGAGCAGATGAAAAGAAAGAAATTGAAAGATGCAACCTTTGGAAAAAGAAAAGAAAATAAATCAAAGCCAAGCATAGGGTCCTATTTCAAATCTGCTTTCTTTCTGCATGCTATCATGGACATCCTCCTCATCCTCCTCCTCATAAAAATAAGTATAGTGTGCACAACCACAAAAATATTTTTGAATAAGGGTAAGAGATACTACTATAACAAAAAGGTGGTTGTGGAGTTCTTATGTTTGTCCCTTTGCCTTTTTGAATCATTAGATTGATCTTTCCTCCACATCACACACACAGATTTTCCCAACAATTCTATTCAATGTTCAGCAGAAAATGACTGGGAGGTGACACAGACAGCCATGCCATATTATGCAGACAACATCTCTAGAGCAGCACTGGGTGTAGAGCAGACACAATGATTTGTTTGAATGCATCTGTCCTGCCCAGTTGCTAGCATGCATAGCACTGGCACTCTGCGTACAGAGACATCACTGACCTGATAAGAGCATTTGTGCGATTATATCTAAGAAAAACATTGGTGTTTGGCATGATGAGATTAAATGAATTATGATCAAGTGATTTTACCACTGTATTCTTATTCATTCTGGGGAAGGATGCTTTAAGGACCATCAGTGTTCACTGTGAGCTTTTCAGGCCAACAGTATTTCCATTAACACTCCTAACAAACCCACAGCCTTATTTTCATCAGCTAATGTGCTATCTGCATGCCAACAGGCAACACTGCAAACCACTGGCAGACACACAGGAGGAAAATACATCCCCATGGAAGGTCACTCTTCCTTCAGCTAATGTGTGCCATTCCCTGGCAGACACCTGCATGCCAAAAGTCAGGGTTTTGTCAACCCCGCCTGATTTAGCAGAGGGCATGGGAAGCCCTGGATCTTCCCCTTCCCCCAGCCTGGCTCCACTCGCTCAGCAGTCAGCTGGCAGCAGGTACTTGTGGCCCTGAAAACGACACCGACTATTTTGTTGCCTCGTGCACTGAGCACAGCATTATTAAGGCTGACAGATACAAATCTCTTGCCTTGCACATATGTATCACCAAGGTGGACAGATCATTGAGGGGATCTGTAACTCCACAGGTGCTCTGGTATTAGAGGCAGAGCGCAAGGCAGCGACTTACAGAGACATCGCTAACCCCCCGCCCCCGGCACAGGCACCTCCGAACCCTGCGATTAGGCAGGACTGGCACTACCCTCCTGCACGCTCTGCAGATAGACCCACTTCCACTTAATCGCTGACACATCCTCCTATGCTTTAAAGGCTATGAAGGAGAATATGCTTCTGGACAGAGAAACAGCAATTTACCATCTATCATAAATTACAGAGGAGAAAGCATGCGATGTATAGTTTGCTTTTCCTGCATTCACGTGCCATATGCAGACTCGGTCAAGTATGGCTGTGTGATTAAGCAATCCCAGCTGCTAAACTGATAAAACAAGGAAAACATCCAAGGATTTCTCTTTTTTTCCTCATGAAAAGGGAGGGAAAACCAACATAATTTGACATAATTGTTCCATTTGACTGATGTCATTTTGCTCATCCATATGAAAAACAAAAGGCTACATTAATAGCAACTATAGCAACTAGCTTTTTTCTCCAGGAACTGACTGCCTTGAGCCCTGGAGGAGTTCCCTCACCATCCAGGCATGTGGTAGAAGAGCAATGGCACATCCTCCCCCAGCAGGTTTCTAGTCTCTCAGCCTTTTCTTTATTTCCCCAGTGGGAAGCGCATAGAGAATTTGGCCTCATTTGCAAATACTTTCAGGAGTGCCCACACTGCAGTTGCCAGAGCCTTTATTCCCAGTTCCAGCGCAGCACATGTAACACAGCTATGGTTGTGTGTGGGGCAGCAATACACTAGAAACCATTTCAGTGGGAAGCAGTATTTCTCTCGTGAAAAGCGCTGGCCCCTGCAGTTTCACTCCATGCTGCGCCATAGCCCAAGGAGTGGAACAGGTAGTAGCTGTTACACATACACGCATTTTTCCCCCTGCTTCATGCCTGATGTAGTGGTCTTGATTAAAGAGAAATCTGTCGTGGAGTTTAAGGAGATGACTTTTTCACATAAGGACCTATAAGCTGGCAGCCATTAGAGGGAAGTCCAACCAGTGCTCTCCATGGCATCTCACATGGCAGGTCAAGCCCTAATGCATACTGTTCCCTACATATGGGCTAGTCTCCCTTTTTTTTAAATTTGAACAAACCTAAGCAAGATAAATACTAAAACAGCATGCTCCACTGGTTTCCTTTACTTCTTCAAAACGCTTGTACTGGATGACTTTCTAATTTTTACTTTCCTGAAGTAGAAATAATCAAAGACTTTGAAGCTACAGACTATTTCTGACACAAAGTAATTTTATCATGTCCTTCTCTTAAGCATACTGACGTAACCATTGATGTGCTGAATAGGCTAATTTCCTCAGCAACAGCAAACCAAGGCCAACAGTCAGCAATCACATTAAACAGGCGTACTGTGTGTCGTGGGCTACCTTGCCTTTACCTTCAGCATACTCTGGCAGCTGTCACTACTCAGTCTGACTCAGTATTTCAAAAGCACTGTTCCCACACCTTCCTACATATACTTGGCAGAGCCCTTTGACCTGCTTCAGCACTAGAAGCCTACGTAGCTAACACTTGGTGAGTAGGAGCTTGAGAAGGCTATGAAAAACATGTTTTAGTCTAACTAGTGGTTCCCAAGCAGTCTGGACCAAGAGATTACTGTCAGACCTTGACATTTCTCCTGAACCACTAAGTACAGTGCCACTAAGCAATGTGCCTACCATCAGCCAAGGGACACATTGAGTTATAGGCAGAAGAGAAGCGATGACTCCCAAATGAGAAGAAAAGTAAAAGTATTCACCAAATGAGTTCCAGACTGAAATGAAGTAATCTATGGGACTTATTCTAGAAGACCATTACGTAAAATATTAATTGTGAAACAGGGCAAATAAATCAAAGTTATGTAATATAAACACTGCAGGGAAGAAAGGCATGAGACGTATAAATTTATTAACATCAAAAAGAAGTCTTACAACTACATTTACGTAAGCTGAAAGATGTAAATAAACTTTAACAAGAGGTCAGCCTTTTTGTGCTAAATCTTCCCTAAGCTTCCCTAAAGACGTCACTTCTGGGATGAAGAGGGTGTCCCTTTGTGCCTGTGACTGGGAACTGAGCATGAATATGAGTCATTGCCAGAAGAACACTGCTCCAGGGCAAAGCCCATCTTTTATTACCTAATCACTAAAATTAAGCTGTTTTATTATAAATATGACAAATTGTTACAGTTACGGTATCACCCTGTTTCCAGGCAGATTCAGTCTAAGCTTTAAGCCTGATTTTTACAGCCTGTGGTTCCCTAAATCATGATCTTGTCTGGTAGCCTGTTATACTTGTGCAGACAAAAAGTTTATTCCTTGTACCATTTCTTACCCGTGACTATTTCGTTTGACTTTTCTTCCCTTGATATCTCTTTTTGGTCTGTTCTAGGTGAAATGCAAAAGGCAATAACTTTCACAGCATGCTATAAAAAGTCTCCAAAAGTCATTGCTACACCCTCTTTAGCATACTAGGAACTTATTCTATGTCTTTCTTACCTCTATGTCTTACTCCATGTTTTTTCACTTCAGCCACTGGTATGAGAGAGTTTGAGGCTCTGAGGTACTGTTTAAGACCTAAAGACTCTGCTGTGCTTTATTAGAGTCAGTGGAGGCATCAGCAAAGACTGTCAGCTGTTTGCTTCCACAGGACAGCTTTGTATCACTTTCTGTAGCCTCAAAGACTTCCAGGGATCTGCTGACAATTCAGAGACGACTAGATCCAAGCCAACCAGCACGTATCAGTTAGCACCAAGAAAGTCAATGAGTAAACCTCCTGACTTTTTCCTTGAACCCAGCTCAGAGTTATGTATTACCTAAATCCTTCAACCTCTCCCTAACTTCTTTGTCCCCAGATAGCATTACTCACATTGCCAATCTGCATTCAGCTGCTGAGACTTCCCACTTTAAAACTGTGTCAAGACACTGATGATGTTTTGACAGTGCAGGCTGTAATGTAGAAGATTTGACACATCTTAGAAAAAGCTAGAAAAAAGTGTATTTCAAATACAGGAGCAATCAGTTTTAAAATGTTTCATTAAGAAGAGCCGGGCCATCATGGTAACAAACCATCCATAGGCATAGAAATACTGGCTGCTAGAGTAGATTATTTTAAGACAGTGTCTTCTTGATACAGAAACTCTGCAGCACATATTATTATGCACTAAGGCTCAAATTTCAAAAATATGATTGTCTAGAGTCAGCTTCCTATATCAAATATAAGTGCCATATTTCCAAAAGTGCTGAACACCAGCAAGTCCTGCTGCAATGCTTTCTGCTTCTGTGGTGTGTTGACTTTAGTATGATGAATACTTTGATAAAACAAATCCATTTATTTAGATGTCTAAATAAGGGCTGAGCTAGCATACCAAATTTCAGACTGATGAAAATTATTTTCCATCAAAACATGAAATGTCTCTGTGGTGAAAATGCTGAGACATTCTTAACAGTAGCAGCAAATCAAAATCCTAGAATAGAGTGCACACATTTACTTGTTCTCAGAAAAACAGTTAATTTCATTAAACCCATTACAACTGCTGTTTGAATCCCCTGTTACATGAGTGCTCAACGCGACTTGGCAAGCAGGGATTTTTTAAATGTATGTGTACAGTTCCTGAGCAAATGAGTAGATAATGGACATTTTTTCTAGAAGCAAAACCATGGCCAGAGGGTGCCCTTAGAGCAGTAAAATCACATAACTTTGTGTATCTGAGAGAAAAGTCAGAATTTCTGACATTTGTTCAAACCATCCGCATCTCCAACATACGACTGCCAACAGGGGCTTAGGGAGCAGAGGGGCAGAGAAGCGGAACTGGGCACTGTGAGAGGCAGAAATTCATGTATTAGTAGATCCACAATGAGCCAGGGCCTAGCAAATCTCTACATCTTTTTTATTTTAAGAAACAAACACAAGATACAGAACTTGTATTTTTACAAAACAAAGTATGGTGTTGAATATGGATATATTTAGAGGCAATGTGGGTATGGTTTTGACTGGCTCCTTAAGTTTAATTCATTGCTTCCCAAGCTCAGCCCTTGATTTTTCTCCTGCTGTCGATGGTGGCTGCTTGGACACTTTCCATATTAGGTTGCACTTTGGTTTTACTTCAGTAAGACACTGGGCTGCAATAACCAAAATGTTAAGGATGGATTCTTAGCAAACAACGAAGACCTGTATTTCAAAATAAAATGGTACCATACCACCTGTGCCATTTACAAAATGTTGCATCACATTGTCATGAATTAACCATAGCAAATTGCTGTGACTCAGCTGAATTCCTAGTTGCAACATACTCTCTGAGCCAATGGCATAAACATACGAGAAGAGGGAAAGAATCTGATGATTATTTTTTCTGACTAGACACAGTGGATAGAACATATAACAGTAAAGCTGTGGCAGCTGAAGTTATTTGCTATGATAAAGCAAGCATTTCAAGGCTGTAGGATGAATCAGACAGATGATAACCTAATTCAGAATCCTTAATTCAGCCAACCTTGTCATATTTGTGACCATTTCACATATGCCCTTAGTGCATAGGAAACTCATCCACAGCATTGCTTAAATTCTTCACTTTGCATTCAAGACTTTCATGCTGCTTTGGCAGTACGCAGAAGGAATCAAGCAACCTTTAACAGGGGAGTTGAACAGTAGCCATGAAGTTGGTGCAACTAGCTTCTGCGCTACTGAGGGAGCTGGCGGAAGTGCTCACCAAGTCATTTCCAATTGTTTATCAGCAGTCCTGGCTAATGAGGGAGGTCCCAGTTGACTAGACATTAGCAAATGTGACGCCCATCTACAAGAAGGGCCAGAAGGAGGATCTGGGGAACTACAGGCCTGTCAGTCTGACCTCAGTGCCAGGAAAGGTTATGGAGCAGATCATCTTGAGTGCCATCATGCAGCACGTACAGGACAACCAGGTGATCAGGCCCAGTCAGCATGGGTTTATGAAAGGCAGGTCCTGCTTGACCAACCTGATCTCCTTCTATGACAAGGTGACCCGCTTAGTGGATGAGGGAAAGGCTGTAGATGTTGTTTACCTGGACTTTAGTAAAGCCTTTGACACCATTTCCCACAGCATTCTCATGGAGAAACTGGCTGCTCGTGGCTTGGGCATACTCTTCGCTGGGTAAAAAAACTGGCTGGATGGCCAGGCCCAAAGAGTTGTGGTGAATGGAGTTAAATCCAGTTGGTGGCCAGTTACAAGTGGTGTTCCCCAGGGCTCAGTGTTGGGGCCAGTTCTGCTTAATACCTTTATCAATGATCTGGACGAGGGGATCAAGTGCACCCTCAGTAAGTTTGCTGACAACACCAAGCTGGGCAGGAGTGTTGATCTGCTTGAGGGTAGGAAGGCTCTACAGAGGGATCTGGACAGGCTGGAACGATGGGCTGAGGCCAATTGTATGAGATTCAACAAGGCTAAGGAGGTATTTAAAAGACATGTAGACGGGGCACTTAGGGACATGGTTTAGTGGTGGACTTGGTAGCGTTTGGTTAACTGTTGGACTCAATAATCTTAAGGGTGTTTTCCATCCTAAATGATTCTATGCTTCTACAAAGAAATTCTGTGATTCTATGATTCTACTCTGTCCTGGAGCCTTCAGTGTAGAAAAGGCACGCCAGAAGTTTGCTAGAGTAAGAGATCTATGATACATGCTGCATTAATGCTCAGAGGCTACCATTAATTGACCAGGAGAGGCCCTCACTAAACCAAAATGCATTCTCCTGTCATGAACAATACAATAAATATAAGACTCCTAACAGAGTATTATGTTCCTCTCTTTCAGCTCATCCGCATGAAGTCCCAGAAAGAGGATGCTGTACTGCAGAATTGTTCATGATTCTGGTGTTCCCATTCCTACCAGAAACTTTTGCATTTGCGAGGCTGAGCTTACCAGCTCTCTTGAGGGTACGAAACACTCTGCCTCCAACACGCACATGTGCATAGTGCATAAAGCATAGCATGATCCAACCAGTATTAAAACAATGATTGTCATAGTAACCTGCGGATAACTGTTGCTCAGTGAATATGCTTTGCATTGCTTCATCCAGTCTCCTGTGGAGTCCAGCAGAGTTTCTTCTCCATCCTCTAGGGTGCCTGTGGAGTAGTAAGGACCAGGCAGACACGTACCTATGGTGACGTGCCATTCTGTTAGTCGCGTTAGGCACAACAGATACTCAGTGACTGAGGCAAGCAACTGGCTGAAGAACTGAATGCTCAGAGGACTAAAGTGATGCTGGCAAGAAGAAAAGCAGGTGGAAATACACAAATTCTTTAATACTAGCGCTCCCCATGATGAATGTCTGTCCTGAGATCACTAAGACCTTCAGAAACTGGGCTGTTCACCTGTATTTATGAGTGTTTCTAAATATCTAACTGTAGCTGCTGCTATAAAAACACCTTTCCTCTTTCCGGGGCTTAAAGAAGGTTGGACTTCATCTTGTCAAATGAAGGCTGAACTGTAACACCCTCATATGTAAAGCCTCCTTACTATTTACATAGCTATAGCTCTGAGTAGTCTTTACAATTCACCTCTCTCTTTATGACACTTCTAATCTTTAAAGGAACTAATTCAGTCAGAACAGAGAAATCAATAGCATGTGATTAAGTGCATCACTACCTGCCTGCCCTGTTAAACGATGAGTCAAAATCACTAATATCAAGACCTCCTCTTGAAAAGCCGATTGTCATGCAACCATCTTCATGTGATCCTCCAGAAAACCTATATCCCACTATAGCAATAGGACTGCCATTTTCAATAGTGAAATTCATAAAAGCATTAGAGCATTTTCTTGACACCACACTCAGAGCTGGAATTAATTCCTAGAAGAGAAAACAGATTCTCAGCCTTCACAGAAAATTGCAAAAGCTACTGTCCCTCAGGAAATCTAAAGAATAATATACTTCTGTTATTATTTTGGAAGTGGAAACAAAAGAATAATTGTCACTGACATGCGCTTTTTAGATTTTGCAATGTACCTGAGTAATACGGAAATGAACCCCCAAGCTAAGAAAGATTCACCTTTGCTCTTCTTTGTGGAGTGCTTTGGCTCTATAGATCAAAGCATAACTGCGAGTTACTTGAACTGACTACCTACACGTGAAGAGGGAAATGCATGAAGTGATGGATAAGACTGTTGAGATGGGCAGAAAGCAGAAAGCCAGAAGAAAAACCTGTTGGCTTTGTTGGTCCTCACCGACGGACATAGCCGAGCCAAAGCCAGTTATTTAGCTCAAGCCACTTCTGTGATTTCTTTGGCTGTCTTTTCCCTTCTGTGCAAGGTACAAATCACATTTGTCATCACATTTCTTGTCAGAGCCTGAACTAGGAAAATGGTTATGAGTTTTCTCTCTTTTTCATAAATTACAGCTGTAGGAATGAAGCTGTTACATGCCACAAAAGCAGCATTTCCTCAAAGCCACCAAAAAGGCCCTTTAATAGAGAATTGTTTTGAACTAAAGCAATCGGTGCTATTGCAGTTACAGACTCAGAAATGCTCTTTTTAATCTTTAACAGAGATTTATGGCTCCACAGTTCTATAACTTTCTGTGAAGAAATCACAATCTTTAGTCTTGTTACTATCAAGGTTTCTATGGAAAATTCTTTTCTTCTCTGGAAACCAATGACAGATTAAAGATTATATATACACCCACATGCACACAAACACATTTTTTGGTTTACTGGATATATTCACCTCCTCTCTGAGAGAAATATAAAAAAGCCTGAGCGCGGAAAACTATATGTGAAAGGAGAAGGCGACTTAGAGGCTGTCTCGTAAACCAGGTATTACGCTACCTGCGCATTTTCAAACACTCCTTGGCACTACTGTCGCGCTTTGGAACGTTACAACCAGGTTTCCACAGGTAGGGGTGTATAGAACACAGCCGGAGCTCTGCTAGCTTTGAGCCCTCTGACTAGCTTCAGCTCTTAAGTTGCATCTGTGCGGCCTCACCGGAATCAATGCTCGTGCGCCTGGCTAATTGCTGGTCATTTTCTCAACGGCAAGTAGTATTGACTCAACAGCAGCTACGTGTTTGATCTTTCTCTCCAATCACTGGGGAAGATAGAAACTCATCTAGTCTTCAGCCTTTTTCAAAAGAATAGGAATGAATGATAGACACAGCAGCTTGCAAGTGGATAAAGAAAAGGCGTTGCAGTTTTTAATGAATAATGAAATAATGAATAACTGAGGGATACTATTTATAGCATACAGGTGCAAACAATTTCTAGTGACAAAGCCCGGCTGTAACCAGAGAGTACAATAAAAATGATAATATTAAAAAAGCAGCGGCAGCAGCTACAGCAATAGGAAAGATGAAAATCAGAAATACATCGTTTTCCAGAACGGAAATTGTGACTGAAACTAAATAAGAAGCAGGATAATACACATGCTTTGCTCAGCGGCCTGCTGTGTAAGACAGTGCTTTAGCAACATGTAATTGTTAACTTAAAGAGTTGCTTTGACATTGTTTATATGTGTGTAAGAATACAATATTTAGCAGTATTTCAAATGCTAACAATGCAATTGAAAGGAATGAACTAAAACGAAGAATTCAAAATCGTATGAGTGTTTAGAAAGATGTCGATAAGAAACAAAAACCGCATATTAAGTGCAGTGTTTGTTATTGAACATACAGGTTTGCTAGGCATCAATAATAGGAAATACATTTACTGGTGATAACGCTTAAATAACTGAAAAAAAGTTAAAAAAGAATAGAGTGTACTAAGCATTATGCCACTCTCATAAAACAGTGGGTATTACATGTCCTCTACTAGTTTTGAATATGCCATGAAATGCTACAGAGGAATTACACACTTAGAATTATAAGCATGTGGCTACTGCCATTATAATAAACAGATTACTGCTATGAATATTTAAAACATAAGCAGTATCTATGTCATGAAATTAATTCTGACATTTACAGCATTGTATGACCTTAAGGCAATGCAGGCAAAGTACCTGCAATGCACCCGAAAGCTGGTGTACCTGTCAATAAATTGTAAGATTGCATGAGCTTTGAAAAGAAACGGAGATATCCAGAGCCTGAAACAACTGGAAGACAGTACAAAAAACACATATATATATAAGCACCATTTTTCAGACTTTCCTTCTTATCCCTGTAAAGGCTGTTGGCAATGCTCCCTTTTATTATGTGCTTTGAATTAGAGAGAATGATGGACATAACACTAATAAATTACAATACATGCAATGCTTTGGCTGTGAGTCTACCCTGTATAAACAAAGTGTATACAAAGAAATTTCATTTCTTCAGAGATCATGACATTTATAAATTACTCTCTTATAAAATGAGATTAAGGTTGCTAAATGACCCGCATAGGCACATTTTACTCCAAAATGAGATCCATAACTCATAACATGATATTGGTATATGGATACCCATACAATACACTGATCCTTTATACTACAATGGGTTTCCAATAACAGTGCTGACTTTTGTCATGTTTTCTTTGTACCTTTCTTTAGTCACAGAAATATAGCATAGCAGCATTTCCAGAAACAGATTTCACAAAACACACAAGTGGTGCACAGAAATCCCTGAGGCATTGTTCCTCCTTCTCAAGCAATGAATGTGGCTCCCCGCCACAAGTTATTTCACAGCTGTGGCAAAAAAAAATATATGCTCACCGTAGCGCGAAGGCAAGAAGCTAAAGTCCTCAAAACACTGTATCCAAAACCATGTACATTAATAAATTATTGGTATTTGTCTGTATTAGAATGGCACTCTCCTACCCAAATCAAAAGCAACAAGCTTTGCAAAAGTCACGTTATCAATACAGACGAAGATTGCATCCTTTCTGTGCACATCATCTAGCACATATTTATCCTTTCAATACCACTGTGAGGTAGGAAAATGTCCTCCCCATGTTGTAGTTGGGGATCTAAGAGAGATGATGTGGTTTTCCCAACCTTCCAGGAAATCTACAGAAGGAAGAGGAAAAAACTTGGTCTCTGCAGCGCCAGCTAACATCCTTCCTATTGCATCCATCATCACTTCTGACATTTCAAGTTGAAAATTCAGTACAAAGCATGTGACAATCCACATTAACAGTAGTGGATTGATGCTGTTAATTCACTTCTTTTGTCTGCTTTTTGAAGGAATTTCTGAACAGCTGGATTTACTATACTCTCGAGACACAGAAGATGCTGTGTGCACCAAATCTCTGAATTTTCTCTCACCCACGCGTGCAGGTTAGATCTCAGAGTTATCAGAAAGTAGTTTGCTGGGGGCAGGTTGTGGTTTGCATTTATTGTTATGTTATTTCGATTCAAACATATAATCCAACATGACAGCAAATCTTCACGAATTCTAAGCACCAAAATACCACACTCTGCAATGTGAAGTATTCTGGTGTTTGACCTGGGAGAAAGATACAGTATCTCCCACAATTCAGATAAAGGCATTTACAAAATTATGGTATAACATATGCAGAGTCCCAATTTTTTTTAACAAAAAGTAAGTTCTATTATTTGACATGTTAAAGAAATATTCTGCTATTACATCATTACAGCATACTTACGTTGGGAAATACCCACAAGCTTCAAGGAGCCAGTAAATAAGCATCCCAAAGGGATACTCTAAATACTGTCTACATATAGAGCATGTCATATACCAGTTGCAGTACACAATACATCACACTGCAACTATACATAACTAAAACTATAGACTTCTCCTGCATTTTGTATTCCCAACCCTGACTTTTTCTTCCTGATTAACTTCTGTGACATCATCCTACTAGTACTTTAAACTTCAATCCTTGAATCTGTAAGGGAAACAGACTTGATTTATGCAGAGATGATCCTGAAATCAACAGTCTAAAATTTTTCAGCCTGATTATGAAGATTGCTAGATTACTTATTCACTCTAGCAGTAAGTCTCCGATAAGCAGGCGAGTACTTGCTGGTGAGAATTACCATTCTTTGGACAGCTTTATCATCAGAACTACAAACAGCTGTTCTTGACACCAAGCTTTGGCTTCGTTGCATTAAGCTTTGCTCACCATTCTCTTTCCAGCATGAGAACTGGTAATGGCACACACTGTTTAAATCCCCTTCAATTTATCCTGTCATATTTTATTCCAACAACATAAACTGTGATATTGCAAGATACTGAGTGTTATAAGTACTGCATGACTTTTACTCCTATGAATGTCAATTAGAGTTCAGTTTCTTACAAAACTGGGATGATATTCCTTATCTTCTGTGAACAAATAAACCATGAAAACAAAAAAATCTAATATGCTGCACTGAGTATATTTCTAGGGCAAAATATCAAAGTCTTCTTGAAGATGTTGGCAAATGCTGAAAATATTTTATAACAATTAAGAGATAGCTATTAGTAGATTACAGATCTGCAATTCAGCCTGCAAATCCCCAGATCTTTCCAACAGTCCACAAGTTTGAAATGAAATTTGCATAAATTTTAAGACTCTCTTACAAACTTTAGCAGACTTTGACTGAGGTGCTGCACAGAATGAACCTTCTTCAGATCACCCCCTTCTGATGCTCCCTGTTTGAACATTTTACTTGGAAGACATCAGCAAGTTTGCAATTGGCCTTCATCCTTTATGATCTCTGCCCTTATTCTTAAGCTATACTGAAGTGGACATAGATGCAAGTGTATCGTTATCTATACATCCCAATACTCTGTGGTTTTTAACCACAAGGTTAAGGTGCAGAGGTACTGCACCGCCATCTCCTGTGAACGTTTAGAATGAGTATCCAGCAAATCTGAAGAGGTTTTGAAATCACTTGTCCTCTTTGTGTTCAGTTTAGATTTTGAAACAAGTTAATGTGGCATTTTCAAATATAACTGAGTCTCCAGTGAGCACACAATCAGTACACGGAGTCAATTAAGCTGTTGCCATCTGCATCAATACTATCTAAATACTGGACTGGAAGATTTCTACTTACAGCTATGCATTGAATCTAGTCTATATAAGGCTGGATATCCCACTTATTCAAGATAAGCAATTGTGCTGAGAAATAAAAAGGAAAATAGTATTTAGAAAAATTAAACACTGAAGGATACTATTATGTGATAAAAAAGAAAGGCTTTCATACAAAATTCTTGGCATTCAGGTACATGTAAGTAAAACTTTCAATCAATTACATCATCGTATATTATCCAGAAAAATACATAAATCAGCTATAATGGACATGTAGCTATTTCATAGACTCTGATATATTTATGATGCTTTTAAGCAAGTCAAGGCAAAACACTTCTTGCATAATTTAACTGAACTTCAGAACTCTTTGTAAAGTGGAAAAGGGAAATTTCACTGCCATACATAAAAAGAAGATAATTCTAACACCTAAATGTAAAGAAAAAAAAATGCCTGCATTTGTAAGTGCTTTATTTCAATAAAGAAACAATTTTATTTTCTTTGTACCTGATGGCCAAAGCTATGTTGATATGTCTCCCTGTTGAATGATTTATATTGTAAGTATAGTATTATAAAATCAGGGCCTGAAACAAAGCATTCTTTGAAACAGGACCGTATTTATATTCATCTGAAAGCCAAGAGGGGAAACCACTCTTGACTACTTATTTCAAACAAAAGACAATTTAAACGAACTGAACGGGGAATAATACCTATGCTTGATAATGTAAAAAGAAAAAAAAAAATTCTAAGTGCAACCAGTTAGCTTTGGCTAATCTAATGTAGTGACTGCCAATATGTGAGAGTTTTCTAGCTGAAATACAGAACAAGTTGTGTCCTACTGCTTCCAATTATTAAGAATGGGATAAAAAAAAAATGGAAGAAATAATATTCCAGCAATATCTGTTGGCAAAACTGGCTTGTCAGATCTAGGACAGTCTGACAGCATTTTGAACAACACTGAGGTTTTTCCAAGTCATGCTAAGATCCAGTTCATCCCTCAGCACTGTAGTGCCAACACAGTGTGCACCTATACCAGCCATTTACTATAAAGGAGAGGCTCTTTTTAGGTTGAAATTTGCGTTGCACTGGTGGTGTGCTCCACACTCCCGGTGGTCCCATGGCTGAAGTTGTGTGCCAGGGTGCCCTTGGAGCACCCCTCCTGCTGTGTGGACACGGGATCCTCCAGGAGCTGGTGCTGCCCCCGGGTAGAGGATTCTGCTAACAACTGCAAGACAGCCTTGGGTGGCTGAACAGCAATCTGCTAGTGATCACCTATTAGGATCATAGGGTAATTTGGGTTGGAAGGGACCTCAGGAGTTTTCTAGTCCAACCTCCTGCTCACAGAAGGGTTGGCTCCAAGATCAGACCAGGTTGCTCAGGGCATTGTCCAGTTTCCTCTAGAAAACCTCCAAGGATGGAGCCTGCACAACCTTCCAGGGCAGCCTGTAAGTTTAGACACACAGCGGGTGCCTATAGTTGGCAACTGGCCTGAACTTCACTGCCAGTATACACACCATGTACACTTTGAGCCCGCGAAACAAAATGGATTGGCCTTGTCCTTCCCCCTCCGTGCTGCACCCATCAGTAACGGAGACGCACACACTGTGTGCCGGATGAATCATAGTGTATGAATCCCACCTCCCCCTCAGATGTAGTAAATGCAGCTCTGCTGCAGCACCAAAACTGCCTTCTGACAAAAGTACCTTATTAACTGTAACTTCAGGAGAAAGGGAAATCTTGAACTCACCTGAGTTACATGTTCATATACTAAAAAAATCAATATTAATCACATCTTTGGAGCCTGTCCTCTAGAGAGCACTTTTTAAAGCAGCTTCCATGGATGATTTCATGTGTGCAGGAGTGATTCTCTTGGTATCACTCTCAGGAACTGATTATTTTCACTGTCTCTTAGAGAATTAAATCAGCAAGAGACAATGGTGAAGAGAATCAGGTTCTTATTTACAAAATAATCCATAAAGGCTTTAGTCAATATAAAAGAAAACAAGACCTTTTGTGAAATTAACTTGGCTATTTAACAGTGTTTTCTAATGAATAAAGCAAAAGAAATATACAATAGTATTTTCATAATGCAGCTAAAATATTAGTATGCTACCAGTTTCTATAAAACAGCCACATAAGGGATGTAAGGTTAAGGCATTAACAGAGAAATTATTTTGTCTGTGGTTAAGAACTCTGACACACAGTCTGAAAGGTCTCTTTGCTTATGTCAGCCGCACATTACTATAATGCCAGTGACTCTCCTCTGATTTAGACTAGTTATTCCAGATTATATTAAATCAAACCCAAATCCTTGGTACATACACCGCCTAACAAGATCCCTGCACTTAAGAAAAATGCAGGCTTTTGAAACTCAAAATTAGAGTGTCAGCCTTTTTGATGACTTCTTGTTTTAATCCTATTCATTTGTTTTGCAGTATTGTCTCAGCTATGAATGGATGCTGCTCTGTCCTACAACTTTTCACCTATCTATAGAAATAAGATATCTTTCCCAACAACTGCTGCAAAAACAAAGGCAGACGAAAAGGAGAGGTTTGCCATGTATGCTACGTGCAACAGTAATTAAGCCTGAGAGTAAAAATAGTGATTTCAGTTTCTCCCCAAGGAAACCATTCTTGAAGAAAGCCGCATACAAAGGTTACCGTTCTTCTAATTGCATGAACAGAAAATGTTATAGAAAGACCATTTTAATTATAACTACATTCATTTCTACCAAAACCACAGGTGTACACACTTACAAATGTAAATTCAATCAGGCTCACCCTCCTTTTTCAATTCTTACCAGATACGAAAAGCTAATCTGAAAACTCACCTTTTAATTGCACCTCTTGACATGCCAAACCGCATACAGGTATTGTGTTCAAAGGCAGCAGTGCATAATCAAGCTGTATATAACCATAAAGACTACCTTCTGGCATATAACTCTACATACGCTCATGTGATGGCACATATAATCGCATCTATTGCCTTCCAGACTGGGTTTGAAAAGAAAATGCATATATATACATATATAGAATCATAGAATCATAGAATCATTAAGGTTGGAAAAGACCTCTAAGATTGAGTCCAACTGTCCACCCAACACCACCATGCCCACTAAACCATGTCCCTAAGCGCCTCATCTGCATGTCTTTTAAATACCTCCAGGGATGGGGACTCAACCACTTCCCTGGGCAGCCTCGTCCAATGTTTAACCACTCTTTCAGTAAAGACATTTTTCCTCACGTCCAATCTAAACCTCCCCTGGCGCAACTTGAGGCCATTGTGTGTATTGTGAGCAACTTGAGGCAACTTGAGGCCATATGTGTGTGTGCATGTACTTATATATACACAGAGACCAGCAGCACAAAAGACTGGTGGATATTTATTTGTCTAGAGAAATGACGACAATAGAATTTACTTGGTTTTCCTTACTAAAGTGAAACTGTATTTCATTCACCCTGGACTTCCCTAGGGTGTTTATACTTTCAGCACCACTCAGCCACGTATCAGCAACTTAATCTATACAGAAGAGCGAATACCAAGTGACACAGCCTAACGGAGCACACCTCCATACCCATTTTGATTATTAGACCTGGTTTTGGATTGCATGCATTTTCCATGCAATATCAGGTTGAAGGTCCTAATCTTTATTTTCAAAGTACTCAACGGCTGAGCAAGAAGATATCTAATAGTTCAAAAGCACTGAGGATATGGCAAATAATTTCACCCTTCTGACACAATGGAACTTTCTACAGTAAAGTTTTTCTCAGTAAAATGCATCGACACCAGAGGTGGGGCTCACCTTCCACTTCAAATGCAAGCTGCATTTCTTTGAATCTTCTCTAGCAACCATATGCATTTTTCTAAAAAGCCAGAACAGTCAGTTTCACAATATGCAATCCTCATCTTAGGAAAAGGATGAAATAGCGAATATGATATTATATATTGTATATTTATATTATTATATTATGTTATTAATATATATTTATATATTAATGTGTTATACTAAACATTATTAACATTTAATGCATTTCTGAAAGGAGCAACAATGAAAGACGAAACTATTTCCTTATGTAAGAAGTGTCAAGCGCAAGACAAGGTTGTGGTCAGTCACCTTTCCTTACTCCACAAATGCTTTGCTTTGCTCAGGTACAATAACTGATAAATATCATTATCCTATGTCAAGAACACAGTAAATTAGCTAATCCATTGTATGCAACACTACAGTTTTTTTGTAGCTTGTACATGCCCATCCACACGTGCCCATGTCCACAGCTCAAAGACCTAGTAAAACAGTTAGAGATGTATTCACCACCTAAATACAGGCTAATTTTTTTACCATACCAGTCTAAGCTGACTAGACTGGTTAACGCATACTAGTTTCTGCAGCCAAGAGAGCGATTCGGGAGAGCAATATAGCTCCTATAGCTCCTATAGCACCTGACTCCCGTTGTTTCCCAAGCCCTAATGATCCACTGCCCAGCTAGAACTGGATCAAATGAGGTGTCTGGCACAAACTAAAGAGTAAGACTCACACTCTCACCGCTGGTTTCATGTACGGAATGCACTGCTCCATCCGACCTCATGCCAGTACAATATAGTAGAGTCTCTCTGTTTTTCAGAGAAAGTTTACCAAGATATTTTGGACTCACTTTATTTTTATATAGTGTATTAGAAAGCATTTCTCAGTACACAATGGAATAAATCATCCTTGCTATTTCACTTTCTTTTCGCTTAATCCTCAGTTCACAAAATTGGGTCATTTTCCATGGGTTTACCACATGAAACAGTGAGAAATAATAATAGCCAGCAATTAAGTCAAATTTAGCACTTATTACTCAACAAGAATTGCCTAGGAACAGAACATGTTTTCCATAAATGCATTCATTGTTCGAAATTCTTTTCAGCATGTTTTAATGCATGTGCCTCCTCTCCTACAGACTTCTAATAAGCTGTTCATTCTGAGAATGTATCATAAGTTGGATACTCACAATTCAAAATTAAAGTTAATTTGACAGATCTCAAGTCAAACGTCTCTTTTGCTGATTACACAAGCACAACTCACCTGTTTTGCAGTATGTCCATTCACGAACCTGAACCCCATATTTATTTTCCATTAATATTCTCCAATAATTAATAAAACCCTTGTTTTTCTAACTACTCCTATGAGTAACCATGTTCTCCTGAGCAGAGTCAAACTACATACGGGGGAAATCAAATCGAAACGGCTTCACCCAGTTCTGTTCCTACTTTGAGCACAAATGCAAGAAGCTATATATTTGAAATATGACTAGAAAGTTCTAAAGAGGAAAAATACAGTCTTTGCCATGAAATTAAGATCATTCTGCTTCTCTTCTGTTTGTGTAAAAGAAAAATATGAGTAGTTGTCTTGCCGTAAGTGCCACACACTTAGTGTCAATCGTTAATAATTTCACAGCAAATGCATAAGTGATCCATTTGGTATTCATCAGCTTTGTCTCACGAAGTAAGTGTCTGCCCTCAAAGACCTTTTTAAAATATGTACAAAGCCTGCAGTACCAGACATGGTTTTCTGGACCATTTTCTTTTTCAAGCCATAATATAACTGCACACCTACTACAAAGTTACAGTTTGCCATCTCTCTCTTTTTAATATCAATTATAACTTGCAAAAAAAGTCAACATCCCCTTACAATAGGAATCACTCAGGTTGAATACTCATTATGTGATCAAAATAGAAAGCGAGGAGTTAGAATAGGCACACTGTATTTATAACGTCCTTTGACTGTATCCCAGCTTTAGTTTCCCAGCACAGAGAATCAAGTCTTTAAATTAAAAATAGTCTTCAAGTCTTTGGTCTTTAAGTTAAAATTAGCACTCAAAAACATTCACACTTAGGGAATTATAGCTCAAGCAACAAATCTCACCATTTCAGTTACAACATGTGATAATGCTCTTCTGCAACACCCGAAAAACTAACATAATGGGATGTTCCCTATTAGGTAGAGACTCAGGAGGTTGGGCTGAGGGGGCTGAGAGCTGAGAGCTCTCAGGTTGGGCATAAAGGGGGCTCTGAGCCAGAAGCTAGAGCATGGTGCCACAGACGCTGTACTACGCATCCAGCGTCCATCCCACAGACTTGAGGGAACAGGGTCAGGTTGATGATGACAGTGCCACAAGGCAACAAAGACGATCTGTTTTGGGTCCATGTGGCACATCTCCGGCCCATACACTGTTTCAGTCACCGGCCTTCGTCCCGTAACTCATGCAGTTCACAACCATGCAAAATGAGAGTGCAATAAGCAGACCGATCAGATTCTGTATTTATGCTTTGCACAAGTACGGGAGGCCTCACACCGTGCACAGCAGTAAAGAAGTCAGCCTAACGTTTCTCTAAGTTGTTTACCAGCTAGCTCTCACTCCCACATATTTGCAGACTGCTAAAAATGACAACTTTTCTCCATTTCAGCTGGCTTCTACTGGCTGTCTACCATGCTTTGAAATTTCCAATCTGACCACTGAAACAAGTGGGAGCCTGTAATGAGACAAACGAGTCAGTGAAGGTCTGTTTCCCAGCCACCATTTGGCACAAACCAAAGCACGGATCTCTGTACAGACTTATTTTCCTGGGTTGGCTTGGATATCCATTCACCAGAACTCGCTACAGGTAATAATATTGGCTAACTAAGTTTTACTATTGTCTTCAAATAAACACAACCATATGCAAGACTGATGATATGAACTATATCATATCTGTCTTCTAAATGCGATAAACTTATGCATAGGATTGTTAATATCAATAGACTGATACCTAGCAGCAGTAATTACGTATTTTTGTCAAAAAGCCAAATATATAAGGCATCACATTAATGAAGGCATAGCTACCTCTTCAGAACTTAAATAACACAGTAATGGAGAAATACTCTAAAATGCTTTATTGCCTCCTGTTTTCTTTCAATTCGCAAATTTCATCATATTATATAGGTGTGTGTGTGTATATATATATATATAAACACATAGCATTGCCAGCCTCACAAGATTATAACCCACAAGCAAAACCAAACACAGTCACAATGCTGAATAGAGCAGTTTTGTCCTGGATTTGGCCATTCTTTGGAAGGGGTCATCTGGTTTTGTTTTGGAGTGTTTTGGGGAAACCTTCCATAGAGACCTCCACTTTTCTGCTTCTTTGAAAAGGCAGGGGTACTTCTCCTGGCTCCTTCCCTCATGTGCTGCTCCCTGTGGCCCTCCATGGCCGTGGACAAGCCCCTGACATTGTTCCTTCATGAATTCTAGCACTGGGCACTGCTCCTGCCCAGTTTCCCATCTCTTTTAAAACTTCTGCTTTCCTTTTTCTCCACACAGTGTGCCCAATTCAAGGACCAGTTTATCAGCTCTCTTACCTCCTACCACGTGGATATTATTTCCAAACAGCTCTTACCCCTTTCCTCATCCCACCTTTTCCCCCTTAGGATCTGATTACATGCAAACGGGGGTAAGATGGGGAAATATACAGATTCTGGGCATCTGCTACACATTCTCCATTGCTTCTCTCTCTCCCACTTCACCCCGAGTAAAGGGAGAGGGTGGGTAAGGAGATGCAGCAGACTTCTTGGTTCGCCCCACAGGTTGCCGCTCCCAGGACAGTGGAAACCGGGGCAGGCTGTGCAACAGCTGCCTCAGCTGGAAGTATCGTGCACCCCGGTCCAAAGCCATCTTCCACCCTCCTGCTCTGGCAGCCATTCCACCCTCTGCAGCCAGCACTGAAGCAGAACTGCTGAGCTGTCAGCAGCTTCTCACAAGAGGCCAATTTTTACACCGCATAATTGTAGCACAAAAACAAAAAAGATTCATGAGGGTTGGCAACCCATGTTAAATTTGCATGCATATCTGATTAGCTGCATCTTTAGAATACACAGTCTTACAAAATATTGCAAAATTATTCATTTTAATTTTTTAAAAGTCTGGATTGAATTCTGTCAAAGTATAAAGCCTGTTTTCTTCTTCCTTCTCTCCCTCCAAGTGAGCATAATCCAATTTTCCTTTGAAACTGTAACATTTTATTTTGCATTGCTTGGGAGTTACAAACAAAAAGAGAAAAACAGTAATAGGAATGAAAAAGGAATTTGCTAGCTTCATCTTTTTTAAGCAGCCAGAAAATTAAATAGGACACTTTCCTACAGTTATTCCTCTTCTTCCACTCACCTCCCCAGAAGATATCTAGAAGAGAAGACTCCAAACTGGCTAACCAAAGCTTATGGAAGTCCCTCTCAGGGGCAGTTTTATATATCTCCTACATGGTTTTAGCCTGAGAGTTCAAACTACTGAGATCGCCGTACAGGAAAGGAGCCAAGACGTTACAGATCTAGGCACTGACAGGAGACTTGCTCTGGCTCACCTAGACAGCTGGTGTCAGAAGGTCAAAAATGTAGTTGCCATCCAGGCTTGACTGTAAAAGTTGTAGTGCACCAGGAACAGACAAGGTTTCCATCAGTTTGCCAGACTGGCTGAGACATATTTTCCGAAATATGGTAATCAGGGTATTGCAGGAAGATTCAGGGAGGAGAGGTGGGGTCACATTTTCTGGCCCTGCAGAAGAATTTGGTCCTGAGATGCTGCTGTTTCACCTTTGCTTGTGAAGGCTCAGATGGCAAATGATACATTTCAGGCTGTGGCCAGGGCTGCCAACCATCCATTTCATCTGGCAGTCTCAGCTTGCAGCTTGGCCTCTTGCATCCAGCGGAGCTGCCTGGGAAGGCAGCTGACAGCCTTGGCATTGCTCATCATGTCACATGGGACCACCCCAACCCATCCCATATCCCCAGTGTATTTTGGAAGTAAAGTAAGGAAGGACAAACAGTTTCATCCCAAGAGGAAGGACCCAGTCTTATTTCCTGCCTCTTTATCCGCCAACCTACTGCATGTGACAATCCGCTTCAAACCTACCCCCATCTCAAAGCTGCCTCAAAACTTTCTTCCCACTTCAAGTGGGAGTAAGCCCACTTGAGCCATCTTCCCAATCACTGGGTCCTCAGAACAACCAGAAGCTTCCAGCAAGGCACAACCACCTGTCTTCATCCCAGCTTCACTCCACCTTCCTCAGCGCCTTCCTGGCACCCACGGCTCAATGAGCAGGCTCTCCAGCTCATGTCTGGAAAGGTTATGGTTACGTGCAAATAACAATCAATATGCAAATTGGCATGGTCACTGATATTATATGCCACACAAACAAAACCTGAAAGTCTGTAATAAACACAAAATATGTACACCTGTGTGCATGAGCTAAAACTAAAACCTCTCCTTTCCCTTCTCTCATGGTTCCAAAGGTATATATTCTTTATTCCATAAATATGCATTATGTAAACTGCCAAATAATACTGTGAGAAAAGCTGTATCAAATTGTTTCAATTTTCTTTACAATACTTCGGGCTGCATTTTGAATGCTGTATTTTGCTCAGTATGAATATCTGAGCACTGAAGCTATTTTCTCAAAACAATATTTAAAAAATTTTTAGACCTCATTTCAAGACTTCCATACAATGTCCTGGGTGTGTTTGTATAGCCCTTTCTGAAAAGAACAACAATGCAAAACCCAGGCTTCCATTCAGAAAGTGCACAAAGGAAAATGTTGCAGTGGCTACACTGATTTTGCTTCAGTACTTTGATACGTAGGTACTTACATACATTTGACAAAAATAAGCCTTCCATAAAGACTTCCTATTAGGGTGTTAGAAAGCCCAAAGTAATAAACCATTCCCAGTGCCATAAATAAAATTCATCCACTTCTGTGGTGAAATGCCACCTTTAGTTTTTCATTGTCCTCTTATAGCTTTGAATAATGTGGTCACCATAGTTCATTTTCTTAGTGGTGAAACTTTACGCTCTAGTTCGTAAAAATAGAGCATAAAGTTTAGCCACAAAGAAAATACTTAGCCAGTGTCTGGTCATGTTGACGTATAAGTGAGAAAGCAGGAAACAATAATAAAAAAAGAAAATCTGGGAACGAATAAACTACGAATCCTGCATACTTTTATCAGTTCACATACAGTAGCTGTCAACTCAAACAGCAACTGCAACCATTTCTCTTGTCAAAGTCCACAGAGTCTCTGTAGTTAACCAGGTGGCAGTCCTCAACCCTGACAGGTGTTTGGACACTGAACTCTTAGTAAGGAACTGGCACCTACCTTTACTACTTTCTGCACGGGGAGGGGACACCTCTTCTCCCCAGTTAGGCTCACACCAGTAAGAAGATGGCGTGAGGTACCTGGCATCAGTTTGCATCCATCGGGGTTTTTTAGCTCCAGATGAGTACCAGTTTCAGATGGGTCTAGACAGCTTTGCTTGGAGCCACTTGGACCTCTCTGCATTGCACTCTTCAGCACACCACATTATAGGAAACATTATTCACTTGGGCGCGGTGCAGCACAAGTATACACAGACAGCTTGGTTTCTAATCACACCTGAGCTAATAAGTCCTCCTGAGACTTATTAGTGTCAGTTTGAGCTGTCTGGAAACTTCTTGCCCATATTTTAAAAAAACTCTCAGTCAATCCTCTGAAAAGGTCTACTGCATCCATGAAGTAGAGCAGACGTCTGAAAAAGCACCACAGAAAACCTCAGACTGTGTATTTATAATAGACTTACTGGAATTTAGCAGCTAAAGTCTGTGGTTGTGCTGTGCATGCTTCAGCCCAGGATTTTGATCAGTGGGCAAGGAGGATTTTCTCTCCGGTTGCTCCTAACACCCTTCTCAGGCTGTCTGGGAGGTACTCCCTCCGGTGCTCCTGCAGTGCCCAGGCAATGCTCAGTGCTCAGGCAGTGAAGATGAAGAATAAAAACCACCAGGCAATCAAATAATTAAAGCCCAAATCTATCATAATTAATACCTAAAGTGGAGATCAGTTAAGAAGAAAGTTAACTGCTCTGCCAACAGGAGGTTGCTTTATACCAGGGCTTCTCATTCCTTCCTGGTACAACGGCCTACAAACCAAGGGATTTAATCCTACTGCTGTAGTTAAAGCATTACAGCTTTCTAAAGTCAATTGGACCTAACATTTGAATGCTTGATTTTGCAGCTCCTTTGAATGAATTTTAATTTATCTGTTTGTTTTTAATAATGTATTGACAAATATTGTCAAGCAGCAACAAAAACAAGTTGAAAACCAGCACTGTGATTACACGCAGCAGGTTTAACTGCCTCACATCCCTGGGAGCTATTTACTTTTTTTTCAGATATCTGGACACCAGGGTATGAAGGCTAGTGAGCAAAGAATGGTTTTATGGTTAAGGCATTGAAAAATAAGGTTGTGTTCTTAGAAAGAGTATTATACAAAAATGTTAAGTCATTATGCTTTTCTATTCCTCCTTTCCCTATCTCTAAAAAGAGGTTAGTAAGAGTCCCTTAGCCCATAGAAATTTTGGAAGTCCTAATTAACATCTGCAGAATAATTTATGATCATGGATGGTTACAACTACTTTAAAGCAATTGATTTTTATTAGCTATCTTTTCTATAGTGTATCTGAAAAAAACTGCATGTTGCAAACTGGAATTTCTATCTACCGTATAGAAAGCAAAGGAATACAGAGCTCCTGGTTATGCCCTGTTCTCTCAGAGCCTTCAGCACACTACTGAAGGAATGGATTTAAATGGACCTGATTTTAAAGGACAAAAATAAAACTACCATGCGCCTGATAGCTTCTGTAGCACTAATTATTCTTTGCACTCTTTTCCCCCCCAAAAAAATCAAAACACTTGGCAATATCAATGAAACCAGCGAAAAACTTTTACCCCTTTCTCCTTAAAATCACTACAGTTGCAAAATATTCTGGAGCACTTTTAATTACTTCTATTCATACAGAAAAAAAGGTAATGCACTTGTTTCAGTTATTATATTATGTGGCAGTCCTCCTAAGAGGTAAGTGCTGTTGTGGCAGAGGCAAACCTCCATGGCATGACTGATGTGAAAGAAACCCTTTTAGTTTTTATCAGCTGAGATGCTGTTCTATGGTGAGGCGTTTGGCTAATTTTTCTCCTGAGGCTGTTGGTATCTTGCTGCAGACCCAATAGCTTAAACATAGGAGAATTGTCAACATTGTCCCCACATCATATAGAGAAATGCTTATGACTCCTGGGCAATTTTCTTTGACGTTTTCCCAGAGGAACTGGGGCGTGACTTCTTTTTTTTGTTCTCCCACTGTCATCTCAATCCCCTCGGGTCAATGTTGAACAGCGTTACTAACCTGAACCAGGAAACTAGAAAGCCGGTCAAGGAATGCATGTCTGCAGTGAAGATGTTTACTTACATCATATGTGCATGCATTAGCTTCATGCCATAGCCACAGTCGAGGAACTGGTCTCAAAAGAAAACGCCAGAAATACTAGAAAAAGGAGTGATTTCAATTCTGCAACAAGCAGGAGGTAGTTCGTTGTTCCCTCACCTTGTTGATTGCTGAAGTCACCCTCACTCAAGCATAAACAGCCGAAAATACACCCCGGTCTTTCTGCCTGCATTGCACGTGCTGTGTTCGAGTCATCTGCATTCAGTCACATCCAGCTTTGAACAGATGCTCAAAGTGCAGTAGAACAGGTAATATTGCTTTCACTCATGTAAATATTGTATGTTAGCAACTCTACGTGAGTCACAGCTCAAATTCTGAGATAAAAGATGCTAAAAGCCCTTGCCATTCATCTACCTGCTTACACCCACAAGTAGTAGCCATTAGAAGTCACTGTTTGTCAAAGATTTGAAATAACATCCTGTAACTTGTTATTTTAATTTCTGCAACATGACAGTAGCGTACACTGTCAACTGATCAGAGGAAATGAGGAAAACAGGAGATTTCAATTACAGTTTAAGTAGAACTACCTGTTACAGCATAGGGACAAATGAGTGAGGAGCAGGAAGCACCTAACAACACTTTGAAGAAATATTATGAACAACCGAGGTAGAGTTGTCAATTTTAATTGCTGTCTACGTTAAAGCAGAGTACTGGCTTTGCGGTTGTGTCCCACATGCCGTTGGGAATCTGGGAATCAGGTGCCTTTTCAATCAGCAGAATCGCACCACTCAGTGTGATGTCAGAGACAGATTTATTGTAACTGGAAGAAATGGGGTATTACTCTATGTCCTGCAGCCCACAGGTCTGCCTCTGGCCTTCTGGCTACTGCAGAACAAGCAGAGACATGGTTTTTCCCACCTTGTCAAGAATCAACCTCCCGGACATCCCTCTACGCCCAGAATAGAAGAAATCAGTTTGTGCCAGCCACTCTGCAGGAAAACAAGGGAGAGAAGGAGCTAGGAGCTGCCTTGTCCTCGGTATGCCAAGTGCAGAACTAAGTATAATCTTGCCCTTACCATATCAATAGCACCATTTAAATGAGTGTACATTATTGTATGGGGATTTTCTTGAGATGCATCTGGCACAGTCAGCACATTTTTAGTGCTTTTTTTCATGACCATGGCAATATTATGCAGATAAAGTAGAGGCACTCAATAATAAAATCCTATCCTTTGCCACTGCCCAGTGAGACGCCGAATTTGGACAGAAAGCAGTAAGTACTGTGGGTCTTGGGATGAAGAACAGTGACCATCCAAAGTTCTATTTTAACTGTATGATGACATTATTCTTAATCATTTTTGTCCCTGAAAGGGTATTTCAAGCAAGACAGGTTTCCAATCTTGGTTCTAAAAGTGAAGATGTATATGACCATGTCTTCAGTGCCTCCATTCCTATAGCTACTGTGACCTATTTAGTTAATAAGAGAGAACAAGCCACTGATAAGACAAATAAATTAAGCATTACCTTTCTTTTATCTCTGGAACATTTTCAAAGACCAATGAAGACTGTTAACAAAGAAATTTACTTAGGATCAAGGTTAGCTAGAGTAAACAGTGAGTAATTACTGTCTTTTGAAAGACATTGTTAAGATACAAATACTTTCCTTATTTCCTACTTAAGTATTTTCCTATTTATATAAGTAAAATCACCTTAGGCTAAAATAGTAATAAATAAAACAAATTAAATAGAATTCCCTTTTCATCTGTTTTCATGCTGCTTATTAAATATGAACATTTTTCTTAGTTTGCGCAATAAAAATACCCTAAAATCTCTAATTTTATTTCTTAACTGGTTTGCTCTCTCTTTGACATGCATATGTTTGCTGCCTCTATTAATAAGGTCCTGTATATGGCTGTATTTTATTATTTAATTATTTATTCCATTAGGCCGCTGGACCACTCCCTAACTGGGTCTTTTAGAAAAAAAAATATACAGCATTTAATGCCAGTTTATAAAGAGACAATCCTCAATAAGTCAATACAGTTTCATCTATTTACACGAGTGACAACTTTAGCCCAGCAGTCTCAGTGGTTCTTGTATCTCCTCAGACTTGCATGTAGGTAATATTTTTCTGTTGTATTTATAATACAGTATGTGAATGAAAAATATCAGTTCAGACATGAGCTTGTGAATTGTGGGAATTGTCATCTTTGTATATACAATTCTTCAAAGCTGCAGCCTGAGACTTGATGAAGTGGCACAGATCGTGCAGTGTGCAGCTCGGTATGAACGTGCTGTATGGTGAGTCGCTGGGTACAGTAAAATCAGTCCTTATCTAGGCCTCTTGAGGTACAATAACAGCTAGAAAGAGTCCAAACGTGTAGAGAGAGAGGAAAGGCAATCTGCCACACTTGTGTTCCAGTTTCCAAGAGCAGAGGGAAAGAAAAAAAAAAGGTGGGAGGGAAGATACTCAGAAAGAATAACCTCTTAGCTTCTGAAGCATAAATAAAACAACTGGATCATTTCAAGGAATGATGCATCTTAAATACAGCAAATTTGTACTTGCTTTTTGCTAATAATCCATGTAACATAATCAAAGGTTAGCAGCTTTAACAGGGTAAGACACAGACAGGGCCTTGAGCCTGCTGTTACTGAATTGATACAATTTTTGAATGATTGAGCTCTTCATTAAACCTACCAAAATACTGAAATGCATTGGTAAAACTATACAGTTGGGAAAGGTTGGTTAAGAAACTGAATGTTAACATTACCCCTAAAAACCAAACAGGCCGGTTGCACCTTCCATTTGGCATTTTTGCTAACTGAATAGATCCCGTTTATTAAATAAGCATAGGGAAATTTTCTGTCCAACACTCATCCAAGCCAAGGGCAGCGTTTCCCCTTACTGAAAAGACCTTTGGGCCGGGATTGAATGCTCCAAACAAAAAGGGGTTTTTTTGTAACACAGCCGATATTCCAAAACATGACAACTAAACCATGAGCCAGATCCCACCATTAACATTACACTCTTAAGAACCTTTTGTGATCTGTTAACAGCAGAATGGGAATTTGTATAACGTGTACTAACCTATTTATCTCTCAAGTTATCACTAGACCTTTTAAACTAAAAATTGCCTGGTAAAAGCCAAAATCTAACAGAACTAGCATCCACTGAAAAATCCTTCATGTTTCTTTGCACATGCCAAACTATGAGATATCAGGGCACTAATACCAAAATTGACCTGTAAGTGTTCTTTCAGGTCTTTGTACATCCATCATAAATATGACTATTTGGCTCCTGTTCAGACATTATCTTCTTAAACCCCCATCCTTATCACCAGAAATGGAGCAAATTCAAGTGCACACGGCTGAAATGGCTGCTGCATGATGAAGAAGAATCAAAATAAAGGTCATTTTGTAAGTATTAACAGACTCATGGTATCCATGAGCCTGGAAGAGCAGGAAGGGAGAGGAGTACACGGTGAATACTGTCAGTATAGTACATGGAAGTGCAGGAAGGCTCTCTATCATAAAATTAATCATAAAATTAAAACTTTTTTTCACCTTCTGTAGAACAGAAGAACTTTTAGTAATAATAGCCCAAAATTTTGATATCTCAGCCACAAAACCTGAAGCTTATTTACAGGACATCTGGGTACCAATGGATTTACCGGCTTTGTTCTTTCCTCCCCCTACTCCACTCACACAAATCTCTCTGCACACAGGCTGGATGCTACAGTGAGCAGGGCTTGAGCTCTCTCTAGAGAAATTTCAGAAGCCTTTTCCCTTCCCATCTGTTATTCGAATCCACCCTAATTTGTTCTGAGCAGAACTTGTTCTCAGAAGGGCAGTATTTGCCCCACAGTACCATAAACTCCAAGTTCAAAATCTCTTCACTCCTAAAGCAAGGGTTTCTTTGGTTACGAAACAGCTTTGCCACGCTGAACCTCATCAGGTGGCAGGGCCACGCGCCACGCTCCAAGGATGACGGTAATTGTCACTATGGCATTGAAAGCAGGCACCGGATATTTCCTCTCATCACTGAAGGGAACTCCGGGAGAAAGACCATGATATCTCTTATGGAGCACAGCAGAGGTGTCCTAGCTCTCAGGCTTTTTAAAATCCGTCAGGATTTAAAATACACGGAAACATACAGTGCTGCCAAGGCCCTGCACCGCAGTGAAGGATGTGAACTGACAGGAGCTTTGTATTGTGCCCACAGAAGTGGAGAGAGCGGTGAGAAAGCCTTGCTCCACATCCCATCCCCAGGTGGAAAAATTTCCCCGCTGGGTGCTCTAAAGCAGGATTTTCACTCTCTTGCTAACAAATGTATCTGAAAGGAAGATGGGAGGAGAGAGCTGAAGGAGGAAGGAGGGGAATAAGCAGATGGACTGTAGTAGAAACCATGACACTGGCAAAAGTAATTTTCCCATGACCATATCCTCTGTGGGCAAAGAATGGGTAATACATGTTAAAGAAACTCTGTAATGGGATAATATTTACATATTTGAATTAAAATATTGCCTAATCTCTAATTAGGTAACTATCCATCCACCCAGTCATCAGGTGTGAAATATAATGACAAAAATGGTGTCTTTTAACAGAGCATGACAGGAAATGTAGGAGCAAGGGCTAATTTATGACCTCGAAAATAGTGTGGCAACAGTTTGCCCAGTTACGAACAAAACAGAAAAAAGAAGACAGGAATGCAAAGGCAGACTGATGGAAAATGAGCTCATAAAAATATCTGAGCAATAAAGCTTCAGCTCCATCCTTTTGATATGAAAGCATTGGGTGTCATGAAAGATTTGGCTCCTCTTGAAGTGCAGGTACAACTTGAGCACGCAAAGTACCTCGCTCCAGACACTCCTACTTATTAGCACTAAGATAATTGTTAATGTGGAACTGCTCACCACTAACGTAAACAAATTGCATATAATTGGTTCCTATAAACTCTCCAGAAGACACTGCTTCACTACCCCAGCCGCCTGACTCTCTCAGTGTAGTATCCGTTCAAAAGGCCTAGGCACTCACAGGGGGTACCATGAACACTGGGTTCAGTGTCACAGAGCTTTTTGGCTTAACTGCTCTCCTAAGTCAAACAGCACTGAGCTTAGAGCAAGAATTTTTACGTTTTGTTTCGATGATGGACCTTTATTTCATAATTAGTTGAAGACAGTGCTGCTGTCCACTGGGCAGCATGTTACATACTGGCCGTTCCACCAGTGCTCTTTCAGAAGCTTTATAAACTCGCCATTATATCTAACCTTAAAAGAATCAGTATTTTTAGTGCTATTCTTTGAAAAGTACTGTTAATATCAACAGATGCCATACACTTCTACACTGGCCAGATCATTCTGTACTGGATTAAAATATAATAATAATAATATAAAACAATAGTACTCTCTCAAAGACTTAGGATACTGTTGTTGCACATCCCCCTCAGGGAGAAAACATTAGTGCCATGTGTCAGGGGCAAGGAGACTACCAGGTGACACACTTACTAATTTGTATACTGCAATGTTGGCAGTTTGAACTTTCATTCTCTGATATTCCTTTTTTTAGAAGTATTTTTCAAAAGGATTAGAAATTCCTGCTACCTCAGTCTTTCATTTTATAAATTTGCTTCAAGGTCCTTCATTGAAGACACACTGAGACTTCTGAAATCTATTTGTGCAACCTCCAGCTTGTTCTGGTTTCTACTGTTGCCTGTACATAATAGAGTGAAGGCAATTAAAAAGACAAGAACTTTGGGATTCTGAGAAAAAGCTCAATTCTCTTTAGAGGGAAAACGCAAGAGGACCATGTCCACATGGGGGGAAGTTGTTGTTCTGTCTCAACTGTTCATTTTGATGCTTGTTCTGCTGGTTTCTGTAGACCTAGATTAGTTTCATTATATGTTAATGCCCTTGGATGCAAACTGGGGAAGACATGCTTCTTCTGCAAAGTAGTCACTGTAAGTTAAAATAGACAAGAAGATGGAGCAGACTGAGTCTGATGCTGTAAGAATTATTCAAGTAATAGTAGATTAAGCACAGAACCATTTAATCTGTACAAGAAAATTACTGTCTTCCACAGAAACAGGGGCCTCTCCTTACAGAGACCGAGGAGTGGTGGATTAGCAATAGAGGATCTGAGTATTTAAATTTAGCTAGATTTTAAAAACCCAAAGCAGTGTGCCGAGGCCAAAAAAACCTCCCCCTTCTTTTCCTCTGAGGGCAAAGATCACTTCCATCACAAGAATGGTCCCATGCTCTGGCCATGGAGAGCATGCTCCCTTTTTTCTCGTGTAAAACCCTTCTTTGGAGGTCTTTGAGAACCTAATCTGACAATGGAGCACTGCAGCATAAAGCAAATAGCAAGAAACTTCCAGAAGAAGGATTAAATCTGGTGCTTTCAGGTAGCATGCCAAAAAGAAAGACACTGTAAATGAGAAGACACCAAAAAACTTCATTTCCCCAGCCTGGAAGGGGGAATGAAGAAAAGATATTTTCACTCTTGAAAAGAATCTCAATGCAGTTAAGTCTGGCCCAAGCTGGCTTAATTTCCATGCCGTGTGAAAGGTCCTAGACATGTTACATTAATGCGCTACTAACTGAAGAAACAGTTTCCACGATACCTAATAAATAGAGAAGTATTTATTCTGAAAGTCTTTTACTCTTCTATTGCTAAAAAGACTTTACCAGCTTAGAATTGACTCGAATTCCAAATTTACAGAGTGGTGAAGAGTGGTTTCAGAAATCCCAGCTCTTCATAACAAGCCCACATGCTGAACACAGCCCCCCACTGTGCTTTATTTTAAGGCAACACAAAACTATGTCCCATCATCAGAGCTTTTCACAATTGGCTTTATTGTAGGCAATGAAAACATAAAAATCTCTGTTCTTGTTAAATGCAACACCCTTCTTAGTCCCAGATTAAGTGATGATACTTGGGTTTCTTCAGAGTTTTAATTTGTAAAGGAACAGTTACCTTAAGGGGTTTTCAGGGAATTCACGAAAAGAGGAGAATCCACTGCTTAAATTCAACCTTTTCATATTTAGCATTAAATGCAAGAGTAAACATACCCTTTGCAACCTCAGAGAAAAGAAACAAGAGATTCCAAGTGTTATAAACTGATTTTCCCTAAAGCTATTTAAAAAAAAAAAACAAACAAACCAGCAACAAAAAACCAAACCTGAACCGCTTTATGATTTCTAATTTTCATTAATGTAAGCAAAATACAAACAAATATACTGGAGCACACTGTCAGACTGTAAGCCAGACCCTTTTAATTCACAGACCGTGACCAGATTTAGCCTGCCAAAATATTTAAAGCATCGATGATCAGTAAAAATGTTTCTTTACTTGTGCTCCTCACAACTATATAAGGGAAGAGAGGGACTGGTGGTCATGTGGGGAGAAATATATACCCTTTAATTAAAGGAAGATCAAGAAGCTCATGCAGCAGCAACTCAGGTCGGTGTCCATATAGCTCAGCAAATAGAAGATGGGTGTGCAGTAAAACAACAGGTTACTCAGATGACCGATAGTGTTGACCAGTTTTGCTGGACATGCTCACACAAATGAAGGGGTGATCTCTAGTAAGGTCAGTGAGGAGGAAGCAAGTACAAGTCAGTGAAGTGGACGAAAAAGGTTTTATTTAGAGACAGAGGAAACCTCCTGTCCTTCAGCTCTTCCTTACCCTGGAGCTGCATCTTCTTCTTGTCAGAGAGAGGAGAAAGGGGAAATCTGTTGCTTTCCCCAGCAAGACTGAGCCTCCCTTCCTGTCTGGTTCGCCCTCCTCAGAAATCCATTATGATTCATTCCTTGCAGAGTCGTGTCTCTGCTGCTCAGCTGCCAGACTTACTCCAAAGCAAGGTACTCTGGTCTCTTTCCTCCACCAGCTTTTCACAGGGTTAACCAAGAGTCCATGGGAAGCCCCTTTCTAGGTGCTCCTTCCTCAAAGGATGGAGCTGGGATTCATCCCTTCTACTGAAGCTCTAATATCCCCTTTGCCTGGCTGGGATGGTGTCATATGCTGTTATTAATCCAGGTGCGTTCCCACACTGAGGCTGGGGACAGAAGTAAATCACCCTACAAACAGAGCTTGCCCTAACTTTCCTTAGTGGAGGTGAAAGGGGTTTTCTGATCCTCTTTGGCTGTGCTCATACTGCTAAATAGAAGAAGGGCTAGACCCCTGGTCACCCACACTTGTTCCTTAAGTCCCAGGTGGTTTTGGACCACTTCAGCTAGCTCTCTCCAAGCAAAATCTGCTAGGGAGGGTGGTAACTGCAAGTAATGTGGACACGAGCCAGCCAGAGCCATTTGGACTTGGATCAATCCCTGGCCCTTTTTAATTAAGCAATATAAATTCAGTCTTATGTTCCTGAGCAACTAGGAGGAGTTTAAGGTAGGGGAAGGATATCGATGCCAAACTGAAGGTGGGCAGTTCTTACTCACAATTCTTACTTGCCATCTGTTAATGAGAAGAAGAGACTGGCTCTCCCTTTGAAGTCACTTTAAGATCTCCAGTATAAGCTTCTTGATGCAGATTTATGGTGATCCACTAGGTCTGAATGGCACCTAACGTTCTTGGCCTATTTGACTGTGGACTTAATAAGCTATTGGAAGAAAAAGGCAAATTAATGTTGAACCAACACTACCCTCCTTCACAGTGCCTAATGCTTGCAAGTGTGCAGAAATGCCTTTGAAACCTCCCGATAGGGACAAAAGCTGTTTAAATGCTTCCAGTGTTGGATAGCTCTATAGTTTATACCGCCCAGTGCATGGTGTCTGATACAAAGATTTACAAAGCTTAAGATCCATAGAAGCACATACACTGCATTTTAAAAGTTGTGTTGTAAGTCAGTTTGGCGGGGGGGAATAATACATTTCCTCTCACCAGCAGTTACTGTGGCAACTACACTGACTGTTTCAGTTTAGCTTGAGGGCCACCCTCACAAGCAGCGTGCCATCCCCCCTGCAGGTGAGCCTGCATGTGTTAGCCCAGGCAGTTGGAGCACACGTAGGACTCCACATGCCCATGCAGGTCCAAAACAGCAAGGGCTGCCAGGCGTGCTCACGCAGACGGCTTGCAGACCGTCCCTGCGACAGCAGGCAGGCAGGCAGGAGGCACCGGACACTCAGCCTAAGGTCACCGTGGAGGCCACTCCTTCGGAGCTGTGCAATGACAGCTGGTAGACTCATGAGAGTGTGGGAGCACCTTCATTTACAAGGATATCTCACCAGTAGCAAGATAGCTATAAATGGAATACATTGAGAGAAGCTAGACTCTCAAATGTAACTCTCTTAGGTGTCCTTGGGAAAGAAACACTTCTGGAAATAGATGTTTTCCATGAAAATGTCCTTAAATTTCAGATCTATTTGCTCTTCAATTGGTAAGTAGCTTAAACAATTTCTAAATTCTGCTTGCCTGTAGGACTCTCTATCACTAACCTTTCTAAATGACTACAGATTCCTTTAATCCCTTTATTATTTACTTTATAATTTCTTTTGTCATTCTGGTTTTTCATCTCCCTCTGAGAATAAGTGGGAGAGAGAGCATCCCACACTATTCGTGTATCATCCACACAGCACTTGAAAAAAATCTCACCTAATGTACTAACATCGCATTCTGACTTAGTTTTGTTCGAACTTCATCAAGTTCCACCCCCAAATTCTTAACCTATACATATGACTACAAGGGCTTAATATTTATCTTTTCCTCATCTTCCATCTTAAATCTATTAGCAGGTATTCTTTTTGGCAGCCAACTTAGACCATAGTCACTCCAGCCAGCCACCGAAAGCCAAGGAAAACGGGCCTCAGCAAACATAATGAACCCTCATGTTGCTGTTTCTCCTGATATTTTATTAAAAGATTTCAACCTAGCTTGCACAACTCACAGCTTACTTCTGCTTTGGTTATAAGGTCCTAAACTGCTGCCTCCACTTTCATCCTGATGGCAGCTGGCATAACTGGAACAAAATCATTCTCATCCAGCATCTAAAAGGCCATGAAACTAAGTAGCCATACAGTTAAACTACTGTGATATTCACCTGCATACCCTTAGGTTCAATTATTTTTTCTCATTGCACTTAAAGGCTTTTTTTTTTTAATCGAGAGCACCGTATTTACTTAGGTATCTTGAGGAACCCCTTAGATTGTGTTTTCCTCAATGGTGTATGGCAATGGTCAAAATCAACATGCGTGATGTTGAAGTGCTAAGAAAGCCAATGTCTTCTAAGATATACTTTCACTGAAAACGTTCAATGAGGAGAGAATATCTTCTGTGGCCCACAAATCACAGGACTCATCTCCACTTCATGTCAGTAATACCCCAGACACATCATCTCTTATAAACTGCAAAGATGAACTGAAATGAGGAAAGACACTAGAACACAAAATCACAATGCCTCCATTCCCACTACCTTGGCACACATTCCTCCCACCATGAGTAAACTCATTGATTTTACCCTGATATGTATTACCTAGGAAACTACAACAGCTTTGGTTTTTTCTCTTACACTTTTACAACTCCACAAACATTATCAGGGTTTAAAGTCCAGTTCTAAAACAAAATAAGGCCTCCTTCAGAAAATGTGGGTCTTCAATACAAACACTACATAATGACGTATTTGCTATAAAAATCCCGTACCGCTTTTAGGTGCCCTGTTCCATGGAGGAAGAGTCCATGCTACAAGTTTCAAAGGTAAGAGAATTCATCTCTGACATGTTTCAAAACTTTGCGCAAGTAGGCAGAGCTCAACACTTCAGAAGACAGGGATTAATAACATATACAGTCACTGGTTTTGCCACAAATGTCCCTGGTCAGCAGGAACCCTAGAGCACGTTGCACTGAAGCGGCATGTTATAATCGCATACAACAATGTCTCAAATTTAGACTATCAAAAGTGAACTCAGTCAAAGGTGAACAGGGTGAACCAAAGGTGAGCAAGATCCAGACCACAAGTTCGCTGCGTCTGTACCTTGCAGAAGGTATGGACATATAGGGCATGCCTTGCATCCACACGGGTTTTGCAGTTCTCTGGGAACTCTTCGGCAGGATACCACAGCCACAAGCTTCAAGGAGGCACGTAGCACCCATGTGAGCAGGCAAAGCCAGGACCTGGAACCAATTCCCTACCAGGTAAAGTAAGAATTGCTCAGCAATATTATCCAGAAAACTTTCCTGGAAGCTGAGTAGTCCTGCTTTAACAGCAGAATCCCACATAAAGCATTTTATCGTCAAGCAAGTAATATCCTCAAACAATCCTCAAAACAAATGAAAGGGGTAACATTTGTTCTTAGGTCTTCTGAATCCTCTTGCTGATTTTACTGTCTTTTCCTAATCCATCACAGTTGCTTTACTGCCTCTGCATTTATGTACTTCTGCTACTGTTCTGCTACTGTAAATAAGCAAAAAGTGGGAAACCAATCATTCATACAGCTCATGCCCAATAAAACAACGGATAGTCTATCAGCCTACCCTCCATCCATCATAAATATCTATTACGTCAGTAATAACGTGTACAGTCGTTCTGCTCACTGCCACTAGCTAATTATTCAAAGTGGTGGAGAGAACTTAAAAATATCTGAAAGAAATGTAATTAAGGGCTAATTTTCCTCAGAGACCCTAACCCAAAGTAAAAAGGTAAGATGCCTGCACAAGCAGCAGGTGAAAGAACCGAAAGAGACGTGAGAGGCTATAATGGAGGCGACAGTGTCTGGGACGGGTCAAGGTCATATTCACAGAGATAAAACAGGTCTGAGTAAAGCCAGGAGACTAGCAAACGTTGGTACTGAAAGTCCGTATAACCCTAGTTTTTGAGGCAGAAAGTCTCCTTCACATGGGGACAAACATAAAAAAAGGATTTATACTGGCAAGGGGCTAGGAGGAAATCTCGGGGGGGCACAAGGCTTTACAAATTTTAATCCACCTGCTAATGCCATTTAAAAACATGGATTTTAGTGAAAGCTGAAAGAGTCCAAGCCACAAAATTGCACCTGGGTTTTAGACAGACTGAAGTTAATTCACATCTGAGATCTTGGGTTGATCTCCTAGTGGGATAATCTGCCTAAATCACGTTTAGGTTCAGTTTCTCAGGGACTATTAGCAGTCTGGGTATCGACTTGCAATTTCCAGTTGCAAGAAAATCAGAACTGTAAAGTGGGTTTTTTTCATATCCTGAGCACTATGCATTAGGAAGCACTACTATTAATTTAACCCTTATTAAGGTATTCCTGACAGGATACTCTATTTTACAAGATACTGCTGTACTAATGATTTAACTGATTTTTTTCAGCATTTCCCTACTCTATAATTTTTCCACATCTTTTTCTATATTTTCCACTGTTTTGCAGTGGTAGTTCCTGTTCATCTCATTCAACGTCAATAAATGTACCTATATTAGCAATGAGTGGTATGTGTAGAAACTACTGGGCAATAGTAATGCTCCATAATGCACTTCTTTAATGAGAAGCGTGAATTGGGAACTGTTTAATCTGGACGTTTTGTTTAAATGTAGCAGGACATGCTTAGAAATACATTTACTGAAAGAGTAACAAGTCTGGCAAACTTGCCTTCTTTAAATTAACGTTTTCGGCTCAAACCTCATTAAAGGGCAATGAAATTCCTGTATACTTCCTTTGCTATCATTGGTGAGAACCAAGAGATTTATATGTAAACAGAAGTCTTTGCTTTTATATGCAAGCTCTCTCTCCTATTCAAACCATTCAACACTGGTACAAAATTAGTTTTCGGTCACACTAGAGCTTAATTCTTTAAAAGCTTGTTCAAGGGAGCAATATCCTGCTTCTTCCCTCAAGAGAAAGGACTGTGAAAACATGCCCTTTGCAGGAGATACTTCCTTATCCCATAGGCCTAGAAAATCCATAGGAATTAACTCCTTTTAGCTGGACGAAAGCAGAGGCAACCTGCCAATACGGGACTCCCAACTCCTCATAGCCCTACAGTTTTGTGAGCTTCTGGTCTATGGAGAAACTGTGGGCAGTACTCTTGCGCACACCCAGGCACACAACCAGAAACCTCCACTGACCTCAGGAGGACCACAGAGGCACATCCCCATGCAAAGGGATGTGTCAGCTGCTGTCTCATCTATGTCCTCCAAAGCCAGAGACATCCTACATCCTCAGCAAAGGCAAGTTATACTGCATGGGAACTGAGATGATAGAAATGCTGAGTATTTTCTGACAGTTCAAGGAAGGAGCAAGCACCATGAAGGAAGTGCCCTATGCCTTATAGATGAGATACTCACCCCTGAAAAGCTCCCCGTAATCGGTAATCACAAACTTGGAGCAGGAATAGCAGCGTTAGCCTCTGTTTTTCAACAGGAGAAGAACCAAGGAGTACCCACTGAAAGCACAAACCCCTCCACACCCTTCCCACATAGCACGTGGTTACGTGGCGCTCGCTGCCAGGCAAAGGTTTTGATGCCCAAAATAGAAAGGCTGTTTGACAAGTAAAAGTGTTGTCGAAACCAGGACAGGTGTATAGCTCCTTCAGAGGCTACTACGTGCAGTGGCCGGAATAAAAGCTCCAACTTAAAGACAGCCCAAGTGACAGCTGAAAACTGAGAGGATAGATTAGGGGAAGGATCAAACCTAGATTTGCCCTGTGCCTTACATTTTTCTTACATCACCTAATGCCCAGAGCTGGAGACACAACATGTTCAAGAGCTGAGGCACGAGTCCCACATGTTCTGTATCCACACTATGTTTTTATCTTTCCGGATGACAAAGCTGCATGGAAAAACATGGATGACAAGATGAATTTTCAGGGAACAGCAAAGTCTATTCCTCTATCAGCTCAGTGAAATATGGACCTTTCTGGAATCTCCTTAAAGCAAATTTTTCAGAGGATTACAGTTTATTTGTATCACTGTCTGAGAGCAAAAGCCAAAACAGTTCCAATGGAATTAAAATTTTTAACCTTTGTTCAATTCTACTGTCTGATGGGACCTGGTTAATTTTAGTGCCACAGAATGATTAAGCCAAGTAATTTCCAAGACACTACCTTCTGTATGCAAACTTTAAACTTGTTAGTGCAATTCCTCATGCTGATTCCAGCTGAAAGTAAAATAAGCTGGTGTCAGAGTGAAAACACAAAATACGGACATTAAAATTACACCATCAATTTCTGCTGGCAACTGCGTGTCATTTATTGTCATTTGCCCCACACAACCATCCAACATTAACTCTCAAACTATTAAAATGTTATGTTCAACACAGTACGTTACCTAAACTACTGCATAGAATTTTACTGCAGAAGGTGTTACATTATTCTGACTTGTGCATTGAATTTTACTACAGATATTATTGTTCTGACTTCTCAATGTTGTCTCATCAGCAACTATTTACTTTCCTTACTACTATTTAATGTGAGGGCTTCTAACAGCCTATGCTACAGAGACACCAAACTTGCATTCCATTTATCCATTAAAAGCCTTTCAACTTAATGATTTTTGAGGTTTTGCCCTCAAAAAATCCTCTTCAAAGTCAGCATGCTCCTGATTTGAATAACAACCTTGTTAGTTATTCACACGCTATTTACCTTTGCTGCAGAGTATATTAAAATGAATGTCACTTACATACATTTTGCTCGCTGTGAGTTCAGTCTATCATGGTTCCAAACACCATCAGTTCCCTTTGCAATTATAATTTTCAGTACATCTGAGTGGCTCGGAACCTCTAAGGATCCACTTCGAGAACACGATAAATAATTTTTTTAATAGCCAGTCTGAAGACGAATATACTCCTTTGAGCACTTTATCACACGGTCTCCAATAAAAAGATTTTCTTCCCAGTTGCTTCATTTGTTCTGGCAGTACAAACACACTCTGTGTAAGAAGCGGGCTCTTTCTGAACTAAACATGGCCCCAGTCCTGCAAAGTTTATTTTCTACTGTATACACTCTTTCTGTACAGTGGCAAGTAGCGCTCAGGTACATTATTCGTACATCAAGCCTTGTGCTACACTACAACAATTTTTTTTTTTTTTTCACAACAGAGATTGCAAAATTTTAAGATCATTCAATGTTTTGTTACTCAGTAAGTTGTTCAGTAAACTAGTAATTTGTCTTTGAAAAGCTATCATTCACTGAAATGCGAAAAGCAAACAAAAGGACCAACAGCACACGTGTGCAATGTTCAGACGTTGTCTGCGACTGTTAGCAAGCAGGAAAGCAAGGCGCAAGGAAGCAACTGTGTGTCCAAAATCACAAAAGCCATCTGAAACAGAATTAGGTAGAGAAACAAATCACTGCTCCCGAAGTAACAGCATCATCCTCGAGTGAATGAAACCTGCTCCAGAAGGACTCAGTGCTCACAGGCACATTTGGCAAACGCCTGTAAATATTCAGCAGAGTTTAATTTGCACACAACCACTTCATTTATCCAAGCACATTCTAGACTCGCAGCGTTTCATGCTACATGTTGAGTGATTATATGAAAACCTCAGTAGTGACCCCACCAACTACGAAATGCTGCCTCAGAGTCGGTGTAATGCCCTGCTTCCTAGATCTTTAGTTTTATGAAGTCCTCTTGAAAAACTGGTTTCCAGTTTCAAACAACTCTCTCCTCTTCACATTGTATTTTTACAGGCATTTACTGGACAGAAAATCTTTGCAAAGGGACAAATTCTGAATGTCTAAATCACTCATCTAAATTGAAGTCAATAGGAATTTTAGCTCAAAATTAATATACTTAACATAATTGAAGCAGGTAAGTAGAATAAACATCAAACAAACGAAAACTGCATACACATAAATATTTAAACCAATGTTATCTGTAAATACATTTTTCATATTTTCCCTAAGCCTAAGTCATCCTTTGTATATTTTAATTCATTTATAAATGGCCTATCATTAGCAGACATTGAACTAGGTGCAAGCATTTTATCACAGTAGGGAGACGCATGAGCAGGCATAAATTTCACCCCTTAACAAGTAGAATATGCAATTTAATTTGATTGAGAATAATTGAATTTGTATAAATTCAGGAAATGTATTCCTTAGAGGACAAAACTTCAGTAGGTGAAATACATGTAAATAGGCAATTTTACATTTGAGTGAAACACACCATGGCTCAATTAATAGTATAGAAATTACAGTATTTAGGCAGTCAGAGCTGCTTCTCAGACCTACATGAAGGAAACTTCAAGGACCCGATCCCGCAGCTCTTCCGGAGGCAAAATACCCTTTGTCTTTTGGTGGGAGGTTTGTCTTCTGTGAGTGAGGAAGGCGGGGGGGGGGGGAGAGGCAATTTACTTAGAATTCAGATAAAGACACACACTATATATTTTATGGGCAGGATCCAGGCTTCCACTTCAAATGGATCCTCGCATGGCTGTGCTTAGAAACTTTTTTAAAACGATAAGCGACCATGAAAGAACAGTCTGACTATTTTACGGAGGAGGAGTTTAACAAGGGATTATGCAGAGATCCCAATTCAGCCACAGCCTGCATTTCAGATGCTCTTCTTGTTAAATAAGTTTTGTGTTTGAGATTGACATGGGATTGATACTAACAAAAACCAAAGTCCTCTATCAGCAACATATTCATAGCAATGCCAATTTCCATCCGCTCTCCTGTCAACACCCCTGACTGAGCTGGAGAGATGCCCCTCCTTGGAGGTGAGAGGAGAGGAAACCTGATACATCCTCCGCTGGGCTGCCACCAGCAGTGAAATGGGATAGCAGTTCCTGCCACGGGGGCACCTAGTACTCCAGCCAACTAACTCATCTCCCATGGGCACCCTAACACCTGTCATTTGGTTAAAAAAAAATCTATTCACTTGCTATATTTGCTTCAGAAAACACCCAGAGATACCCTCCTTCCCCACTTCACCTCAAGCCCCAAATCCTCCCCATGACTAGGCCATGCCGTAACTGAACATACACAGTTAAGGGCCTTGGGGGGTAAGCCACCAGGATGGGATCTTATCATTACAAGCCCTAGCTCAGGCCTTATGGTCTCAAGCAATTTTTAACTCTTTGTGAGAAAAAGTCTCTTTTGGCTCACACTTTGTGAAGTCTGCTCCGTGTATATGACAAGCTGGAAGGGTAGAGTTAGATGGGAATAATTTCAAAAGCAAGTGAGGTCCAGGGAACCTAACACATAGCAGATACTGTCATGCTGGACAGGACGCTGAAGATATGTGGGGCTTCATTACTTTTTGTACTATTAAACTCAGGAAAACTCAAAAAAATGCAATCGGTGCAAGCGAAGCCACACCTATTGATTCTCAAAGTTTTTCTCCTTATGAAGAAATGTAAAGAGGTAAATAATTGTAGCAATCAAAGGCAGCTCCTCCTTCTGGGATATCAAATTTGAAACAAATCTGGTCATAACAAAACTATTACCAAATAAAAACCAAAGCCTCTTGATGCAACCCTGCCAGAGAACTTGCACACACCCCACCAGATGCCCCATCCCTCCCTGTCCTGCTCGCCCCTCGCTCCAGATCTCTGCTTGGTGCCGGTAAGGCTTGCGGGGCCAGCTCGGGCCCCCCGGGGCCGGCAGGGGAGCCCCTGGAGGAGGTCATCGCGCGGAGGGGAGGGCTGCAGCCAGCGGTGGAGAGGAAATGCAAAGCAGAGAACATCTGGAAATGAGCCACCCAGTCCCGTTTCTGGAAAAAGACCAGCTGTTGAAAGGGACAAAAAAGTGCACCGGGCCGAAAATAACTAAATAAACTGAAATTACAGCCAGCGTTAGCTGTCTAACCTGCTTGATTTTCCTCACGGTTTGATCAGCGGCAGCTGCTCGCTCATGTGGTGCCTTTTGAGACCAAAAAGCCCAGTCGCTCCTGAAAAGTTTGGCGGGCAAAGGGGGCCGGGGGAGGGCCGGGTGGGGGGGGCGTAGCGGAGCTGCCCGCGGAGGGGGAGCCCCACGGCCCGGGGCGCCGGGGCACCGGGCGGGGCAGGGCAACGCGGCACCGGCTCCCTGCTCTCCCGCGGGCGACCGCAGCCTAGATGGAGATGACCTGCCCCCCAAAGCAACCGCGCCTGTGGCCGAGCTACCAGCTAATCCGGCCGAGCGGGTTATTAGCCTCCCCAGACAAGTTAGCCGCAGTTTAGCGGGAACGGGATGTCAGGACGGGGCATGCGGCTCGGCTGGGCTCGGCGTCCCGGCTCCTCCGCCGGGATCACGGCGCAAACCGTGCGGGCGGAAAGCGAGACCACGGACCTGGCCGGCGGGGACGGCAACCGCAAGCCCCCACCTCCGCGCTCAGCTCTCCGACCGCCCTGTGCACCCCCTGGCACCGCGGCAGCGCGGGGCAGCAACCCCCCGAGCCCGCCCCCCCCGCCCCCCCCGGGCTCTTCCCCCCGCAGCTCGCCCCGCTTGCTCAGGCCGCCCCCCACCCCGGCCACCCCCTGGGCCGGCTCTGCCCTCCCCAGGCAGGGTGGCAGTGGCGGCGGGGTGCGGTGCCACTCCTGCCACCAAAACCCGCTCGTCCCGTGCAGAGGGCGCAAGTGCGGCAAAGTCCCCGGGGGAGGGGGGGGAAAGGTGTGCTGCGGTCCCCTGGCACCCCGAGGGACACATCACGGCTTCAGGGGCCGTTTCCTTACCAGCCTCCCCTCCGCACGGAAAGGACACGGGCCTTTGGGGGGGGGGGGGGGGGATATACGTCTCTTCCCCCCCCCCCCCCACCCCAGTATGCAAACTGAAAGGTCTAGAAACCACCACCACCCCAAGCCCTTCCTCCGGAGCATCGCCTCTCGCCTAAAAGCACCACGGCGCTGGAGCCGACCCCCTCCCCGGGGGGCGGGGGGCGTCGGCAGCGGGCAGGGCAGCGGGCAGGGCGGGCAGGGCAGCGGGCAGGGCAGGGCAGGCAGAGCCATGCCGCGGCTCTGCTCTCCCCCTGCGGCCACGGCCCCTGCGTGCGCGGCCCGGGCAGGGGGAGAGGGGGCGTCCCCAGGGGCTGCGAGAAGGTGGCCGGCTGTCCTGCTCCTGCCTGCCCCATCCCGCCCCGGGGGGGCACACGGCTTGGAAGTTGCCCCCGGCCGGGGGAGGCGGGTCGCTGCAGCGCCAAGGGGCGAGTGAAGCAAAGGACAGTTTGCGGGAGGCTGAGCGCAGCCTCCGGCGGGGCATTTCGGCCTCTTTGGTATGCTGAGAAGTGACTGCTCTTTGCTGCAGCGGCAGCGGCGGGGAGGAAAGGGGCGAGACGAGCTGGCAAACGGGAGAGAGGGGGGGAGAGAAAAAAATCCGCCGAGGTGCCCACCGCGACTCTCTGCACCGGCGCCGAGCTGGGCAAAGCAGGAGCCGGCACCCCGGCCGCCGGGGCGGAGAGGGGTGCGGGCTGCCAGTGCTGCTGCTTGTTGATGTTGGGGTGTCAGAGAGGCAACGAGAGCCTATGATCTACTACACTGCAGTGCCAGCGTCAGGAGCCTCCTGCTCGGGAGCTGCCACTGCAGGGCAGCCGGCACACACACACCAGCGCGCACACACGGCATCCCTCCCCTCACCGCCCGGGCTCCAGCGGCTCTCGCCTCCCCAGGCACGCAAGTGCTTGCAGACAACATGCCGGCCGGGGGGGGAAGCGAGTACGGCGGCGGGGGGGGACCAGAGCCCGGTGTGAGGAGGGCGGTGAGGGCCGGTATTTCCCCTGAAAAGCTCCCGGCTCCCCCGCCCGCCGAGCATCCCTTCTCGCCCACCTTGCTCGCCAAGCCCCGGGCTTGGCCGCACGGACGCCCCGAGCAAGAGGGATGCAACAGCAGCAGCGTGACCCCCCGGGACCGGGCGGCCCAGAGCACCTGCATTTGCATTTCTTATGTAATGTACTGCAAGTTTCCCCCTCGGAGCCGGGCTGAACCGAAGCGCATGATCCTGGCTGCCAGGCAGACATGGAGACGCACGCAGAGACACCGGCGTGTGCACAGAGGGGTCATCCCGGCAGGGAGAGGCGGAGGAGATGCAGCCACCCAGGCAGTGCTGCTGCTGCCGCTTGGCATAGCTGGCTGAGTTGCCGTCTGGGCACAAACCCCAAGAAAGTGTGTACCCCCTTTCCTCACTCCCCTCCACCTTCCCGGCCTAGAGTCCCGGGGGCTGAGTGATAAGGGGGAGCCCCCAGGCCGGGGGCGAGGGTGTCGGGCTTGACTTCAGAAAGCCGAGCGAGGCGGGTGTGTGTGTGGGGGGGGGTGACATATTGCAAGCTAATCAGAAAGTGCCGTGCAGGACCTGAGCCCTGGCACACTCACCCGCCGCAGGCAGGGCCGGCTCACACCAGCACGGGAGACCCGGGCTCCTCTTCCCAAAACTGACTGGGGGTGCGCACGGGGGGCTCGCATCAGGGACGGGGACGGGGGCTCTACCGGCTTCCCCTCAAAAAGGGTAGCGATATAAAAGTTTCCTCCTTGGAAATAGCACATAGAAACTAAGAGATGCAGGCTGGGCTAGGGTCGCCTTTGATATTTTTTTTTTCTTTTCCGTGGTGACAGTGGCTGAAGCCAATCCAAACCGCTCCTTGCTTATTCATACGCGTATGCACATGCATGTCCGTGCTGGCCTCGTTCTATTTCCCCCTTCTCCCCTCAGCAGGATTGCAGATCTACCTCGGCGAGCAACAGACAGGGTAGCATAAAAGAAAAACAACGCAGTGCAATGTATTGCTTACCAGTTTGGTTCTTGTTTTTCTTAAGACTCTTGCCACAAAGACACTGCAGCATATGCGATCCTTTGCTGAAAATGTTCCAAAGAAACCACATTGATTTGGGCGAAAAGCAATCCAGCAGCTTATACACCCTGAGAAAGAAGAGATCCTTGTGGTTGCATAATAATAAATTGAGACCAGTTCTCCTGAAGAGGGGCACCAGTTTTATCATAGAAAAAATGATTATATTCCGATCTTCTCCCAGTTTTTTTTCCTCACGTGGTATATTTCTTTGAGACTTTTCAACGGATGCTTTTTTTTCAGCCAGGCTGAATGGTTATTCCCCCTAGATCAACACTGGATTGTAACCAAAAGCGTGGAGGGAAAATAAAAGAAATCCCTTTTTTTCAGCATGAAGCCAAACGAAAAGTAAGGTAGCGAAATCCCAGCCGAGGCCAAAACCTCATCAGAGACACCGGCAAAACGCGGAAGAAAGATCCCCAGAGAGAAAACCATAGCCTGGTACTTGACTGCTAGGAGGATGGGTGGATCTGCAGAACAAAAGCCACGGCAGGATCCATCCTACTGAACGACTGCCATTGTGCAGCCCCGCGGCGGGAGAGCGCACCACCAGCACCCGGCGAAGCCCGGCTGAGGCGCAGAGACCGCTGCCGGCCGCGGGCGCGGACCCCGCCCGCAGCCCCCGCCGATGCCCCGCAGTCCCGCCGCCGCCGCCGCCGCCGCCGCCGCCCCGCGACGCCGCCCGCCCTCGCCCGCGCGGGCCGCTCGCCTCCCGGCCCCGGCTGCCGCTGCGCCCCGCACCGCCGCGCAGGAGGCAGCACCCCCCGCCCCGCTCCGCTCCGCGCCGCCCCGCGCCGCCCGCCGCAGCCTCGGCGCCCAGTCGCCGGCGGGCGCCGGGGGAGGAGGAGCCGCCGAGCCCCGCCGGCCCCGGTCGCCGTCACGTACCCACGTGCGGCCCGGCCCGGCCCGGCCCGGCCCGGCACCGCCCGCGGGGAGAGCGGGCGGGCTGCCCCAAAGCTGCCCCGCGGGGCGAAGGGCCGCAGGCCGCTGCGCGCCGACCCCTGCCCCCCCGTGAAGCGTCCCGACCCCTGAAACCCGGCCCTCCCCCAGGGCTGGCTTTTGCCCGTCTCGGCCGTGCCGTGGTCTCAAAGAACACGAATGGCCAACGCAGCCGCGAGCCGCATAAATCAAGCTGAAAACGGTGTTTCTGGATGCTGGCCCTGCTGGTGTCATACCTAAAAAGTGTTCTGGTGAGGTTTGGGGGTTGCCCCGGCAGGGGCAAGCGCCGTCTGTTTCACGTTAGGATGATACCATCCACAGCGGAGTCCTGGGCCATGACCGGGGTTCCCAAGCACCGCAAATACCGACAGGGGCAACGCTAAAATAACCCCACAAAGCACCTGCTGCACAGCCGAGTTGACAGGTCCACAGGCAGACCGCCCAGCTCCTGAGCAGCGCCGCTCACTGCTCTCCGCAGTCCCACCCAGGGGGCACTGCCCTTTCACCAGTCCTCCCCGGCCTCTGCGGGAGGGCTGCACTGCCCAAGCCCGCAGCGGTTGCACCCATGCGTGGCAGCGGTGGCACTGGAAGAGCTGGAAGCTGATGCCCGTGTTCTCCCTCTCCCCTTTAGATGCTCTGCTGGACTGTGTGGATATGGAAGGTGTTGGAAGCGACGGGACAGAGAGCATGAATAAATGAGGGAAAAGGTGATGAGGGACTAGTAGAAAGGAGCTGCTGAGAAGAAGAAGGTGGAAGGAGAAAACAGAGGTGATAGAAATGGGACAGTGAACAGCTCGCTCTCCTCTCCCGCTCTGTCTCTCATTAGCAAAGTCATCTATATCCGCCTTCATCATCATCTTTACCTCTTTGGACAAAGGTTCGCTCTTTGACCATTAACTTTTTCCGGTAACAGAGTACAAAATAGAAGCACCAGGACACTGTTTTCACCTATGACGTTTCTATTAATATTTGCATTCATTCAGACGTGGTCAGACGTTGGTGTTTTCTCCTGAAGCCGTGGAAGCCGCCGTTGCTCCGGGAAGTGTAAGACTAAAGTACGAGAAATGCAGAGGTTTGTGTGTGTGCTTTTCCTGCCCTGCCAGGATCTCTGTCTGGTTACCAACTCTTGGGAGTTTCTTTCTTGGGAAACTCTTACAGTAAACATTTGGTCAGCACACCAACAAAAGCACTGGGAACTGAAAATTTTCCAAAAATTTTAATTTCAGCGAGATTCTGGATTTATACATATAGATCTTGGTTGCCAGATCCTCGTCTACATGATATTTAAACATCATTACCCTGTTTTAGAGAGATGAAGAACGACGCACAGGAATGAAGGGCTATGTTGTGAGAAGTGGCCCATGGAGTTTGCAGAACATTAGGGGGGAGGGTAGGTGCCTACCTCTCAGCACCCAAGTTTGCAAAAATAAAAATAAGCAAAACTTGATTGGTAATATTTAAGAAAAGTTAGAAAGAGAATGAGGCAAAGGTCAGAGAAGAAGTTAATGCTAAGAAGTGGCTTGGTGCCTTGTCCCATCCCCTTGGCTGTGCTGCCTGTTGAGCTAACGAACTGTCCTTCCTGGTGTGTAGACGTTATACGGGCTGCTGGGAAGACAAGCTGGCTCGGCCGCCTTGCAGCCAGCTGGCTGGGAGTTCACAGCAGCCCTAGTGCTATTCATGGTAGCTCATATGTCACGGCTCCCTACAAACATAAAATTGATCTAGAGTCTTCCCTAAATATCTGAGGTCTGTGTCTATCTTCCCTTGACCACAAGAGCCAACAGTATATAGCTGGGAACAGTCTGTGATCTGTAGAAAACAAAAAGTCATTTACAACCTTTCCACCCAAGTAATTGGTTTATATAGCTCCCTCAGGCTAGCATGTAACTCCCCGCTTTCTAAATGAAAGTAAAACTTCTCTTTAGCATCTCACCATCACTCAGATGTCAGGAATTGTGGCTACACAACCGAAGGGGGCTGGTTCTGATGGTGATATACAATTTAAGGTTTACCGGAATTAGAACAGAAGCAGAAACACCATATCTCAACTGAGACAACTAACATTCACCTTGCCTGTCCGGTAACTTAATGCCCTTGAAGAGGTCCCCAAAACATGGCAGGCCTGCAGAGAAATACCTCAACAAGAGCAAGAATTTATTCAGAATTCCTCTTTATGCAAAGTCAAAGTCATGGAAAGATTAGCCTTTCGAAAGAGGAGTTGACCTAATGTGGAAAAAAACAGAGGAAGTCTTTTCTTCTCAGGTGAAATATGTATAACAACCTTAAAAAGTTTAAAACATATACTTAGACCTATTTAGCCTACGTATAAATTATCCTTTTCAACACTTGAATTAATTTATAAATGGCCTATCATTAACTGACACTGAACTGGGTGTAAGCATTTTATCACAGTAGGAAGATTCATGAACAAAAATAAATTTCATACTTTACTGCGTACAATGTGCAATCGATCAAATCAAAAAATGACCCAGACAAAGAGAAGGAAATATTCCCTCAAGGGTTCTTATCTGTCTTAGGACCATGGAATAAGACGACTTTACTTGAAGAGGGATATACGCATAAAAGGTGGGCAGACCTGTGGAAGAAAATGTCATCTACATAGTCCTTGTAAGTCAAGAGAACTGAAAAACCAGCAGGTGATATTTGGTTCAGCTCTACCTCCAAGGATTCCAGGTTCTCATTGCGGGGAAAGGGACAAAGCAGTAGCGCAGTATTCTGGTCACTCAAGCTGTACCAAGACGACCTCTGATTAATAGAGACTATTGCAGGTTTGGGAGAGAGGAAGAACATAACAAAATGAAAGGCCCCTTGCTTTTATAGCATTCCACCAAGAGTCCCTGTCTTCTGGATCAGAGAAAAGAAGTCATTATCTAGGGACTCCATGTGGGAGGCCAGGGTGATGGTGATGGAGGAGCCAAATTCCAGGTAACCCATCCTCATGGGGTGGTGGCATCAGAGGACTCATTTTTATGCAAAGAAAATTAAGCAAACCTTGTCCTGGAAGTCCTTTGAGAAGAGAGACAGTTTTCCCAAGATGTCAAAGCACACCTACCATATAAGCAGCTTGTGTATTAGTCAGTAAGACTGTGGACTGAATAACCCCCTCAACCCAAAGTTTCGGTATACATTGATTGCAAGAGTAAATTAGGCAAGGTTAGCTGTTTACACATCAACCGTAAACTCCTTTGTCTTCTAAAATACAGAGCCTGCATAACTCCCATATAGTCTAGAAAATACAAAGACAGTAGCTACCATTTAGTGAGATTAGTGCAGAACAAGACATCTAGATGTCTACCTGTAAACTAGATGGTTATACTCCATTATAGTCCATGAAGATCTGGAACTTGATTTGGCTGCTGAAACTTAGACATCTAGAGCCATCTGAGACTTCCTAGGATATCTTGCAACATAAGGCATGGCAGATATGATTCTGGATCTATGGGAGACCCAGGCCTTTATGGAGCTGCAGGTGGAGGCCACACAGTATGTCCTAGAGCATCTCAAAAGGACAGTGATGGCTATCTATGTGTAGGCAACTGTATAGAGCTCCTAAATCCCTATTGATTACATTGGAGCTTAGATACTCAGCTCACGTGTTTACACATATACAGATAATTCAGTTTAGGCATCTTACTCACCAGTCATATCCCAAACTAAACGTTTATAACTGTAGACTCTTGCCATCCTTGGAGACAGCTAGTTCTGAAACCCTCTTTATCTCTTCCTCTTCTATCCTGGGGGTAGTGTCTAGAGGAATAGATGAGGCTGAACTCTTCATCATACTTCACGGTAGATTTTTTGACTATTCCACAGAGACAACATCAGAAAGAAGTGCCCAAGTACAAAAAGGAATGGAGATAAAGGGATCCAGCCTTTTTGGAAATGTCGCCTTGCTCCTAGTGGGAAAGGGAAGAAGGAGGGATTGTCATTCTCCCACAATTCAGCATATGGGTGCACTCGCCCTGAGGGAATGAAGAGGATGAGTTTGAACATTGGATGATCTTACAAATTAGAACATGCTGATCCACCAGTTCCAGCCCAGTGCCAATTTCTGTAGGAGTATAAGGGTGGCATTTCTTATCTGAGAAAGGAAGGGAGACAATGGGGAATAGACCATATTCTCACAAGCAGGTGTTAGCCAAATTCGTAACTACATATATACAAAAATAAGTTACTGTCATGGTTTAACCCCAGCTGGCAACTAAGTACCACACAGCCACTTGCTCACTCCCCCCGGTGGGATGGAGGAGAGAATCAGAAGAGTAAAAGTGAGAAAACTCGTGGGTTGAGATAAAGACAGTTTAATAGGTAAAGAAAAAGCCACACGTGCAAGCAAAGCAAAACAAGGAATTCATTCACTACTTCCCATCAGCAGGCAGGTGTTCAGCCATCTCCAGGAAAGCAGGGCTCCATCACGCATAATGGTTACTTGGGAAGACAAAACGCCATCACCCCAAATGTCCTCTCCCCTTCCTCCTTCTTCCCCCAGCTTTATATGCTGAGCATGACGTCATATGGTATGGGATATCCCTTTGGTCAGTTGGGGTCAGCTGTCCCAGCTGTGTCCCCTCCTAACTTCTCGTGCACCCCCAGCCTACTCGGTGGTGGGGTGGGGTGAGAAGCAGAAAAGGCCTTGACTCTGTGTCAGCACTGCTCAGCAATAGCTAAAACAGGTGTGTTATCAACACTGTTTTCAGCACAAATCCAAAACACAGCCCCATACGAGCTACTGTGAAGAAAATTAACTCTACCCCAGCCAAAACCAGCACAGTTACCAAACATCAGATAAATTTCCCTGTTGTTCCAAGGTGATGAAAGAGCTGCAGGGCAACTCAGGTGAATAGTGCCCTAAACTGGTGGTGCACTGGTGCCCTGTACTGGTGATGCCTGGTTGGGTAGCCTGGGTAAAGGTGAACATACATTGAGGTCCTGGGATTGTTTGAGGTTACTAAGGCAAGTGGATATTTTCATGTGCATAAGCAGTGTCCTCCATTATCTGTCTTTATCCCACCAGCCTGGTATCCCATGACGTCATTGCCTGTGTGGGAAAGAAGGAGCTAACTGAATGGGAGAAAAAGGGCCTTGAGCTGCCCGCTCAGTAGGGGCCTAAGGTCCTGATGTTCAGGAGGAGCAATTGTGGGAGGAATCCTACTGTCTCCATACAGTCTAGTAAGATTTCATTAGACAGTAACTGGGAGGTGGGTGGGGTGTGAGTGTGATGCGCACTGAGTGTTACATGAGATAGTCTGACACTCAGAAACCCAGATCAGAAACCCTGGTCTGTTACCTTGTTTTGGACTGGAAGCACAGTGAAATGCTTTACAAGGAGGTGCCAAGATCACTTTACTGAACAATTTGTTGTTATTAATGTAGTAATGCCAAAGAGCTTTAGTCCAGGATCAAGACCTCAGCATGCTGGGCCTGGTAAAACGCAGTCAAAGCTGTGCCTGGACTAAATCTATCTTTGCAGGAAAGAATAAAAGACCTAACTTGGAAGAAACAGCCAGATTGGGACAACTCAGATATTGCCCCATGTTAGATAAAATTTAATTCATTCATAAATCTGTAAAAACACGAGATGTTCATAGAAGCACAGGAATGCTCCTGCGTGCCTTAACTGTATGAACATCTGCCCTGACAAACATGAGGTCCAGTGGCCATAAACAGGTATCAGTCCACTGGGGTATGTATCACCCCTGCTTTTTCCAAGGGAAAAGCTAAATGCTGATGGTCTGGCAGAGCACAGAGTCCCGCAAATGGGGTGACATATGACGCGGGAGGAACCTGCGTAGGTTTACATGTAGGATTTGTCTTCAGGAAGCCTGTTAAAATTCCCTCCATCAGACTTGGGGCAGACGTACCTGAGCAGGTTGTGATGGCCATACTTACCTCTGCCTCACCTGCGGCAACCAGATGGCAGTGACCGCCTGTAAGGCGCTTGGCAGGGGTTAGAGACAAGTGAGGGATTTACAGATTGAGCTTTTCTGCCTGCAGCCATCTCCTGGCTCTGCTGTTGGGGGCTGCCCCGGTACCGACTCCAGCCGGCTTCAGCACAGAGTCTGGCTCAACTAACTGAAACCTTGGAGAGCAGAGCCCTGGCCACTCCACGACGTACGAGCCGCTGGTTATGGCAGGGGACTGGGCAATATCCCTGTTTAAATTGCGAGGCTGATACTGCAGTGTTTTGCTCTGTGGAAACGCAAGTCAGTCATTGCAGAGACCATAATCTGTAGCAAATCTGAAATCGTTGTTGTCATACAAACGAAACACAGCTATGGGTACTAGAGCAGAAGGCATTACTTTTTAAACAAACCTGGTCCTGGCACCACTTTCAAATGCAGATTGTGCCTTTTTTCTTTCCCTTCAATAATAGAAGTTTCATAAAGTGCGAGAGCATGTACTATAGGGCAGAGGGTAGTAATTTGAGAAATACAAAAACATTGGAGAGGCAGTTACAGTTAAGAAAACAAATACACGGCAAGAAATGTCTCAAGGACTTAAGGGCAATGGCATTGAAGAAGCAATTAACTGTGCATCTAAGCAAATATTGCAGATTTTAGGACAGAGGAAAGGCTTAAAAATAGTTTAGCCTACGTTGTTTAGGTGATACAATGGTTTGGTATCTGTAGTTGCTTGATTTAATTTCAGATATGTGTAATTGCTATGAAGACTGAGTAGTGAAACTTATAGTTCTTAAAGGGCAAAACATTTGTGTTACAGCTCTGTGGCTAAATTAAGAATTGTGACGGTGAAGGACAGCCAAATGCTTCAAGTGGTTTAAGTGGAACAAAATCATTCTGCTTCAGCAGAGCTTCTGAAAAGCTTTTACGTTTGTGTCTCAGTTTATATTTATTGTATTTGAAAGATGTGAAGAAATCAAACTATTAGGGAACGAAGAAGATACCATAGTGTTTTGTCACTGTCCTGAGCAACAGGAGTAACAAAGTCTCTGAAAGATCCTTAGAATAGAAAACCAGCAAACACTGACGAAAGCATAAGCAAAACATGATACCTTATACTTCATGCTATGATCCAAAAAGGAAGCATAAAATACATGTTGATCTAAATGAGAGTGTAATTGATACAGAAAGCAGAGACTCGGTTCCTGATGAGATAAAGAGAAGTACCGTGGTGACAAGCTTGAACACGTGTTTGCAGACTGTTTATATTTGCTTTGGCACCATTTGGCAGAGCACCAATTAAAGTGGTGGGCACAAAAGGTGGTGCGGTGGGCTGCCAAGCTATTTAAACAAATCGCAGTGAAATGTGTAGACAATGCAGCACTGTGAACATGAGGACGGATCACCAAAGAACAGCAGAAATCTGTTTGCCATCAAAGCAGAGCAGGGGAATTTGCAAACGTACCTGCTGGACACAGAGGACTTTTTTCCTGAAGTATTTTTATCTGCAGTATTTTCGTATCAACACATATGTTCTCTGAAACAATCATCATCATCCACAGGAGGAAATCATAGTCCCCCAAAGGAAGAGAACCCAAACCATTCAAAGCATGAATCAAGTACATGTGTTTTCCCTTAGAATAAATTATTGTCCCAGCTTGGCTTGTTGTGTAATGCATCTAACTTAGCCAGCAATATCAAACTGTCATAAGATAAACAGCACCCTTCAAATAGGTAAGTAAGGAATAGTTGGAGATAGAAGTTAACTCACCTTTTTAGTTGCCTGACATAGGAACTTACCTCATTGAAATCGTAGACACTCGGCCACACAAGGCAAGAGGGGAAATCCAGTCTGCCCTACCTGAGTATCTTTATCTTTCCATTGATTATGCAGAGAAGTGAATCCAGTCCATCCACAAAATTAGCCAGTGGCTGAAGTTGTAGACCTGGCAGTGAGAGACTCTCTTTAGGCTACAAAGAGTTATTATCTAATCACTAGATGCTGTCATTGCCATTAGCTGTAACAAGTCCAATATAGCAAAGCATACATGGGCCAGGCATTAGATCCCTCCACCTATCTGAAGGTCTTTGAGCCCTACAGTAGATTCAGGCTTTCTCTTTCCAGACATGCCCACAAACATGTCAAGCTCAGGAGAGAGCTGGGGCAGATTTCTAGCTCTTCCTTTGTTTTTTCTGCCACACTGCAGGGACATGCAGATTGTCCCAAGCTGGGTACAAATGAGAAGCATGTTTAAGTAGCCTGATGGAGAACCATGTGGCTGTATTTCTCAATATGAACTTAAAAGGGATGCGGTCGCCACAGCACTGCCTCTCCAGATGTGAGGGAAGGGAGAGCTGTGTGCAGCATAGGCAGATGGACGAAATATCAATGGGCAAAGGAAAATACAGTATTAAACGTAACTGAGCAAGGAGGTAAGGAGCCTTCTCTTTCATTTCCCAGGTCATGACAAAGACTGATCCCTTCAGCAGCAGGGCACATCTACAAATGCAGAACTCTCCTGGAGAGCTGCTGGAGCTCCCTCGCTCAGGAGAGGGAGACATAGAAATTGTGAATGCTCTGTAAAAGTTTGTCATTGTAAGGAAAAAAGGAGTTCTTTTTGTCCCGTTCTCAGCACAGTCTCTGACACTGTCCTTCCTGGCATCGGCATAATGAGTGATGAGAAATTTCTATGCATGTGTTTTCATGAGTGTTAGGACAAAAAGTAAAAGAACCATCCACTGCATTTTTTTGCTGGAAGGAGTTATTGACATTACTCCACTCTTTTCATGTCTAATGTTAGGGGCTGCAGCCCAACGAGTACAGATATTTAGGTATTTCCCACTGAAAGCAATACTTTGAGGACTTGACCCAAGGTCATAATGCTCAGGTCACTGACTGAAGCTTTCTCTCTGTTGTATATTATGTATATGTCAGATGCTATAAAACAACTATTTGTGAATAGCTCAGCTAAATAAGACAAAAAAACAGTTAAAGGAATTCAAGAGCTTAGTAAGCAGAGACAGTGCCAAGAGTTGTTGGGTTTTTCCACTGGGAGCTCTCTACATGCCGGATTTCATTATCACTAACCATTTCCACAGCAGAAGTGATCAAGAAGAACAAAGATACTTATTCTCCTTTTTTTTTTCCCCTGACCATAAAAGTAGCCAAGGCTTACCCAAGACGGAACTAATTCAGATCTAGCTTGAGTACCTTGATAGGAAATTTTGCTGTGCCATTGAGACACAACTGAGATTTGGAAATCTGTCCTCCCAGGTGACCCACTTTTGCTTTTTCTTCCTGTCTAAATAAAGAAAAATCTTTTCTTGGTAGAGACCACACCAGGAAAACTATCCATGCTTTAGCTCCAAAGCCATGCTTTCTACTATAAACATATAGAAAACATACTGTTTTCTATAGGCTCTGGTTCTGAGAGTTTATTAACATATGACTATTGCTTAAGACAGCTGTAATAGGACTTAATTTTTTTACATCTAGGAATGCAGTTATTCTACAATGGATGTATAAAACGGCTATTCAAGACTGACTTCAAATTTTGATGCCTGATGATAGTCATAGCGGGTGGATTTCAGCTCCCACTTTAAAAGACCTAAATGTAAGATGTCTACATGTATTTACACATAATCTATATATGACTATGTGTGAGATAGCTGCCTCTGTTCCCAAGGCAGTCAATGAGATTTCCTCAGCACAGTGAATGGACTCTAAAGAAGAGTAGACTCTAGTCCAGAGTTTTTCTGCTCACCTCAAAACAGACACCAGGTCAGCTTTGCATCAGGTCGGCTGAAAACCACTCTTGATTCCACTGACTCTACTGACTAGCTTTCCATAATAGAGATTATATTTAAGAGCCGTAATCTGCAAGTTGAATCCAATCCTTTACTACATATGCGTGATATGCCAATAAACGGAAAGTGAAAACTAGTTGGGTTGATTTCAAAAATTAGCATACTGGCAATAAAGTGAATAAAATAGTAGGTAGGTCAGACATCTACTGATGAAAAATAACCTGTGTTGGACATGCTGGTTTCTGCACATGCAAGTTAAGCTACATTGGTTTAACTTTCTACTATGATCACCACCCACATAAACAGCTTGATCTTCTGAGGTGCTGAGAATTCATACTTTCTGGAGCCAAGAAAAGCTGCAACAGTACATCAAATCTGAAAACTGGGACATTTATTTAGATTGCTATGCGGCAATGTTGATTTAAATACCCAGCTTGAAAATGTTGGCCACAGCTTCTTCAGTGAGGAAAGAATGCAGTACCTTGCCATAGCCAGCGCAAGGCTCTTTATCTGGTCCTATGATTATTAATCCTTGTTCTTCCAGTTAACACGTTCTTCCTGTTAGCATCATTGCTTTTTTCTAGTTTTTCCCCTACAGGTTCTGGCATGGTGTTCTGCTGATTGGCATCAGTGGTGGCCCCTCTTTGACGCTTTTGGCATTTCCAGATCTTTTCTCAATACTGTCATTGTTGAAGGTAGAGATTTGCACCACGCAGAAGTCATGTCCTCCCTTGCCTTTCTCCCATGCTATCATGTATACAAAGAGTTGGAAATGATTGGATAAGTCGAGACCTCTGATTTATCATTATGTTACATTTATTCTGCTTAGGTGTAAGTGACTATACAAGCAGTGTAAGTGACCACAGAGCAATGGAAAGCAAGGCTTTTCCAAAGGCATTTGCTATCCTCATTTACACTCAGTCTCCCTTACTTGTCACTCTAGTGTATGAAAGTTTTTAATCTGGAAGGAATTTACAGTTGCACTCACTCAAACATCTTGTATAATGCAAGAATAAAGTAGCAAGGCCTATCTATGAATGAGAATTATGTCTCGAGTTCTTTTTTGGCAATATTTTTTTTGGAGGAAAAAAAGGGTCTAGAATGGATTCTCTTTTGCTATACCAATAAAAAATTAGCAACTCCAATAAAGACAGTGAAGGCAAAATAAACACAATCTTAACAAACACCTGCCTTAGGATGGAAGGTGCTAAATAAAACACATATAACTTCTTTCTTCAGGTCTTTCTCTTCATATCAATACCTAGCGGATGCTTGTGGTGAACAATGTGTTAATCTAGAATATCTTTCTAAACAACTTTTTTTTTTTTTTTTACAAAGGAAAAATATTCATTATGAGTTGTTAACTTTTTTTTCATATTTTTCCCCAGCCAAATTATTAGTTTCAGGTCTGATCTGGGCAACTCACCAGCTCTTCAGCTACATTAACACGTTAATTTTTGAGTAGCCACTTGTACTGCACAGAGTTTGCACAGAGATCACCAAAAATATCTCAGTTAAAGGCTTTACTTTGTACTTGGAGCATGGGCCTTAGAGGTAACAATCTACTGTTTAATAAATTAAAACACATAGTGATGTACTTTTATACTGCAAATGAATGAGAACATATCATAAATAATAAATTACAAGAGAGACTGACAATGTATCTACCGCACATCTTAGATCTTGCATTTGTATTACACTAAATGACTACTCTGTGGCTTGTGTTATGGAAGTGTAGAACAAGTTACATTAAAATGAGGTGTGTTAAAATGAGAGTGCCATTGGAAAACAACGCCCAAGTTTGTTTCCCGTATGCATTCTTGATAATCTGTAGTAACTGTCAAATCACTGGAGTTGCTATTCATTATTAGAGATACAAGTAAGAGCAGAGGATGGTGTAGAATAACAGTCTAATCATCCTTTATGGAGGCATCTGAGCCATTCTGCTATTATTTTTTTAAATAAAAAAAGACTGCTCAGGGGCAGCGTTTCATTAGTTTTCATTTAAGAGAGAACGCAACAAAGCATTAAAAAACAGAATTAAAGCTATTTGTTTTAACCCCATTTACCCATCTGAAGTCAGATCTAGAGCAGCAAAATCAAGAAATCTAGAAATCAGCTTAATCAAAATTAATATAGGTTCAGATGTTGCAGGAGCTGCAGAAATTCTGCTATGAGTTTTTCAGCTAAGGCTCATTTTCACATTGAATGATGGCAAGACAAGGCTTGCAGAAGTCATTTAAGAGTGAATAGGCTACTGATTATATTAATTAATCCTGCCTTCAACATGTATTAGGTTTCAATGGAGTTCTAGAGAGAATCCAACTCAGGTGGCAGCCGGCAAGAACGAAAATACTGCTGTGGAAAACTAGGTAAAGCAGAAGACAGTTGTGCTCTTCAATAAATAACCTAGGGTCCAGTATTTTTGGAATGTATTCCTAATACATTCTGAATCCCATCTCAGGACTGCCTGAATCTGGGCAGGAGGGAACATTTTCCATGCTTTCCCTTCTGCGGTGGTAGAGGCTGGAGGAGCATCTGCTGAGAATGAGACCGTAGGAAGTAAGAGACCTGTCTAGATATCTAGACATCTAGGGTCTAGCTATCCCTGGAATGTATTGGACTTACACAGAGAAAAGTAAATAGTCAGCACGGGCTGATTCAATAGTTTCCTATTCTGGTTTATGCTAATCTCTCTTTACATCATTCATAAACTCTCATGGGATCATAGGGTGATGTAGAGAGCTCTACACGTATAGGAAAATTAGATTTTGCTTCATTAACAAGTATCTTCATAAACCCGTTATTACAAAGAAATAAAATGGCATTAGAGCTGATGAGAGACCAAGGAGAAAAAAAACAGGCAGAACCTCTGCTGCAGTGTACCACGCCAGCAAGGAGCGCCCGGAGCTGGTATAGGCATATTGCTATTTCTAAATGTGAGTGTTTTGGTTTAGGAATATGAGGGCCCTAATTCTTCCTTGTTAAAACACACTTTGTAAATTAGCTGAGTTAAGCAAGCACAAGAAATATGGTTTGATAACAAGAATGTTTAGATTATCCCTGATCTGGGCATAGAAAAAGCCCTCATGTCTCTTTTGATTTCATCTGAAAGAGCCAGGAAGCTAAAAGATGTGTTAGCCAACTGGAAACACCTGAAAATCTTTAATTAAAATAGCTATTAAAATTGTAATTTCTTAATTTTTTTTTTTACTATTTAGGCACCAAATCTAATCTCATTGTGTTATTGAGGTTATTTCCAAGTTAGCTGCCTCAAGGTACCATAAAATTGGAAGGCTTTAGGGCTTTTCTGCAGTAAGCCTATTTAGCAGGCATTAGCTGCCAAATAGGGCCAAAATATGGAGAGAAGATGAAAAACAGAACAAAACTTGAAGTTCCTCTCTCTCACCACACTCAACGCTGGATGCACTGCTTTTTGTCATTGTCCATCGACAAGAGTAGAAGATAATGTTCCACACAGCATTAAAAAAGGACACTGTCAACCGAGCTTTAATAAATTAAATCAAAATCTAATAAAGCTACTTTCTCAAAAGGGCACCTACCTCTGAGATCATCTCCTCTATATTCTTTCTCATTATTTAAACTAATTTTATCTAATTTAATTTTTTTATTACTTTTCCATTATCTGCTGCTGTGAGACCATTTCTTCCCCCTACACAGATGCAAGCCGCTTGCAAAGATTCCCCTGAGGATGCCTGGAAGTAGGATTGAGATCTCAGGGACCCTTAATGCACACCATGTCACTGTGAGAGCTTTGTGCACCCACATGCACCCACCTGTGTCTGTTCGTTTTTTCTCCTCTTCTTTAGCTTCAAGCAGAATGAGGCAAATTGGGAAAAACACTTAAGTCTGATGTTATAATCCTTAACTGCCCTTGCTTAGTTGCTGCATGACATTAGGATGCTTAAAGACCTTACAAAGGGGGCTTGAAACCCCTGAAGCAGAGAGAAGACTTAGTATTTGCATCCTGAGTAGCTGCTCTGTCCACTACCCTATCCTACAGAAAGGTGGCAGCAGCAGTAAGTAAGTTTTAAACGGTTGGAGCAAGCCCTGCCCAGCTTCAAAGGGAGACTGAAGGACCCTTCTTTAAGGACATGATCCTGTGAGGAGAAAAGGAAAAGGGGTGGGATATCTATGTTAAGACTGAGACTGAGGATGTATTTGAGTATACGTCATTCCCATCTTGACTTTCACCTCACAACCCTGCACTCAGTAGTTTGACTTTAGAATCATAGAATCATGGAATGGTTTAGGTTGGAAGGGACCTCTAAAGGTCATCTAGTCCAACCCCCCTGCCATGGGCAGGGACATCTTCAACTAGATCAGGTTGCTCAGAGCCCCATCCAACCTGACCTTGAATGTTTCCAGGCATGGGGCATCTACTACCTCTCTGGGCAACCTGTGCCAGTGTTTCACCACCTCATCATAAAAAATTTCTTCCTCATATCTAATCTGGATCTACCTTCTTTTAGTTTAAAACTATTACCCCTTGTCCTGTCAAATAGGCCCTGCTAAAAAGTCTGTCCCCATCTTTCTTATGAGCCCTCTTTAAATATTGAAAGTATTTAGGCATCTTTCTGCTCAACATGAAAATTATTTGGATCCCATTCAGAGATCTGCCCCAATTACCTTCTTCTTTACAACATCTAAGTTTGTTTTTGAATATGTCCTTAGTATCCTATACCTTTATTCTCATTGACACCATTAAGTCCTCAAGGCCCTCAAACCTCCATGAAGAATCCATTGTTTCCATTATGTGGTTTTTTTTAATCAGAGGTGTCCCAAGAAAACACTAAAAATCCTCTTCCCAGATCTACATCATTCCAACCCTAGCACACCAAATAGAGTAAATAGTTCATTTTCCATGGCAGCTTGGCAGTTATTCTGTGTGTACCCCTTAAGTCTTTTGGGGTAGGTAGAAAAGGAAAGCTCTTCCTCATATCCATTAGGGGAGTGACTTCTCCAGAGTGATACCTTCTTCTGTTCCTGCTTCTTTCTCAGGGCATCATGAAGGCTGACTGCATGCTTCTGAGACAGGGAGCAGCTTCTTAGATAAGTAGTCCTTTCCCTTGCATCTGCAGGGATTCAGATCAGAGAAACTACTACTCACCAGTTGCTGTGTGGACCTACACATTTTCTGAGCACTCTGAAAACATTTACAGATTAACTAATCTTAGTAAATAACATTTTCCTACTATCATCTAGCTGAGGTCTGCAACTTCAGTCACAGCTGAGATGCTTTAAATTTAAGAAGCCATATTTACAAGGTCTAGGCTTTCATCCTAGAAGAAACATGACTATTGAATTCTCATTTCTCATCCCTTAGACTAGGGCATGATACCGACTAAAGGGACACTCATTTCATATGCAAAGAAATAAATTGGAAATCATTTCTCTCAAACTGAACAGTTCTGGGAACACAGGTCATATTTTCTGAACATGGTGTTTCAGAGAACATAGGCAGTACTTTGCAGAAAGCTGGCCGGTGCCCCTTATGATAGCAGTGCTTGTCTCCGGATCTAAACTGCATCAAAGCAAGCTAACTACCCTTTTGACATACTTTCCTAATGATACCTCTTCAGAAATTTTATGTCGTTGCCATAAAGTGCAAGTGCTTTTGAAAATAGCCCCACAGTGGCCCAAACCATGATTCAGATAGCCACACTTCCTAGTTCCGCCACTTCCCAGTCCTTATCCATTCCCTTCTGCCTGAGGGTGGCCAGCTGGCTCAAGTAGGCTACACCACTCCTCCTCACCTCTCTCCCAAGGCAGCTGATGCCATTTGTACGTACAGGTGCAATTAAGCAGCTGAGTAGGTCGGTCTGAGTAACTCACCATGCTCACGCTCACGCTCACACACAACACTCAGCTGCTTGTTTCCTCTCCTAGGACGGAGGCTGGTTTGCGTGGACCTTGCCTACGCACGCACCTCTTCTTTGTTGTTTCTGCTGCCTTCCTATCCGGTCTTGAGTCTTGAGTTTTGCAGCCGTTCCTCTTTTCTGCCTGACTTTCTGCTCAGTTTCCACTTTTAAAGAAGTGAATGTTGTTTTAAGTTTGGTCTGTTCCTCAGTTTTTCTGGAAAATATAGTAGGACTTCAGGTTTCCTGCTTTCCCCCCAAAAATAAGTATGAATGTTTAAGCTTCCCAGTTCCCTTCCTTTCCATCAAAGCCACCCTTTTCTTCACCCTGCCACCTTCCTGTTGAGTGACCTGGACCACTGCGGTGCTGGCAGTTTAGGAAGATGCTGAGGCTCTGGTCGGCGTGGTTTGCGTGGACAGACCTTTCCTCTGTACAATGTCTTGCTGACTTTAGTGTGAGCTTCATCTGCTTCCAGATTAGCGACACCAGGACCTCCATCAGCCACAGGTCTGTTCTCGCTGCCAATTTAGAGTTATGTAAAGCCATCAGATCAAAAGGGAATGCTTATAAGCTTTCCGCTGTTGTTAGCAATGCAGGCCAGATGTGACCACACAGGAACAAGGCTCTGTTATCAGCTTTAGGCTACTGGCAGTTTATAAGACAATTTAATGGCAATATCCAGGAACATCTAAAGAAGTCAATGAAACTGAAACAAAATTTGTTGCTGATGGTGCTTGTTTTCCAAGTCGGCTGTGTATACCTAAGAAACATAGCATATGCTCCACCACTTACATTTGCATAGCTGGCAATCACAATTTGCTTGTAAAGTGACAGATGTGGAATGAAACCATTGAGGAACAATAAAAATTAGAATCCCATGAAACCAGTTGTACATGATGATCACTTGTCAGAACACGGCTATATTTTAACATATGGCCCATAAAAAACGTTAGTCAGTATATTTTAAAATCTAAAAGAATGACATTTTTAATTGCTGATGAAATCGGCTTGCTCCCCAGGCAGTCCAGTTTTGATGACACTATAAAGAAATGAACTGTTTTGTGACAAAAAATAAGTAATGCCTAGATTATATTTCCAGGAAACACCACAGATGAAAAAGGAAACTTAGAAATATGGTGTGACTTTTAATTATCAATTTTTAAAAATTCATAGTGAGAAGAAGTAGAAATCAAAGTTATCACAAGCCACCATTATAAGCATTAATTCAACTGATTAAAAATTATATAAATAATTTATCCAAGTTTAATAATAGAATAACAGACTAGGTTTGATGAGCTAATAATACAAAGATTTATCTACAGACAGAAACACATTATGCACAGAGTACATAATTTTTCATATTCATAAAAGATCCATTTCTCTTCTTATGAAAAGACTGTGAGATTTGATCTACAGAAGCATCATATGATGCCCCAATGTGGTTGGTGTAAATCCATCACAGTGGCTATACCAGACATGTTAATTCATCTCTCTATCTTATTTTAACCCTGTTACTTTTCAAATAGTCATTTGTACAGCATGACGTGGGGTCCAATGCTGCCTTTTTAAAGCATTTTTTCTTATATTAAATGCCATAGAAGCATTTTCTTGTGAAGAAATCATAGCTCATTTTGCATTTCTCTTAACAGCATTTACTTAACGACTTCACCACTTTGGAGTTACAGCTGGGACTGACTCATAAGATATTTATATAAAGGACTATTTTATCTTGTAGCTAAATTCCCATATACAGACAAACTCTAACCATAGATAGAGCAGGACAAGATTGGTACCAAGCAATGTGGATTTATATTTAGGATTGCTGAAGACTCAATTTTCCAAAAAGCTTCTAAAGTGATCTTACTATTTATTCGTTTCCTAACAGACTAACCTGAGCTTATTTCTAGGCAGAAAGTGCCTGTGAATCTTGAGGAAAGAAGACCGTTGCTTTTACAGTCCATTTGCTACCTCCTTCTACCCAGAACATGAGGTAGTTACACAGCTGTATTGATTTGTTCCTATCATCCTACCTTCAAGGAGGTATCTCAATTATTTCCTAACAGAGCTAACTGAAAAGTGTTGGTGGTTCTTCAGATACACTCTTTGATGAATTTAAAATAATATTTCATTATTTTTCCCTGAAAAACAAAACAAGAGCATTTAATGCTTTGACAAGATGCGTTCTCTTCCCCACATCTACAGTTTTGCCAGTGAGGTAAACAAAAAAAGAGATAAGAATAATTATAAATAACTCAAATCCCCAAATAGTAGTCAAGACAGCCTAAAAAATGAAAGGTTGAGAACAAAATTTTGTAGTTTTGGGGGAGAGGGGGAAAGAAAAAAAAAGGGTTTCTACTGAAAAATAGGCTGCAAAATTTGAAAATTCTCTTTCCTCTGACGTGCTGCCAAATCAGGGGACACAGCCAGTATCTGCTAGGAGACCTGCTAGTAGACCTTTCATTACCGAAGCTGTTACTCTTAATAGAGACAGGCTGTTGCAATTAGTAGCAGGCAATTATTCATCGACCGCCCCGGCTGCACACTTGCTTTAGGGGCAGACGGCTATGGGGTGGGCCCCTGCTCGCTGTCCTCCAAGGGTCCCAACCCCGTGGGGCGGGTGTGCACCCGCAGCCTTTGCAGGGCAGCAGCCTCCTTCTCCGAGACACCCCACCTGCTTGCTGAGGCCAATGCCCACTGGCAGCCGCACTCAAATTTGGCCGACTTGTGTTGTGAGTTTAACAATTCTCGTGGGCTCGGGGGAGGAGTGGTCGACAGAGCTTATCAGCTCTTGGGAGAGCCTCACATACTCCCTCTCAGCTCCATTGCCTGCCTTCGGTCGGCTGTTTTCAGTAACTCTTTCTCCATCCATGTCCGTATGTCCCTATCCCGTTCACACAAACCTGCGCACAGGGCTTTTATGACAAACTGGCTTTTACCTTTGACAGGAGGAGAGGGGAGGGAGGAAGGAGCCTCCAAACCTAAAGTCTTAAAATAATAGGTGTATTTTTCTCCCTTGCAAAAATAACTTTTTGCTCTGGGTGTCTGCTTTGTCTTGTTCATTACTGAGTTACTGTGGAAAATGTTGCTTTATAAAAGCCTCAGATCAATACGATAGATATGTGCTTACGTTGTCAATAGTTGATAAGACTTGGAGAAAGCCAGCTGATAAACTTGAAGATAGCACGTCACTGCAAAGTGGAGATCAGCTATTCCTGCAGGGTAAGTTAGCTACCTCTGTTAGTAGCTAAAACTCAGGGGTTACGTTAAAGCTTTCACTATATTACATGTATTCTGCTCTCCTCCACCCTGGTGTCATAACCAATTCATACATATTGGCAACTTCTTGACATGGCTGACCGCAAAATTACATCTGTTCAGCTATTTCTTGCAACTCAGAAAGGGAGCAGTCTCAATCACATGACGTATCTGAGTTATTTCCAGGAAAAGAGGATGGAATGTGTATCAAAATGACAGAACTCGCACTCAAAAATCCCTGGATGACAGGGTCCAAGGTAAGAAACCCCATGCCTGTCCTTTTTCACCTGGTAATCTATAACCTTTTCACCTTAGAAGAAAGGGTGGAAGTTTTCTCCCCTACTTAGTACACCAGAACCAGTTTGTTAGGAGATTTTCCTGGGAAAGATGGAGACAAACTTCCCTGGGTCTATGAGGGTGCACAACCAAGACTGTCCCGCTCTGAAGCAAGCATTTTCATCACTCTGTTAATATCTACATGATAGGAAAGTGGGACACCATGGTTATCATTTTCTTTTTTAAAAAGAGCTGGTCATGCTTTATTAGGTCCATATCTTCAAAGAGGCCTGTTCGGAGTGGATTCTGAATAAACAAAGTCATCTGGCATTTAAGTCTCTGTGCAACTAATGAAGAAAGATAAACATCTGACTTAGTGAAGCTGCACCTCCCTTCCAGTATCTGCAGAGACATTGACCCTGCTCCATTAACTTTAAGGGAAACATAGGCACTTTCTTTTCCCCTGCCAGGTCCAAATACCTAAATTTCTGCAGATTTTTGCACATCAGTTAGACACACTGCGTTTTGCTTGCACAGACTCCCCTTCCACAGGACTTCTTATAATAAGTAATTTAAAACTGCTAGTGTAAAACAACTCTGTGTCACATAACATGGTATATAGGCTTGGTACTTTCAGGATACAGTGAAATGATCAGCTGACTTCCAAGGGATCAAGGAACCAACCTGACTTTCCACTCCTTGTACTTTCTTTGGTTGTCTGTACAGCACAAAGTGAATGTAAAACACCATTTACCAGACTTCTTGGCTTTTTTAAGCTAATACTCAAAGAATTATAAGTGTCTGTGACACGGCAATATTTTATTCTGTGTTTGTACCCTGTCTAGCTCGAAGGAGTCTTGGGCAGGGAGTGGAATTCTGGGATGCTATGACTAATGTGATTGTATATGAGGGGTTTTTTTTCATCTCAAAATGTCTTTTTTTTTTTTTTTCCCTGCCTGCAAAGTCTATTCCAAGAGGATTTTAATAAGAGCTTGGAGCCAGATTTTGAAGGTGTGACCAAAAGCAAGTGGTGGGACTTTGGTCTTGTGGAAAAAGTGATGGCAAGCAATGCCCCAAGGTGAGGGTGTGGATCATCCAGGTGGAACAGGTCCTGGGAGAGGTGAATCTCAGGTGTTGGACAACTATGCTAGCTCTGGGGAGAAGTGGTAAAGCAGACCTCATTACTGATTGTTTCATTTTCTGATACAGATGTGCTAAAGCTGGTGGACACCTCTCCCCTGTGTGAGAAGGACTGTTCCTCTGTTTGCTTGCACCTTCTCCATTTGTCTTTGCCTTCTGAATGTATTTATAGCCTTTGGAAGCTCCTTATCTTGGAGCCATGGGGACAGGCACTCAGACCCTATCAGCTACTGGGCTCCTTTTGCTTTTGCCCCATGAGATGCGATACCTTTCTGCTGGCGATAGCTACCAGCCTAAACCCTTAGGCTCTGGATGGAGGCAACAGCTCCCAGTTCTGGAGGATTATCTGTGGTCTTGTCCTAAGTGCTGCCTTCCAGACGTTGCAGAAGTTGTGTGTGGCTCAGTGCACCAGCTCTCTGCTCCTGGAGACCCACAGACTCCCCTGCGGGGAAGGGGAGAGGAACCAGGGCAGGCAGAGGCGGGCTGCCAGTCCATGCTGGCAGGGTGCACACATTGTAGCAGAGACTGAAAGGAGCTGGGGGTAAGAAGGGCCCAAAAGACCCTCAGTGAGCAGAAAGCTTTGGGGTAACAAATGACATTGATGGCTGAATTTGATGCTGTATTCATGAGGGAGATCATTAAGAGAAGTGGTGATTTCATCTTTTCATGGAGTATGTCATCTTCAGAGGCCAGAGATGACTGTTAAATTACTTAAACTGACTTCTCATGTATTAAAGGCATGTAAATGTCACCCACACATTCCTGTACCGAACACAATGACTTTAATGAGACTTAAATATTTCAATCCTCAGGCAACTAAACCCTTTTGTACCACAGAGAGGGAACAGACAAGACTGAGGCATCAGTCTACAGTGACGGGGACCTACTACAACAGAAAGGACCTGTTTTCCTTTTACTTAAATTGCAAAAAGTGTCATGCGTCCTTCCAGTATAGAGATATTTTTCATCCCAGAAACATTTCTTTATCATCCCAGATTTGATGTTCAATTGGACTTTGAGGAAATGTCAACCATTAGTCAACTGACAGCACCCACCTGTTTCATCTCAGAGTACCAGTCCATCTGCTGTCCTGCATCCAGCTCCAGTCAAAGTCTGATGCCTTAGAATAAGGTAGAAAAATGGAGAAAAAAAAATTGGCCAGTTGTTCTTCTTATTCAAGTGAGGAGCCTTGGGAACAGATTACAGTCATTTACTGAGGGGTGACCTTATTGCAGTCTACAAGGTGGGCACCGAAGGAGGAGATGCTGATCTCCTCTCTCTGGTGACCAGCGATAGGACACGAGGAAATGGAATGAAGCTGCGTCAGGGGAAGTTCAGAATGGAGATTAGGAAAAGGTTCTTCACTGAGAAGCTGGTCAGTCACTGGAACAGGCCTCCCAGGGAAGTGGTCACAGCACCAAGCCTGTCAGAGTTCAAGGAGCATCTGGACGACACTCTTAGTCATATGGTTTAGTTCTAGGTAGTCCTGCGAGGAGAAGGGAGTTGAACTCAATGATCCTTATGGGTCCCTTCCAACTTGAGATATTCTATGACTCTATGGCTGCAGAGCTGCCAGTTCTGTGGGATTATGCAGGCAAGACTGTTGAACCTTCCTTCCCCTAGGGGTGTGTGGATGAAAGTGGATGATAGAGAGGTATTTGGAGCCACAAGATCCAAGGCAAGAAGGAACACGACCACCTAGGCTTACTTAGGTACCTGCCTATGCAGCCTTCAGGCTCTCAGAAGCTGGATCAAATCCTATCTTTAGGACGGCAACTAACGTCACCTTCCAATTATAGCGACTGCACCACCCTCCAAAATCAGTGTTAATTTATCATCCTCCCTGTTAGAAAACTGCATCATATGTCAAGGTGAATTTGCCTGACTTCTGCTCATTGGATCTGGTTGTCTCGTGTTATATAAGACTAAAAGGCTTTCTTTCCTTTCTTTCCAGAACTCCACACTTTTAGATCCTTTTTTCCCCTACATGTATGAGTAGCTACGCAAGATTTTATCTCAGCTTCCCTTTTATAAGCTGAATAGGACCAGCTTCTCATCTTAAGAGTTATTTTTAGTGATTTCATTTTATGACTCTTCCTCTTGAAGTGAGGATAGCAGAGCCGCTATGGTAGTCCGGCATATTACAGTAGCACAGCATATTACTGCAGCACAGTAGTACAGCTATTGCAGAAGTAGAACTATTACAGTGGTGTGTTGCTCCTATGTGCAAAGGCAATATTGTATCCCCCCTCTTCACTTCGATACTCCCTCTTTTTTCCTTGATCAAGGAGGAGCATCACCCTTGATCAAGGGTGACGCTGATAACTCTAAAGGACAGCGTAACACTGAAGGCTGACAGTAAGGTGATGAAGATGGCCATCGACTAAGCAAAAAAAAAAAAAAATTGTTTCTGAATTGTGGAAAAAATTTCTTGAAAATATTTCTGGGGGGAAAAATAAATTCCATTTTTAGTCGTTATGAAAGTGGAGAACTAGAATGTTTGTATATGATATTTTAAAAAGAAACAGGAATGCACTACTTGACTGATACATGTCTTGCCATTATGGACCTATTACCACTTCACTAACAAGAAATTACAACATTTTAAAATTCAAGGACAGGACAAGAAGAAAAGCAAACAGAGAAGAAATATCCTGACTACCTCGCCTTTCTTCTCAGGGTGAGGCTCAAATTCAAAAGGAAGAAAAAAGCTGAATACGTGCCACATTTGATAGCAAACAGTTGGCCAGGGGTAGTTCTAAAAACACATTTGAAACCTGTGAGGTGCACTTACTTACAGGAAAAGGTGTTTAACTCCCTGATTAAGTAGGTAACTTTAAATTTAGATGCAAGGTTCAAAAAAGTTCTGATGTGTCCAAAATATATCACTTCAAAATGGTTTGGAGGGCATTAAGAATATCAGATTCATGTTGCTAGAGATATTTCTCAAGAGAATTTTTGAAAATATAGTTTTATTAATAACCAGTTATATCAGAATAGAGTAAAATATTTTAAAATGTACGTAGTGATGGAAGCAAACTTATTTGGAGCTATCTGATAAAATGGATATATCTTACACTCAGGGAAAACAGAGAAAGTAATTGGACATAGTTACTCCAGGGGGGAAAAAAAAAAATCAGAGAACCATTTATGATAGATATTTCAGAACATATTTATCATCACTTAATGGACACCTATATGAACTGTAAAGAACATGTCTCTCTTCTTCAATCATCAGCAGCAGCTAAGTGAAAGGAATATTTCCAGATTAAAAAAGTATATTACACTGACAGTAAAATAGCCATATAAACAGTTTACAACAATTTCAGATTGCAGTACAATATGTTGGCCTAAGTAGATAATGAAAATTGTTCATTTATGCTTGCAAATTGAATAACTGAATATTCACTGAAGAGGAAGGTTTCATCAGATACAAATGCTAGTTAGCCACATGATTTCCACCATCTCCCCATGGAAGTTAGGTCCTTAATTGAGTTTTGCACATTTAAAAGTCTTTCCTGCAATCATCTGATCTAAAAACCACAATTCTTTTTTTTTTTTTTTCTTTTGGAAGAAGCCATATTCTTTCTACCAAATCATCGGTGGGGGGTGTAGCTCCCCAGGATTTTCGGTTTCTGCTGATGTTTTCAGTCCTGAAGGATGGATACCTACCAGGAAGCTCTCAGAATGGAAACTTAACATCTTGAAAGGATCTGATCTCTGAAACCAGATAAAAGCAAAACAAACCAAAATGATAGAGTTGCCTCTACCATCTAAATTTGGAGCTGAGGTGTTATAAGTGTATTCTGGCTTTATTTGAGGAGGTACAAGCAGAATTCATATAATCACAGAATCACAGAATGTTTTGGGTTGGAAGAGACCTTCAAAGATCATCCAGTCCACCCCCCCCTGCCATGAGCAGGGACATCTTTCACTAGATCAGGTTGCTCAAAGACCCGTCCAACCTGACCTTGAGCACTTCCAATGATGGGGCATCCACAACTTCTCTGGGAAAGTCTAGGGAATAGAGTAACCCAGGTAATTAATATTATGGAGAAGGTATCCAGCTATGGATGCTGAGGGTTGAAACACCGGTCAGAGTTGGCTGTGACTAAGCTGGACCTGGATGGCACATGGGAGTGCTCAGGAACACAGTTCCTCTGACTTCAACTTCAGTGTTCTGAGCTTATTGAGTTACGCCCTTAAAATTAAGGGTTTCCCTTTGAAGGTTTCTAGTCTGTATAGCACAATTATTCTTAATTCTTTTTGTTTTGCCCTCCCCACCTGTCACAGGCTCTGTCAACCTCCTGATGCTACAGCCATTCACATAAATTGAGTTTCTTATTATTATGTAGAAAGCTAAATATTGGTGGAGATTTAGGGCATATAATTAAATATATTTACTCTTATGACAAATCGTAACACCATTCAGCCCCACATTTTCCCACCCACACGAGTTTTGTGCAATTCTGTTTCAGAGAAACTAAATTCATTTTTCTTCATGGTCACTTGGATAAGCAGCAAAAAGAGGTATCACAACAGCCTGTGTTTTAGCCATGGAGACAATCTCCTGTAATATCAGCAAATCTGACAAGCCCGACCCCGAAGGTTACCCCTGTCCCAGCAGACCCTGGAGAAGGTCGATGTGCTATCTTTGGCCTTCAGCTAGTGCCAGGGAGACAAGCTACACTTACTGTTTACTAATCTGGTATCCTACACAAGAAAAGATAGGTCAGAAACTCCACTTTTTTCTGTCTGTGCTCTATTCTTGTCTCGCAGGAGAATGCCGTTCTCTTCTTTGTCCTCTCCTCACTTCTGTGCAGGGGCTTCTCTGTCTCTCAGCAAGTTCTGACATAGCAGGGACCTTTATGAGAGCAACTGAAAATAAGTATGTTCAGTCTTCCCTGAGCTGCAAAAAATTTTCCTCTTATTGATCTATCTGGAAATCACAAGACCATGTAGAATTAACTTTTACTTTTTAAATTATTAAAAGAAATACTTGTGTGCAACGATTCCTTTAGAAAAGGTTGAGCTCAGATGTAAATCCAGAAAGCCTTTAACTCCTTCAGCTACTGGTTCAAACCTGCCTTCCCTCTGGTCTTCTTCAGGGATTATCTTTCCTCTGAGGAAACGTGTGTGTAAGTGAAGGAATCTGCCCTGACTGCCTCCAGCTTCTTGCTTTTCCTTTCAGTGCAGGATCTCCACTCCTGACCCTCTGCCTCTGCTCAAAAATCTTTTTCCTTGAGCAGTTTTCCAGATTCTTTCTGAAAACTGAGTTTGTTTCTGATACAGGCTGCTGTGCCATATGGACACCAGGGAATGTGCAGAGCAGCTATGTTTCTAAGAGCCTAAAGGTATTGTGGCTTGGCTTATGCTGGTAAATCATCTTTTAGGTAATGTCTAGGATATGCTTGGGGAAAACAGTATGTACAGTCCCAAAAGATGAAATTCATGTGCCATTTGCTCCTCTGCTACCAGTGCTGAAATGCTATTTAAGAAGCAACAGGCCGCAGAACCTTTGGGTCCATTCGGGGAGGTTTTGGACCTCTTCAGCCCTTCACCAACTTCCAAGGAGTGAGTGACGATTGATACTGATAAAACAAGGTGACGGTGCTGTTGCAAGAAGTCTCATTTGACCACATGGATTTTCCATTTTTCATGCAGGACCCTGGGCTTGAGTTGACTGACACTGGTAAGTGTAGAGAATTGCCAGGTGTCACTGCAGCTGGGCACCGTTTGATCCCTTCCATTCTTAACTTCTCTGACAGCCAGTTCAGCAAGCATCAACAAGATGTAAAACACGTTGCAACAAAATTGTGAATATTTTCATAGTTACATGTCTTTCTATATTTAAACAGTATTTGAACTGGAAAAAAATCCATTTAAGAAGACTGGAGCTTAAACAAAATACAATGAAGAAGTTATAAATGGCGTAAATGAAACCATGCTTATGTGAAACCAATGGCATTCATAAACAGTAGGAAATCACGTTTTCTAATGAATGAATGAATTTTGATTGCTTCACAGTTTTTGCCTTTGCACTCAATGTGTGTGTGCGTGTGTGTGTGTGCATTTGGGAATGAGACCATCTTCCCCGTTGTGGTTACTTGCAGGAGCACCAAATCATGCCTTTCCATGAGTTTAACAGAAGTGACAACACTGATTGTCACACCACCTTCACAAGGTGGATGGTGAGGAGGAGAAAGCAAACTAGAACAACACAGTTTAGTGTTTTGTTTTATTTTACTTATTGAAACTACATTTCCTGCTTCATGGACCCCCTTTCGCCACGGGAGGAGGGGAAAAAGTAACTGATTCACAATTTTCAAATGTGATTATCTTCTGCCTCTAGTGGAATTAACACAGCAAGTTGGGTCTTCCAGCCACTGTGACTAACAATAATTCTTTTCTAATGCATTCTTATATTGAGTATTCATTCACTCTCCTTTTGTTTATTCTTTGAAAAATAAACTAAGCCTGCAAACGTTTGAGCCAGTTTGATATTGATGTTGGGTCAGGCTTCAGGTTTTGTTATTTATCATTTGTTCAGTGAAATGGAACTTTTTAAAGACAGTTAATAAATCACTTTGTCAGCTGAAAAGAGAACTACCGGGAAAAGAATGGAAGTGGTAAAAAGACTTTTAAAAATATCTTATACATATTCTGTGACTTTCTGTGAAAACTGCGGAGGGAACATTTTCAGTCAGTCTCCTTCAATCCGTTCCTGCTTGTCCTCTGAAACTTTTTATGTGGCTGCAGGATCTAGCGTGAAATACATGTGCACATGCCAAGCTGAAAGATAAATGTGGCTCTTTGTTCTCGCTGGTCCCTCTGGATAAACCCAGTACATTGTAATAGAAATACCTGCAGGACCTGCAGTTCACCTCTACAGGCTAATGTGAAAAGATGTATATATCTGGAACTACCAGAACCAACATGGCATTTCTAACAATAGACCAACACCAACAATTAATGAGTGAAATTGCTAGTGAGGTAATTAAATGGCCATTTCACATGAACATTTGTCTAAATGCCAGAAAGTTCAAAGCATTAAGTTACAGGATTTGTGTAGCATGACGAGAGAGAGTGTCCCTGGGATGGGCACGTAGAGCTCATCTGGGCATGTGGGCAGATGATAGGATGCCACCAGGGAGCAGGCCGGGACCCCCGAGCTCAGAGGTACGCCTGCATCCTCTCGTCTGGGCACACCCATGTTGTTGCAAGGTCAACTCTGAGGATTTCTACACTAGCAAAGCCTGAACTGAATCTTTGCTTAAAGCTTAAATATGGACTCCAGTCCCTAGTCTAGCCCAGGTGGGAATTTGAATGCTATTGCTCGATTTCTGCTAACAATGTAATCACATAGTGACATAACAGTTATCATGAAAGCCTTGAAAACTTAGTCCTAAATTTGCATCTCTTCTTCATGGAAAAGACCCCATCTGTGAGAAGAAGTGGTTCAGTATGAATTCAATATTATTGGTTAAATTTCCTTATATGACCCCAAAAATGCAAATTTAACAGATGGAAATATTTCAGAAGGAGCCTGGAATGTCTTTCATGACTGTTATTAATGTAAGTATTTACATCCTGCAGCAAAGCCAATTTATTCAACGCTTACTGTATTGGACAACAGGCATCTTCTGTGCGTGATGGCAGGTAACAAGCATAGCACCTTTAGTAATCAATTTTTTTACATCAATGACTCTTTTGGAACATGTGATTGAGTATGCAATATTCATGTCACCATTTTCAGCAATTTTACCCAAAGCCTGGTGATTGTTATTTTGTAACAGTTGAAAAAGCAGTTCCACTTTACTGGAATTTGCCATCGGACTGCTTTGACAATTACAGGATGTCCAACACAGGCAGGACAAAGACAGGACAAAATTAGAACTGCCGCCCTTTTTGGGTACAGTGTTCTTCTTTCAGTTGGGCTGTCATCAACGTTGTATTTCAATGACTTCATAAAGCCAAAACTGCACATTTAAAACCTAAAGGAGGGATGAAATACAGAGCCAACATGAGGAACTTGCTAAGGTTTTATCAGTGCACTCTTGACTGATTTATTAGAGCAGCGTAACTCCACTTATTTCTGTTATTTCAAGAAGCTATTTCTGATCACGTCAAGCAGTGAATGAAGTGTGGTGCCTAAAGACATCCCGGCGGAGATGTGTGTGCTTCATCCCTTTGAGGAAAGTACTGGAGAAGAACGTAGATGCTCACAGTCTAATTCTCATTTACAATAAGGCCCTCTCACACTGACCTAACTGTTGATACATGGGCTTTAGATCATGACAAAGGTACAGCTGCACTTATTATTATTTATACTCTGTCATACCATGAAAATGGAATTTCCAGATCCTTGCCCTGATGGGCCAATGAGGCCAAACAGCGTTCACCTCGCTTGCGTGACTAGCTTCATCATCCCTACACAGCTTCATCCCATGAGTAAAGGGAAAGAATGGGTTTTAAATTCCACTGAACTCAATATAAAGAACTCTGTAGAGGATGAAAAGCTAAGGCCCTGATCCTACAAACATTTTCTTGTTTGGGGCATTTTACTTCATTTGTCCCATTGTATTCCTCATCTTCCACACCAGCTGCTTCTTAGGGTTTTGCCACACATTGATCTCTCATGGGAAGTGCAGCATCCCTGCTAGGACCTCGTTTTTGAGGCTGCTCAACACAAGCCTGGCTCTCACATCCTCACATACAATGAGCCTCGAGGTCTTACGCACATCTAGTTTTGTCTTTCTCAGAAGTCCTTGGAAATGAAAAGTAATGAGCAATCCTGCTCACTTATATAAGTGTATGGTCTTATTCTCCATATTTTACTCTTTCTCTCCGTGTTCCCTCCAGTCTGGTACCAATGAGGTTCATTCATTTGTTATGTCAAGTTAGCATGTAAGCTCTTCCAAGCACATGTGCCACCTTTTGTGCTTGTATAACATCTGACTCCAGGGTGCCCAGCGCAATGGATCCCAAATCCATATTAGGGCTACTCATATGTGCCGCTGCATTACAGATAGTAACAGTATTAGCAATAGTCATAAGAACATATGATTAGTGCTGCGTTTTTGTTTGTATAACTGTGAACTACACAACTGTGTTTTTTTCTATGAAAAAAAGCCCTGTGATTTCAGCAGCAGTGTAGGCCAATTTCTTGAGCAGGTAGTACAAGAGCAAATTCACCCCAGAGTCCTGATCATCCAGCAAACCTTTTGCTTTTGATTCCCATGACATGATTCCTTTGTGAGGATATGAATTCACAGAAAACTTATTTTCAAGGAATAGCTCCTTTTAATGGGGTGCAGGTTGATGTGAAAATATAATAATACATTATGCAAACACAAAGCCTCAGTTAAGTTTTCAAGAGCACTATACAGCCTTGATTTCAGTTGCTTCGGTTCATTCCATTTTTCTTGAAGCTATGTATTCTCCAGAATGCTTCCTCCAACCAAAGAGGTAAGAATAAAAACATTTCAATTTGGCATTAGTTATTCTATTTCTTTTCAGAAAAGAGCAGCAGTCTTGGTAGTGTTCATGCTCTGCTATTAAGGGCTAAGAAACCTTTTCCTTAATTGTATTTTTTCAGACAATGCCTTCATTTCACATTTCCCAAGGCAGATAATGCCATGTTGCAAGGCATCAAATCCTGGCACACCAGCCACACACCTCATTATCCTAGGTCATGGGATGGAATACAACGAACCTGGTATAAATGGATGTCATGAAGCACAATGTAGGATGTCAGGAATGAGTCCTTGACATGCAGTACTTTTCTGCAAAGCGTAGCATGATGAAAGAGCACCTCCTCTTAACTCTCCAGCATCTAAAGGCAACAAACTGAAAGTATGTGCAAAAGCATAAAGAACTCCAGACCTTGCTAACTTGCTCCTTTTTAAAATCTTCTAAATAGAGGTGATTACCTAGTTAAAGTTGCAAGCAGAAATGTTTGAATATAATAGGATCCCAGACAATAGGAGTCTCTTCCTGCTTCTCATCACTCAGGATCCAGGCCATTCAGCTTTGAGAGACAGGATCTCTCTCCCTTTGGAAACCACCAAAGCCAATAACGCATCTTAATTGTCTATATAGGAAAATGTGGCCCTTACTTCAGAAGGATTGCTTTGTTAGGCACCTAAAATGTATGTACAAGCAAACTGCTAAATTAGGCAGACTTGATACAATCCTCTCTTTTATTTCTTGTGTTGGAAGTATATTCGGCTTATTCATGACTAATTTATTTTATGTATGGAAATAGTTTACAGGTGAAAAAAATAAATACAACCTCTAAAAAATTATTTTTACTATGTAAGAACAGAACTGGATGATTTTAGTAAATTAATCAAGATATCTGCATCAAACATTTATAAAAACTGTAGCTAAAACTTCCTGTAATCTGAGTGAAAGCAGGAATTAATTTTGCAACCAGAATCCATTTTAAGCACTTACACATCCTGTAGCCATTAGGGGCAGGGTACGCGTAACAGGGGGACTGAACTGTAATAAATGAAAATAGCTTATTCTTTGGGAAAAAGAAAAGCTATCAGCTTTCCCAGGAAAAAAAAGAAGAAGCAGGGCTCCTCCATCTCATGTTCTATTCATCAGCCTTTCATCACCTCTGGCATTCTTGGGGCATATTTCTACAGTGTTGTCTCCAGACTTGAAATGCATTGTAATATTTTGATGGCATGTATAGTGTTCTGAATCCTGTAAGTAGCATTCATTCTCTCAAGGTGATGCGGCTTGGAGGCAGGAGGGTTTGCTATTTGTAACAACAAAATCGAGGAAGAAAAGGATCACTCAGAGCAGACTACTCTAAGTGTAAAAGTATTTTGTGCAAGAACCCCCCAAATCATGCCGTTTCAGCTTGAATGGGCCTATATTTTTTAAGCTGTTTCACTGAAGCCTGAAGTACACAAATGGAAGCACATTTTAAAACACTTTTGCTTTCCGGGATTTTTTGTAGCTATTACATGAATTATTTAAATCTGTTAGATAAAATGGAGAAGAACGAAGAGGATTCACTTGCTGTTTAGTGCTCTCCATTGAAGGGAGTTGAAACCCCCTCCCAAAACAAAAGTGCAGTCCTTTTGCAGACGTGTGACAGACAAGTGTAAAGCTCAGTAAATGCTGCAGTTACGTGCCCATTTGCACGCTGTTTTGTCCTGAAACAAAAACATTTGGTCTGCAGTTCTCGGCTTTAAGCCTGCTTCATCTTGCAAGGCCAGAATCCATGCAGCCAGCGATGCTCTGGCAAAACATCGTACATACTCTGGTGCCATCTTCCCCTCCTCCCCGGCACAGGAGAAGGGCATTTGCCTCGTGCCTTCTTCCAGGCTCCTTGCTGGGGGCCGACCGGTGGTTGGAGGAACTGTGAGAGCATCCCTGAGCACTAGCAGGCTCCTGAGCTGCACGCAGCGCTCTCTACGTGCAGCACTGAGTCAGGCACTTTGGGATTACAAAGTATTATATCAATAGAAGAGGACTGTGTGCACACTGTATGAGTCTGTCTGTCTTCCCTAAAATTTACTGCTGTGACTCATGACTGGCTTTCTCTGTGCCGTTAATGGGATAATTGAAATACTTTTCCAGTGGTCAATTTAACATGGTTTATACCCAACAGTGAGATGACAGGAATGGCAATTATACTCCCACGCACATTCTGTAATTTTTAAGCTCCATGGCCTGGGCAGAATATATGCTTGTTTTCTAAAGGTATGGCAGTTTGCGGGTACGCACCGCAACGCTGCACTCTCCCCATGGCTCGCAAAGGATTTCGGTGGGCTGTAGGCTGTGGCTGGAATGGGATCAAGTCTGCCTTTGTGTTGCTCAAGCCAAGATGTCAGAGAGGTAAGGTAAGGAAAGCAAAGAAACAGCAGCAGAGTAAGTGACATGAAGGGACGTATGGAAAGGAAATGTTATTAATGACAAAGCAAGAGAAAAAACACTTAGCAAAGATGAACTGCAGGATGATACTTGATGGATAGCTGAAAGAGAGCTGAACCTGAGGTGAGGGATAAGTGAGGAAGACAGACAGACGAAGTGAGAGACAGTGAAGTCAACTACTTGGGCTGGTGCAGAGGAGGGATGAGGGAGCGTTGTGAAGCATGTGCTGTACGGGAATGAGAGGCTGAAGGTGTCCTGCTGCCTTCCCTTTCATTATATGATAGCACTTGCTGGTTGCAGAGGAGCAGCCTCGCAGAAGGTGCAAACAAGTCCTCACTCCAGAACTGGCGAGCTCCAGGCAGACCTACAGGCGTTTTGCACAGCAGAACAGTATTCATTGGCTTTGTGAGAGGTCTCAGCAGCCAAATCTGTGGTGGTGACAACACACTCGGGGGTCGGTCAGCCTTGTCACACAGGCGACGCCTCTGATGACTGAGCTGTTGCTCTAGGTCCCTGCTAAGAAAGCAAAAGTTGCAAGCTGTTGCACTGATCGCCTGAAGAGTAACTCTGTCATTTAGGGAACAACCTCAGTTTCTGCAGCAGGGGCATGTTTGTGACACCATTTAAGACTGAAAACCTTTAGAAGAAACATCTTTCAAGAGTGAATTCCCTTCCCGGGGCTAAGCGACTGTTTAAGTTACAAATGCTGCAGTCTATAAAGTACTATTCTGATGTAACGCAGTTGGTGCAAGACTGCAGAATGGGGGACTTGAATTGGACCTGATTCCTTTGGGTTGCTGGCAAAAGGATCAGGTCTGGGCTTCCCTTTTTCTGCAGTTTTTCAACATTGCCCAGTGCAATGACACACACATGCACTTGAGACTCCTCTCAAGACTGTTATTTGGGTGCAGAAAATGGTAGTCTGCGCTGGTGGAGTGTTGTGCTGGTACGGCCATACAGCTTTGGTTTGCGTGTGAGTCTATTCAGACCCGGACCCAGACTCTGTGCAAGAGAGCTCTGTGCTCTGTGCAACAAACTTTCCTTGACTCCCAAAATTTCCTCCTGCATCAGCAAGATTCACACAAAGCTTTATACAGGGGCTTTGCTGGGTGAAGGACTTCGCCCAGTGACGTTATGACAGCTTCCTGGTTACATATTAAAATAAGGACAGAGGACTTTTTATTTTAAAAAGTGAATATTAATAAAAGTTAATATTAATATCCTTTGAAATACCTAACTGGAAAATATTTTTTTGCAGCTAGATGGAGTGATTATAGCACTTTAAAAATCAATCACCGTTCCCCTTTTAAAAGGTTCTCTGCATTTACCAAGCTGATGAATAGCCTAATTAAATTCAAAGGAGTTAAAAAAAAACAAGTTCAGAAACTGAAGCATCCTGAAGTGCTATTTTGGGGAACACAAAATATGACTATGTCAAAAGCCTGTTTGGTGAAGCAGCATGTGATGAAAACTGCCTTACTCAATTGAGGCTGCTCCCTTTCTATCTCTCATAAAGATCTTGAATGAAGAATAGCAGTGCTGTTCTTTCCGGTTCGGAGTTCCTGTTTCATCCTCACCTTTTTCACTTCCAGTAGTGATGTAAAACAGGAGGAAATTATAAATGCAGTAGTGTAAAATACTGCTCTTTGTTTTTATTCTTTGTAGAATCGTGGATGCATAATCACTTTTATGGCTTCTTTTACTGTCCAGGCAGAGCAGAGTTCCGTTGTGCAAGGCACTACGCAGAGCATAAGGAGGGCTGTTATTTTAGTGTAAAATGGACATGAGAAAAAGAAAAAAAATCTTCTCTTGAACTGGGAGATTTAAGGGATACTACTGCATTGCTACAGCTAAAATATTTTCATTTTTGTATCTTTGATTATATAACTAATTCTATTTATTATCTATTTACACCTATTTATTGTTCATATCAATTTATGATCTATACTGAATTTATGCCTTCTTTCTTCCTTACACTTCAGTCCAGTGAAACAACAGAAGGGTGCTACAGACACTTACATTTGCTTATTCTAAACTTACAGTGAAGCCTTCTTTTAGTTTCTCAGGCGTGTTTAGTTTTCAAATACGGCAGCAGGAGTTAGTATTTCCTTAAAGATGGTCAGTGGATCTCCTATATGAGAAGTTACCTAATCTGGCATTTGGATGCTGAAGAACAAAATTCTCTTTTCTGCTGTTTGCCCGCCCTCCGTGCAATAGTTGTAGAGACCAGCTGTACACAAAATTTTGAACTATTATCTCAATGTAAATGAGTTGAAAGAAACAAAAGGGACAAAGAGTATTAGGGCTAGTATTTTTACCCCAAATTTGAAAAGGCTGGCTGCAAAAGAAGAGATTTAGGTAGAGGAAATGATAGAGAAGAAAATATGGTTGTGATTAAAGAAAACATACCATGCAGGCAACTAGAGATAAGGTCCAGAAAGAAACTCGATGTGTAGGTGAGAGATGGAGTTGAACTACGGCTGAGGGGCAAGCGAGAAGGTGAAAGAAACAGGAGGCAGCTGAGGCGGAGACTCACAGCATTAAACCCAGAGGTAGTGGAGTAAGGGAGAGAAGTCAGAGGACTGGAAAAATGACAGCTGTGGACAGACACAAAGTGCTGTGTCTAAGAAACACAGAGAAGGAAATGCTAGTGAAGAGCTTATTAGAGCAGTCCAGAGAGAGAGAAAGGGAGGAAACAGCAGGCATGGAAGAGTAAAATCCAGCTCTACGCTGGCCTTAAGTGTGGAGTAGCGCAGTTCAAAGGAAGGGGCAGGTGTCAGCTAATGTGAGGAAAGGGACAAAGCAATAGGGGAGGATGCTGAGCTACAGTAATAGATCTGTGGTTTCTACACACTGTGCTCAGCGAAATGTGGGTTGACTGTTCTTCAAACTGTCAGGTTTTGAGGCGTGTTCAGGACTACCCTTTGCCTTGGAGGAGAGAGAATGAGAGATTAATCTGATTTTCTAGTTGTAGATCAATGCTTTAGAAAAATAAATAGAAGAATTTCAAGTAAAAAGAAAAATGCCAGCAGCTCCTTTTCTTGTTTGGGTTTCTTTTTGCTACTGGAGTTTGACATTACATTCTCTTTTCTTCCAGATGCATTAGCGCACACTTTTCTACAAGAACAGTGTCACTGGCAGGTTTGGATTGACTTCTGCTACTGACTGACTTGGAAAGTGAAGCCTTCTGGGGGAGATAAGCTTATAAGTAGCTCCATAAAATTTCTACTTGTCTCTTTTTTTGCATTGTGCGGAGGTTATCAGACAGCCAAAGTTCAGTCACTCTCAACTGCAGTTCACAGCTCAAGAACACACAGGTGCCAGAAGAATTTATTGCAGAGTGGCACAGCCTGATTTCAGTGTGAGAATGTCATAGCACATAAAATTTGGAGTTTCCAAGAAACATCTCACAATGAAAAGCTGAAGCCTGTGATAAACTTACTAGGTGGATTTGCTAACATTTTTGTTTTGTAAAATTCACGTGTCTAGAAAAAATATCCATCTCCTGACCATTTTATTTAGACATTACAGTTGTTAGTTAACCCCTCCTTTTTCTTCTTGTTTCTCTCTCTTTTTTTTTTTTTTTTTTTTACCCTTTGCACCTCAGTAGACAATGATCTTGGGCTACTACTAACAATACATCCTCCTACCAGTAGGCAAATGGCTGATGCATCTCCACTGAATAGTGAGTACAGTTGCACGTTTGGTTAGCTGAATGTTGGAAATTTTTAGAACCTGTTTTTGCTCCTGTATGCTGAGCCAGGTTTGCAAAGCATTAACAGGATGATTATAATTCCCTGATATTGCTTTGTGCTGATCCCACAGCGTGCCTTGGCTATGTGTGTGTGCAAACAAGATATACGTATTGCTTTTCCATGTTTAACTTAAAACGGTATGTGCTGGTTGGCAAGACTGCTTCTGTGTTCCTATGCTTTATTTTTCTTTTGGCTTGCTCTATTTGTAAAACCTATGCTCTGTGTGCATAAGGCATAAGTGATCTCTAGCTTTACTTTCAGGCGTACAAAGATACCACCTAAGGTGCCATGTTGCATCATGGCATTTTCATTACTCAGCTCCCAAGTGGAAAAAGCCTCATCCCTCTTGACTCCCCCAAACTGCACACTGCTGGGAGCAACAGCACAGAACTGCAAGACCATCTAGCAGTGATAGGTTTCATTGGGTATTTGTCTGGATATTTGGGCTTCTAGGTTTCTGAATGTTCATGAGTACCTTCTTTTGTATTGAATGTAATTTTATTTTTAAAAAAACAAGGCTATGTTTAAACACCGTTATGGCTGCCAACCAATCATCTCGATGTGGGTGGGAGAGTTTACGTACTAATGGTATGTAATTATTTACACCAGAGCAGGATCTGTGCCAAGGAACAAGCAGGGCAGGTGCTGCCCACGCAGGCAGGGGAGCTAGGAGCAGAGGGTGACAGTGGGGCAGGACCCTGACTCACCTGGCGCAGACCCAGAGCACCCAAGCAAGAGGAGCAGAGCAGGTCCAGGGATGGTCACCTGGGTCAGCCGAGAGTCCAGATGGCCAGGGCAGTTCACAGCAACAAGGCAGGGCCAAGGTCAAGCTGGGAAGCCAAGTCAGCACAGCAAGGCTAGGCTTAATGTGGTACAAGACTGAGCGCTGCCTTTCCTGTTGTGTAGCTCAAGTAGGGACAGGGGGCTGAGCATAAAGCTCAGCTTAAGCCTGGGTTTAAAAGGAGATACAAGTTAAGGGATGGATAGGACCACTGTCTGACCCAGCTCCTTCCCAGCCATCTGCCCCCAGGGGACAGAGCTGGGCCATACCAGAGCTGGCTTGAGCATGGGCAGCCAATCCCAAAGGAGGTGAGAAGAGGAGGTAGAAGAGGTTGCAGAGCTGACTCGTGCATGCAGGGCCATGAAGCAGATAATGATTCAGAGAATCTCACAGTCCTGCTCCTCGATCACCTAAATCAAGGAAGCTACTGTGGCATCCTGCGGCTCCTGCCCTGCCTCTTCTTCCAGTGGAAACCAGACTGTGGGCAGGAAATGGATGAAATGCAGCCAGAGCTCTTATCTTAATGCACAGTCCAGATATGGCTGGGATAGGGACCTGCCTCCAGCAGCTGGAAGACAACATGGCCTTTATTGTTTAGGCATAGATATCAAGGAGAAAAGTGGTATAAGTGCCCACTAATTTTGGTGCCCAGCCTGAGACAACCAGATTCTGGTGTTTCAAAGTTGTTACTGTTTTGCAGCCCATGACACGCAGGTATTGGGGCCAGTTTTATAAGAGTTAATGTGAGGGGCTACTGGAAAGAGTTTGGAGTGCTAGCCAGGCAGTACTTTTCGTAAGAGCATCACAATGCTTGTTTTGGGATCTCAATCCAGCATCTAACCATTTCTAAAGTGAAGCCACCACGCTCATTTTGGGGGGTGCAGAGAACCCTGCAGTTCCATCTAACCAGTGCATAGCACAGATAACATCTTCAGCCACTGCGATGATCAAACTCTATTGCCTCTACTGCCAAACCGAGCATGTTTGGTAATTTTCTAAATTGTTTAGATTTGTGCAGATCCTTATGGGAGAGAAGACATGCATCCTGCCAATAAACTTGAAGGTTCTTCTTTATAGAGTGGGAGCATTAGTGCTCTTCACAAAAATGCTTTTAATAGCAGAAAGACAAAGGGCTTGTCCCCAGTCTCCTTTTTACCTCAAATCTTGTAAGAAATTACAAATTCCCAGCCTGGGAAAAAAATTAGTCCAGAACTTTGGTTAATCTTTGGCAACATTTTAAATAATTGAAAACAGAGTTTTCTAATGGAATGTGTCAGGCAAATTGAACTGTAGGAGGGACTGTCAGCTATGCCTACGATTTCTTATACTCCTCTCCTATTGGAGATATCACTACATAAAAATCTTAAAACATGATTAGCATGAGCACTGCACCCTTCCTAATAGTTTTCCTTATTTGAGCCTGATAATTGTCCATTACATCACCGTTACTGCAGTTAATCATACCTACCTTTCTTCACAGGTTTGCTTTCTTTGCAGTTAAGTTTTACCTCAAGTAACAGCTGTTTTTAGTGTTGTTGCCTGATGGTCTAGGATCATGCTGGTCCTTGTTTGTGGCCTCTTGGGGCATGCAGATAACATAGATGTCTTGAACTAAATCCAGGAGGAAATGCTGTATGAGACCCTTTACCACTACTTGAGTGACCCTTCTGCACATATCTAGCTTTTAAGTGTCTGAAGTTAGATGAAATTAATCCCGTCCCAATTGGAGTTATTCACTATTACCCTCCTCACCATCAGATGAAGCACAAAGAAACATGAGCAATTCCCAAAATCTTCATCTTCATTTGCAAGTGTCATCTAACGTTTTATTGCCATTCTCCAAGAGCAGTGAAGATACAATCCTGAACCCAAATACAAAGTAGGCAAATTCAAACCCATGCAATCAAATAAACAGAAGGTTATCTGCCAGTCACATCTGCCAACTCTGAGGACTAACCACGTCTAAAAGCTACGTTGTCATCCAAGGTCATAACAATCTAAAGGAAGAAGGATCTGTAAGCCATCTTTAATCATAACATGGCCAATTTTTTATTTAAAAATAATTAAGGTTGTGATTTCCCTCTAATTCAGTCCAAGAATATCTCATTTTTATCACTTTGAAGAAAACTGATCCAAAACAAAATCATGACTGAGGGAATATCACATCTCCCCTTCTCAACATGTTATACATGGATTCTTATGAAGCTGTTGGCTTTTGTCCCTGCTGGAGAAACCCTTCACTTGCATTCTTCAAGCAGGAAGAGTCTGATAAGTAACAGAAAGTCCTTTCCCATCAGCTCTTCCAATTGCTTCAAGCCAGACGGAGAGTTCTCTTTCTGCTTCCCCCACCTTTGATTTTGGAAACGCTAAACTATTTATTGTTCAGCAAGAAGCCACAGCTTGTCTTTCCCTTCTCATCCTATTTTGTATCTCCTGCTGCTGTAAATAGTTCCAGACTGTCACCATGATTCTTCTTCAAAGCTTTTCCAAGCTTATGGAGGATGACTCTGACCCAAGTTTTGTCGGTTGCTCAGTTGTCCCCAGAGATCCCAGCATTACCACTGTCCACAGCAATCCCAGGGGTACCAATTCATCTTATTCTAGAATAGACAGCTAGGACAGATAAAAGTGCCAAGGACCTCATCCAGCCATAACATCTGTGAAAGCTGGAAGCAGCAGCAGAAGCACTGGCAGCTGTGTGCCCATAACCTCGAGGAAGACAGCATTGCTCTGGTCATTCCTGCTTCATGTTCAGAGGGTTTTCATCTAAACCACGCAGGCTCGAACCTGTTTATTTCCATACTGATATTTAAATAAAGCTAAAATTCTGCAGAATTTGATAGCACTTGTTTGGAAGAATTGAGGTTAGAGAGGAGCTATTTCGTCAAGTCTTACATATTTAGTAACTGACATCTTCTACTATATTTAGCTTGTGTACTGAAGAGCAGATAGCTGATTATGCAACAAATTGAACTTTTTCCGGCCTCTTTGCAATGAGCAGGGCATTCAGCACCCTGATTACAACTGTAAACAGTTAATAATTATTGTAATAAGGACTGTTATCATTAATCTAGAATTAAACTTCTGAGATTTTCAAAGCATTTTACAAAATAATGGAGACTTGTAACACTGCTGTGAGTTAATTAAGACCTGACATGCTGCTTTTTTTTTTTTTTTTTTTTGAACTGAGGATTAAGGGCCTGATCTGGAAAGGAATGTAGATGATATCGGCTCAGGTTTCAGTTTTAGCATTAATAACATTGATAACATTTAATTAAGTGTTTAAGCTCATGTAATTTATGTGCCTTAATACAGTAACTGCAAAGTTAAACTAAGCTAGTGTTGGCCAGACTTTTCCAGAAGTTTCTCTTGCTATTTATAATGAAGGCAGAATTAACCCGAGTGTTAATGAACTTATAAATCCTGCTAGTGTAACATTTGTTAAATGTGTGAGGAAAAAGAAGAAGGCTGGAAGAAAATTCATGCAGCAGAAAGCCATTCAGTTTTTTTAATCCCCGGTTAATGGTGAACCAACTATATAAGTATCAGACATAAGGAATTTTTTTTTTAAGAACGGTATTTTTGTCAGTGTTTAATTTCACATAGTTGGCACCTTCCAAAGATTACTGAGGAACGGGCATCGGGACTTCGAGATCTGAAGAAATTTCCCCAAATACCCAGGCCTTTCGTCTCTCAGCACTCTCCTCTAAAAATTAAATCCTCACCCTTCAATGGGAGAATGAAACAGGTTTCTGAAGCATCGTTACTGTGCTTTAGAACTCCACAAGTAAATCAGGAAAGATGCTGCACAAGAAACAAACATCTTATAGTCTTTGGTTTCTCCCAAAGCGCTAATTATCAGTGCTATGCTTAAAAAGTCTATCTGTTCTTCTTTTTGTGATCAATCTTCTAATAATTTAATAAATTACCATGGCAAAAGAATGACTTTGACTGGTTAACTGTGCAGTAAATTGGCTGTTATTAGTCAGCAACATTTCTTAATACTATGTTTGTGTTTATAGCTGTAGGTGAATTGCCAAAATAATATAGTAAGTCAATAGGGAAACCTGCAGTTCTTCTTTCTAATTTCACCAAAAAAACAGTATTCACATTTGAAATAGAGAAAAATTTAAACAACATCTCTGTAGCTGATTCTATCAACTTGCTGTTGTTTGATTCATTCATGCTTATGCAACATGTGGGCATAGCCATGATAAGCCTTCCGGTGTTCACCCATTTAAAAACCGCAAAAATTGCTGTTGATTAATGTATATTTTATCACCTGCTGAAGTGTCAGCCCTGGGGACATGGATAAATTTATATTCTTAATTCCCCAAGGGACCACACATTACCTGTGCATTACCGCACATTGGACACAACAAAGCAGATTGGTTTTGTCTGAAGCAAGTTGTTATCTCCCAAGACAGCAGCATTTTGCGTTTGACTTAATGTATGCTTGTGTATTACTGCATGCAAAATTAATTGATTACTTTTGGTTTTCTTCTGATAAAGACACAAAGTCTTTCACCTCCCTTCTCTGATTTACTGACATTTTGATGTAACTTTTAATGTGCTATCTTATATGTCTTTTTCTCTTTTAGTAAACCAACTGCCATTATATTTTTGACATTTTGTTTAGCCGTGACAAACAGTAACTTCAGATTTAGTAGAACTTCAATTATCTCTCCTTTAAGCATCGATATTCCATGATTTTGTTGCAAGCCACTCTTCCAAAGGAAAAATATATCAGAGCTAAAGAGCGGTAAACAGAATTGCCCGGTTTCCATGTGATCCCATCCTACCTTAACTCAACCACGTAACATCACCTATCAGGCAGTAAGGAGGCAAAAGCATTGCCCGCCAAATGAATGATAAAACACTACATAACTCCTGTCCCTTCAGCTTTCCAGTCTCATTCAGCCTCGAAGGACAAGAAGTTTTATGCTCTTTTCTTTCCTTCTGTAGCTGTTTCTACACTTTTGTGGGTTGGGTGGGGTTTTTTTTCCTAATAGCAGCTTTTGGGATTTGGAGAGCAATGGACTAGTTCGCTGATTAGTTTCCTCAATTTTAATACCCGTCATTTCTCCGACTAGGTAAGAGAAGGCAGCAGATACAATGGCTGAAGTCCTGACTGCTTTGTGACATTAATTGGGAAGCTGACACAGACGCCAGCTCAGATCAGAAGCAAGCGCAGAAGTGTCGGTCTCTGAGCTCAGACTCACACAGCCACCGTAACTGCCTGATGGCTGAGCCACGGTCACTGTCGACAAACCTGCCCCAGCTGATGACGAATGCGATGCACTACGATTTAACTTAGCCCACGGTGAAGAGGGATAGCAGCAAGTTGCTTCCCGTACATTCGTCACTGTGTAGGAACGCGTGCACCAATAGGTCTTGCTTCTCGGCAGATATGCACTAACATTTTACCCTGCGGCAATCTGGCCATGCATCTGAGCCTAGTGAAGAAACTAGCGAAGAAAGTGCTAACGTAGAAAAGCTCAGCCACGGGGAGCTTGGAGGGAAGAGAGAGTATTTTGTCATAGTCACAATGCGTTTGGAGTGTTGTTAGAGGCGTTTGGCATACCACACTTGGCTCCTGATGCATGTCTTCCCAAATGTGCTCAAAGGCTTAAAAGTTTTAATTAAAGCCCTTTATTTAAATTACTGACTACTGAGAGTGTGAAGAATTTTCTGGGTGACAACTGTATTGCTTATGGTGGACCACTCAGTCACCAGTTAGCCATAACGTTAAATTTATATGACACCAGTATGTAAGTTAGCTAGAAAACCATGGAATATCGTATGAATCCATTTGGGAAGTCACTGTCTCAGAGGCTGAGATTAAAATTCAGCTTTGCATAATCATCTGATATATAAGCACCAACTGGTCCAGAAACTTTACTCATTTCTGGATTACTGTTATTAGTCAATTTTTAGTCTGTTAGGAGTATCTCAACACACGTTAATCACCACAGATTACCATAGCTTAGTACCTTCTCGCTCATCCTTCCATTTTTCAGCCAGTGGGCCTGTTATGAAAAGCACTATATTACTTTTAATCTTTTGTTCTATTTTAACCTAGCACAACCCACTGCCTTTTGTTCACGTATGTGGCAGAATGTCACTATGGTGATAACCGTGCTATTTTTTTCAGCTGTTTTAATGGTATGCTAACATTTGTTGGAAGCGAGAGATTTTGCTGGGGTACTATTTCTTACATCTGGAACATATTGCCCACTGAGGTTTGCATTGTTGATTCAATTTCTGATTATAAATCCAGACCTAAATTTTATTTGTTCTCCTTGGCTTTCACCGAATGAACTAAATTTGTGGGTTTGTATTCTTTATGTGTAATTTTCTTTAAGACACTCTGTGAAAATCACTATGTAAGCACAATTTGTGCTGCATGGTGTTATTAAGTATTCTCTTTTAAGTTGTACAGCGATAGAACTGTATAATTCATTTTGTTGTAGCTTCCCAAACAAATATATTTTGCTAAAATATTTTTGATTAAAAATTGATGTGTCATGTAACTACTTCCCACTGATTTTAAAGTGAACACAAATAGGACAGACTGGAGGATTTTCAAACGATGTGTTCATCTCATGTATTTTCTTCAGGTTGAATCTAAAAAGGCTTCCACTGGTAAAACACTGTAATTTTCTCTGCCAGTATTCCTATGGAGGTCAAGATTTTAGAGTCAGATCATCAATAACAGAATGTATACTTCACAGTTGAGATACGAGAATCAATCTCCTTTCTTTCACTTTGAATTTTAATATTACAGATCATAGTATGGAGCACCATGGTATGCAGTACTGCCTAAATATTCTGCTGGTGAGAAGGCATTGTAAGAACTGCTATTTAAAATTTAAAAATCCCATTTTTACGTCAGACCAGGAGGTGATTATGCACTGCTACTTTGCAGTTCACCGTAACAGCAGTGAATAGTGAATGACTGCTTCGAAAACATGGTTGGCTGAGTTTCTAAACAGATTTTAACCAAACTGCACTTCCACAGGAATCACCTCTGGTGCATTAGACATCTAACAGGTTTTTTTGTTGTACCACTATATATTGTGGTGTAAAAAATTTTGGTTTGTTTGGAGAACAGTTCTTACAGAAGTTGCCTTTAATGCTTTGCAGAGTGATAGCTTTGTCTATGGAGCTGCAGACAAATTTTACTCTCAGATCTACATGATCAGCTTCCACTTATCTTCATAGTATTGACAAATGTATATACAAGCTGATCTAATTTCACTATGCCATAGCTTACATTGACAAAAAAAGCTCCAATTCAAATAAATCCTGTACATTCCCTTCTTTAATAAGCATTAAATTTGAATCAAAATGCCACTGAAACTTAGGGATATCTCCAGATTTCAATATGCACCTGAGTTCCACTGAAAGTAATAAAGGTACTGAATCATATCCAAATGGAAATACCCTTCAAAGTGGGCAAGTGAAATTTAGAATGGGATCTGAGTTTATGTGACTCAAACCCGTCTTTAACAGTTGAATTACCAAGTTACAGCTTGGTTTATTGACGTATTCAGAGCACAGCAAAACTTGAGATCCTCTGCTAAGCTCTACTGTCGCCCAATTTTGACTTTTTTTTGAAGGAATCATCATCTTTCTGAGTCACTGAGGTACAACAGCATCTCTTCTGCTCTTGTCACTGGCTCTTTTCAGTAGCTTCTCCCTGGCTCACCACTCATTAATGTCCTATCCTGACTGCTCTGCAGGCTTTCCATTCCTCAGTCAACATATTGCTGGCATATATTTTTATTTTTCCTACTTTTCTGGAATCCTGCTTCCTGAGAGACCGCTTTTGCTCCATATTCTCTGTAAACACTCTGTTGTATACTTGTAGCTTCTTAAATCTATGTCTACTCCTCTGCCCAAATATTCTGGGGGGGCAGATCTAGGCTAAGTAACTCAGAAACCAGACTTGTACCTCAATTTTCTGTTCCTAGTTCATCAGTTCTTGTAAATTGGATGAGTCTCCTGTATAGCTAATGCAGTGAAGAGTGTGCTTTTGAAAGCCTTCAGGATGAGGCCCTATCTGCCTAAATTTTAAGTGCAAGTTAAAAACCTAAATTAGGCACACTGTGTGTCATGTTCCGTGACTCTCTGGCCGGAGAGATGGGATATTGTTTAGGCCTGTACTTCCTCAACTTAAGACTACTAAAATTGAATTTTCTTTCTTGCTATCCCTCTTTTATGTTATTGTCATTGACATTTCAGATGTACTTTCAGTAATTCAGATTTCCAGCTGTGCAGTTCTCTGACCTGTCTTATGCTTCTCGTGGGCAGCTTTACTTTTCTAACATCCTTCAAAATCCATCCTTTTCTTTACATCTCCACCAGCAGAACTTCATGTCATTTTTTCTTTTTCTTTTTTAGTTTTTCCAAGGTTACAGTATCCTTCTCTTCCTCCAGTCTCTCTTGCTGAACATTTCCTTCTTACAATTGTTCAGCTTGCAACATACGTGCAATTCTGCTCTAAATTACAGCTGACATGAGTTCCAAGATCCTCATTTGGGTCCTTATCTCTTGCAAGATAAAGCATTAACTCTGCTCTCTCCTGTTGAGAGAACCCACACTACATTGCTGCATAACTGTGGTTCTTCTCATTTGAGTGCCTTTCTGCCCTCATACTCACTCTGTTGTTTTCCTACTTTGTTTCTTTCTTTGCCTTTTCCCCCTCTTTTGGAGGTTTTTCATGTAGCTCTAACTTAAGGTGGCGGAGGCGGGGGCAACGCAGAATACATGATGGTCGGTTCCTGTTCTCAGCTGGCCTGGCAGGACCCTCTTCCTCTCTCCATTGACTATGGAAGGAGGCAAAGACAGCAAGCCTCTGTTGGGCCAGCCACCCACTGTGTCTTCTCCTATACTCTTCCCTCTGGTTAGTGATTTTCTTGTAGTGCATTAAGGAACATCTCTCCCTATAACTCCTTCCTATCCAAAACCTATTTCTCTGTCTTCAGCCTTCCAATCGAACAATGATTCCCCGGGTCACCGCCTAGTGGATAGGGGCAACACTATCTTCAGGTTGATTGCTATGGAAAGCAGAGGAATTTATCCTTTTAAATCCGAAGGATATTGGTAATTGTGGCACTTGTACAAGATGTTCTTGTATGCAGGGAGTGCTTGCTTCAAATTGTATTTTTCGCATAGCTTTTATTTCTACAAGTAAGATTTATTTTTAATATCAAAACATTCACATCAGGAGATAATTTTTAACCTTCCTTGGTTTTATGTTTAAACTGCACTGAGAGTAGTATTTCAATTAAAATATTTGTCTTAGACTTGAATGACAGAGCAATTATTAATGAGAGATTCTGCACCACAAGAGCTGCAGAGAATGAAACAATCTTTACAAAACACACTTTTTGTCCTCACTTGAACAGTAAATGATTACGCTACCTGCCTGTGAACTGCACTTTTTGTCCTAATTGTACTTTGAGTTTCCAGGAGAGGGTGACACAGGACAGAAGACACCCATTCATTCTAGCATCTGTCAGTTCTAGTGGACTTCCACTCCACATGAAATAGCATGAGCTGATCAGTCATTTTCCCACAGAAATCCATTGCACTTCCACGCAGCTACTACCACGTCTCACTGACCAAAAATTCTGGCCTTGTTGAATTTGTATTCTGTCTAGAATACCGTTGACAGGAAAAAGCAATAGAAGACTTTAGTTACCTGCAACTTCCTTTCAATTCACAAAAAACACCGCACTCTCTTCCCTGACAGCTCAATATGGAGAGAGGGGTCAATCCAGAGTTTATATTCAAGGTTAAAGATGAAAAAAAAAAGGACAAGACTTGCTATATGATCTTTTTAGCCTGTTCCACTGCCACTGCAGAACTTTTTTTCTGCCACGCAAAACTCATAATGTTTGCCCCGTCTGACTTCATATGATGGATTACTTAAAGTGAAAAATTATTCAGATAACACCTCACATCACTCCAGTGCAATCTCACATGAAGATAAGTGCTTGAAGTGCTCCGAGCTCAGAGTTGCAGAAAGGGGAGACTGAAGAAGTTCAACAAAAACAAAAGCCAACATGAATGGGCTTTCAAAGAAAGATGAGAGCCGAAGTGTGAAATAAGATGTTACAGCACTCTGGTAGAGAGGACAAAGCCTCATTTGTGTCTGATCATTGGTCCTTGCAGTCTGGGAATGAAAGGAGAAGAAACATGACTATAAGACAGTTTTATTTGAGGAGTAAGGTAAAATAAAGGACTGACATAAACCAGCTTCCTTAAGATCTCCTCAGCACTGGAAGTTTCCTTTGCATGGGTAGCTTCAGATAGAGACTTTCAGTGTTTGCTCCACGGGGTTTATGGCATCCCCATCTAAAGCTGGTGTCAAAGGTCTTGGCCTTACAGCCAAGAAACTGAGCCTAGGATTTACAATGTCTCCAGCGGTTCCTTCCACTTCTCCTACTGGTCTGGGACATCTCAATGGTAGAAGTGGCACAGCTAGTAAATCTGACTCAGTTTTCTGCAGTGTTTCCACACTGACTTTGGGCGATAGCCTAGAGATATCTCTCAGAAACACAGCAACAAAGGTGGGAAGACGGTATGGTGCACGGGCCAGGAAACTATGTGCCCCAGAAAGCTGTCTGAGAGCTAACACTCACAAGTAGTTCCTTCTCCAACCATCTCTTTGCACACAGAAGTTTCCTAGATGTAGCAGCTCGCATGTGCCTAACTGGAATTTGGCACAAGTTCTGAGCACTTATAGATACAGAAGCATCTGAACACCCAATTAATAGGAGAGTTTCCTTGCACAGATGCCACTACTAGCTCTGGCAGGGCCATGCATGACTCCACAATTCCTGGAAAGGTTTCACTTGGCTGTGAGCGAGGAGGTAAGGAGGGCTTTGAAGATATCCTGGAAGGGGAGTGGGAAAACCTTTGGTAGTCAGTAAGTAGGTGCCCTGCTTTGTACTGCCATTCTGCCATGGGGTCCCTCTGACCCCAAGTGAAGCACCTAACCCCCATGGAGTTTTCTCCACATGAAGAGAGGCCTGGTTGCCTCCTACAGCTTGGACTTTGCAGGGCTTGAGGCACATATGGAAGCTGGGCTGTGGGATTGGAGGGGTTTGGCAGAGATCTGGGTGTAATGGGGGCTGACAAGGGGTTAGTGCATGGTAGGAGGAGGGGGCCTGAAAGTATGGCGTGCTGACTGTCCCTGGTGGGGCCATTCTATGTCATGCAGCCTGCTCTGAACAATGTTTCTGACACATTTGACAGTGTCCGTCATGAGTGAGGCTCTGGCTGCCGTAGAGATGTGGGTTGTCCAGATCAAAATTTCTGTGCAGCAGGGAAGGGAAGGTACTGTCCCTCCTGGCAGTTACCCCTCTGATTAGCATCACCAGCACCCAGAAATGGAAAAGCTGCATCTTGCACTTTGGACCTATTGAAAGGAGCGCTGAGCACACCCGAGCTACAACATCAGACCCCAAAAGGGCATGGGGACAGCGTGTGGGTGCAGTGAGCTCCATGATGTGAGGTTGTTGAGAGGACTCGAGGGAGGGCCAGAGACCAGATGCCCAATTGTACAACAGCAGCCACTTTTCAACACTCCTGCCTCCCCGCAAGACAGCCTCAAGGCCAACACAGGCTGTGCATCTTCATGTCCTGAAGATGCTCTTGGAAATTCTCCTACAAGATGTCACAGACATAGCCCATACAGTCCACATTCAGTATTTCACCTTTAAATAAATGTCTTTCTCCTCGGAAGTAAAATCTGGTAGCATCTAAATATTTTGAATTTTGATGCTATGCCAACGTATCTGAATGCTTTTTCCATACTTACAGATCAATTCCTAGGAGAAGATGCTCTCTATTCTCCCTGAGGAAAAGCGTGTCTTTGTCTACAGTCAAGCAAAAAAGAGGAAAAGAAAAGCAATAAGCAACTTCAGTTCCTGCCATGCAGGGTTGTTTCAGATGTCAACCAGCAGTTACTGCTCTCCAGTTAGAGTACTTGTGGTTGAAGAAGTTTTAACCTTAGACTTTACAATTAAAACAAATTAAAAGCCAACATATCTACCCAAATTTTGTTTCAGAACAAGTAAGTTTTATAATATCTAAACCGACAAAATTTGTTATATAGGGAACTGATGTCAGATCCAGCTATAGTCAAAACATAAAACTAACAGAAACGTTTGTTATACTTGGATATTATGACATGCTAGAGTAAACAGGATTTTGACCGACAGCTTCTCAGTGAGACAATCTTACCATCCTTGTATTGTAAAAAGTATGTTAGTAGTAGAGCATAGTAAGTGGTATATGTTGCCAATATGCAACAAAACCTGTTCAGAATTTGTGATGCTACTTGAAAACAGGTGATGTAAAGACAGCTTCAGCTTTTCTTTGTTTGATGGATTTACAAGAACATTAGAAAAATCAGATAAACCTACTTAGAGTATCTAAACTCCTTAAACTATAATAACTTTTTCCCGAATTGTTACACTTTCATTATTTTTTCTGATTTTCAGGTTAACAGATCTATGATTTTGCAGTGGTTTGTGTTGTAGAAGCCTCATCTTTCTTCTGTTTTGTTGTCAACTTTTTGGACTGCTTGTACTTCAGGCACATCCAACAATATATCTGAGCTATAATGAGGAGGCAGAATTCAGCCCAGTATTCATGTTAGGGACTTAGTACTATTCATTATAATGTATTTTTTAATAAATATTTTCCAGTCTTCTCTTACAGACCGGCCCTTATAGCTTTACACAGGCAAGCTAGGCTTTTCCCAGTACTGTACTTTGCAAGATGACAAATTGGTAGACATCTCCATTCATCACCAAAGTGGCACCACTCTAATATATAGGTTCTGTAGTTGAACGTAATTAAGATATGCATTATTGTTGTGTCACTGCAAGAAAAGAAGCAGCAAAAATGTATCTTTGTCATCAGGATCAATCTGAATATGATGGCATCTGTGGATATTAGTTTTACTAGTGTCTTATGAGAGCAGTTCTTTTTTAATTAACTATCTGAGGTAGTTCTTCCCTCCGTTCGTTAAACAGGCTTCTCTGGTTTCCCTACCAGGATTTCTATGTTCACTTTTCTCATTAATCTCCCTCTACAAAATCTGATAGTAACTTCATTTTCTTTCCCTGAGTTACCCCAGTCTTTTCTCTGTTCATGTAAACTTAGCTGTGATCACTATTTCTTTCCCTTTCCTTTATCCATTCTTCTCCTATGAACTTTTATTTACCGTTTCCTTAAAACCATGCTTCTCCTTTCCCAACTGCTACAACTTAGACATTTCCAAAATTTCTTCCTTCTGAAACATCTGGAAAGTTAGGTCATTCTGTATTTGAGGACTCCCAGCTGCGAACACTTTCCTCAGATTCTCAAACACTTCAGGACTACCTAGAAGGCTCTCCTGGGCTCAAGGCTCATTGCAATGCATGATCCATTCTACAAGTATCATAAATGTCACGGTGTTGAGGAGCATTGCCTTTCAATGAAGAACTGAGGTGCAGAGATGACAGCCTGCCCATGCAAGTTCATGGCAGAACTTGGAGATAGCAGGCAATTTAATGCCTTTACCACTAAACCACCTCACCCTCGTAGCTGGTAATACTGAGTCATGGTTATCAGTCACAGAGGAGTACAGATGATTCAGAGGTTCATTAATGAAGCATTCTTTGATGTAGTTGGAGGCTATACTAATTAGGTTCAGAGATACAGCCAGAAGATTCAAGAATCTTGTTGTTTCCTTTTGTTTGCTTGTAATTGCTGTTCTGCAGTACAGCAGATTTCCATGCTAAGGGATTTATTTCTAGTTGCTAACGGAGTATTACATTACTCTTTAATGTAACTCTGTGGTGACATTTTTAAATAATTCATACACATTTTATATGTGCCAACTTATTTTTAAATGGAAGATGTAGATGAAAATCTTAAAAGGCACACATCTGTACTGGGAGCCTTGCTGAAGACATTGCATTTCAGGAGTCGGTGATCTTGGACAGGCCACGTCTGCTCTGTTAGGCCTCGTACTTAGGGCTTGAGAAGCCCCTATGTTATTAATATAATCTGCAACTTATAATACAGCGTTGGGAAAGGTACACCCTACGTGGATCAAGGGGTGGTATGTATTGATCCTGACCAGGAGAGCGCTGGTTGTTGAGGAGGGAGCCACATCATGGTTAACCTGAGCAGGCACAGGCCAGTCCTGTGCTGGGCTGCACGTCCAGCATGGCCTTCAGGCTGTGTTGTGCCGCACATGCCCTTGGCCGCAGCATGAGCTCAGCCAGCTGGTTGTACCAGGGAAGCCTGCAGGCAGCTCCCACTCGGTACAGGCGATCACACCACCTGCCTGGCCTTGACTTCATCTAAAAGGGTACCAAGAAGTTCTCGTGTGAGCATCCTTTAGGAATAGAGTTGTTTTCTTGTATACAATACAATTCTCGTACTATACAATATCTCGAATGACCAAAAAGGGAGAGCTTCTCTCCACAGACAGGGTCTGCTCTGCGCAGCACGCCAGGGGAAAATCCACCCGGGCTAGGTCCGATGCTACATGAATGCGGGTGCCCAGCATCTGAAGGGACATAACATTTACTCACTATCTATATTCCTCTTCCTATTCTGTCTTATTAAAGCAGTTATCTTATTAAGCCTTTTGTTGTCAGCCCTTTTGTATTGAGATCCAGGAAAAGCCCTGCACCAGCTCACCCTCTGTCTCAGCCTCCCCCAGGACAACCTCCCCATCACTCACCTTAATGCTCTCACACTGTGCAAAGTCACTAAGGCTCTTAAACAAGCACTAACTTGATTTTTAAAAGACAGCTAAAGAGCGAAAGCTGAAAGAAAAAAAAAAGAGGAGAGTGAAGCAGCTTCCAGTAGCTGAATTCAGGACCTCTCTCTGAATTATGTATTGTTTTCTGCGGTCACTGTCTATAAAAACAGAGTGTTTTCATTTCTATAGCTTAGTAATAGGAGGCAAAGCAACAAGGAGGAAATAAAATTAATGATATATTTCTTGCTAAAATATTACTCTGAGCTTGGAAAAGCAGCACCTGAGAACTTCTGATTCTTAGGCAAGAAATTCGGTGGGGTCTCTATACGCTTAGAATAATACTTAGATTTCTCAGGCAGAAAGTCAGATGATGATATGATTAAATCATGGGAGCATAAATCAGGATTCTCATCCAGGTGACTTTCATGAGAAACTTTAATTAAACTTTGATTAGGTGTAGATTCAAGAGGAGAGACATTTTTGTCTTGCCTATCCACCTCTGTGTTCACCTCTCCCTTTGTTCACTGTGTAATAGTTTTTGAACCTACCAGCCAATTTCAATCAAATATGACAGACTGGTCGAGGTCTTAAATATATCAGGCACCAGGCAAAGCGGTGGCTGGGTAGAAAAGGGTCCCAACTGAACACTGCCATGAAAGGAAAGGTAGTGATTTCTCAGCCCCCTATCAATCCCCAGGAGAAGCTGTCCCCTGGCAAACAGCAAGTACCTGAGGGGCAGCTGGCCAAGGCATGACAGCCCCAAGCCCAGCAGAGCTCAGACTAAGCTGGGAGCATGGTCTGCCGCACCTAGGGATGGGGAGGATGAGAGCTGGGGTGGAGAAAACCAGCTCTCGTCTCCTTGCAGCATAGGGAAAACCAGAACGCGCCAGTTCTGCTGCTCAGAGAACTATTTGCTTTTTCCTCTTGCCTTTTTTTTTTTTAAATCTTTATGTTGTATAAGAGATGGAAATGTTTCTGTCCTTTTTGATCAGTCCATAAAATCAGTTAACCTGTATCCTATTTCCAGCAGTGACTGGAACAAAAAAACCATTTGTACAAGTATAGAATTGCCTGTCCAGATTGGGACCCCTATTCCCATGCCCTCTCAGTTAATAGCTGTAGCTTGGCCTGAACATGATGTTTTATATCCCTTCTGTTTTCTAGGTTGGCTTTCTGAAGACAAAAGGAATTCATGTGATTGCTCTGCCTACCGGTTTGTGTGTCCAGGTGTCTCTCACGCCCACCAAAAACCATTGAACCCACTGGCCGTTTTTAGCAAACCTTGAAAAAATAAGAGAAGTCTATGATAAACCATGTCAAAATTGGTGGTTCTGAAAAAGGGCTTATATTAACGTACCCACTGAGAAAGGGTCTGGCAAAATTCAGCTCCAATACACCCAGTTTGGCAACAGCCTGGGAGCCAGCCTGCACACAGAGAGCTACAGTAGCGCTGCCTCTGGCAAATGAGCATCGCGAGCTGGGGAGTTAGGGCTAGGGCATATTGGGGGAAAGCAGACGAGGGGACAAAGAATACAGTAAATCAGTTGGATTACTGTTTACAGACAACTTGCTTCAGAAACTCTTGCTTCCGTAATAAGAAAAAAAAAAGTACAAAGGACTCATAATTTTTGTGTCAGTCTCTTCATGTTAGTTATTCTGGAGGAAAGGAAGAAAACACTCCCTGGCACCATGAGAAAGTTTGTACAGAATATTTGCAGGGAGTGACTCCATTGTACTAGCAGAAGCTTTAACCAAAATGACTGAAGTGTTTATGAATTTTTAATCCATGTAAACCAGAGTAGTTTAATTACATACAAAAAAGGATTGCATAACCTGTGTAAGATGTTGAATATTTCATCTCGGCCTAAGGATGCTAGAGTGTTCCATTAGTTGAAAAAGCCCTTGAGGATGTGTGAAAGTGGTGTGTGAGAGTGTCTCTATGTATGTTAGATCAGGAATGCATGCATACTTACATACATATATGTGTGTATCTATAGGGGAGGAGAGAAAATAGCTATGGGCAGTGTAATATTGTGAGGAGTAGGTTGTATCTCACTGAGAGGAAGCAGATATTTATAGAGAAATACACAATCAGCTTTCATTATAAAATCCTATTTTAATAGTATAACAATTTTGACTTGAAGTATTGTTTTGCTTTGAGTCTTGCCTTTGATTTCCTTTAAAGAGAAAAGGGAATGCTTATGAAAAGTCTGAATGACATTCATAAACGCTTATCTGAGTATCAGGATGTTAAACAATACCCTGTTTGTAATATTTGGCATTTGCCTAAGATGTCTTTGTTTTTACGCAATCAGCTTGCTGCTGAATGTTCACACTCCTTGTGGCTATTTGAAGAAAACAAGATTTAATTTAGCAAGGTATTTATTGTTAATTTGTTAGATAATTTGGTCTCCACTGACGTAAAGAGACTTTATTCATCCAGTCATTTATTTTGCTCCTGGCTTCAGCAGAAGCACACTATAAAACATATGAATTCTCCTAATTGCAGTTCAGAGACAGCATTACTACATTCCCTGCAGCTCAGGATTACAGGTTCACACCTTCTGAAGAGCAGGGATCTGAAATGAGTTCAGCGCCCGTGTTGGGTAAAGGTAAGTTCGGCTATCCAGCCACACTCAGTTAAGCAAGAACATCCCTCTCTTAGTAGGTACTGGAAACTGCTACTAATACATTAGTTTTATTCATCTGTCCTTGCCACGTCTCCTAGATTAACCCATTAATAGCATGTAAGAGTTTAATCATTTAAAGCTGTTCCATCTTTAGCCCTTATAGAGTATAACACTTGGCTTTTCTCACCTGTCACAGACCTGGAGCCAAGGTCAGCTCTGAGTTAGACAGCAGCATTTCAGTGAAGTCCAGAAACATGGGGACAACGTTCCTCTGTAGGCGCCTGGTCCAGAGGGAGGCCTGCCTGGGCACAAGGATCACTGCTGCGATGTGGCAGAGGAGAGCAGGTGAGGAAGAAGTTCAGCAAGCGCTGTTGTCACTTACAAGGCAAACTGCAGTTTGCCTCCTCTGTCCGACCTCCTAATAAGCTCATCTCTCCTCCCATATATCTTCCCTAAAAGACAGAGCGACTTGTGGAGTGGGAGTCTGGGACAAGCTTCATAGTACAGGCACAAAAAAATCTCTCTCCAGGAGTCACGTGGCCAAAAAACCCCCAGTTTTATAAAAAAACCCATGTTTAACTAAAGGTCTGTCAACATCCGGGGAAACGGTTAAAGCAATAAGTGGCTGGTCTTTGCCATTTCCCTGTGAACGTAAAGAGGTCTGACAAGCAGCCACCCTCTTCCTCTGCTGGCGAACCAGACTGCCGCTTTCCTGTCTCCTCTTTGATTTAGTCCGAGCTGTCCACAGTGCTCCTTGGCCCGCTTTTCATTCAGTGCCATGAGATGGAGGTTGTCCTCAGCTCCTCACCGGGAAGGCCCTGGGCTGACCTGCCCACCCTGCGTCCGTGTGTGACGTTTCCTCCAGGGCAGCTGGGGTGAACGGCAGACCCAGCCGAGCCCACCGAGCCCATCGCTTTCACACTGCAGAAAAGGCAAAGCTCATGCTAAGGGGCAGCAGAGGCCTGGGCTTTCTCCTTTAACATGCCCCGAAGCTTCTCAAAACCCTGAGCCTTCAGGTCGTGTTGGGCTGGTGCAGGTGCAAGACAGGCTTGGGTCCAAAAGGACATGGGCCCATGCTGAAACAGTGTCAACCTTCTTATCCAGCATGAGCTCAGGGTTATATTTCATTTGGCAAGTTTAAACAAGGTTTTTAATGAACACAGGCATGGGACTCAATCACAGAGGCAAGCTTTTCTGAGGTAACCCCAGGAAATGCCATCAGCATACCTGTGTGGCAGAAACTCTCTTTTCCCTCTTGGTGAGGGGTCAGGAGTTGTAGCTCTCAGGGCTCCCGGTCAGCACCTGCCATATAAACACACTGGACATCTCAGCAACACCTGCATCTCACTTGGCTTCAAGGGTTCACCCCCTCTGTTAGGCTGTGGTCTCACAGACAGTTGCCCTGATATAATGGCTTGTCACCACCAGGAAGGAGATGATTCACTTCTCTGTCCTGCTCCCTTCCCACAGTAAAACCAACAAACAACTCAAAAAAACCAACCAACCAAAAATGTTTGTTTTGTGCTGGGATAGCAAACCGAATTAATTTCCAAAAGCTCAGCAGGAGGAGTATGCATGCAGGAGAGGGCAGCAAGGCTGAAAAGGAAGCAAGACCTCTCAGTTGGCAGTGGTGGATTTTAAATCCGTTCACCCCATCCTATGAAAACTAAATTATGAATGTAGAGAGATGAGTGGCTTCTAGCCTAGCAACTTTAAAATGGATCTTACCTAACTGCAATCCAAGGCAATTTAAACAATTCAGTACATTTAGGATTGCTTTGTCAGTGCCTCACCCTGTCCACATGAGGAACACACCCTAAATCCCATTTCTCCAAAATGGATGCTTTTAACTCTCGTTTTTGCCTTTGAAAAATTAGCTTTATCAGTCCTGGTTATCACCTGGAAGATATAATTTCACTCAATGGATTTTAGCTGTTCCCACAACTCCTCTAGGCAGCTTTTCAAGAGATATCTCATCTTTGCTTCACTCACTGTCCTCTTTCCCCTAATCCTTTCTTTAATGCCACATAATCAGACAGAACACTATCAGTTAGTCAAATTACAGCGCAGATGACACTCCATCAGCCAGAAGGAAGAAGAGGAATTACAGAGGCTGGACCAGACACATGCCAATATCTAATTAGTTGACATCTTGTGAAATCCTGTGAGGTTTTTGGAGAGTGGGGGTAGGGAGTAGAATAAGGGAGGGTGCTAATAGGTGTTGGTGATCATTTTTCCAATGGAAGCGATTGATGCCCCTGTCTTTGAAAATTGTCATGGGTAGAGCATTTTTCTCTCTCTAAGCATTTTCCATCTCTACTCTATGATGCTGCCAGGAAACACTTCAAAGTTAATTAGAGAGTATTTGTAAAGCACTTTGAATATTCAAGTGCTGTGTAAGTACCAAGGTATTATTAACTACGACCCAAATGAATTAGGGAGGCAGTTTAGACTCCAACAGCACCAAGCAGGCAGTGGTGCCAGGCTGGCTTAGAGAAGAGGGGAGCTGGGTGGGGAGAAGAGGGCTTCAGAGATGTATTTCAAATTCACCTGAGACAGGCGAGTAGCAACATGAGGAGCTGGCCATCCTAGACATACTAAACCAGCAGTCGCTGGAATGGCTCACAGGTATAATTCTCCCTTACTACAGGTTCCTAAACAGAAATCTCTGCACCACAGCATTAGTAGTTACCAGTTCCTAGTTGGGAGGAACATCCATCAGCTTCCTCTTTGCTACACTGTTCCAGTCCTTTTTCATATAGAGGATGAAGAACTCGGGCCTTTTGGTGTATGACCATTTTCGTGTTGACCCTCTGATGTTATACACGGAGCACCTCACACATTCCCAACCCCAAGGGAACAGCTCTTCTGCTGGGGCTCCTGCTGAGTTGAGCTTTTCAGCTGGATCTTGTCTCTCACCTATCCACGAGCACAAGACTGGAAGTGACGAGAACTCTGTGATGCTTTTGATGGTTTTTTGGCAACTTCCCATCACCCTGAGTTATATGAATAAAACTCAGCAATGGGCTGCAGCTCACTGAGGGAAAGAATCTGGAAGACTTCTGGGTGGATACATTCCCAGTATTATTCCTCCCCAGTTGTGCTGCTAGGCTGGGCTACGTAAGTTTGAGGGAGCAGAACTTGAGGCCAGGGAAAAAGTGCTTTCTTATAGCAGTCTGCTGCTCCATTAATGTTCACTCTTTCCAAAAGACATGGTTCCTTTGAAATCCCTCCAGGCTGGTATGGTTTGGACCAGAGATCTGGTGACCTGCAACATTAAGTTTTGAAAACCACTTGATTTCTGTCATTTCTTGGATCCACGGAGAGACAGGTAAGCCGTTTTACTTACCTTTACTCTTAAGAGAACCATGGAGATCCTCATGGGATGGATTCTTCATTCACTTGGAGTATACTGTGAAAACTGTGATTGATAGCTACCACCAGCCTGCGCAAATGTGTCCTACTGTGTGCGCAATGGTCTCACAATCCATGGGAGCTTTGACTGGCTAGCAGTTTTTAAAATCAGACCTTTTATGTTCAATGGACATAAAATACATAACTTTAGGTACCCATTAAAAGTACTTAGAAATCCATTTTAGTGCACAGCTTGTTGCAATTTTCTAGCCTTTGTTATCCTCTGCCATTGCTCTCAGCCATTTCCGGAAAATTCAAGGGAGAAGAAAGAGATAATAAGGTTAATCAAAAAAGAAAAGAAGCTTCTCTTAGAGCACATTAAAGACATTAGAGGCGATAGTATATTTTATATAAACAATGAGACAAGGTGAAGGTGATGAGCACTGTTAACATCAGGACAATTGCCACCAGTTTTAATGGCATGTGAAGTTACCTAGGCTCTTGCAGGTGGTGAGCATTGCCAAAATTTTCATGCTCAATTTTAAAAGCCAAGAAATTGAATATTACATATGCCAGAGTGACTGAAAAGGAATCGTACCTGAGGTCTCAGGGTTAGGAAATGTGCATTTACCATCTATTTAATTTTACATCTTTTCTCAGGGAATAGGCAAGCAGAATGCCCACACTGATCCCTGGCAGACTCCACTTGGCTAAGGAGCATCATGCCTGCATGGTGCAAGTTGGACAGTTGCCACATGCCCATGCTTCAGCTTCGAGCCATGAGTCCGCAGGCTGAAATCTGAGCGTGTTTGTACGGGAAGGTTGCGGTCCCCAGCCTCTGCAATGCAGCCGGCCGGTGCCTCGCTTTTCTTCCTGAGCCACTCCGCCCACCCACCCAAATTTTACTGCTCCAGGTGATGAGCCCTGGATATTTTAAATGTCCAGTAGCGCTTAAATAATTCATTCGGGCCTTTTAACACTGTTCACAGATAGGAAGGTGCCCTGGGTGGTGAATCACTTCAGTTCCCGTAGGCCTTCAAAGGGTCTAGTCACAGGACTGAGAAATGCTACGGGAAGCGGTGGGATTATAGCTAGTGCTCTTGCTGGCAGGAAAGGAAAAAATCCCAACCCGGTGACAGAGCAGACTTCACAGCACACAAGGTTGGAAGATTCTCAATGGGACACTTGGAAAAAAAATCAGTTTTGAGCAAGCTCATAAAATGGACAAAGTAACTATTGATTTTATCAACAGGTAAATAACAGCATTTCTTTTTGCCCACACTTCTGAGCAGCAGTGAACACTGGAGCCTATACGATGAGGAAAGGAGTGACTCCTGCCCCTTTTGGGTACGGCTGTTGCGATGTAACTACTTCTCTCTCCTGCAGGACACTATTTAACCCTATGAACGTCAGGGTTTCGTTTTTAGACATCTAAGAATACCAATGTATCAGCAGCTCAAGCTGCCAGCCAGAATCCTGTCAGATCAAATTGCACCACCTGGGCAACAACTTGAGTGAGTTTAAACAAAGGGTTTCGCATCAACAGGACTTTCTTTGGGGGAGGTACGTGGGGAAGACAAGGCTGGCAAACCTACTGTAGCACCAGCCTAGGAAACCCAAACGGTTACTAGTCCGTGGGACTGCCATCGCCTCCGGACAGAAGGCAGCAACCCTCTCTCCCCTTCAGTCCTTCTGTTGTAAACTGCTGTTGAATTGCCAGGTACCACCTTCCTCCATGCTTATACTCACTGAAACCTGGACTCCAAATATTGAGAAGCTCTGTCTCTCGTTCCTGCCGAATGGACAATGTGTAGGGGCCCCCTTACCTTCCCGGGTAGCTCTGGTGTCTGTTGTGGCTCTGCCGCACGGTAGGGATTCCCACCAGGAGGCTTCCTGCAGTAAGTGGCCGTGTCCCCAATTAACAACTATTTCTGCCGCCACCACTTCGCTGCTGCTGGCTGCCTGCGCTCCTCCAATTGCCAGAAGTCTCCTCTTTGTCAAAGGCATCATCCACGAATGCCATCACTTTCAAAATGATTTATTTTATTTTAGAAATAACTGCAGTACAGCTCCTGTCTGCACCTTTGCCACAAAAAGGGAGACAGCCTTTGATAGCCTATTTTTGTTCCACTTCACTTTCAAGGCCACAGCAGCTAACTCTGGTGGCTCCTTCCCCTAGACATTTTTACCGTAATTCTCTCATTCAGATATTTTCAAATAACAACATAAATGTATGACTCGTCACTATATGTATGTATACATATATTTATATATATAAACTTGTATCTATAAATGGTGTATACATATAATTGGTGTATAAATGGAGTATATATATGGTGTGTATGTGTATATATACAAAATGGTGTGTATATATGTAGAAATGGTATGTGTATATATGTCTATATATATGGGCATAGATATATATATGAGGCATATTTTAGGAAAATGTCCTAAACTATTACTTAATTGCGTGGAAAATAAGTCCTAGGTGACCCAGTCAATAAAACTCCTCCAGTAAAGGCTGATCCCTGCTTCCTTCCCTACTTGCAGTTCATCAGGACTTTACAAGACCAGCTGGACACCTCCCTCTCTTCATGAAGGGAGATGAACAGTAACCTTCTCTGCAAGGTGTGAGACTACAGGCTTACGTGTGCTTCAGAAACAGAGCCTGATATTTCGCTGTTTGAAGCCTAGGGTCCGCTCATAAATTTTGAAACTTGTATTAAAGCTGTAATGAAATTGGCACTGAGAATACTGATCTCCCAGAGCAGTGAGAAGAAGCGAGATCTACTTTTTTTTTATGTTTCTCTCTCTGTTTTCATCAATACACTAACCTGTCACAACCTGTTCCAGCAATCTTTACTTGAAGTACTATTAACACATTGAGCCATGTATTTTTTTTTTTTTATTTTATGACAAAACTACCATAACGACTCAAATATTTTCAGCATGCTAGTAATGGTTTTGCCATTTGATTGAACTCCATTTCATATCAAATAACATATTAGTGTAATTTTATAACAGGCACAAATAACAAACATAGAGCTTAAAGCAAAAGCTGGGGCAAACAATTATTTCTCATGAGAAAAAATCGGTTCTGAGGTGGACGATACTTTGTTGGTAAAATAACATAGGTTTTGGTATTTGGTTCATGTTCTAGCCGGATAAACTGAAATACAAGAAGATTATGAGACAAAGAAATCTAATAACTATAACATCTGACAGAAGTCTGAAAGGGAGTGACTCCCTTAGGACAGTAGACGATGCAAGTTCTGATATGCGAGGGCATGCAGTGGTAAAGATTAGTAAATACTGTAAAAAACTGCAAACAAAGAAACAAACATTGATGTGAACATGTGGAATATTTCTTTTTTAAAGGACAAATTAAACATTCTAAGAAAAATATATAAAAACTTTGACTGCAGTCAAAACACTAAAAGGGAGAGGAAGGGAGAGGAAGGAGAATTGGATCAAGCAGTCGTTTCCAACTCATAGACCAAAAAACTCTTTGTTTGGTGGAGAACCAGTAGAATTACATATTTTCCTATAAGGCATCCTGCAAATCATCTTGGAAGCCACATTCTAGTACGTAGTCTCTGATGTCTCCCACTCTCCATTGCAATCTTCCAGTACTCATGGCTACGCAAATGTTAATTATAAGGCAGCCAGTGGATCTACGTTTAGTCCCAGTTTACTGTGAAATCTATGAACTTGCTCATCCTTGTAGCTCTTCTCTGAAGTTCTTCCAGTTCTGTTTTCTTATTTCTCCTGTCTGGAGACTTTTTGTGTTCTTCCCTTTTTGAGAGGAACAAGCAGAACTGCATGTAATGAACCATGGAGCTGTGGCATAATGACGTTCTGTCTTATTCTCTGTACCTTCTGCTAATAACTCTTAGTATTTCATTTGGGTTTTTGACCTCTCAGGCGCTAATTCGATGTTTTCATCAAAACATCCACAATAAGCCAAAATGGCATTTCTGAGTACATGTATAAATACATATATATGTATAATGATGTATCATATATAAGCTACAATCTTCCTCTGCCCTCATTTTCCTGAATGATTTAGCGTTATCTGAAACGTCTTACCTTGCCACATCCCCTTCTCCAGGCGCATGCACATGTGCCAGCATAGATCCATGCAGAACTCACTTATGACTTCTTCCCATTTAAAGAGCTGAAAACTTACTTCTGTGCTGCGTTTCCTATTCCAACCAATTACTTGAACATGAGCCACCAGCATCCCCTGGCAGCAGAGACAGCCAACAGCATCCGGGGCTGCATCAGCAGGAGCACAGCCAGGAGATCAGGAAGCACTGGTTACCCCCTCCTGCTCAGCAGTCACCAGACCACGTCTAGACACTGTGGCCAGTTTGGGTCCCCCCCAACACAGGAAAGACATTGCTAAACTGCAGCGAGTTCAGTGATGGTCAGGGCTGGAGCAGTGCCCTTGAGGAGAGCCTGGGGCAGGGGCCTTGTCCAGCCTGGGGCAGAGCTGGCTCTGGGGACACCTCACAGCTACCCCAGTGCCTACAGGGAGGTCGTCAAGGAGATGGGAGTCAGACTCTCCAATGTGGTGTGCGGTGGGAGGATAAGAGACAATTGGCATAAATTTAATCTTCTCTGAAGTTTCACCTTTCCTGTCAACCAAAAACATTTTAAAACCGGTAGACTGTCTGCACTGACTTAAAAACCAGTGTGTTATGCCCATGCCTCACGGTCTTTTAAGGCTCACAGAAAATAACTCCTTTATGTTTGAGGATTCAAAAGTCTTGGAGTCCCATTCTGAACTGTTTTTCACCTCACAGTGACTTGCAATTCCCCTTTGTGATTCCACTTTCCTGATCATATTTGTATTCCTCACAAATTAATGGGCAAGGATAAGTAGAAGACAGACTCCAGGAGACATTTGGGGCTAGTTATCCGGACAGGACAAACAGGTGTTAGGCATCCCATTGGTGTGATATGGAAAAAAATTTATAGATTTGTTGAATTTATTATTAATTAGGCCTAAGGGTTATTTTGGAGTTGGAGGAAATAAATTAGCAATTGAAAAGGCATGTTTTCCAATTTTCCAGTTCTATCTGAACCGTAAAATATTTTGAGCATCTAATCAAATCAAAGAATCAAAGAGCATCTAACAGATCTTCCATGTGAAGATTTACTAATTTATTTTTCTACTACCAATTTATTTTTCTAGAAAGAATGTTTTTCTTCTAATAGAAAGATCTAATTGTTAAGACTTCAGAATAATGAAATAATGTATTTGCATTGCTCTACAACTTCTAAAGTGTAATTTTTAACAGAAATGCTGAATATTCAATGTATAGAATTAAGGACAGAGCACTAGAAAGCTATAGAGTTATCCTACAATTTTTTTCTAAGTGACTACAACTTAGAGCAATGAATGATGCTTCAACTAGGTTTACATAGAGCAACAGTCACATCTAGTGGTCACAAAGTTAATTATTTCTATACACTTTGCATGGCTAATCTGAAAGACATTTTTTATATTGAATATCAGAAGCTATTATTTTCTATTTACATTGTATGCCTCTTAATAAAATTTGAATACCCATATAAGGAAGACACACATATATCTGTGTACAAATATATACTTTATAATTCTGAATTATGTTAGAGCAAAAAATGCTACAACACTAACAGAGAGAAGAAGAAGAAATTCAGAAGGCATTTAAAGGTACTCATATGGGTAAAGAAACCGTTTTGATTTTGGCATGGGATGATGCCATTTATGAATCCAGTCAAATGTAATATGTAAAATGGTAATATAGCCAGAATTATCAAGGATTTGAGGTTTTTATTCCCTTGAAAGCAGAAGGACCATCCTGAGGCTTGCCATATATGACAGCAAGCAGACATTTACAACGTTTTATTAAACTAATCTTTCAGGGCACGCTAGAGCACACAGACAAAAACCTTTCCTCTCTTGGCTAGCCCAGATAAGTTGCTCTTCTGGCAGAAGAGAGATCTGCCTGGGAAAAGAAAAGGAAACCTTCCCAGAGATCAGACGGGGCCTCCATCGCCACCACTCTGAAGGACTTCAGGGAAGCTACACTGATTTCCCCGGCTCCCCCAGCGCAGCCACTTACCACAGCACCTGGCCTTCCTGACTGCTCCATGCAGGGCCACCGGTGCCTTAATTGCCAATGAGGACTGATCAGCAACATCCAGTCCTTGAGTTCCCCAACTAAAAGAGGGGATATGGCACTACGTATGGACAAGGGATAGCTCTTCTCCCCAGCCCAGCCCTATGCAGGATGAACTGGTGCTTCATCTGATGCTGATCTTGTCCTCTGGCCTCTCTTCAAGGATGACACAGGCAGGAGGGGGCTCCACATGATCCAACCACAGAGTCTTACAGATGGGCAAGAAACAAGCTGACACAGCTGCTAACAAGTCAACCATCCCAGAAAGTGATGGGAGTAAGTCCAGCCATACAGATAGATGGAGCATTAATCATATGCTCTCTCACCAACCTAGAGGCAGTTCACCCTGCACACTGTACAGAGCAACCCTGCACGGTCAGGTCTCCTTCGTAAGCCTGCATGGGCATGCAACACCCACTGCCTTTCACATCATTATAAGTTTCATTCTTTTGGTCTACATGATATTCCTTGAAGATCCCTTCCCCAGATTTCCTCTGCCTTATGATGAACTGATCAATATCACTGCGAGTGAAGAATCTAAGTATATGTAAACTACTTGGGGATTTGAGGTATGGGATTTGGATAACACATCCAGAGTATATCTTCTTGCTACAAGACTGCAAGTAGTCCTGCGGAGTGCAGTTTGGTACAAACCAGCTACACCCCACTGAGAATGATATCCAACTTTCCTGGGAGCTGGAAATAAGCCACAGAACAAGCAGAGGACAATCAAACTCCTTCCATTGTTCCCGGGAGCTCTGCATCACTCTCCAAGTTTGAGGGCATTATGTTTTCCAGTACATGAAGTAAATTCAAGGGAAGCAGGTCATTCCTGGGTCAGGCATACTTACTGAGTCAAAAGCAAAGAGAAAAGTTCCGAATCACAGAGTTTCTACTAATAAGATCAATGTAACAGTAAAATGAGACATGCCAATGTGCAGCGCTGCCAGCATGAAAGGTTACACTTAAACTTGTCTAATTTACTCTTTTACCTAGCTGCATTCAAAGATTACGCAGAAGTCACAGTTATCTTCAGTAGTAAATAGAGCGCTAGTTCAAACTGTTCTTGATAGCTCTTTTCTTAATTAATGAATGAGGAAAGAAAGATTGTTCCTTTTAGGCTTGCACTGAATTTGATAACGACAGTTAAGAGAGTTTGCCCACCGTTGGTGCAGCACGTTGCACCGATACAAGAAGTAGCAACAGCAGGTGTTGTGTTGAGGTGCAGAAATACTTCCTGAAACCTGTGGCAGACCTACTGACCGCTGCAATCATTTGCATTTACTTGTTCTGCAGAGTGAGACTGCACTGAAGAATGAAGCCGCATGCGACGCACATAAACAATATATAGGCAGACCCAGCACATATGCTAGTAGTTTTTGCTATCTTGTTTGTAGTTGTTTCCTTTTCTCTGTTTGAAGGCATAGCACTACATCCATGATAAAGACACAGTAGACAGAACATAGCCAGAGTTGTCATTCGTCTTGGCTGGGCACGTGTGAATATGCTCATGAATCAGCAGAGCTGTCCAAGGCACCCGAGCTTCTCACACAGCCTTTGGTTGAGCTCCATTATTATGAAGCCATATTTTAAAAGCTCATTTTGAACTTTATCACACATGATTGGCATTAGTTGCAACAATGCACAGAAAAAGAAAACTGCTTAATTTTTAGTGGATGTCCACATTTTTTCACCTGACCTTACAAACAAACAGTGGAGAGATTCTGAAGTGTAGGATATGTTTCTACTTCTCAGTTACTCTGTTCTCAGTTGGTTCATAAGGTGAAGCCTTGGTTTCATACGCTGTATTTTTCACTTAAGCTTTCAGGCTTTGTCCTTTAGTATAAGAGCTGTAGAGCTGTAAGTAGAGCTGTACTCTGAACCATGGGGGCCACCAGGCAAGCTAAGCCTGGCCTATCTCAAATTCAGGATATTCTTTATCACACCATTAAGAAACATGAACAACTTTTAGTTCTGAATGTTTGCTGCCCTCAAGAGGAGAACTTTTAACAAATATCTAATCCATGACATTACTCTATTAAAAGCAATGACTGAGGGGTGTTGTTTTTATGTTTCGCAAAACAAAAACACATCCCAGTCATTACATCTCCAGCCGACTATGTCTTTCAAGAGTTTGCACAATCTGAAACACTTAGAGTTATTCATATTTTTAAATCAGATAAAAAGAAAAAACATATACTAGATAGCTGTAACCCCTCCACTGACAACATATAGTTTCAAATGGAGATTAAATATGTATTTGGAAGACAGATCCATGTAAGGTTACTAAATAGACAAGCCTCATCAGGTTCAGGAAGTCCCCTGAGCTGAAAATAGTAGAAGTTTAGATTACTCACAAATATAATTTATGTTTGCCCAGATCTTACTCCTCCCTTGGTGTCTGCTACTGTGCTTCACTGGGAGACAGGATACTGGATCAGATAGACCCATCAGCCACTCTTAAGTTCTGAAATATAGTCTTCAGGTATTGGTTAAGTAATCCAGGAGATGCCTCTGAGGAGCCCAGTGTCCTCATTATCTCCTGAAAGGAGCTGTGCAGCTCTTCAGAAAAGGTATTTCCTGGAAGCAGTCAAAAACTGTCCAGGAGATTCTTGGTAGTTTGTTCTTTTAGCAAAACTGGATTTACAAATTTCTTTGAAATTCCTGTTTAGTCACATCTTTGCCTTTCTGGGAAAATTGAAGAGTAACAAAAAAAAACGGAATTAGAGAGCAACTTAAGAAAAAAAAAAACCACAAAAAAAAGAAATAGTTTGAGTATTTAAGCTCAAAAGCAATCTAAATAGTTTCAGGTATCGTTCAAGCCTTCTTTTATGAAATACTTTCCTTAATTGCTAGATGTTCTTTTAGCCTTGTGCTGCTCAAGAAATTATGTTAAAGGCTTATATGCCATATACAGTTAGCACAGAGAGTGTGCCTGTGATACTGTTTAGCTGATGGGGATCTCAACAGAAAATGTTGTCCCAGATGTCTGCACCTGCATATAGAACACTGGAGGTTGAGACAACAGTACCATAAGTCAAGAACAGCATAGGTTATGCTGTTCTTTGTCACCCGCTGGAAAACAGAAAACAAAAGGCCGTTACCTTGTACAGGACCTTGTAATTTTCTCCTGTGCTTCCTTTTCTCTTGTCAGTCCAGGTTGTCACGTAACTGCCTCTATGACCCTGAAGAGAGACAGCAATATCCCTGCTGAGGGCTACTAATGTGTTCAAGTAGTCATTAAAAAAAAAAAGAGAATTACTTACAAGATGTAAAAAGTTGCTACATGTTGTAACTAGTTTGTATGAGTGTTGTAGCTGCCTCTGTTTTAAAATGGAGGTAAACTTTCACAGTATTTGTGCCACTGCATGGTGCACAACAACAAAGAAAGATTTAAGTGGGGGATATGGACGTCACTATTTTCAAGGAAAGAGCTGCTCCTGTTTGGAGAGATTTCTCACAAAAGACACCCCTTACATTAAAGGAAATTCACAGTAACTTCTCTTACCTTGATGCAGATTTCTTCTTCTTTTCTTTCAGGACAAGCTGGTACTTAAAGCACATTCCTCTATCCTGATGACTGGAATCCAATAGCTGCTGCCCATTTCCTATTCGTGTAAGCCAAAGAAAGATACCTGGTGCTCAGCTTTGTCCCTTAGAGACAAGAACTAGAACTTTAGAGCTCAGATCATGTCTCCATTTTAGTTCAGGCTTATCAATAATAAAAAGCATTGCCAAATGATCTTGTAAAAGTGGTTACAGGAAAATCTGGAAATAGTCCTAGTTGGCTTATTGTGTAGTTTCTGACTAAGAAAATATAGTTTCAAACGCCTTGTATATTTACTTCTAAATGAACAAAGCATTTCTCAGACAGAAGCTCCTGAGTTCCATTATAGGGAATATGTGTATGTTTCATATATGTATGCAGATACATGATACATTTTTCAGCCTTTCTAAGGTGGAGCTTTAGAGTTTAAGCAGATATAGGAAATCTTCAGAACCAGCTTGTAAGGATGAATGATTTACATTCCATCATACATGGATCAGGGCAATCCCAAGCACAAATACAGGCTGGGCAGAGAATGGGTTGAGAGCAGCCCTGAGGAGAAGGACTTGGGGGTGTTGGCTGACAAGAAGCTCAACATGACCTGGCAATGTGCGCTCGCAGCCCAGAAGGCCAACCATATCCTGGGCTGCATCAAAAGAAGCGTGGCCAGCAGGTCGAGGGAGGCAATTCTCCCCCTCTACTCCACTCCTGTGAGACCCCACCCGGAGTACTGTGTCCAACTCTGGAGCCCTCAGCACAAGAAGGACATGGATCTGTTGGAGCGAGTCCAGAGGAGGGACACGAAGATGATCAGAGGGCTGGAGCACCTCTCCTACGAAGACAGGCTGAGAGAGTTGGGGTTGTTCAGCCTGGAGAAGAGAAGGCTCCAGGGAGACCTTACAGCAGCCTTCCAGTACCTGAAGGGGGCCTACAAGAAAGCTGGAGAGGGACTTTTTACAAGGGCATGTAGAGATAGGACAAGGGGTAATGGTTTTAAACTGAAAGAGGGTAGATTTAGATTAGATATAAGGAAGACATTCTTCACTGTGAGGGTGGGGAGACACTGGAACAGGTTGCCCAGAGAAGTTGTGGATGCCCCATCCCCAGAAGTGTTCAAAGCCAGGTTGGATGGAGCTTTGAGCAACCTGGTCTAGTTGAATATGTCCCTGCCCGTGGCAGAGGGGTTGGAACTAGATGATCTTTAAGGTCCCTTCCAACCCAAACCATTCAATGATTCTATGATAAATAAGCATGAATTGGCTGGGATAGAGTTAATTTTCTTCACAGTAGCTAGTATGGGGCTGTGTTTTGGATTTGTGATGAAAACAGTGTTGATAACACAGGGATGTTTTAGTTGTTGCTGAGCAGTGCTGACACAGAGTCAAGGCCTTTTCTGCTTCTCACCCCACCCCACCAGCGAGTAGGCTGGGGGTGCATGAGAAATTGGGAGGGAACACAGCTGGGACAGCTGACCCCAACTGACCAAAGGGATATTCCACACCATATGACGTCATGCTCAGCATGTAAAGCTGGGGGAAGAAGAAGGAAGGGGGGGACGTCCATTAGGCGTGATGGAGCCCTGCTTTCCCGGAGATGGCTGAACACCTGCCTGCCCATGGGAAGTTGTGAATGAATACCTTGTTTTGCTTTGCTTGTGTGCACGGCTTTTGCTTTACCTAAACTGTCTTTATCTCAACCTACGAGTTTTCTCACTTTTACCCTTCTGATTCTCTCCCCCATCCCAGCAGAGGGAAATGAGCAAGCGACTGTGTGGTGCTTAGTTGCCGGCTGGGGTTAAACCACAACATAGTGTAACTTGCACAAGAGTATTTGCATTCATAAATTTAAAAAGAAACAAAGCTGTGGTGTCTTACAAAATTTGACTAATTAAAAGCTTAAAAACCCCAAATTGACTTTGATGTAACAGAACAAACACTGTTGCAATGCTGACTGCTTTGGCAATCACCCTATTATACAGTATTCCTGTGATTGCAGAAATTTAATACAACAAAAATAGTGTGAAACCACATGGAGGAAGAAGGTGACACCTATGTTAAACAAAACCAGTTTTGGTCATTTACATTCATTACCTCACAGATTGTTCTCCTGCCCTTGTACGTTCACCTGCAGCAAGATGTCTGTGTCCCAGCGGCCTGGCTAATTTCACTTATACATGACACAGGGGACAAGGGACATCAGCTATCAACTCCTAACTAAACCTCTTGGATTCCTCTTGCTGACAATGGGTTTTAGACATAGGTTTTATTCACTTTGCGAGTTAGTTATTATGGCATGAACTTTTGCGTCAGAATCTTGCTTAAAGGTTCCTCCTCCATAAACTTTTGGGAAGGCTGCTACCCATGGTCTGTGTATCCTCTCATTTGGGCATCTTTGTGGCTACAACCTTGCTGCCATCCGCCTGTATCACAGTTCAAGTCTTCTGCTTAAGCACCATCATGCTGTGGCCCTATCAGAGCTCAGGCCTTCTGGTCTTGCTGTAAACAGCACACTCCTTGGTGTCCAGCCCTTTGACTGATGTTAACCATGTCCTTGGTTATCAGCATATGATGTTCTTCAACCTTTGCTTGGTATTGTTTCTTCTGGTGCTTTTACATACATACATTTCCTCTGTAATTCATTCTACTTATCTTTGTGTTTATATTACAAACCTCTGCATGTTATGCAAGGCCAAGTCTGGGAAAAAGGCTCAACTCTATTTTGAGCTTCAGAGAAACCTGAAAAATTAATCCACATGTTCAGCTCTAGAAATAGCAAGTATATATCCAGCAATTTCTTTGCTCATTTCTGCAGCATAAATAAGACCCCACAGGCCTTCTTGCATCTGTCCTCCACTGACGAAGGCATGGCTGTCTCAGTTCATTCATGTTCTTAAACAGAACGTATTACCTTGGCTTTGAATGCTCTCCAGCTAAAAAAGGATCGTGGAGGTCACATTTGCTCATCATTCTGTGTTACACCATTGCAAAACTCAGCTGTAGGTTAATGAGGGAATTACATTCTCTCATTCCTTTAAATGTCTGTCTCATCTCCCCCATGTGGGGCAAAAAATATATGTCTAATTTTCTTAGGGAAGGCAAGTTTCTAGAAAGTCACTCTGCAATTGGAACACAACCTCCAATGATTCAGGTGATTCTGAATTAGGAATTCAGAGAAGGAATGCTTCCTATAGGGTCAACTGCCAGCTGTGTTGAGGGCCTGTGGTGGCCCTCAAAGCTCTTACGACTGGGGATGTGTCAGAGCCCAATACTCTCTGAGCAGGTTCTTTGAGGTGTTCCACAGGAGGAGGGCCTCATCTTTAATACCAAATTTCCTTATTTGTAGATATTTGATGTTACACAGGATTTTGACTTAGCAGAGTGATACAGCAATGTACTAAAATCCCAAGTGCAATATAGCAATTGCAATACACAGTTGGGTCACAACACAAAGCCGATTGCCATTACCAGTCCCTGTATGCTCACCGTTACAACACTGGGCATCCCAGTCTCCGGGGAGGAATACGTGAGTTGAAACCAGCTCAAGTCAGTTGCTCTCTTCAAAGTTCATTTTCTTGGTTGTTCAGCTTTTATACTTTTAGGTTTGGCTGAGTCGCCCACACGCTTCTCCACCCATGCTGTTTCTCTCCCCTAATTATCTCAGGCAAGGCTGTTTACACAACTCAAAACCCCACTGGTACAGCTGGATATCTAAAACAAAGGTCACCCTCAACACCCTTTGTGCTAAGTTCAGCTTTCCTTACAATGATTGGTGGCCATTCCTTATACTCTTCCCTGAGCTCATCATTCTTGCCCATCTTCTCTGAGCCTTCTTTTGTTGTAGGTGTTGTCACAGGGTGCGATTCTCTTCCTTCTTTCTTTTTATACCAAGAAAAACAAACTTGAAAAACATTCGTTAGTTACACTGAAGATAAAAAGTGAGTATGGCATTTGGTTTTGTGCCTCTATTCTCAAGGACATGTTTTTAAAAAGCAACCCTACTAATAATTTTGCCACAGAAGACCACTAGATGTTTGAGGTTCAACTGGTACTGAACTTCAGCTGCAGCTTTTTCCTGAGGCCAGTGTCTTGCTAAATGAACCCTACCTTCTTAAATTTACAGGACTAATCAGTTCTTTGAGCAGCATTATTGAGAAAGTGTTTAAAGCAGTATATGAACATACAGATATAATTTCAGACAATTTTTAACAATTTTGTAAATGACAATACAGCCTAAAACCATTAGATGGGCCTCAAGAGTCTGTGACAGAGAACAGTAAGAATTCATTAATTTTAGCTTCTGCTAACTCTTACAGGCATATCTGAAACACGATTATGTTGGAGAGTAACAGCCAGCTGTTGTTGACTAATGATCTCATAATTTTATGTGTGTACAATGATCTTCTTGTTTTATATTTATCAAGGGACGAGCATGGCAAACTGACCCAACCAGGTAAGTAACTTCATGAAGACAAAGCTGATGATACATTGTCCAGGAAGGAAGATTTGTTATCAAAACTAAAAGATAGGCATGTTTTTCTCTCTATGAGGAAAGAGTGTCAAAGTGCTCACTGCACAGATCTGATACCTTTGTCCACGCTGAACTGTTCTGTACTAATCAAAGAAAAAAGTACTAGGATTTAACCTTCTCTGAAAATCTTTATGAAATAGACCCACCAAAATACTTACACAGGCTTGTAGCTACCCAAGCACTTTGTGGAAGTCTCAGTATAGGGCCTGGTAAACAAAATCTAAATCCTGTAAACCCAGCTTCCCTGCCAGCGTGTGCTGCGGACCATGTGCAGCGGCCAGGGCTCCCCATGCAGCGCCGTAGTCCCATGGCCTGTTTAACCGGGGTGTGCCGTGCTGTGAGGGACCATCTCCGCTCTGCACCAGCTCAAGCATGACAGAGGTGGCACAGGAGCCCGTCTCAGGTAAATGCTCCCAACTGCTTTCGTGGGACAGTTTTCAGCCACATTTATTCCTTGAGCTGCTCCACCATGAAGCCACACCAGCACAAGTGACTGGGTGTCCTGGTTTCGGCAGGGATAGAGTTAATTTCCTTTCTAGTAGCTGGTACAGTGTTTTGGATTTAGGATGAGAACAAAGTTGATAACGCACCGATGTTTTAGTTGTTGCTAGGTAATGCTTACACTAGCCAAGGACTTTTCAGCTTCCCATGCTCTACTGACTGAGAAGGCTGGAGGGGCACAAGAAGCTGGGAGGGGGCACAGCCAGGACAGCTGACCCAAACTGGCCAAAGGGACATTCCATACCATGTGACATCATGCTCAGTACATAAACTGGGAAAGCTGGCCAGGGGGGCCGCTGCTCGGGGACTGGCTGGGCATCGGTTGGCGGGTGGTGAGCAATTGTACTGTGCATCACTTGTTTTGTGTATTATTATTATTATCATCATATTATTATCATTTTATTTCAATTATTAAACTGTTTTTATCTCAACCCACGAGTTTTTCTAACTTGTGCTCTTCCAATTCTCTCCCCCATCCCACCAGGTGTGGGGGAGTGAGCGAGCGGCTGCGTGGTACTTAGTTGCCGACTGAAATTAAACCACGACACTGGGGAAGCAGAACAACAAGAGTGAATGGCCAAGGATCAGGCTGGGAGGGAGTGGGAAACTGTTCCTTCTGGAGGACTTGTGTTGATTTACACTTAACGGGAGTAACGAGAGCCAGTGTGAAGGGAAGGGAGACAAAAGTCAATGGCAGGAATTAAGTACATCTTGATGTCCACCTCATTCAAGGACCATCTATCCCCATTATAACCTAAAAGTTAAATACCGAAGCTAACCCTCTCTCATCAAGTGGGAATGAGGAGGAGTCTCTACCGAACACCGCGGTAATTAATGAACTCACTCAAAATACTGAAGTGCCTCCCTTGCCTAATGTGATTTGATCAAACACCTCCTCTCCCGGTCTAACTGGTAGGCTCATTCCTCCTCCCAACGTGTTGTAACTGAGGCAGGGTTGAAAGAAGACATGAGTGGGTGAGATCTGTAACATGGTGACTAAGGTAATTGCTTGCAACTGAAATTTAAAGAGTTCTTGTGCTCAACTCCAATTGATACTTTGCATATAATAATTTGGTGTTAATTAGAGAAAGAATGAAAACGCCAGTACTTCTCCACCCATGTCAATGCCTGCACTAGTAAGATATTAGGTCATGTTGTCTCCTGTTCACTTTGGGATGCTTCCATGCAAAACAGAAACACCTGACTCAGAGAGAACCCTGCAGCAGCTAGAGCATTTAGTTTGCAGAAAGATGCAAGCTTAGACAGAGAAGAGATTTGAATCCCAGCATCCGACTTCTGGGTGTAACATCGGGCAGAAGACGCAGCAAGTATCCTCAACCTTCTTCTCTGAAGTGCGTTAGGGCTGCGTGTGACATCAAAGGGGATCGTTGGCTCGGCTCTGGATCCTGACAGGCCTAACACATGAGCAAGGTGGGGAATTGCGCAGTGCTGTCAAGACTGAAGCAGCTTTGATGGTTCTCAGAAGCAGACCTAGAAGCACATCCGCATCGGGAATATTCAGAGCTGAATCTGGATGGAGCATCATATGGAAATGACGGAAAATTATATGGACATTTCCCATGGAAATCTAGCCACCTGTAGACACGTAGATGTTGCCAGGCCTAAAACCTTATTTCACAGCAGAGGAATGATCCTTAGGGAAAATGGACAGCCCTGGTTTTCAACGCTTTCAAAGGGATCTGCAAATCATGTGCACCTTTGAAAATCAGAGTCCTGGGATGCGGCAGCAGTTGCTTACTCTTTCACTTTGGCTCAGGCCCCAGATTCGGAGCCAAACAGCTGAAAAGGTTCCTAATACGGAGATGTGAATCTATTTAACACAGCAAACCCAGATGAACTGCTGTACAAACTTAGATCCCAAGAGAAGCTAAATCATTACTGTAATGACCAAACCATACTGTCTCAAGAAGTTTTGGGACAAACTCTTCTTCTAAGTTTTCAACATGGCAACTTTACTTTTGCCTTTACTTTTGTGGAGCAGCAACAGTATTACTCAGAGCAAAATAAAGCTCTATTTTCTACAATTCAGAAACTTAGATACAGTAAGGGGAATCAATGTTGACTGTGCGTATTATCATTATAAAATAAATATATTGCAGAATTATTGTAACAAGCTCTATAAGCAAACTAAACATCAGAAACCTGAGAAGCTCAGAATTAAATGTAAAATTCAAAAAATCTCAATATGTTCAGATCCGCAAAGGCTCAGTAAGATGCACAACCCTAACCCTGTGTTCTAACACAGCAATTGTACTCATACAATTAATACAATACAGTTATGTTTTAAAGACTGTAACCAAAATTAGGTTTTCTTTCTTCTCTCATGGTATTAAGTCTGTTAAAAGGTGTCTGGCACACCTTCCTCAAATCCTGATTTTTTCCTGCAGAACCTGCCCTGCTACTTGGCAGTGCACATCACTGAGTTGTACATATCTGTACAATTAATGTACCTGCTAATTAGATGAGTTGTTTGTGGTATAATTCTAAGACCAAGGCAACAGAACAGAGCAGAAATTTTCAGGGTTAGTAATAAATGTTTCCAAATTGTAACATACAGCTTGTTTATTGAATGGAATATGAAACATTTTGAGAATTCGGTGTAGTTTAATGTCTCAGAATATACTAGGAATAGGATATATTAGACTTCTGTTGATCTGAACGTGCTGCCAGAAAGACAAGCATCTCCCATTGAGATGCATTAGCAATGACACACAGAAGGAAAACTAAACTCAAATGGGCAGTGAATTAGGTATTAAACAAGTGAATAACCACTCTGTCAGAATAATTCTCTCCCCTGAAGTAAGATCAGTCAAGGTTTTATGTAATTCTAAAAAAATCTGAATATGGCTGTCAGACACCAGCAGTATTCTAAGAAAGTCAAGCACATGGTATCTAGACGTCAAAATGTAAAATTTTGACTTATGATTGAAAGCCAAAGAGGGAAGCAGATTGAGTTACACAGTGAGTACATACGGTACAGCTTTGATTTTTTTTTTTTTATCATATGTATTTTTAAGGCAGTGCTCTTCAGGTTTATTTTAGTACTTTACTTGCAAAAAATTCTGTAAATCTCTAAAGCCATTGATGAGCTGGAAGACATTGCAGATGGTAGCCCACAAAATGGGGAAAATGCATAATGTACTACTATTTGCTAGCACCCCCCCCCCCCCATTTCTGCTAAAAAAGAACAAATGCCAAATTTAGCTCAATGAAAATTAATGTGTGACAAACATTCAGTAATAATCTCAACAGACCCATGAAACAAAAAAATTACACAAAATGAAAAATTCTCAAAAGTCAAAATCCCCTTTGCTTTACGATGAACATATTAATGTATCCAGACAAATTTTACCTTTTTCCCCCCAACGTAACTCTCTGAACAGAAACTTGCCTGAAGAAAGCAAAGTGATACCCAAGTAACCAACCACTTTGTACCCTTATTGCCGGTTAAAATGGCTAAAAAGCCACGTGTCAGACACTACAAGTAAGACATCTTTTTAAAAACAGTTCTCTGTATATTTGGTTTCAGATACTCGACAGTTCAGCTTTCTTTGCAAGTTTGTATGTGACCATGAAGGCTAGAAACTAACTTTAAAACCCCTCTTCAAAGTTGAGAGTTTCCCTTAACTACTTCAACAAAAATTTCATTTGGAGCTCACCACAGCCTTTAGGTAGCCTTTTTTGTTCTTCTCTTTGCTAAACAGTTGCACAGGCATCAAACTGCCGCGCAACACATTGCAGCACCTGTGCCAACCCACAGTAACGGAGACGCAGCGCTCCTGCAGGCACTGCGACCACGGAACGTGTTTTTATCCCGGACAATGAATCACAAAAAAAAAAAAAAAAAAAAAAGTTAGAAGTAAATGTTCGCACATCGGTTCTGTTTCCGATTCGGGGGATTTCGCGCTCCCCCGCGCTGCAGCACTGGCGCGTCCCCTCAGCGGTGCCTGAGGGAGGGAGGGAGGGAGGCCACCCGCCACCGCCGCAGGCGGGCAGCGGCCCTGAGGCGGGGCCGACCCCCCGAGGAGGCCGCAGCCACCCCGCCCGCGGGGAAGCGGGGCCCGAAGGTGCCCTGGGACGGCGACTCCGGGAGGCGGCTCCCCCGCCGCCGCGGTACGTGGCCGCCTCCGGCCTCGGGCGCCCCGCCCCGCCCCGCCGCGCGCGTCACGCCCCGCTTCCGCGGCCGCCCCTCTGGCCCGGCAGCTCGCCCCGGGTTCCGGCGCGTGGAGCACGTCCCTTCTCTGATTGGCTGCCTCCACCGTAGGCCCCGCCAGCTCCGGCGCGAGCGCCAGCCCACCGCGCGGCCCTATTGGTCGGTTTAGCCCCGGCGCTCTCGCGCCGCGGGCCGCGAGAGGGTGCGCCTTCCCGCGGATTGGTGGGTCGGCACGGCGCATGCGCCTCCTCTTGGCCTCGCCCATCCTCCCCCCGCAGCCGCCGGCGGCGGCCGCGCTCTGGTCTCGCGCGGCCCCGTCCCCCCCCCTCCCGCCATGGCGGCCGCCGCGGAGGAGCCGTTCCCCTTCCACGGCCTCCTGCCCAAGAAGGAGACCGGCGCCGCCGCCTTCCTCGCCCGCTTCCCCGACTTCGACGGGCGGGGGGTGCTGTTGGCTGTGCTGGACACCGGCGTGGACCCGGGGGCGCCGGGCATGCAGGTAACGGGCGGTGGGGAGGAGCCGTCCCCGGCGGCGGCCCTGAGTCACGGCCGCGGGGAGCGGCGGCGGGCGGGCCCTCGGGGGGCGGCGGGGGGAGCACCCGGGCCCTGCCGGACTGCCCCCGTGGCGTTGTGCGGGCCGAGGGGCCGGGGACGAGTGCGGGGCCGGGGCGTTCGTCCGGGAGCGGCCATGGCCTCTGGGCGGCCCGAGGCGTCGGCGGGAGCAGGGGAGGCCCCTGAAGAGCTGTCCTGGGGACTTGTCCTTGTTTGTTTGCTTACAGTTCCCGCTGAGTATCCCTTCGCGTAAGCGTGGGCTCTGGTACGGGAGGGCGGAGGAATCCTGTAGACAGGGGCTCCGCACCAGTCGCTTCGGCTGTTTGTGTAAGGATCCTCCTTTTAAGCCACTCACAGGCGTTTTGTGGTACTTAAATCTCTTTGGCTGTCTTCTTTCACGTAGAACTCATTATAAAAGAACGCTTTGTGTTTTTGTTAAGCCTTAGCATTACTTCAACAGTAGGTAGCTAGAGGCTGCAAACAGCCGCTTAGATCTTTTACATGAAAAGTGTATTTCTGGCAAAATTTGCATACCTCTCTTTCTCAGTGTATTTTTCGTGCGTTCTATTGCAATAACAATCTGTATCAAATTTGGTTCTGCCAGCTTTTTTTGGATCTGCTAGCTTTGTGGCTCAGATCGCACAGTGATTGCCATTATGATCTCGATCTCAGTTTTGTAAATTTCTGTGTATGTAATTTTAATTTTGGCATTTCTCAGCGCTTCCTTATTTCTTTTAACTCTTGTGTCTCAACATTTCTTTATCATGTAAGTTTGTATGTGGCCTTTTATGTCACTACTGCTTCCAATTTCTTGTCAACATGTTTTCTCTGAGATGTGGCAAAGGAAGCCTTGAGAAATGATTCAGAGAGTTGTATGCAACTCACTTGGATACTGCATCCTTTATTTTTTTAACTAAGCAGGGCCTGTGCTGGTTTCTGCCCTTTCTTTGGCACAGGCACAGATTTTACTCCTAAGTGACCTAGTTCAGGGACTTAACCCTGGCAGATCTTTAGTTCAGTGTTTTGAAATGACTCCTTACGGGGTTCAGGTAAGTGAAAGGGTGAGTGAAGAGGACAGGTAGGGTGGAGGGAGGGACTGGACAGCTGTAGCTTCGATAGATTTAAGCTGGAATGAAACTGGTGCTTTTGGCGAGAAGTTGTGGGTAAGTGGAATAGTAATTAGGAAGCTTAAAGAAAGCTAGCCAAAAAGCAAACAAGATAATACAGTCAGCAGACCAGAAAGCCGTAAAAGACAATTAGGAAGATGTGAATATAAATGGGATGTCAATAGTTCTGAAGCTTCACATATGAAAGCAAAAAACCTAAATCTCTAGAGATTATAAATGACGAGTGGTCAACCAAAAAAAAAAAGCATGAGTTTATGGGCAGTAGAGGGAAGCTTTGTTCTGAGATAGGTGAGGGCTATCATAAGGGATAAGGGATACTCATATCGAGGCTTATAAGGGATAAAAGGGATACTTACGAACCCTCATGATCTCAGTGTTGACCACACCAATTTTCTTCAACTTTTTTTCTTTATGTGGAGGATAAAATTTCAGGTAGTGAAGTAAAAGATTTCTATAGAACTTTGGGGGGGTGGAATTAATCTTGCAATGGTTGAGAGTGAGTTTGCAGGGATGTTAGAGAAACATGAAAAGAAGCTGTGTGCTCTTTCCACACTGACCACTTAATACATCTGACTTAGGCTACTTGCTAACTACAGAAGGGGGAGGCTTATTGTACAGGGAATTATAAAGGAGATGTAGGCCGTGCACAGTCTGTAGAATAGCTTTGTAAGTGCTTTTTCAGCAAGAGGATGTCCTCACTCTGTGGAGTATCGGGCAGTTTACATTTTGTGTCCACGGAATAAGACAGTGTCCTGGGTACAGACAGCAACACAGCGTGGCTGCGCTGCGACAAGTAGTTTCTAACCTTGGGACAATTTTTTTTTTTTAATGCCCCTGTCTTCTCTGTTGCTGCTTTTTCTTACTGTCAGTCTTATTGTCAGTTCTTGGCCTGGCATGGAGTTAGAACTATGAGAATTGGCTCAGTTGCTTAGAGGGAAGAGAAGGCATATGTAGCAAGGTTAATGGGTATTACAACTTCGAGTTCAGGTTAATGTCAATAATGATTACAGGCCAAAATGAGCTACCCTGTTTTGAGTATAGTGGGTTTTAGTCAAAACAAAACAGTTTATGTTTTGCTGCTCCCTAGCGCCTCATTCCTGGGTAGGGTTCCTTTGCTTGTTGATGTTATACTTTGGTTTGTAAACACTGATACCTTAAGTGTATGGCATATGATCGCTTGCTGAGGGACGAAAAGATTTGGGGACAGAGTATAACAGGGAAGTACCATTACTTTTATATGCTTCCCTGGACACTTGCTGCTATAGAGAGAATAGTTACTGGGCTTAACAGACCTTCTTATATCGATTTCATTTTTCTATTGGTTGGCTTGTTTTGCCACACAAAATGTTAATCTAACTTGTACTTACTTTCCTTTTCTTTCTGAATCTTTTGTAGCCACTGCCCTCTAGGGAACTCTTTTCACCTTGTCTTTCATTGCTTTACGCTCCACCTGCTGATGCCAACTGTAAAGTTCAGTTTGTCTGCTTCTTTCATGCTAGTTTTTTCCCCTCTCAGCCCTCTTGGTAGAATCTATTTCCTCTTGTTATCTGCCAAGTCATGGCTTGTAATTCCTCATTAAGGCCCAGTGACTGATGAAATTTTAGGTGGGCAGATAAGGTACGTTTAATGGAGCGTTGTGGTTGTGTATGTATAGTCTTTGTTCAACTCCACCCTGTCCTTTCCCTGTTGCTGTTGTCACTTCTTGTTATGTTCACGATAGGTAAGTCAGTTCATCTGCTTCTTGCAATTTTGATTATTTTGTGAAGTGCCTGTTGAAATTATTATTTACTAAAATTAGCTTGTACTTTTATGAGACAACCTTTTAGCAGTAGCAGCTAGTTTGGTTTGGCTTGCTTTTCAGCACTGAGTTAAAAAAAAAAAATCTTGAAAATTATTTTATTTGTGATGATGATCAGCTGTCCCGTGACCAAAGTGCTGAAGAACTTGTTCATCTCTTGTTGCTGTAATAGCTGTCAGTTGGAATCAGTAATTTTGTATGGTCTGGCAAAAACATGCTCAAATGCATCTGGCTTTGCCTTTTAATTTGGGATTGTCACAGATACTGGTGCTTCTCTACTTCTATTATACTGATCAGCTGCCAGGATTATGCAGATAGATTATTTTTAATGTGATCAACTTACTAATTTATTTGTTTTACAAAGTCAGACCTAATGTGAAAGTATGTTTTTCAAACTAAAATGTATAAACAACAAAATAATTTTCAGTTATAAGCTAGTAGACTATTTAGTTTTTCAAATGGCTGTAGGCAAACCATGATATTAAAGGTAGGATTGGGGATTTTGTTGTAAATACACTATACAATATTTTTAATTGTATACAAGTTCTTCATTTTTTGAATTTTACTGCAAAAGGTACTAAAATGTACCTTCTGTCTCTAATAAATTCATTACTTCAGGATTTTTCTGTTCACACAAGGGAATTGATCAAATTCACGTGATTTCCCCCCCCGCCCCCCCCCCCAGAATTACAAGACTTGAAAAGGAAAACCCAGTTGAACTCTGGGTTTCGCTGTAGCATTACTACTGGTAGGCAGTGTGCCAAACTACGGTTCACGTCAGCAGAAGCAGCCATATCGGTTACTTGCACTAAATGACCGTGAACCTGTCTGGATCGCTGCCATTAGGAATTGAACCTCGGACCTTTGCACCTGAAACTCTGAGTTTCTTGTGTGTGACTGAAAGACTCCAATTTGTTGATTCTAACTGTACAAACTCACGTGCATGTGTGGACCTGCTATTCAGTTAGGAGGCAAAGAGCCGTATAGTGTAGGAATTGCACATTGCCTTCCTGGCTAGGAAACAACTTTTAAAATTACCCAAGCTTGCTATGGCATAAATCTGTGTTATGGCCACCTGTTGCAGTGTAACTTGTCTACTTCAAACAAGTCACCTTGGATTACATTTTCATTCTTGTTTTCTTGTGCTTTGATCACTGAATAATTCACTTTGATTAGAGGCATATTGCAAAATGTTCGATTCTGGTAATCTCAGGTTTGGCTTGCAGTTGCTTTATTATTGGAGCAGCTCTTGACTTTTCTGCGAGTGGAGGCTGGCATTTGAAGGCATTAATTACAAAGGCTAGAAAATTATATGGTTTGAGTGCCTATGTACTGTGTTTCCCAAGTAAATTTTCACTACTGTGTAACTGTTGTTCAGTAGATGTTTTACCACCTTAACATGCCTTAACAATTTTCTTAACTGAACATGAATTTGTATGAACAGAGTAACAGTGTTGGTTTCTGTATTGGAAGTTCTTCCTTAGCAAGCCTCTTCAAAAGCAGTACTTGTTACCTTCTGGGAAATGAAATGAATGTTCTTTTTATGGTTGCTATGGGTTTGGGATTTTTGGGTTTGGTTCTTTTTTTTCAGCTGTTTAAACCTGTGTTTATTGAGGGGGGGGGGGTGCTTGTTATTTTTCTGTTTGGGTTTTTTTTGTTTGCGGGGTAGGGTTGGGTTGTGGTTTTCATTTGTGGTTTGTTGGGGTTTTTTTAAACCTTAAGAATTTGAGACCTTGGAATTATTTATCCTTATTTGTTGAGGTGTGGTAAAAGCTTGACCCTTATTGTCTTTTTGGCAGCAACAGGGTGGCTTTTATGAAACACCTTGATCATGTTGTTAACTTCTAGCAGCTGAATTCACAATTCCAGAACATGATTTGAGCAAAACTATCTGCCATATGTTATGTCTAGCATCAAAATTATTGTTAGAGAATAAAGGCAACAATACCAAATATTTAAATGATAGAAAACAGCAAATGTTGCTGCTTTTCTGAACAAGAAGCTTTTTTCACTTTCAGTGTAGTTAGTGTAGAGGAGGTGTTGGGAAGATTATTAATTTTTTTTTCTTTTTTTAAAAAGCAATCTTTAATGTAGAACTGTAAAAATAGGTCCATATGGCCAAATTTATGATTCATAAAATCATAGAATGGTTTGGGTTAGAAGGGACCTTTAAAGGTCATCTAGTCCAACCCCCCTGCCGTGGGCAGGGACATCTTCAACTAGATCAGGTTGCTCAGAGCCCCGTCCAACCTGACCTGGAATGTTTCCAGGGATGGGGCATCCACCACCTCTCTGGGCAACCTGTGCCAGTGCTTCACCACCCTCAGCGTAAAAAATTTCTTCCTTATATCTAGTCTAAATCTACCCCCCTTTAGTTTAAAACCATTCCACCTTGGCCTGTCGCAACAAGCCCTGCTAAAAAGTTTGCTGCCATCTTTCTTATAAGCCCCCTTTAAGTACTGATAGGCTGCAATAAGGTCTCCCCGGAGTCTTCTCTTCTCCAGGCTGAACAACCCCAACTCTCTCAGCCTTTCTTCATGGGAGAGGTGTTCCAGCCCTCTGAATTCATATTTCCCTTCAAGCAAATACTACTGTATATGGAGTATAGTTTTTGCTGAATAAACTCATACAATACCTACTAGATGAAGCATGTTATTACAAGAAGATAACATTGAATATTTTTGCTGAATGTTTAAAAAAAAAAAAAACTTAATCATACTCTTGGTAATAGTGTAGAAGGTTCCTTTAGGTAAAAGGAACTTTAAGTGGGTTAGTGGTTTCGTTTTTGATGTTGTTTAGTTGCCTGCAACTACTGTAAAGTCTATCAGGGCTAGTTTTCATTTAATTTGAGGAGGCTTTAAATTTATGCTCGTAAACTCTTCTTAGCTAGTCAGCTCTCTTTCTCCTCACCCTGGTAAAAATGCTCTTTATACAGTATTAGGTGTATATATAGCCATAGCTCCTAACACTTCAGATTGATTAAAACATGAAGCAGAATCCTTGAAACAGGAAAAATATGATAGTAACTTGTGTTCCTTTTAGATTTAAGCTCAGTTAAGAGACTCAAGCTTGTGAGTGCATATACTTCAGCACCTTTCATTTTGTTAGAGTTGTGCACTCATTACTGTAAAAATTGGCCAGAATGGAGAGATGGAAGCAATGCAGCAAATCATTTGAATACGAATAGTAGTTTTTGCAAATGGTTTTGCAAATTTAGGCTTGGTTTTAAATTGAGGCTCCTGTGCTTTATTAATACAATATTTTTACTTCTTTCTCCTCTAAATCCTTTTTACAAATGAGTTAGTGAATTTGTATAAACCAGAAAGATGGACACGTTGCTCTTAGTTCACTGAAAATTTAACTCATTTCAAGTTGGTTTTATGTCCTTCAGTTAAAGGTTGGGTGCTTAAGAAAGTTAGTTGATATTTTTGTTAACAAAAATGAAAAATTTCCTGGTTTGTATGCTAAAGGGTAATCAACTACATTTTCAATTTTTCTGTGCTCATATTTTCAGATTACAACTGATGGGAAACCTAAGATAATTGATATAATTGATACAACAGGCAGTGGTGATGTAACTACATGTACCATTGTAGAACCTAAAGATGGAGAAATTACTGGTCTTTCTGGAAGAACTTTAAAGGTGAGTATTTGGTGGTACAGAGACACCACTGGGCATCTTTTTCTTTCTTTCTTGTTTAACAACAAATTTAGCACCTATTTTGGTTTCTGCAGAACTTACTTCCTTTTAACCAGATCTTATCCAAAACTACTACTGCATTTGTTCATTGTCATACAGATTGCCTGACATTTCTTTTACTTTTCATGTGTCTTTATATTGAATATTCTCTATAGCTGAATGGGGGAGTGTACAGAGTTTTGTTGCAGGCTTGATAATTATTTAATTACTCTCTGTTCAGATCAGTATCTGATATAGTTTTGGAAGTTGGCTGAAGAAAACATGCTAACATGCTTTAAAAATATCAGACATGATTCTGTCTTTAAAAGTGCTGGTATTTTCCACATTTGTATAAACTACAAGAGGAATCATGTTAAGCTCATGTGGTAAATAGTTCTAGAGACTGAAAAATCTGTGAGGACTTAGTTGTAGGCTCACTGCATTCTCACTATGACTAGAACAGAAATGGTGTAGGCTTTTCAGAAAGGATACAATGAGATCTAGTAGAGGTCTCGGCTATGTAGAACTGGTGATTTACTGACATGTTCTTGATTGGCTGGTTAGATTGATGAGGTGATATGGGGGCATCAAATCTTTGGATCTCTCCATGCTATCAGCTTTCTTCTGAATTTTGCGCAGAATGTGATTGTAAGGATGAATCTGTTGCTCTCTTTTGCTGTTGTTACTAGGAATAGTGGATCTGATATACTGTCTAAACTGCAGCAAGATATAAAATTAGACATTTAGATGTTTGTCATGACCTCTACTCATAATACCCCTTCATGCTAGGGTGCCTCTTTTCAATCATAGTACTATTATTTCCCCAGACCTCTACCCAATAAAATCACTACTAGGGCTGGATGTTTTAAAAGTAGAGTATCAGGGCAACTGATAACTAAAGGTGTTCAATGGCAGTGTCACATGAATTGATACTGATTTCTTTGGAACTGGATTGAAATTGCCATTTCATGTTGCTGAAGCTTAGTGCAGTAGTTACTGTCATGGGGACAGGGAATTAGATATCTGCAAGTCTGTTCTGCTAAGCTCTCTTACACAGTGTTGATTTTTTTTTTTTTACGCCACTGGTTAACCTCTTTTTGAATATACTTTTCTGTAGATTCCAGCGAACTGGGTAAATCCTTCAGGCAAATATCACATTGGCATAAAAAACGGCTATGATATCTATCCTAAAGCTCTTAAGGAGAGGATTCAGGTAAAGAACTACATTTTGCTTCTGGTGTATAATCATATTTCACTGTTCTGATTCTTAAGTTTTTCTAGGAAACTACAGTATATGATTTGCTAACACACGTAGGCTGCTAGCCAGTGCTTGAGAGCTATTCTCTCACTGATTTTTGTTTAGTTTTGACATGATCCATTTCTTCTGTGATTTTTCAGAACAACAGGAGGTGGCCCAGTAGACTTCCTTAGAGTGGTCCATTGAGGCAAAAAGTCTAGAAATTACTGACCCCTGTTTCTTCTTTCTGTGTAGCAATTGATGTTTATTTATAGTATTGTATTGAATTTTTTTAGCCATTGTGTCTCAAATCAGAACTTTTAAATTATTATTGTAGTCTTCATACTTTGACATATGTATTTGTCAATATATTGAGGAACCCGGTTTTATTTTACAGAAAGAACGCAAGGAAAAGCTCTGGGATCCTGTTCACAGACTGGCTCTAGCAGAGGCCTGTAGGAAACAAGAAGAATTTGATGCTGCTCATAGCTCTCCCTCCCAGGTTTGTATAAGTCTAAATAAATTTGTAAACTTGTTGCTTGCAACAATTTGTTACTGGTTGAGAGGATTGTAATATTTTATTAGATGAGTGAAGGAATGATACTTGTGATTATTTTGGCAGATAACTTACCAGTGTGTCTTCTGATTAATTTAAAAAGTCTGTGTATGGATGGTGGTTTGATTTGCTTAGTGTTGTTAACGTTCTAAACTTGTTGTCAAATATGAAAAGGGTATTACTTCAAATACTTTGTAGCATATTTTTAGTAAGTTTTATTTTTAATTTAATATGCTCTTTTTTGAGGCTGTCATCCTTGCTGTGTTCGAAGTTGGAATCTTCTAAACATATCCTTTCTTTTGTAAACTAGGTACTATAAGTACCAGAAATGCCTCAGGTCACTTCTGTATCATTTAACAATCTGTAAAAGAAATGAGGGCTTTAAATGTTACAGTTACAGAAATTGGAAATAGTTATACATAATAGGCCAAAAATTAATAGTGCACTGTTGAAGACCATTGAAATTCTAGATGTTTGTGAGTCCTAGTATAGTCTTACTTTCTTGATGAAGTAATGGAACAAATGTATAGCATCAGAAAGTTATATAGGATTACCTATCTTGTAATAATTTTAGAAATACTCTAACTGTATTTTTGTTGCCTTATTAGGTAAATAAGCTAATAAAGGAAGAACTTCAAAATCAAGTGGAACTGTTGAATTCTTTTGAGAAAAAATATAGTGATCCTGGCCCAGTATATGATTGTCTAGTATGGAATGACGGTGAGACCTGGAGGTAAATGCCTAAACTTATCTAAAATGTCTTGTTCTGCACATAAAACAGCAGCTTGCATTGAAGACTGTGTTAACTTTTCAATTTACCCTCTTTATAGAGGTCTTAAATATTATTTGCTTTAAAATAACCCTGCTGTATCACTTGAGTTGCGTGACAAAGTTCTGATCCTAAACGAAGATGGGGTAGAATGAAGTCTTATTAAAGACAGCATGATATAAAGTATAAGCTTGTGGGATTTTATTCTGAGGCAGAGTAAAATTGCTTTGAGTATCCATTGGTGATAAGGAAAAAAAAAACCAAAACAAAACCAAAACAGAAGTCTTTGCACAAACTTCAGGATGTACTGTGGCACTTTTCTTGACTGATAATGTGCATCATACAGAACAGTGGGTAAGACTTCAAATGTTTGTGTACCAGCACTGAACAGCTAGCTTTAGTAAAATTTCTTCCTTGAAGAAATTGCCTGAATTTCCATATGCTTGCTTTTCAAAGACAGATTTGTTTGAATTTAGTAGTGTTTGAAAATCAGTTTATTTAGAGATCTTTGTAGTTTCTGAATCTAAGTGTAAAAAAACAGGTTTAAAAATATTGACTTGAAGTAAGATACCATAAACACAGAACCAGACTTCTTGAAGTCTTTATGGTACCCTTGCTGAGGGGGGGGGATAACTGAAAGTTGACAGCTGCTGGAAAATTGCCTTTTTTTGTTTTTTGTCAACAGAGCCTGCATAGATACAAGTGAGAGTGGTGACTTAACTAGCTGTACAGTGCTGAGAACCTACAAAGAGGCTCAGGAATATGGATCTTTCGGAACATCTGAGATGTTGAATTATTCTGTGAATATATATGATGATGGAAACCTTCTTTCCATTGTGACAAGTGGAGGTAAATGAAAGTAATCTTAAGAAAATTTTGCTGCTGAGTAGGTATCACGTGAAGCAGCAATTAGTCTTGGGTCCTGATTCTGATACTTGGGATTGCTCAAGGTAGCTGTCTTAAGACAGCATTCATTACTATGGCGATCAAGATCAATATTCAGACTTCCTGACCTAAACCTATAATGGCAGCTCATTACCAAACTTGTTTGCATTTTTGTCTGAGATATTGTCAACTTTGTGTTCCTATGGATGTATACATAGAATGTGTATGCTTAGGTACTCTTTAAGATGTTCCTGCATCTTAAAGCCTAAAATAGAGAGAACCTTCTTTCAAAGTGCTTTTTTGTTTTGTTTCTTAAATATAGGGTGGTGATTGATTTTTAGCTGCTGTCCTTTGTGCTTGTATAATTTAAGAATCTTAAATAAGACATCCATCAGCAAAAGGGGTATTAATCTTTATTTTAGTTTATCCAAATTTTTTTGTGATGGTAGGTGTCACTATAGCTGTAGCTCCAACCACTCTGAACTCATATTTGTGTGTTCTTTATATAATCATGTTTTGTTTTGGAAGCATCCTTAGTGGTTAAGGTGGTATGGATGTATTTGATTTGAAAAAAGCTCTTAATTTCTCATGAAACTATCCCATGTCAGTAGAACTACAGAAGCAGTTCTTGGTTCTGAATTGATGGTAATTTTTTGAGAGATTCCTTTTTATACTTCTGTGCAGTTTTATTTCTAATTTTTTTCTTAATCCCCACTATCTGAGTCATCTCAGGTATAATTTTCATAACTTTGAGAAAGAAGTGTTGAGCCTTTTAAGTGACTTTTGTTAGTGGAATTAAGTTAATACTTCCTTTCTCTCCACCTGCTGCCTCCTTTCTCCCCTCAAAAAGCTGTTTTATTTTGCAGATTACTGCTGTATACTTGCTTTTTTTTTCCCTTAGTATAATATGACATTTATTAAAGTGATTTGAACCCTGGTCTCATTTTATAGAATCACAGAATCATTTAGGTTGGAAAAGACCCTTAAGATCGAGTCCAACCATAAACCTAACACTGCCAAGTCCACCACTGAACCATGTCCCTAAGTGCCACATACCTCCAGGGATGGTGACTCAACCATTTCCCTGGGCAGCCTGTTCCAATGCTTGACAACCCTTTCAGTGAAGAAATTTGTCCTAATATCTAATCTAAACCTCCCATGGTGCAACTTGAGGCCATTTCCTCTCGTCCTATCACTAGTTACTTGGGAGAAGAGACCGACACCCACCTCGCTACAACCTCCTTTCAGGTAGCTGTAGAGCGTGATGAGGTCTCCCCTCAGCCTCCTTTTCTCCAGGCTAAACAACCCCAGTTCCCTCAGCCGCTCCTAGTAAGACTTGTTCTCCAGACCCCTCACCAGCCTCGTTGCCCTTCTCTGGACACGCTCCAGCACCTCAATGTCCTTCTTGTAGTGAGGGGCCCAAAACTGAACACAGTATTGGAGGTGCGGCCTCACCAGTGCCGAGTACAGGGGGACAATCACTTCCCTACTCCTGCTGGCCACACTATTTCTGAAACAAGCCAGGATGCCAGTGGCCTTCTTGGCCACCTGGGCACGCTGCCGGCTCATATTCAGCCGGCTGTCGACCAGCACCCCCAGGTCCTTTTCTGCTGGACAGCTTTCCAGCCACTCTTCCCCAAGCCTGTAGTGCTGCATGGGGTTGTTGTGACCCAAGTGCAGGACCTGGCACTTGGCCTTGTTGAACCTCATACAGTTGGCCTCGGCCCATCAATCCAGCCTGTCCAGGTCCCTCTGTAGAGCCTTTGTTCAAGCAGATCAACACTCCTGCCCAGCTTGGTGTTGTCTGCAAACTTACTGAGGGTGCACTCGATGCCTTCATCCAGATCATTGATAAAGATATTAAACAGAACTGGCCCCAATACTGAGCCCTGGGGAACACCACTTGTGACTGTCTGCCAACTGGATTTATATACTTGCAGCTCAATAAGTGAAAATTGAGCTGTAGTGTATTGAATTGGTATGAATGAAGTTCACTAAACATACAGTGATAAAATTTTTCATTTGCTCAGGAGCACATGGAACACACGTGGCTAGTATTGCAGCTGGATACTTTCCAGAAGAACCAGAAAGAAATGGTGTGGCTCCTGGAGCTCAGGTTCTTGCAATCAAGATTGGCGATACGAGACTAAGTACAATGGAAACTGGCACTGGTCTAATAAGAGCTGTGGGTATTTCACTGAATAAACGATTAATCTCAACAGTGTGACTTAATTGTAGAACATATGGAACACTTTCTGCTCTACTTGCTTATAAGCTGTGTTTTTATGGTTCTAGAATATTTCTAACAAAAAAACCCCCACAACCAAGCACCTCCACCCCCCAAAAAAAAATCCAAAACAAACAAAAATAACCCAACAAAAAACCCCACAAAACCAACCAGAATATATTTTAAAACATGTCTTAGGACTAATGTTTTATATTAAAACAAGACTAATGTTGCGTAGAGCACTTACAGGGTTTTTCAGACTGATAGAGTTGCAGTGTGTCTGGCTAGCTTGACACATGGGCTAAGTTACTCGTATGCTTATTTAAAATTCCTTATTCTGTGTTGTAAGTGTATTTTTTTTATAGTTACTTAGATAACTAGAATACTAAAATACTTAAATAAATCTGGAATAGAGACTAGTATCTACCCATGTGGCTGAATTTGTTTTAACTCTTCTTAACTGTTTCTTAAGAGTGAGGAAAAATATTACTCCTTTTTAGTGATGAAAGGCCCAAGACCTTTTCCATATAGTGAGTTGATGGGGAAAAAGAAAAGGAACTGAAAATAGAAAATTATATTTGTGGCACATAGAATATCTTGCTATAGCAACATGAAGATGTACAATAATGTTTTTGTGACTTTTTGGAATTTAACCAAACTGCATAGGAAAGGAGAATTTTATGTTGTTGAGGACAGGCGTTTGAGACAATACTAATGATGTCTGCAGTTTTCTCTTAAGGTAATGTCTTAATTTATAGCTTGGAACATGGCAAGAATAAGACTGTTCAGGGGGTGGTTGTTTTTTTTATTCTGTTTTTCACTGGGAAAATACCACTTAAATAACTGATTGAAGTAAATTAAATTATTTTCTTTTGTTGAGTCAAAAGAAATTTATCCCTTTTTCTTTGATCTGTAGCAGATCAGTTTAAGCAGATGTTTCTTGCCATTCTTTAAGTGACTTATTCTATGACTAGTATGTATTTTGGCTTTTATTTTTACTTTATCAGATGATAGAAGCAATAAAATACAAATGTGATCTTGTCAACTATAGCTATGGAGAGGCAACACATTGGCCAAATTCTGGGTAAGTACTACTGTGGTTAATATGAAGTATTTTACTGTCTCAGAAGTGGAATTACATTTGTTGAGCTTTGTGTAAATGAACTGTCAGTAAGAATGAATTGTCCAGGCCCAAATGATTCATATACATTAAACTGTTGCAGTTTACATTTTTAACTGTCTTCCAAAGTTAAGTAAACCTATCGAAAGTGTTATTGATTTATAATGCAAAGAATATTTTTGAATAACAAAGAATTTTTGTAGTTGAAACACCACATGATCTATGGGGTTTTTTTGAAGACCTAATATTACTACATAACTGTTAGTCCTTTTTAAAGCCGTAAGATATTTTTTGTGGTCGGCTTCTGTACTGGAACTGCCTCTGCTAGGTGTGGGAAGCAGGCCGCATAATATTCCTTGTTCTGTGACTGGTCATAGGGATTCTACTAGAGATGGGAGTTTTGCCCTGTGGGAAGAAAGCAATATTGTTGATTAAATGACTTACTTGTTTTCTCTTACATCAGGAGAATTTGTGAAGTAATTAATGAAGCAGTGTGGAAACACAACGTAATCTATGTTTCAAGTGCAGGAAATAATGGCCCTTGCCTTTCTACAGTAGGATGTCCTGGTGGAACTACATCTAGTGTAATAGGTAAATAATTTGTTTAGAAAAAAATTTGACAGTATTCAGTTTCTGTCTTAGCAAGCTTTGTACTTGTGTTACATGTTTGAGATCACTGGCTGATTGCTGAAGTAAATCTAAAAAAATATCAAAGACTACTGGGCTACAAGATTAATTCTGAGGGAGGCACTTGCTGTATGCTTAGGTATAAAAATTTAGATTATCTTCTTTCAATTCGAGACCTTATGTAGAAAACAGGTAGGAGGTGGATGATTTGATGTCTTGATTTGATGTGGCTTTGCATAGAATTTGCAAAAGAAATCTTTGTGGTCTGACCTATTTGAAGATTCCAAGATTATTTTTTTAACTAACCGTCTGAGCACACCGCTTCACTCAGACCATTAGCTGCTGGTAAGTGCAACTTGTAAAAAATATAAGCAAGTTGGATTCTAATTATTCTTTTGAAAAGTCTTGTAATGCATTCTGAATTGTCAGAACCACAGTTTTAGATCATCTGTCTTCATCAGATAATCTAATTTCTATTTGTAGTGCAACGAAGCTTTTTAATTTGGATATAAAATAATCCCATGACATGACCTAGACAAGTCCTTCTAGGGGAAGAATTCTTGCAACTGCAGTACCACTTCTGTGCAAGTCTATTACTGGCATAAGAATTGTTTTTTTCTGATAGGCTAGTGTATTTTTTTGATATTTCAGTGAAAGATTGATGTATAAGACTTAGCAAAATGTCTAGCATTCAGGGGTAACTTCCCTAGTCTTAATTTTTATATAAATGCTCTGATACTGCATTACTGCTTGTTAAATCTCAGAATTCTCATGCAAGGAGACTAGCATGTAGACTTGAAAGTTGGAGAGAGACTATTTTAGGACAGCTAGTAGAATTAATGCCGATTACTTTCTAAAAGTTAATCTGCAATTACTCCGCTACTGGGACTGGGGGTTGGAACTGGAACTAACAAGCTCTTTTCAGGTCTGCATTGGCTTTGCTTTTACAGTGCATCTACTCTGTCAATTCAGCTTACTTGTTGTATCACTTTAGAGACTGGGTGATCATTCACTCTGCATGCAAAGTAGCTTGCTTCTTGTCCTCCATCTGGAGTGAACTAGATAGGGTTTTTTGTTTTTTGAGGGTAAAGCAAAATACAGTCGACAGGTTGGCTTGGTTCACACAGACAATATGGACGTGGACCTTGCCAAGTTTGTTTGTTAGCTTGGTATGGTAATTTTCTACCACCCTGATAGTGCTTGTGCCATAAAGAAAATGGAGTGTACACTTTAGAATAGGTACACAATGCAATGTGCATCCTTGACATCGTGTTCTAAAAATACAACTTTCACAGGCTTTGACATAGTCATTTATGTGCTCTGGGCACTTTGAACTGATATACAGGAAAGTAATGACTGTCTTATCACTGTGTTTGAGCTGTGTGGATGTGGCCATCTGCTCCAGGTGGTGTAGCTGTGAGCCACGTGAACATGAACCAATTCACATAGGTTGCTTTGAGGTATGGTTGGTGTAGTTTGTAAAAGTGTAAACACAGACAAAGGGGTGCGGGAGAGAGTGGAAACATGTAAAAGTGATTGGTTGTGAAAGAAATGTAGAAGGTGAATACATTCTATTCCAGTTGAATAAAAATGAAACTTTGAAGTTTACTTAATTTTTTAATACTATATACAGTGTGACCATCAGCATTGTTACTGCATAGCATGCTGCTTTACACTTGCTTTGTAAAAATATCTGGATTTAATGAGATGGAAAATATGTGTTTCCATTTTTAAATGTCAAGCAAAAATTCTCATAATGAATTTAAAACATAGAAATATTTTATTTTTGCTTTTAATAAAAATTCATTGGACATCTAAAATGCTTGAATGTTTTTTTACAGGTGTTGGTGCCTATGTATCACCTGACATGATGGTTGCTGAATATTCTTTAAGAGAAAAACTGCCAGCAAATCAATATACTTGGTCATCCAGAGGGCCTAGGTAGGTTATACTAAAAGAACAAATTCATTACTTTGGGGTTCATATTATGTAATTCAAAATCTAAAAATTGGTCATTAATAGCAGAATAAAAGTATTTATTTCCCATGGGAAGTGCATAGGTAGCCTGCTGTTCTTGGAAGGCCTTTGTATGTCGGGTTCTAGGACTCCTGGGGCAGGGGGAAGACCACTGAACAGCCTCAGCACAACCTGTATGTTTCAGGAAAGTGTATTTGATGAGTGCGAACCTATTCAGAGATGATAAAAGTTGTTGAAAAGTTGTTTGGAAATTTGTTCTTTTTCTGAAATTTATTTTCTCAGAGGACTTTTTCCATAGCATTTATTTCATTAAGTTAGTGTGATGAAGTTAACTGTTCTGTTAGTGTTGAAGATTAAAAGAAATACTATTACTGCAGTGGTGTTACTTCTGGCTTCAGTGACTCTGCTGTGATGGCATGACTTACTCAAGGGTTTTGCTTGAGTCCAGTAGAGGTGTGAGTAGGCAGAAAAAAATGCTTTTCTACCTCACGTTATAGAAAATTTTCTCAAAGATCTATAAAAGAAAATTTAGAGGCAATGAAAACTTCAGTTTTTATTTCATGTCTCAGAAGCATTTGATAGTAATGTGGTAGCCAAAAGAAGAAAAAAAGAATAGCATCTCTTCCCGAGTTCTTGCCTGTGTTTAGACTTTGGAATTGTTCTTGCGAGTTGTGGAGTAACTGTATACTGTCTTTTATAGTTTAGCCTACAATAACATTGGGTGAAGGAAAAAATAAAAAATGTAGCTTGAGGTTGGTTCTTGGTTTATTTGCTGGTTACATAGCAAATGCTTCCCTATTAGCATTGGTCTTTAAAGTTAACTGTCACGGTGTTTTTATATTTACAGGCAAGTATATTGTTCCAAGAACCTTATTATGTAGAATTGTCATGTTTCATGTAGGGAAAAGAGAAATGTGGTCTCTGCCTTCAGCTGAGAAAGGGAGAAAGATTTGTAATTAATATTGATATACATACACACGTGCACACATATGTATATAAACTACATTTTGTGTGCTTTGTCATTTTGCATTCTAAAATAGTCAGAATGAGCATATGTCAGCTGAAAGGCCCAAGTCTGGCCAAAGGAGGATTCCTCTTGTGTAGGGTGCAACACACAGGTGACTGGAGAGTTCCTAAAGCTTTGCTAGAGCAGGCGTGGGACAGGGGATCAGTCTGTCTGAGTAGGCAGTAGAGGCTTTCAGGCAGATACGCTGTGCACTGCTTGGCCAGAAGTGTCATGAAACAGAACCTGTTATTTACATAGGGCTGTCATAAAATATGTCCAAATGTTACATTGCAGTATCATACTGAGAGTACTTTGATTTGACACACATTTTAGACATATGAAGCTGTTAGTGTGGGATATAAATACCCTAAAACACCCTGCCTCTCCACAGAACTTAATACCTCGGGTACAGTGCTGTCCTTATTCAAGTGGTGCAATTTTTGTCTACCCAGAGCAAGGAAGACAGAGTATATCTGGCTCATACAGTTGAAAACTAGATGCTGCTTTAACTGTGCCATAGGTACTCACTCTGTTCTTAAATATGCTTGGGCAAGAAAGAATGGTGGCTTAGGCCCAGCTGATCCTGATCCACCTCTTGACATTCCTTTTTTTGTCTTCTCCCCTTGCTCTCCTTGTCTCAGGTTCTGTATTGTAATTTGGAATTTGACCTGGTAGTGAAGTGGCAACATGCAAAATTAGAGATCTGGATTTTGGATCTTTTCTAGTTTTCCTCTCCCTTTTACTATTTTTCTTTAAAAATAATGACTGTTAAATAGGCTATGTAGAATACTAATTTATGTATTGAAGTGTTTAATAGGTTTGTTTGCATGCATCATTTAATTCAAATCCCAGAAGATATTCTGCTTACTAAACTGAAGCCTGGTGAAGAGTATTGAAGGAGTGGAAGTTCAGAGAACTTCCACTGTAAAACAGGCATAGCTGATGATGGATGTGACATTTTAAATTGCTACTTAGTGGCATGCTTTTTCTTGAGGTTAATGGATTTAGTGAAGTTATACTTGTGAATGTTCCCTAAAGATAAAATTATTTTTTTAAGTGCATGGATAACTTCAAGATAAAGTGTGCAGAAAAAAATGTTTGTTTTTAAACCATTCTGTTTTAACACTAGCACTGATGGAGCCCTTGGAGTAAGTATCAGTGCCCCAGGAGGTGCTATTGCTTCTGTTCCAAACTGGACTCTGCGAGGAACACAACTCATGAATGGCACATCCATGTCTTCTCCCAATGCATGTGGAGGCATTGCATTAGTATTGTCAGGTAATGTGCTACAATGTTAAGTATAGATGCATAGCCTAAAAGAAATTAGATACTTTTTCCTCTAAAAAAAAAAAATGCTGTAACTTTCGAATTTTTTGTTGTAGCCAATAATACCCTTTATTTTTAATTTCAGGCCTCAAAGCTAATGATATTCATTACACTGTTCATTCTGTCAGAAGAGCTTTAGAAAATACTGCGGTGAAAGCTGAAAACATAGAAGTATTTGCACAAGGACATGGTATTATTCAGGTACTTGCTAGCAAAAAACCCAACATAATATAAATAACTGCCAGTGGAAAACTAACCCACAAAAAAAGAGCAACTTTCTAGAGCAAACTCAGTTTGCTCCCATGCTACTTGATTCTCAGATCTGATTGAGGGGAAAATAAGGGAAAGTAGTGGGAGGGGAGGAGGAATGAGATGGTTCTTTTAGTTTCAGCATGCAGTTACTGTAGAATAGATGTGTTAACCAGACACATTCTTAGACTGATCAAAAAGGTATGTGGACATAAGTGGGATGTGGGTTTTTATCACCCACATGTGGATTTGGGTGCCTAAATTCTGTCCTAATGTCCAAAAATGTTTTTATGCTATTGTCAGAGAGAGCTGAACTTGTTTGATGCAGACAAAAGCTGGAACTGTAAGTTCTGGGCAGTGAAAATACAGATACCCACGCTGGTTCACAAAGCAGTACAGCTGCAGTTGTGCAATGACTGCTCTGGGCCTGCACTGAAAAGTCTGAGTGTTCATTGTGTCCTGTGGACTTCTAAGTAGCTTGGAAATGTGATGTGATCCTTTTTATGATGAAGGCATAGTGAATGACAGTCTCCCAGTGCATGAACTTAGGTTCTTAAAGAGCTGCTGCTGTTTCTTGCCTACAGTCACTCCCATCCTAGCCAAATAGAGGTACTGAGATTTTGCTCTCATGCTTAAACATGCTAGATATTAAATGCTTAGCCCTAAACTCACGTTCTGGGGGTGCTAGAACCTAGTAGGTAATGTCCACTAAGCACATCTGTAACACTGAGTTTGATACAGAAAGCAACAATGGTGGTAGCCATATCAAATAAAAAACATTGCCACAGAAAAATGAAATGTACCAGTCATAACTTATGATTTAGTAGTCTGTGATTAAAAGCATGTGTTAAAACTCTGATCTGGGAGACCGAGGCTGTTGGATGTCCACTTGTCTCAAAGGAGAGTGCCCTAATCTCAGCTGGTGAAGGTAGCTCACTGTGAAGTAGAAGAGAATGTAACATTTTTTGGAGTCAGTAGAATAGAAAGCGAGATAGAAGGGTGTCTCTTTAAAACAGAAAGGTGAGCTTGTCATCTGAGTTTACTGTGACAGCTCATTTACTTAAATCCAGGGCTGGATTTCATGACCTGATTCTCTTATTTCGTATCAATATATAAAACTTATATGGGCATCCCATATTGCTTGTCTCTTCTGAACTGCTCAACTTCTTGGATTGTATAAAAGGTTTAAATGTTTAACTAGTGTTGCTCCACATATGAGAAAGGCACCTAAATTAGTATAGTAGGTCTGGGCTTTGAAGTCTTCTTTGTCTTTGAAGTCATCTCTGAAAACTTTGGTTATGCATCTTTTGATGGGTTTATAGCAAAGGAGATTTGTCTGTCTTTTTTTTAATGTTCTTGACTTTGTGCTCTGTGTGGCTGTTGCAGACTGAAAATGTTGCCTCATTTTCTATACTGAGTATCGTGTAAGGTGCAATCAGTGTGGCTCAGGTAGCATGTGAGTTACTTCACTCTTTGTTGCTGTGCTTGCTGAGCACTTCATACTAAAGATAATACACATAAATTACTATTAAGTTGAAAGTTGTTAATTTAGAATGTGTTCTTTCTAACAGGTTGATAAAGCCTATGACTACCTCATTCAGAATTCATCATTCACAAGTAACATAGGCTTTACGGTTACTGTTGGCAGCAACCGTGGAATCTACCTCAGAGATCCTGCCCAGATAGCTGCACCTTCTGATCATGGGGTTGGCATAGAACCTGTGTTTCCTGAGAATACAGGTAGGAAAGAGCTTTTGGGGGGGGGGGGGGGATAAAGTGTAATCTTTAAACAAAAACCTGTGATGATAAGGAATGATAGGAATCTGTACTGTAAAAGGAGCAAGTGCAACTCTAAATTTTATGGTAAATGAAGGCATGCAGCTAAACAACTTTTCCATTCTAACCTCAGACTTAAAACTGCAGCACTTCCATGTTTTGGGGAAGTCTGTTGCTTCATGCTTCCTCTCACTGAAAAAAGGGATCTCTCTTTGTTCTGAAGAAATTTAAAGCAAAGTTGTGGAGCCAGGGAATAATACGGAAAAATAATCAAATATCCCTAATGTTTCATGAAATTGTAGAACTTCAGGGTTTTTGTTGTAGATAACTCTTGACAAAGAATGATTACTGTTCTAAAGATGAAAGAACTTAGCCAGAAATTAGTTTCTCAATTATTTAAAGACTATAAATTCTATATTTGGACTTTAAGTTTCCACAACCTGAGAAAAATGCTAGTTTAACAAACTAGACTTACATTCAGTATCTAATAATGGATAAACATAAATATATCTGAAGGCAATACAGGAATTGATACAGGTTTGAGTTACTTACTAACAGGGTAAAAGTAACTTGTGCAAATCAAAATAAGGTTTGACATTTTTTCTCCATAAACCATTTTGCCCTGCTTTACTTTATTAAATACAAATTGGAACTCACTGAGGGACTGAATTAACTTGTATTCAAAAAATGATGCATGTAAGAGATTGTTACTGAGATTAATTCCTTTCCTAAAACCAGTGTTCCCCGCGAAGGTTGGTATGTGACAAAGGGGTGAGTTTCTTTAGGGAAAGAAAGCATATGAATCAGGACAGGTTACTGACTCAGAGTAACTTAGTTGTTTGACAGGTTACATTGCAATTGGTGCTTTTTAAATTTACCATGTGACACAGAGAAATAAAATAATTGTACGATAGACTCTTCTGCAGGAAGCAAACAATCTGAAAACAGTTAGACATTTATAATGGTTGACTGGCTTGTAGCATGATGATGTTTCCCTAGTACCTGTCCAGTTGTTATTTCTGTGCTGTCTGGTGTCTTCAACAAGACTGAGTTTGAGAAACTGTAGTAAGAGATTAAGGGAGGCTGGTCTGCTCAGTCTGTCTTTGAAGTTCTCTTTGAGCTTTTATTGCTTCTCATGTGCCTATGAGGGAATTACAACTGATAATAGTGCTCTTTACTTAACAAAGATGTAATGAAATGTCTGAAAATTAAGCTACGGTTAATTAGGACTAGGAAACGTGGAAATTTTTTTTCAAAGTGTCATTAATCTTTAGAGCAGGAGAAAGCTGGTTCTTAATCACTAAAACATTTTAATTAGGGTTGGATGTTTTTCTGGAAGCTGTGCTTTAACCCGTAGCTTTTTTGACATGGAAGCTAATTTGCGGAATGAGCTAAATTGACTGTTTGCAAAGTCAGATTAGATTATCATAGTAATTTTTTAATAGACTTTACCTCTTGCTTAGGTTGCTCTATAATGTAATTTGGTAATTAGCATAACCTTCAGAATCAGTGCAATTGCTTTTTATTGTATTTCTCTGCATTAGGCAAGACTTTGTATCTCTACAAGAAAGTTTATGCCTGCTTCCGGTCTGTTGTGGGTAACTGCTGCTGTTGTGGGTAACTGAAGCGTTGCTTACTAGCGTACCTTTGACTTTGTCAGGTTTGACTGTTTCAGTGGGGGGAAATTTCAAAGTCGGGTACAACCTTTATTTTACCGTACACTGCTGCTAATCTATTTTTCTCAAGTTAAAAGAAATAACATAGAACACTGTCCTTTGTGGAGGATCTGACATCCAGGGGCCCTAAGGAATTGGTTCCTATTACATTTTATTGATGTGTACGTTTTAATGGTAAATACTGTGTTATAGTAGAATATGATCACATATTTGTCTTATTGAACTGGTTTAAAAATTTGTTTCTTGACAGAAAACACTGAAAGAATATCTCTCCAGCTTCATTTAGCTTTAACTTCAAATGCACCGTGGGTCCAGTGTCCTAGTCATTTAGAGCTTATGAACCAGTGTCGACACATAAATATTCGTGTGGATCCACGTGGCCTGAGAGAAGGACTACATTATACAGAGGTATTGAAGTATTAGTGTTCTAAGCAAGATTGTGTGCCCTTTCCTTTTCATGTGGTCTCTATCAGCTTTTTATAGAAGTAATTTTTAAGGAGATAAAAGCTGTGCGCTGTACAGACCAGAAAATACTGCCACAGTCCATTTCACTAGACAGGCTGAATCCAGGGTTCAGCAATAGTTACGCTATACAGCATTGTATAGCACATGCCAATGGGACTTTGAGTATCTGTGTTTAAAAAAAATAAAAGCATATAGAAAATATAAACCAAATAAATAACCATTCATTAAGGTTCTTTCTCTGGGTATATTTTCACCTTTGACTACCTGGCTCAGTCCTGTATTATTACTGAGGATGGAGATTTGTGTTTTTATGAGGTCTTAAATATTTCTCCCTTTCTGTGGTGGCTTAAGGACTGGCCTAGCTTTTGCGGTGTTGCCATGCAGTCTTATATGCACCCAAGATTTTGCTTTTCCTTGAGGAGTTGCTTGGGTACAGTGATGCAACCTATTTTCTTGTTTCCTCACCTCTACCCCATCCCATTTTGGAATGTGAATGAGAAGAATGTGTGGTAATGGCTCTGTACAGCAGAAGCATTTTGCTGACTTTTAGAGGCTACGTTCAAATTTGGACAAATTTAATACAAAAGCCATTACATTTCTCATTTTCTCTCCCAACCATCCTCTTTCACTCTGGCAAAAGAAACCTGCTAAAAAAAATATTTTTCATCCCTCTCCATCCTCATCCCAAAATTTATATTAACATTGAAATGTTTCCATTGCATTGTAGTTTATCATAATGAAGGTGATATCAACTTGCTGTTTAGAAGTGACTTGCTTAAGATGCTTAGAGTTGCAAGTCTTCTGTGCTACTGCTGAGAACATTTTAGCAAAGTTATGATGGAACAAATTTTTAGAGATAGTATTTAAAGCTTGGCCATGAATGGCATGGTAAATCGAATTGTATTTTCTCAAACATAATCCTGGAGAACAAGGATTAAAATATTTTTAATACAACAAGAATAGCTGAAATAAAATAATAAGGCTGTTTGGGACAAATTCTGAGTTGAAACTAGGTTGAGCTTTTGATACAGGGACTGTCAAATGTGGGTTGAAAGCTTGAAAACTTCTGGGGAAAGACTGAAATGAGTATAAGTGTGAAAGCTAATTTATTTTTTTTCTTGGTGAATATTGCTGTTTTACTGTTTCTAGAGTGACAGTGGTCAAATGAAGATCTTTCTTTCTCAGTGATAACTACAAAGATTCAAAATACTCTGCAACTAGTTTAAGTTTAATGTTGTCTTCTATAATTCCATTTTGACCAAAGATTTTAAGTGACTGTGTTTTATTTTGTTAGGTGTGTGGATATGATATAGCAATGCCTAATGCAGGCCCCCTGTTCAGAGTTCCAATAACAGTTGTTATACCAACAAGGTCAGTAAAACCAGGCTTTATCTTCATTTTTTAAGTTTAGTTTAGTTTAGTTTTCTGTACCCACTTTACTTGTTGTCATTTATTTCACCACCTTCTTTCTCTGGGAGTTCTTGAACTTACTACTAACATTGATAAGGGAGCAGAGATCTGAAAAGATTCTCGCGGCAGACTTGCACAGCAGTGGCTTTTTTGTAGTTTTGGTCCCGGCAGCCAGGAGGCAGTGTGTTCTGGTGGGTTTAGCCACCGGGGCAGCAGCTTCCTGGTCCATCAGGATACAGATGACTTCTGGCTTGTTGAGCAAAGTATCAATCAATATACTCATAGGTTTAGGTCAACTAGAGTTTGTTTTTTCATTTCTAAGTGGTGGACTAGAGTACACAAAGGCAGGGGGCGTTATTTGGCAGGTGAACATTGGGATAAACTTCCATCATGACTTTAATACAGCGAATTTAGAGAGTTAGTATTGTGCTCATCATTGATTTAAACATATGGCTTCAGTGGTGTTGATAAGGAAGCAGAGTATCTTATTAAACCTATTCAGTGGACAATCTGCCCTGAAGAGGAAAAAAAAAAAAGTAACTTTTCTCTAACTCATTCATAGAAATATTACTACTTATATAACTTAGCTTACTTTAGTGGAAAGTCAGTCAGCCAGGAAAAGCAGATCCACTGAAAGCTAGGATTCTTTGATATTTACATTTAATCACAGTAACTTCAGGGAGGGTGTCTACATAATGTGGTGGAACTGATGTTTTAAATCTTTTCGATACATTGTGCTGTCAGATTCTGTACTAGTAGGGATTAAAATAACTGGTGCTGAGGACTAAATATCTTCATTGTACACTGTTTTCTGAGAATACTTTTGCATTTAAAAATACTTTAGGAAAGAAAAGGCTTCACATCTTGTTTGATTACTGTTTGTGTTTTCTTTTTGACATACAGAGTAGATGAATCATCAAGCTATGACCTGACATATACAGATGTTCATTTTAAACCTGGTCAAATCCGAAGGCACTTCATTGATGTTCCACAGGGAGCTACGTGGGCTGGTAAGGGAAATGACCACGTTAATTGAATAAAAACATCCCATCTGTCAGACTTGACAAAGTTGTTTTGAAATCATTTTGAGTTCTGCCTGAATAAGAACTGAAGGATTTGACTCATGAATACGTAAAATATTTATTTGATTTTAAGTTCTGAGAGGAGTGATTTTGAATTATCTCATGGTTTCTGGTATAGTAGAACCCTGATTCTCAGTCTTCTAGAAACCAGCAAATACAATCTGAAGTGATTGCCCATAACTAGAGGAATACTGCATGTTTATGGAAAAGTATTGCTGTCTGAGGTTTGCCTAGTTTTTAAGGTATATGGATATAGTCTCGAAAGATGTCTTAACTGAAGAAAATGTGATTTTCATAACGGGCAAGTAGCTCATGATTCTGCAAGGAGGAGAAAAAGGGTGTTTTTTTTTTCTTGTCTTCCTGTGTGAGATTACTAAATAATAATCCTTTCAAGAATCTTTCATTTAGGCTGAAGTTAGTAATAAAACTCTTAATTTGGAATTCAGCAGCAGTCTGTCCTGTACAGATTATACATCTGTACTGTCTGATTAATTTTCACCATTTAGTTGAGTCATGTTTCTCTTAACTGATCTCTGAATTTAGCTAGTTGTCCTTCATCTGAAAGGGTCTTTGTAAATAACTAATATATAAGCATTATTCACATATGGAGCCACTTGGGGTACTGCATAACTTCTTAAATTACAAATTACTTGTTGAAACCAGTGTTTTCCTGGTGAATCTCTGCTTTCCTTCTCAAATTCTTGCCTCTTGAAACTAAACTTAATTTTTTTCTTTAATCTAGAAGTGACAGTATGTTCATGTTCAGCTGATGTGACTGCCAAGTTTGTGCTTCATGCTGTTCAGCTAGTGAAACAAAAAGCATATAGAAGTCATGAGTTCTACAAATTTTCATCCTTACCAGAAAAAGGATCAGTGACTGAAGCATTTCCTGTCTTAGTAAGTTACCTTAGGATGGTGTGGGGGAAGAGAGAGAAACTCATATGTCAGTGCAGTATAACATAACTCATTCTGGACTTTTTTGCCAAAGAAAAAACAAAACCCAAGAAATTATACATTTGTTACAGTAGTGAATGTATCTGGTTTTCAGTTTTGAAAAGATCTCTAATAGCTTGCTAGTGTTTCTTAATTATTTGGTCATGCCCTTATAATATGTGTTAATCTCTTCAATTTGTTGGTACTTGTTTATACAAACCAGTTTGTTTCCCTTTCAAATAGTGGCTATGACTTGTTGGATAGATTGAGTTCAGCATATTTTGCCTTTAGTGCTTAATGTGGTAGTCTGGGACATCTCCTTGATATTGAAGCCAGGTGATAACTGACTGGCTTACATTCATACTGCTTAGATACAGCAGGCTTAGCTTGAATAATGCTAGCTCAAGAGTCCAAAACAGAACCAGGGAGTGAGCTAACAGTTCAGGGGTCTGGATCACAGAGTCCACTTCTCAAGTTTGTCTCCTGCCTTGCTTAATTTAGTTGTATAGCTCTAAAGCGTAAGAGTGGTTATGATTTCTGTGCTATTCAGTCCCTTACCCTCTGTGAAAGTGTCAGGTGGGGGACCCTAAGCTAAGTTTGTCCCACTGACATGTTGTGAATTTTATCATGTTAATTAAAAACAAACAACAGTAAAACCCCAACCAAACTACAACAAAAAAAAACCCCAAACCTCCCAAGCTTCATGTCATCTTATTTAGGCAGAGAGTAGGATCTCTTTCTGATACACATTTTCTAGGGCACACATATTAAACTCATCTATGAACTAACCTGTCTGCCTAGTTTGAAGGATAGGAAAGGAAGACGTAACATTTAAAAGCTGTACCTTTCTTTGTAGGGTATACCCTGGCACTTTTTGTTTTGATGCGGTCATCAGTCATCCTATTATGTTGGAGCTGTCTTGTATAGTATACTTGTACCAAGTACAAACCTACACAATTGGAGTAAACGGGACATAACAGGGTCTTTTTTGAGCTATACTCCAAATTTTTTGGCTTGGGATGAGGGAGGCTGGGGTCAATAGAAGGGGAAGATGGGAGCTTGAGTCCAACTTTGTGCTTTTGTTATCCAGGCTGGAAAAACCATTGAATTCTGTGTTGCTCGATGGTGGGCAAGCCTTAGCGATGTTAGCATTAATTACACAATTTCTTTCCATGGTGTACTTTGTGCTACTCCTCAGCTAAACATGGTAAGTTTTCTAGAGTGTTTTTTTTTAATTATTCTGAAGTCCTGTGGTATCTCAGAATAAAAAAAGCTTGTCTTCATTCCTGCCTGTATTTAGAAAGACTAAAAGTATCTTTATACAAGATGTTCATGTTTTCTCTTAAAAATAGGTAAATAGAGTTCACTCCCACAGAAATGGCCATTACCATTATTTAGGATTTTTTCTATGCCTTTTCATTATAAATCAGTAGGGGAAAAAAATAGAAAGGGAAAAAAAACAAAACAAAAACCCCAAACCCAGCACCAACAGAAAGGACATACTAAAAGACTGAAATTGTAACTATACTTACACTAGCAAGTGTTCGTGTGAATAAACTTTGCTGGGACCACAGTTCTTGAACTTGAATATCTAGACTACCATTGCTAAAAGACAATACTCTGCATACTGTTTTCAGAATAAAATGTCATTAAAATTTATTTTCTGTTCAGTGTTTTATTGAGATGTGCCGATTGGCTTGAGGTTCATTGTTTAGGGCAGTTGAAGGCACGGTGGATGGGCAGTGTCATAATTCCTAAGGCTCTGTGATACTAAAAGGTTGGAAAAGTTGCTAAAAGCATTAGTATCATAATATTTACAGTACTTTGTCTTGCTCCTATGTTCTTTGCTGTCCTGTGCAACCCGGCTTGGCTTGACTTTGCCTCCCTCAGAAGCGGGCTCTCTGAGAGCTGAGATGGCAATACCTACATGAAGCAGCACCATACTAATTTATCCTGGCTCCTCCCTTTTTTTCAACTAAGGGCCAGAGCAAATTATAGCTGTCCCACAGGTGAATTTGGGTGTATTCAGGCTCTAAGAGCTGAATAAACTGGGGAAAAAAGAGTGGGTGCATTGTGCTACGGTACCAGGTCTTGAACCAGTAGGGCAAGAAAAGAAAGAGCTGGCGGTGGTGGTGTGCACAGCAGCTCCCCCCACCCCAGCAGGGTTACATCAACTGAATAATGGAGAGTTAAAAATGAGAGAATACAAACAGTTTTGCCCTTCCTTCTGGAGCACCTGTAACTTTCATAAAATAAATTTTAGTAGTGCTGATATACTGGTGGCTTTGTCATGGGATACTGCTAGAAAAAAAGTTTTCAAATAATTTTGCCTATCACTAGCCTGTGTATGTAGTATCGTTTCTTTTTTGCAGAGTTAAACTATTCTGTAATAATAATTCTAAGCAGAAGCACCATAAAATTCTTGTTTTAAGATTCTAGATGAATAACGCTTGTATTTATTGAATACACATTCAAAGAAAATCATCACAAATGCACAAATAAAACCCAGCCCTGCACGAAGTGTGACTTGTATAGTTCTGTACAAAGTGCTTAAATTAAGGGGGAAAAAAAAGTGTAAATAAGACTTTAGTTCCAATTGCTAAAGTCTTGCAAGTCCCAGTATATCTGCTGTTGTAAAATAGAGATAAGCTTGTGACACTTTCAAACTCACGCAGTATTACTTCTTATAGTATAGATAAATACAGCTTGCATTGTATTTTTGAGGGACATATCAGATGGTCCACACCTGACGTTATAAGTGCACAGAAGCATAATTGTTATATACTCTTTCTTCAGCATGCTTCAGAAGGCATCGTACGATTTGATGTTCAGTCCCTGTTGAAGTATGAAGATATTGCTCCATGCATAAATCTGAAAAGCTGGGTTCAAACGCTCAGGTAGAGTTTCTGGGGAAATGTATTGGGAAAGTGGAAAAACTATTCGTATATAGTTAAAACAGTAACAAGTTAACTGTGAAATTTAGGATAACAACAATATTCTTGTCAAATTTTAAGTAGGTTTGGAAGCATCAATTAATAAAATTTCTCAGCATTCTCTTTTTTGGTTCCTTTTAACTTCAACAAAATTTGAGAATTATAGTGACTTTTTCCATACAAATTATTTTCCTTAAGCTAGTTTTTTAAAAAAAACATTTACAGAAATATTCCATTGCTTCCAAAGGAGACACTTGGAGGTAAAAGGCACTTTAATATCTAAAGAAACAAATTGTAGAGTTATTTGGTGCTACTGTTTTGTTGTTTTGCGGGTTTTTTTTAAGCAGCTGCTTCAGACCCTGCCCAGTTTTGATCTGGGAAGGCTGTCTTCTCTCTCTTGCTTGATTGGAAGTGTTTTTGTAGGATCTGGTGCAGAATTTTGTGTGGAAGGTTGTGTTTATCCTGTTGTCAGTTTGACACATGCTGATTTGGAGGAAAAGCTTTGTTGGAAAATTCCTAACCAGTGCAGCAATTACTAAAGTCGATCATTTCAGGAGGAAAAAGAAATGCCATACAGTTTAAGCAGTACTTTTAAGACTTGGGCCAGACAATTTCACAGTGGTCAGTAATCCAAAGTTTTCCATTATTTGGACCTCTCAGTGGAGACCTTGGGCTCTGTCGGGGGCTTTTGGATACCTGTAACTGGAATTGAGGTTGCTAGGAGTTTATTGTTTAATGAACATGCCACCTAATGTTAGATTCAGAAATATCCAATTTGATATGTCTTAAGTGAGGAACTAAAACAGTCCCCTAATATATCTTTGCCTCATTCTTGGTTTGTAAAATGGAGATGCTCTTATCTCCTTGTAATATTTGAGGCACTAATCTGACAGTAAATGAACTGCAGTTAAGTAGACTAATGAGAAATATTTATGTATTTAAATTAAGGCATGAATAGTGTCTCTTGAATGAAGTAATGAGTCATAACACAGAGGGGAAAAAAGCACTTAATAGTTTCACATTCTGTCTCTTGAGTTTCAAATGCTTGGAGGCAGGGTGAGTATTAGGGAGACATATCATGTGTGGTATTACTCAGTTCTTAAGTCTTCTGTCAGCAGTCTATCTGGTGTCTGCCAGACTAGGAAACCTGGGTTAAATGGACCTGTGGTCTGACCCGGCACAGGTATTTTACTGGGTGATTAGTCTGTGCTCTTGGCAATGAAAGAGCTGACAGAATCTTACAGGAAAATCTTGATCATGTAATAAAAGGTTGTCAGAATGAATTAAATGTAAACTTAAATGATGCCAGGCCACCCTCATTCTGCTATTCTTTATTTCCAAAGCCCTGATTTTCCTATATTATTATTATTTAGCCTATATTCTTTGATGCTTAAGGTCTAAAGTGTTTGTGCTGCTCTGAACAATAGTTTGTCCTAACTGTATCTGAGTTAACATACACTACCTATGTAGTCCATGTTAACATTCTTCTGTTACTACTCTGATTTCTGTAAGGCCTCTTACAGATTCTCTTCTGGTATAACCTTCTATAACAAACGATTATCAACTGTTTATTCTGTCCTCTAATTACTGTGCCATTAATCTTTCAATCTATGAATAAAAGTGCTGATTGCAGCGTGGATACTAGAGATGTAAAGTAACCTGATTTACTTCCTAATCCTGAAGTCTCTTGGTTTTCCTTTTTTTTTTTTTTTTTTAAATGGCCTTTAATTTTGAGCATTTAGACGTGCTTGCTAAGTTCTGTTGGCTTCTTTCTTTGGCAGTGTCTGTAATGTCACTAAACCTTGTTTTTGAACTGCCATTCATTTTAACTGGGGAATTTATGCTGCCTGGATAGTTACAATATTTTAAGAGATGTTATTGCATGTGCTGAATTTAACTGTACTTCAGAATATGCTTCCATTTAAGCAAGACAAATTTTGATAAAGGATACATGTTCAAGAGTACCTTCTGTTGTTGTTTGTTGTTTAACTGCAGACCAGTGAGTGCAAAAATAAAACCTTTGGGCTCCAGAGATATTTTACCAAATAATCGTCAACTGTATGAGATGATTTTGACCTATAACTTCCACCAGGTAAGGGTTATGCATTGTTTTTTTTTAAAAGTTGTTAATAAATATAGCATGTTTTCTAAAACCAGATTTTAACTTTAACTAGCTTTCTGTCGGAAACAGGGTCTAGATTCACACTCTAGACTCTCTACAGACAAAATTCTAATTTGGTTCTCTTCAGGAGCTACTGTTGCTTGAAATGGGCTTTAGTTCAGGTATCCTTTTGAATATGCGTGTAAGGATTGTACTTGTTTTATTCAGTAGTGGATTAAATGTTTTGACCTTTCTTTTAATAGCCTAAGAGTGGAGAAGTAACTCCAAGCTGTCCACTTCTTTGTGAATTGTTGTACGAATCTGAATTTGATAGTCAACTGTGGATTATTTTTGACCAGAACAAAAGACAAATGGGTTCAGGAGATGCCTATCCACATCAGGTACAGAGTAATGTATTTATTTTACATTCTGTTTTCTGCACAGTGTGAAAATTTTCATTCTTTTTGACTTCCCAGGTCTGCTGTTAGCTCCTAACATTTCCTGATGCATAGGTATAATGTTCTTATATCTTCACAAGAAGACAGGTTCAATGGTGATATATTTGTATGAAAAAAAGTAGTGACAGGTTTGTTTCCATGAAATAGAACATTGTTGGTTTTTTTTTCTCTTCCAAGGAAGGAGAAAGAGTTATGGTGTGTTTTATTTCTACAAAAAGCTGTTAACTTGTGATTTCTTGTGATTTTGACTGGTGCTTCTCAAGAAGTGAATTCAAGTTCTTGTTGTCTTTATGTTTGGGTTTTTTACAAAGATGATACCTTGAACTTTTCTATTTAAGGTGGAAAGGATCCATTATTTTTTCTGTAGCCTGACTTGTCCACTGATAGATCAGAGGCTTCTGTATCCATGAAGGCTGTCTTCTGTGCTGTTGATGTCTTCAGACAGCCTTTTAAATGCTATAGCTTGGTTTACTTCCTGTTGCTGTCTTTCAAAGGGAGTTTTTTTGCACAAGACTTGTAGATACTGTACCCTCTGTGGGAATCTCTTTCTGCTGGAACAGACTGTGTGTCTAGATCATGATGGAGGGGGATAAAAAAGAAAAAAAAAAGCATAAGAGAAACGTTTTCCATAGTTTTTTGTTTTGAAACTATTTTTTACCAATCCAAAATCACAGTTGAACTTCATCAATGGAATGTTTATTTTGATAGATTGATCATTCTGGAAGTGTACAAAAGATCAACTTTAAAGCATGTCTTTTGAATCTTATAAATGAATTTCAGAAATTGCTTCATTTTAACTTCTATTCCTTAACCTGCATTTTTAAGGTGCTATAAAATCTAAAAATCACCAGAGTAGTCTGTTACCTACGCCTGGTGGACCACCACGCTGTAAATATCTGGTGTTGTGCATCATAGAACGATTCTAAAGCAATTCAAAATTATTTAGTCCAGCAAGAAATACCAACAGGAAGCATGACTCCCTGACCCAGGAGAGGGAGATTCTGGGAGCAGGGTAGTTCTGAATTAGTATCCCTTTTTACTTAGGGCTGCCTTTTGTATTATAACAGCAGCAGCAGAAAGGAAACTTAGCATGCTACTGCTCAAAACATCCACACGGTGCCCCTTTAGGTTGATAGAAACAAAAGAATGTTTTCAAAACTAAAAATTTGAGAGTCTGGGGCTTGGGGTTGGGGGGGGAGCTTTTTTTTTTATAAATGGAGATTGTTATCTGCATATTCCTAACTGAATAGGATAATAAATGTAATAAATAACTGAAGAGTCTGTCAGCTCTTTAAACTGCAGCCTTAAATCTCACAGGAATACTGGGTCCCTCAGTGTGAAAGCTGGTACAATGTTTGATACAGTAGAAGATAATCCTGTGATCTAAACCACAGAGCACCCAAAGTTACATAGTAAACTGAAAGTGTATCAAGGCAAACCTGCTAGAAGTTTTGAACTGATAGTCTAGCAAGAATCTGATGTTATTTGAGCAGTTGATACAGTGTTAGAATGGGAACAAATTATGTCAGCCTATTTTGTGGTCTGAAAACTTAATTTTTTTTCAGTCAATCCGAAATGTGTTTTGGCTGCTATCAAGTCTTGAAAGCACTCTGTTTTCAGGAGATTCCAAAACTAAGCCATCTAGCATATTTTAAATGGCTAGAGCTATATGGATCAAGAAGAACATGACAGTCTTATTTCTGGGTTTCTTTGTGAATGGTGAAGTATTTAATCTTGATATTTATGAGAACTTCTTTCTTTCAGTATTCTGTGAAACTGGAAAAAGGAGATTACACTATTCGGTTACAAATTCGTCATGAACAGAACAGTGAGCTGGATCGCATCAAAGACCTTCCATTTATTGTTTCTCACAGGTTGTCTAGTACCTTGAGCTTAGATATTTATGAAAACCATAGCCTTGCTCTCTTAGGGAAGAAGAAATCCAACAGTTTGACATTACCACCAAAACACAGTCAGCCATTCTTTGTTACATCTCTGCCTGATGACAAGTAAGTTACTGAAGTCCTGTTTTTCTCATCTACATCTAACCAGCTGCCTCTGCACCTAGCTAAAATGATACTTTGATAGTGTCTACCTGTTTAGGCTTGGTAATTCCTCTTGTGTTGCTCTTTCACTCTGGGTTCTTTATTGTAGTCCCCATGGAACATTAACCTGGTTTTAACATTGAACTTTCTTTCTTTGAATAGAATACCTAAAGGAGCAGGACCAGGATGTTATCTTGCAGGAGCTCTTACACTGTCTAAAACAGAACTTGGAAAGAAAGCTGTGAGTATTTGAGATGGACGATGGCTTCTTTTTCTGAAACTTTTGAAGCGAGTAAATGGCATGCCAGGAAGTGCTGTATTTCATGGTTTTAGTATTTTAAAGAGCACTAGGTTTAGTAAGATAACATATTTTAGAAGCAGTTGTTTCATTATAAAGTCAGAGTAACTTTGAAGTAGTTCTATTTTTATTTCCATCTTATCTTTTCAAATTTAATTGCGTTTTCTAAATTTTGAGTTCTAATTCTTTCACTCTGAATCCTTGTGTTTCTAGAAGCAACTGCTTTTTTGTTGGTGTGAAGCCTTTAAAAGTGATTTTGTGTAATTGCCTAGCTTAGTATAATTTTTGAATGAAAAATATGTCCATATATATTGTTCTGTGCATGTTGGTTCTCTAATAAACAGCTATACTCTTCCTTGCATGCATACAATTTTCAGCAAAAATATGTACTTTCTTAACACCTACATGTTACTGTTACAAAGTAGTAGGAATTTTGCTGACTCAAATGCATAAGCAGATATTCTTACCTGCTGCACACTGATGTTGTCAACCACTAATATGACTGTATGCTCCAACAGAATGATGTAAGATCTCTGTATGTGATGCTAGAAAAAAGCTGTAGGGTTTTTTTGCTCATAATGTAGCATCCTGTAGAAACTGGTTTCTAACTTGCATGAATCTGTAGTGCAACAGTGATTAGAGTAACCAGATCGCTCTTGTGTGTATCTGGTGCTAAGGAATTTAGGAGGTTCCCTTAGCTATTTTTAAATAGATGGCAAAGCTGAGAATAAATTTGAATCAATGCTGGTGATTGTTAGTATTTAGAGGTAGTTTATCTATGTCCATATATCACTAGATGTGACTGAACAACATGTATAAAACTAGAGTATGTTTTCATAGAAAATAAGTTTCTGTGATTAGGTGGGCACATACCTTTTTAGATCTTGTTGAGTAGAAAAGTTTAGTTCATTCAATCTGATTTGGTTGTAGGTAATACTTTTGGGGCAGATTGCATGTAACTGCAGGTTAGATAATGTCTGTCAGGAGAATTTATGTATCAATGAGGAAAAACCCAGTAACTAAGAACTCTAAAATACTTAGTTTTATAATAAAATACTTTTATTTCTTTGTGATTCCGGCAAGGTTGCAAGTATACTTTTATGAAACCCATGGTAAATCCATTACAGTAGCGTAGTATAGTTTCCCTAACTTGAATTCTGCACCACTTCCTTGAACTATCGGTTGTAATTTTCGTCTATCTCATTTTAAAACCAGACTAAGTGGTTATATACAGTGATTTCTGGCATGGGAAGTAGGAGGTAGGTAGGTATTGCCAGTCAAATTTCATGTGATGAAGAATACTTAAGAGCTTACACGGAGAGAAATCCTAGCTGAGGCGTGTCTCATGTCATAGTCTAAGGCATTACTGTTATGGTCATATTTCACTGGAAAAAGGATGGTATCAAATAGCATCAGATACTTTCTACTGCCTTTAGTGAACCTCAGTATGTACCAGGAGACAAAAAAGGAGAACTAGGCAGCAAAGTTGTCTCTAGGTCAGCAAGTGGATGCAACGTGAGGGAAAAATCTATCTAATTTCTGTATATTTGTTATGAAATAGAACAATGCCACTAAACAGTCAAAATCTAAAATCTACACTTTTGAGGCTGAATTTCTGTAATTTATTAATTTAAGCTAAGTGGTTAACAACACTTGCTTGTCTTACAGGAATAATGGACTGTATACACAATAATGCATTGTTTTATTAATTTTAAAAACCTGAAAGAGCATGCTTTAAGAGCATGTTTGATCATAGATGTGACTCTAAAAGTTTAAAAGTCTGTAGGTTGTAAGTATAACCATAATTGTACAGAGAAGGTGTCTCCATCCTGTGTGGTGTGTGCATGTTTTCTTACAGTATGTTATTCTAACTCCCAGGGGCAGTCTGCAGCAAAGCGACAAGGAAAATTTAAAAAGGTACTGAATGTTAGTTTTTGAAAAAGATATACTTAAGTCTTTTTGCATATGACTTAAAGAATTTGTCTACCAGTATTGTTTTTTGATTTGTCTCCCTCATCTACCTGCTTAGTCCTGAGCTATTTACTTCAGCACCTTAAGTATGTCTACTGGTAGAATGACAAAACACTACTGTAATACAAAGCTGAGAGGCATGTGAGCATCTGGATACTTCTGCAATAAGTGCTGTAAAAATGCATGTGGTGATTAGTGGTCTGTAATTTTTCTTTTTATGAAATACTCAGGAATCTTCAGTGTTTGTGGTCAAGATTTTCTGTGGCAAGTGTTTCTGCCTATTCTATTCTGTCTGGAAATTGAGAACTGAATACAAACCTAACACTTTGATGTAGAATTGAATATCTAACTGTATACCAAGTCTACTGAATTGAGAGCTGGCTTTATTACAGTCATAAAAAACATACTGTAGCAAGAAGTTTTTTTTCTTAGAGGGATGGACTTGATTGAAAAGTCTCTCAATTCATCATCCTACTCAAATTGAATATAACTTGTTATAGGCTAGAGTTTATACAGTGATGGAGCAGGTAGTAGAATTTACAGAAGTAATTTTGGAGTGTGTATAAGATATTTCAGGTAGGGAGTGAGTGACTTTTAACATAGCAGTGTTTAATATTGTGCTTTCTCATATTTTTACATTAGGTTAATACAATTTCTGCCAGCAGTCAGAGATTGAAACAGCCTTTATTAAAAAAAAAAACCAACAAACAACAAAAAACCCAACAAAAAACCCCAAAGAACTATTTTAATAGGCTACCTTTATAAGGCTACTGGTTTATTTTTCTTGTTTTGTTCTTAAGTTGTGAGGCTATTTACATTCTTTTGTTTTCAAGGTACAGTGTTCTGGAGTGACATGCAAATTAGTCAGGATTCTTGTTAGAAATAAGGCATGAGAATCATGAATAACACAGTTTATTGCTGTAATCAGTTACTTTGTTAATAGTGAGCTGGTAACTGAGCCTGCTAACTTACTCTGGTCTTGGTGTAACAACTGTGGGAATGTGATTAGGCTTTACAAGAAGGATTTTAATGCGTGTTGCTGCAATTTTATTTTCATACTGCGTCTGAAAATTATGCAGATCACTTTTAGAAAGATGATTTAAAATCCCATGTGAATGCACGGCTTCCTGATGAATAGGGGTATAAAATCTTCACTAAGTGAATCTCTAACAAGGGAGTTAAACTCTAATCATAATTTAATTTGCATAATAAAACCTATTAAACAGATCCAAGAGGTTGCATGTTCTGTTTTTTTCTTTTGTTTTTAGAACAGAGTTTTGTGTTCAGATCTCAGCAGTATACCCACCCAAGCCAAAATAAAAACTGTTTTTCTTGATACTTCCACCTATTATTCATAAGAGGCATCAGTGTACTAGCAGCAAATAAATAAAACATAGTGTATTTGAGAGCATTAATCCATAAGAGCTCCATTAATGAATATATTTTTCTGAGAATCCAACTTTGAGGGCCTCCTAGTTTACAAGTTTTGAATATTTACCCTGCCCTGTCATAAGTTTACATGTGGTTAAGATGTTTTCCAGCATGGAAAACCCGTTTACATATTTCTTTTGTGACCCAGTCAGTCGAAAAGGTGTGTGTGGATTTTTCGTATTTTCCACAGACAAGTCCAGGCCCTCTTGTAGGATCAGGAGTGTTAATTTACAAGTCCCATTTTTATTTTATGTTTGTGTTTTGCTCTGATACTGGTGACTAGTCTGTGGAAAGCGCCTCTTTTTTCTTTTTTTTTTTTTTTTTAATTATTTATTTTTCAGTTGAGGAGGGAGGAACTTGTTAGCTTGCACCTATGTGCATGACACTACCAGAAATCCAGGGTGGGCATTTCTGGTTGTTTGAAAGTACTTTTATTTTCACAGAATCACAGAATGGCTGAGGCTGGAAGGGACCTCTGGAGGTCATCTGGTCTAATCCCCCTGCTTGAGCAGGGCCTCCTAGAACTAGTTTCCCAGGACCATGCCCAGACAGCTTTTGAATATCTCCAAGGGTGGAGACTACGCAACCTCTCTGGCAACTTGTGCCCAGTGTTCAGTCACTCCCACTGTGAAAAAGTATTTCCTGATGTCCAGAGGGAACCTCCTGTGTTTCTGTTTGTGGCCATTGCCTCTTGTCCTGTCACTGTGCACCACTGAAAAGAGTCTGGATTTCTCTGTCACCCTCCCTACAGATATTTACACAGATTGATGAGATCAGTCCCCAAATGCTTTCTCTTCTCAGTCCCAGCTTTCTCAGCCTTTCCTCATCGGAGAGATGCTCCAGTCCCTCATCTTTGTGGACCTTCACTGGACACTCTCTAGTACATCCATGTCTCGTATACTGGGGAGCACAGAACTGGACACAGTACTCCAGGTGTGGCCTCACCAGTGCAGAGTAGAGGAGAAGGATCACCTCCCTTGACCTGCTGGTAGTATGTCTAATGCAGCCCAGGATACCATTAGCCTTCTTTGTCGAAAGGGCACATTGCTGGCTTATGTTCAAGCTGGTGTCCACCAGGACCTCGAGGTCCTTTCCTGCCAAGCTGCTTTCCAGCTGGGTGGCCCCCAGCATGTACTGGTGCCTGGGTTTATTCTTCTCCAGGTGCAAGACTTTGCAGTTCTCCTTGTTGAACTGTATGAGGTTCCTGACAGCCCATTTCTGCAGTCTGTTAAGGTCCCTCTGGACGGCAGCACAACCCTCTGCTGTATCAGCCACTTGGTGTCATCTGCAAACTTGCTGAGGGTGCGCTCTGCCCCATCATCCAGATCATTAATGAAGATGTTGAACAGGATTTGATCCAGTATTGATCCCTGGAGTACATTGCTAGTTACTGGCCTCCAACTGTGTGCTGCTGATCACCACCCTCTGGGCCTGGCCACTCAGCAGGTTTCAATCCACCTGACTGCTCATCCAGCCCATACTTCAACAGCTTCTCTGTTTTGCATGAGAGCAGTTTGAGGTTATGCCAGGAAATAGCAGCCTAATTTTTCAAAGCGCATAGTTAATTCTTTTATAACTGGACTAAAATGTCAGTGGGTTCTTTCCACAGAATAAGCAGGTGTCTTTGTTTTACTAGACATATACAGCAGAATCGTATGCCTAATCTATAATTTTCTGCTCAAAGAGCTATTCTGGGGAACTTAATTTTATAGAAAAAAAAACCCAAAACAACCCTTGGGCATGGGTTTTTACTGAATGTCTTCCTGTTTTCAGTGTGTCTGGACTTAAAAACAAAAAAAAAAAAGAAAAGCCTTTCTCTCTGACTACTGAACCTGTGATATGTATGAAGTTCAGAATTCAGTGATGTTTTTCCTTTGAACTGATCCCCACTGAAGTAGAGTACCCTACTGTCGTGGCTTGGGAAGCTGATGTACCCTTAGAAGTGCCCTTGGTCTTTAATGGGGAGGCACGTGCTAAACAACCATGTGAAAAACAAATTGGTTCTATGTACTTTTCTTCTTTTACAACCTAACTTTTGTAATGCAGTTACATCTGATTATTTTTCCCCCCCTTGTCTCCAAGTTTTCTCCTGAACATAGTTAGAATGAAAACAGATCATTGACTTTTTTCTGGTCTGTAAGAAGAATTTTTTTGTTGTTTTACATAATGCAGCTTTTGAACAGCCATATGTAACAAGTAGCTAAGAGATAGAAATTTTCTACATCTTTCTCCCTACTCTGCCATCCTTTCCTCCAGTTTGAAGCAAAAAATGCATTATGGAGATATTGATAAGTACTAGTGGAAGACTAATAAATACCATTGTGAAGTCAAATGTAAAAGGATGACTTCCTTTCAGCATTAAGACACTGTCCCTGTTTAATCAGGAGGCCTTCAAAAATACGATGAAGTACATGTCTGATTTAATTTTGTGTAAGCCTGGCTGGTGACTTCAAGAAACTTCATTCATTTTCAATTAAGTAAGAGTATTGCTGTAAAAATAAGCAACGTTGCACAAATTGTATGCATCTTAAAGTAGATACAAATTCCATATGCACAGTCAACTGTGTGTGCATGCAGATGTGCATGATATCTATTAAATGGAAAATGAGACCTGGGATGTGGTTAGTTTTACTGTGAATGCTTTAAAGTACAAATAACAATAGTTCATATGTCTTTTCCACATAAAGTACCAGATGTTGAATCATTGGACAAAAATCTAAATTTTAATCTTTAAACAAAGTTAACTGTTAATTAAGCTCTTTTAAGAGGTGACTGTTTTGAGGGCATTGTACATACTGTTGATGTATGCAGTTTGTAGTTCTAGTTAAAAGTAAGCTCACTGAAGCTTATCAAACTATGCACAGAGTGCACAGACCAAAGTGCATTTCCTATATGCTTCCAAAGTTTTTAACATTGCTTAATTTTTTTTTAAAGGATAAACAAAGGCAACTTTCTCATTAATTTGGAAGTTTCCTTAAAGTAATTTTTTCAGTGGATAACATGCTTGCTCGCTGCCTTTCTCTGTTTATAGCTCTGTCTTTTTATAGGTGTATATATAAAATCAAATCCAGTACACTACTCTAGCAGTTCTGTTGCTGTGGAACAGTTAGAGTGAAATTTGAATAAGAAAACAGATTAAAGTGCTGAATTGTGAAGAGTTGCCTTTCTTCTCCTTAATCTCTAATGATGAATGTTTCTGTAATGGCAATGACAGTGTCATTCTGGGATCTTCTGGTATCTAGGGGTTTGCCAAGTTTTATAAATTATGCTGGTGTTTACAGACAGAATAAAGAGAAGAAAGAAGCCTTCAGTCCATCTTAGGGTCTTGTGATAGTCTAGTTAAATGTGATAAGCACCTAAACCTTATTTATCCCATGAAATGTCTGATGTCTGTAGAGAAGAGTGCACCTCTTGTTCTGTAAGCTCTTTGGAAAAAGGAGGGTGCCTAGGTCTGAAGCTCATCGTTTTCCTTTCAATAGTCATAGCTTGTGATGCTTGCAGAGTCTCATGAGACCAAAAGTACCTAGCTGAGAGAATGGGGAGATGACATTTTACTGTTGATGGTTTAGCTACTTAGAATTGGTCTCTTAAATGAAAGTGTTCATCCACATAAGTGGGATTTTGTTAATGTAATCGCGCTAAGTTTGAAACTTAAACCAGCATAGTAGAGCCTTCTTGTATAGACAAGGCTTGAGAATGCAGAGGCCATTTAGATACATAACTCCAAACATATGTTGCCAAGTAAGACTGAAGAGGACTTTCAAGACAGAAATTCTGAAATATTAGAAGAATATTTCTAGTAAGGCAGGTTTCTTTCTTAGGAAAGTATGTCTCAATAGAGGACGTCTTTTAAAAAACACTGTAAATTACTTATTCAGATTTTTGTGCTCAACTAACTTCTTAGGCATCTTAAAATGTTTGGTTTGCTTTAATGAACTATGTTGTTGCTTTCTACCGTTCTCACTACCTTAGCCAGCCCCATACCATGTTCCCGACTTCTGTATCTTCCACTACATGTGCTTGCCTCCATGCCCTGTTCTGTCATGCTCTGGCCTAGGTCTTGCTGAAGTCTTATTTAGATGTACTGCCTGCTCATGCACTTCATACTTGAAATGCACGTGTGCAGGGTAGTTCCTGTGAAAGCTACATTTTAATGTAGCTTAGTGATCTAAACTAGGTTTTAAAAAAAAAAAAGTAAATGTAAATTTTGTGGTTCATCTGTGATTACATATTAAGTAGCTGGCAAAATTGTTTTAAGGGAATATTGATGTCACTTTCTCTTACCAGTATTGTTTTCAGTAACCCATAGCAAGCTGCTGGTCTCTCTGAACTATCAATTCAAATAAAATTGTTCTGCATCAATGTTCTTGAATAGTTTCAGAAGTGTAATGTTGAAGTCCATTGTTCCAAGGTTATACATAGCAGTTTCTAACAGTCACCTTTTTACTCACTATTTAAGTAACCTGAAATAACTCCATTTGTGCACAAGATTTCATTTCATTATGCAACACTGACCTGGTTTATGGGAAACATATTCCCACAAATGTATTTTGGAATAATTGGTATGAATAATTAAATTGCCACAGCAATTGAGCATGCAACACAATGTTTTGCACAATGTTGCAACAGAGTAATGGTATCTAGAGGATTTATACTTAAGTGATCTTCTCTGCAAAATATCCTATATGTAAAATACCGGGACATGTACCCTCACTGTCTGGGAAGAGGCTTTTTTAAAAATTGCAACATTAAAACCAAAACCAACAAAATGGCCTCCCCCAGCAATTGTAATGTTTTAGAAGCAATGACTGAAATATAATGCTGGCTTATTTCCAAATTTATATGTAAGTCATCTTAGGAAATGGACTTCAGAGCATGGTCTGAGATCAGTTAGGATTTTTTTTAAATACCTGTAGCTGATTTTCTCATGGTAATTGTTGATTAGTGTAGCATGAACTCAAACTATAGTGATATTTCTATGCTAGCATATAGGGTTTAAAAAAAAATAAAATCTTGCTGTTGCGTCTACTTAAATTTGAGCACAGATACAGGTGAAACGGGAAAGTCTGTAGCAGCAAACTGGAAAACAGTTGGCTGTGGATACATCAGCTAATTCAGTAGGCACATGGAAGAAATGTTGTCTCAGGAGGAATAAACTTGTGTATCCTATGGCATGACTCATGTTTATGCTACTCTGGTATTATTTTTTAGAATTCAGTCATCTTGATGCATTTGTTTATTGCCAGATTTGTCAGATAGGATCTCTAACTGATTTTTTTTTTCCTTTGCTTTTTAACCAAGTTATTTGCTTTTTTATAAACAAACAAAAAAAACCCCACCTCACCCTTCTGATTCCCTAACTAATATTATGTAAAATTACATGAATACAAAAATGTCAAACTTGCTAAACTTTGGGCTTTCTTGTCTTATACCCAGTGTGCTGTTTTAATATTTACATCCTTGCATTGCTTAAAATAAAAAGTTAAAGCAGTTCCTGAATTCTTAATGACTAATACTTTTGCTCTCAGAATCCTTACTCAGTGTATGCGTAGCTCAGAGTAGTTGCTTGCTATGATTTAGCTTTTGTATAGCATCAGAAAAAAGTGTACTGTATCCCTCTCAGTATGTGTCTCTTTTCCCACCTCCAGGATGTCCTTACTGTTCACTATCACCTGATACCATCACCATCAAAGGGTAAAAATGGCAGCAAAGAGAAAGAAAGAGAACAGGAAAAAGAAAAAGATGTAAAAGAAGAATTTGCTGAAGCTTTAAGAGATCTAAAAATACAGTGGATGACCAAGTATGTCTGCTGTCATGACTACGCAAGCTTGAAGCAGCTGTAAAAAAATATCCAGAATCTACTTTCATGCTATGTCCTCCTCTCTTCTAGGCTGGATACCACTGACATGTATAATGAGTTGAAAGAAGCGTTTCCTAATCATCTTCCATTGTACGTTGCAAGACTTCATCAGCTGGATTCTGAAAAGGTTATTTAACACTTTTTAAACTTGATTTGTCTCCATACATCCACGTAGCCTAAACAACTGAATCTTTCTTCGTACATGTTTGGTCTTGAAGTGACTGCCGTAGCTGTACTCAGTACTATAAAGCAGAAATTCCTAATTAGATTGACAGCTGCCTCCCTAGCTGATTTAATCCCACAGCAGAATGAAAGAAAGTATGCCTACCTATAGTATGTTTGCTTATCATTTACTCCTTGTTAAATTAAACACATCATAAGTTTCCTTACTGCTTTAGGCTGCAACAATATTACTCTAAATGGTGGTTACTGAGACAACCACACATCCCATTCTGCTCCTCTACTGGATTGGTATTTTCTTCTAGCAGAATTGCTTGGACAACTGAGGACAGTAACCCCTTGAAATGACACAGCTGAATCAACCATCTGTCATTGTCCTCAAAAATGAGAACCGTGGACAGAAAAGTTTACATATGTCAGCTTTTTTTGTTTATCTTTAAGATAAACAGCTTTCTGTATATGTCAGTAGCTTCAATATTTTTCTGTTTTATTCTGATTTCATATTTATTTCTGAAATTAACTGCCACCATTATTTAAGAGGATTAATTTGTACTGAAGGGTGGTTTTCTTTCTGTAAAGTCTGCATTTTGCATATACCCACCTCATATTTTACAGTTTGTTTTCAGTGAAATGGCCTACATATGTGGGAAATCTTGATAATGCAGACTTCTTACCAGTTTTTTTGAATCAAAAATTGGAGAAAGTGGAGAAAAGGATATGTTGAATTATCTAATGTTATTTCTGCATACCTTTGCAGTTATCCTAGTGTTAGTAAAATCAACAATCAAGTAGTGTGATTTTTATAGTGCTAAACACCTTTTTTATTCTTCTTTTAGGAACGTATGAAAAGACTTGATGAAATTGTTGAAGCTGCAAATACTGTAATCTCTCATATTGATCAGACAGCATTAGCAGTGTATTTTGCCATGAAGAGTGATCCCAGGCCTGATGCAACTACTATAAAAAAGTACCTACCCAGTAAATAATTTTCTTGCATCCTATTTCTGTAATCTATGTACTTTGTCTCTTCTTATAAGAAATGGAATGACTATAACCTTTTTGAGTAACTTGTGTTATTTTTTGGGGCGCAGGTAATTTCAAACTTGACTGCAAAATTATTTTGTTCTCTTTATTATATCTCCAGAATGCAGGAACACCGAAACCTGCAAATTTTTACTTAGAAATATTAAATAAAATAAACAAGGGTGCTTTCAGGATTTAAATGTGTCAGAAAAATGGGGTATTAAGTTTTTGTATCAAGCTTAATCTCAGATCAGGGGGACCACTAGAATATCGATATAGAGGGGTGTGTTTTGAATGCTACCTGCCTTTTCATAATACTTTGCAACCCTTTGGATCTGTATTTGAAGACAAAGTTGACAGCAGTCTAAGAAGTAACTGCTTGCAAAAGATTTCATTTGTGAAATCGTGATGACCATACTTGTGCTTCAGAGTATTTTTGAGACCCGTTTTTTTTCCTTTAGTTTTAGATTGTACCTCTGAATTACCAGTATATATACGAGGATATATGCCATTTATCCTTAGAAGAAAGTATTTTGAAGGTGATATTCTAGTCTGGAGAATAAATGGTGGATTTCACAGTGTGTGGTGTGATGCTGGTTTAGTTGCAAATAGAGCGGCAGATTTGAAGATTAGGTCCTTAAAATGGGAGACGCATGTGTGTTGATTATTTTAGATAAAATACCAGATTTCAATTGTAAAACTAGTCTGTCTGTTCTAGCTATCCTGAATATTTGTGTATAATTCTAGAATTGCTGATATAAAAGGAAAGCTATGACATAATAAACTTAATTCTAAACATTTCTTGGTAAGGTGACCCATTAGGTTATGTGGTTGAAGCTAACATCTGATTTGACTCTCCCTGTTTATAATGCCAAGAACTGTAAAGCTGTATTTCTAGATGCTGGCTTATTCAATTTTAGAATCCTGAGCTGCCCTTACCTTAAGACATCAGAAGCATTTCAGACTTAGAAGAATGATTGAGCTTGTTTAATGCGTAGTGTCTCTAGGTAAATTTTTACCATTAGTTTAACTTATAGTAAATAGCCATGCTTTAAAAATTATCTTTGTGCTTATTTTCATTTTGTGGGTACTAACTGCTGTAAACTTTTTAGCCTAAGTTTAGTACAGCACCGATTCTGTTATTAAGGACTTTTTGCAGATACCTCATTAAGATTTTTCACACTGTTTTTTTTCTAGTGAAATGGAAAAACAGAAGACTACTTTAGTGGATGCACTTTGTCGAAAAGGAAGTGCACTGGCTGACCAACTTCTTCATCTGCAGGCCCAAGAAGGGGCTGCTTCCAGTGATGCAGAAGGCAAAGATGAGGATCATGAGAGCTGCTCAGAAGCTTTGACAGAGACATTCTGGGAAACAACAAAATGGACTGATCTTTTTGACAGCAAGGTAAGAGAGCAGAGCAGATTTTTTTTTCTTTTGCATGTTGGGTTTTTTTGATGGTTTCCCCTGGAATTATGCACAACCTTTGTGTGCACAGCCTCATACATTCTTCCCTTCTACTTTTTCATGCTGTCCCCATATGTTGTGCTTCCTTAATGACCTTTTTCCACAGAGGTTTTGCCAAGCCTGTCAAAATCCATGGTAAGCCCGTTTCTGTGCATGTGAATGTAGAGATTAAGGGAAGGGTATAGAACAGTACCGGGTTTCCATGAAAAAGCTGCTTGCTTTATTGAATTGCTTCTTTCTGTACCTTTCAGGAAGTATTTTTGATTAACTTCTGCGCTGTTCTAGCTGTACACACACAGAAGTGTGCAGCATCCCTACTCTGTTCAGTCCTGCATTCTGTAGCCTCTTCTACACTATGGACAAGAGAAGTTTTGTGTTTTGCTGTCAGTAATGTCTGTAGAGGTAAAGGAAGAAACCCTTGGAAATAATTACACTTACATATTTATTAGCACACATTTCCCTGTCATTTCAAGGTTCCTAATCCTGAGATTTAAGTGTTTGTCTGCTTCGTTCAAGACAGCTATTCCAGAAGGGAAAAAAAAAAAAATGCACTGTAGGTGATTAGTTATGTAGCTTTTAATTTACAGATTTTATGACTTTGTATGTTTAACTGTTGAGTTATTGAGTATTAATTAGTTGCTGTACCTAACTCTTGCATATGGGCTGTGTTTTAGTGGAAGACAAAGTGACCAATGTATTTGTTTATAATTCAGTTAAATTGCCAAAGCATTTCAGTTACAAAAGGAAAACTTTGAAATTTAAAAAAAAATGCTTAATTTCCTTGACAGTAAATAATCTTCCCGGTAAGAACTTGTGCTTTAGCCAGAGGCCTGAACAAGAAGGTTGATGGTGGTTACCCTCACTTCTTTTAATGTATTTATTCTTGTACACCTACATCTTTTCAGCATTCCTCTTCTAATCTTTAACTGATTATAATATCTTGTGGTAGGAGACTTTGTGCTTTAATCATATTGTCTGGAACATGATTTTCTTGCTGCCTATTTGTAAATACAGTACTGTATTCCAGTATAGTGACCCCTGGTTTACTTCTGTCTTTTGATTTTTAAAGCTGATGGGAATAATTTCAGTTGAAAAACTGCCAATATAGACATCTTGTGGGGAGTTTATCACTCTCTGTTGTGGGTTTTTTTCAAGACAGATAGTGATTCCTGGCACTCTTGAGCTGTGTGCTCTGGGCCTGGAATGAGTAACTCTGATTTGAATCGCACAGATTAGGGATTGAACCTGTCTCTTTGACTGCCTTAACCATGGATTTGTCTAAGTGCATATTCAAGTTTTGCTCTGAAAATTGATGCTGCTGTGTGGTTAAATTTGTACTGAAAGGCCAACAAATCTTTTTAGATTTTTGTAGCATTTCATATGGAAATAACTTCCATCCTGTTTACGCAGTGTGTTTGTCTGCTTTTCCCTCTTGGTTTTACTAGTCAAATTGAAATCTAAACTGATTGACCGTCATGAGCCCTACACAGCCAGTTGCTCACTCCCCCACAGCAGAACGGGGAAGAGAGTCAGAAGGGTAAAAGTGAGACAACTCATGGGTTGAGATAAAGACAGTTTAATAGGTAAAGAAAAAGCCGCACACACAAGCAAAGCAAAACAAGGAATTCATTCGCTACTTCCCATCGGCAGGCAGGTGTTCAGCCACGTCCAGAAAAGCAGGGCTCCATCACGCATGATGGTTACTTGGGAAGACAAATGCCTTAACTCTGAACGTCCCTCCTTTCTTCTTCTCCATATGTTTTATTGCTGAGCACAACGTCTTATGGTATGGGATATCCCTTTGGCCAGTTGGGGTCAGCTGTCCCAGCTGTGTCCCCTCCCAACTTCTTGCGCGCCCCAAGTCTGCTCGCTGGTGGGATGGTGTGAGAAGCAGAAAAGGCCTTGACACCGTGCAAGCACTGCTCAGCCATAGCTAAAACATCGGTGTGTTATCAACACTGTTTTCGTCACAAATCCAAAACATAGCTAGGAGCAAAACATAATAGGAGCTACTGTGAAGAAAATTAACTCTATCCCAGCCAAAACCAGTACTCTGAGGATACTTTTAGCCCAGAAACATTCTAGAGTGCTCTGGGTATTTTAAATGGGTAGCTTCTGAAAATGGAGAAAATGAACCTGTCATACTGCAGCCTAATGACCCCTGGGGTACATCTTTGTCCTGTGCTTTTCTGCAGCCTTTCTGTCCTGTACCCATACATACCCTCACTTACTCAACCCTGCCTGGCCCGCATACAGTTTATCTTCAATGTTCTCTTGCTGATGGACAAATTGCTCTATATCAGTACAGTTATGATTACTAGTATAAGTAGTATTACGAGGGCCACAAAGATGATTAAGGGACTGGAGCATCTGTTGTATGAGGAGAGGCTGAGAGCGTTCACCCTGGAGAAGAAAAAGTTCAAGGAGATTTTGTCTATGTGTATAGGTATATGATGGGAGGAGTAAAGAAGATGGAGCCAGGCTCTTCCCAATGGTTCCCAGTGACAGGACAAGAGGCAGTGGGTACAAACTAAAACACAGGAACTTCTACTTAAAAAAAAGTTGGGTTTTGTTTTTTCTATGGGGGTTGGGGGGGGCGGGGCAGGCTGGTGTTTCGGTTTTCTTACTGTGGGGGTGATCAAATGCTACAACGGGTTGCCTGGAGAGGTGGTGAAGTCTCAGTCCTTGGAGGTAGTCAAAACTTAATCGGACGTGATCCAGGGCAACCTGCTATGGGTGGCCCTGCTTTGACCAGGGATGTTGGACTAGATGGTCTCCAGAGCTCCCTTCCACCTTCAACCATTTTGTGATTCAGTGACTGCTTGGCAAGTAATTTATGTAGCTCACTAGTTTCTGTGGTGGTTTTCTTCATGCTTTTTGTGATCTAGGAGCATGTATGTTGGTCAGTAATGATGTAGTGTCAGTTTTGCTAGCTATTTAATGTGTCTAAAGATCACATGATGGATGTATCCTCTCATCTCTCCCATGGTACTGTTCAGTAATTCTAATCCCAGCAGTACCTATAGGTAAAGGAAAAAAAAAAGTTTGAAGGGAAAGAAATACATGCTACTACTTAAAGCTTTTGTGTGATTATTGGAACTGAGACTTCTAATTGTTCACTTTTATACTTTGAGGTTTTCTTTTTCGGGAAACTCTTTGAAAAGGGATGAGGAGTGACAATAATGTGATTTGGGCCTTGATGGGATTGAGAATTTTGCTTTGAAAGGAGATAGTAGAGCACTCTAATGATTTTCCCTGTTAACAGATTTGGAGAAATGGACTAGGGCTAGGGCAAAGGGAGTTATTTTCAGTTGAGGAAAAACTTTGTTTTTCCTTTATTGCTTCCTAGAAGTTTCATGCTTGCTGCTGTTCATATTCTTTAATTTCCTTTACTAACAGGTGTCATGTCCATCTAGTAGCTTTCTTAGGAATTGGCTGTAGTTAGCAATTACACTGTTCAGACCGGCTGTTTCAGTTGTTAGCACTACAGTTTCCAGCCAATGATGGAATGTTCTTTGGTCGTTCAAAATGATAAACATATGATGAGGATCCAATTATGCTTTATTTAGCTTTTTTAAGGGTCACTATTAATGACTAAGACTATATAATTATGTTATGGCCTGACACAAAAAAGCATAAGAAAAAAATTTGCAGTTATATTCCTACTGTCTTTGTTGTAAACTGTGAGAATAGCTGTACACGTGTCATGGGATGTAACTTTTCTTCAAAAACTTAGTACTTTACAGTTCCTTCATTCCACCCACCTCTGCCAAACTGCATCTTATGTTCAAGCTGTCTGATCAGTATTCATTCATTTTTATTTATAATGGCTGACAAGTTTTGTAAGTGGGATTGTGCTTAAAGCGCTCTCAGCTTCCTGTCTGAATAAAAATAAGTGTCTTCTGCCCTAGAGATGGGCCAATAGAATGTTTTAAATATCTACAGTGGCCTTTTGGTCTTCCTGCTTTACAGCTTCTTCTGTCTATTTGGAAGAAACAGTTGTATAAATCTCCACCTCGGTGTTGCATACAATATGCTGTTGTAGTTCTGGAATATTTTGCTATTTTAAAAACAAATTGAATGGCTTAGTGCAAATAGTTTTATTTTACAGACTGTTAGAGGAAAATTTGGAGTTTTGACCATTTAAGGGGAACAGTACTCTTCATGTAGCTTGCTTCCTTTGAGATGGAGAGTTTAGGAACAATGTTGAGGACTTAATTTTGTAATTAACACAAAGTAGTGTTTAAGGCTTCAAAACAGATTGTCGTATTTTTGCTAGGGTAAGGGCAAAAGCATTGATTACGTTCTTCAGTCCAGCTGACTTGCACTTGGCAAAATCCACCTTGGTAGAAAACAAGAAATTATGGCTTTAATGGCCTTTCTGTGATGCTACTTTGGACTGACTTAGGCTGGACTGATAAAACGAAGTGTTGTGACTTGGCGCTATCACCTAACTTTGCATGACTCATTTGCCTTTTGGGGAATGGAAGAGGTTCAGAAGGAGGAAGGGTAGAGTGGAGTACTGATGCAGGATCAGGGATAGACCTTGTGTGAATATCCTTCAAATGAGAGTCCTCAAGGGGCAGCCAGCTTATTCTAAAGCACTATTTTGGAAACGAAAATGTGGAGCTCTTCCTGTACGTGGACATGGCTTTGTGGCATTGGCACTCGAAAGATGGAAAAAATGGGTGAGAAAGGATGGAAATCAGGCACTTGAATACTGCACTGATCATTCAAGTATAAAAATGGCTTTAGATAGAAACATTGCTCTAAGTGTTTTTACTTCTAAGCTTCCTATAAGTCAAAGTTCATCCAGATGTCAGTAATTAAAAGGCTAAGTAAATTTTTGAAAACAAAGAGAGACTGTGTTTTCTCCTTTGTTCTTTTTAAAGATGAGTCAGGAACATCATCACTTTTCTGTGTGTTTTTGCTCACCCTCTAGTAAACAAAGTACTATCACTTGTTTCACCTCTCCTCTGCAGGTGTAGCACCTGTGTTGCCACAGGGCATTCGTTAGTTCCTTTGAATTGCCTGTTTTCTATTGAAATACTGTGCTTGTCCCCATATTGTGGCAAGTATGTAGGGAAGCTGGTGCTGACTTTTGATAGTAAGTAAATTTGTTCACGCTTTCAACTGTTCTAGTTAGATCACTTGTCTCTGAAGGATTATTTTAAAGGAAATGTCAAAGAAAATATTTATGTCCCCTGTGTACATAGAAGCATTTCAAATAAACTCCAGTTGAGGCCGCTCTATGCAGCAAGTATTTGTTTGATTATGCTAACACATTTGTGATAGTGCTTTAGGGTTTTTAGTAATGGAATATAAGTTGTGCAATTTTTCTTTTACCTGGAACATAGCTTTCAAATTTGTAGGCCAAAATCCCCAGTTTTAAACAAAACTGCTACAGGAGAGTAGTAGGATGTTGCCTGTTTGTTCCCCCACTGGGAATGACTCATCTGTAGCATTTAGTGCCCCTCAACCTTTAAATTAGCTGTTGGGGATAAGCAAAAAGTCACGTTTAAAAATAGGTTTAAAAACAAATAAAAGGCCCAGACCTTTCCATCTTGTCTTTTCAACATCTTTAGCCTGGATTGTTTTTCATACTACTGTCTGCGCTGTCAGATGCAGCTGTCTCTTCCAGCTGATTGTATTCAGTCACTGCCAAAAACTTGTTGCTTGATACTTGATTCCCTTAACTCCCCTCCCTTTCCTGAAAATACGAGTCATTTTTTATGTGAATATTGCTTTTATTTGTAACAGGCCAGTTGACAGAGCAGAGAGGAGTCAACAAACATAGCTAAAAGACCTTAGTTTATTACCATAGATGGTTATGAACCTGAAAAAACATGTTTGCTGGTAATTGTAAACATTACAACTTGAATGTTCTTACAAGTAGTTGGAGTGTGTTATCTATAGATTATATCGCTTAATCGAGTATTTTAATTATTTGTAAATGTAGATCATTATTTAAACAGTTGATTAAAATGTAAGTAACTGATTGTACAAGTCTGTTTGCCTTTTCATAGGTAACAGTATTAGAATACTAGAAAAGTTTTATTAGGTAGTGTAGTGTTGCTGGATTCAAAAAGTGTTCTTTTTTAAAGAGTGTTTTCAGGCTTTTAAATACTTTAGCCCTGCAACTGTCTTGGGAGAAATCGTTTAAGCATTTTACTGTCCTGAATATGCATCCTTATGTAGCCAATGGCAAGTTAGGCAGCTAATTAGGAGATGGACATCCAACCACTTTCATGGGTCTGGCTCTTAGCACACTTAGTATTACAGGCCATTAGTTTGGGGAATAAAGTATCTAACAGTGATTTCCCCCACCCCCCCAGTATCCTAGAAGTATGCATTGCCTTTTCTTGTTACCCTTTGTTTATCACTCTTTGGCCAATTTCTGGGCCATATCACTTGTTCTGTAAAAGCTAGCCTTAATTGTATTTATTGAAATTACAAAATAATATCAAATACTTAGTATTCATTCCTATTCTTTCATCTAGCAACTGCTTTTAGATACTACAAATTGGTTTATTTGCTGTTGTTATACATTCAGATAGCAGCTGTTTCCTCTGTTACATCTTAACAGCACTCCAGTTTACATTTTGTTTACACATATCAAGGAACCATAATCTTCACTTCTGTGATCTTGTAAAGCTTGCAATATTTTAATTACAAGGCTTAATTTGACCAATATGTATACAAACTATAAAGTATTATTTCTTATTTAACATTTTTTGTTTGTAAACCTATTCTGATTTTAAAGCATCTCATGCATTATTCTTAACTTCTGAAGTGCTAACAAACTTTTAGTAGTTTTACTTAACTTGTATACGGTTGATTGGTTTTTTTTTTTTTCCAAGCACTAAGACAGAAATTACTATCTTTTATCAAGAGCTCTTGAAGCATTGTTTTCAACCTTTTGGTCCAGCAGAGAACTTTTTTCTCATTTAGAAATACCCAAACTTTTATTTGGCCAGAGCAAGGGTGTTTCGTAAAATGCTTTGTTTTCTTGCCACAAAAACTCTAGGAAGCCCTGTTACGAAAGAAATGCTGTCAAGTGGCTTTCCTCCTGCCTTTATCACTGATGTTCAATAACCATTCAAAACTTACAGGGTCAGGTAAGAGCTTTCTTCATAGAGCAGTGACATTATTTCTGGTTAGCCTCCGATATGTTATATTTGCTGAGAGCTCAAATGCATTTTTCATTTGATTTTTTGTTTTGTTTTGTTTTTGTTTTGTGGTTCTATCATCTTTTACAGAAGGGATTTTTTTTTTAAGTTTAGTTTAACCAACTAAATCTGCTGATGGATCCACTGAGCAGTTATTCAGAAGTGTTTGCTAATGTGTCTTGCTTTATGAAAATATCCAAAATAATTGGATTAAGAATGCAGCATGCAAAGTATTTTTCCAATAGCAATATTTGGAAAATCTATGTGTGAATGGTGCTGTATGCTCATTGTTGCATATATGTGTGTGTTTTAAGCTACAACAGCTTAAGTGAATACTTCAACACAACAAAATAAGTACTTGAAGACCGAAGAATGAGCAACTCTGAGTGCTTGGCATATACTTCAGTGCTTCAAAATTACACCTTTACTTGCTTGATAATTAAGCTTGTTATTTCTTTTTTTTTTTAGCTCAGTCTTTTAAGTATTGATCCTGCAAAGACTTGTGCGTGTGACTAACATTCAATGGAAGCGTTCAGGCAGCTGAAGTTAGGCAGGTTCTTCAGTCCTTGCAGGATTCGGATCTCGGATTCCTTAATGTTTATATTCTTAAGGAATATTTAAAATTTTTTTTGCTGTAATGCAAAATATTTATTTCTGAACATCCTTGAAGTGTTTTTGTTAGCTTTTCTTCATGGGATATTTTAAGTGGACATTGGGAAAATGTAACTTTTGTTGGGGGAGTCAGAGGAAGGGAAGAATATTGTAATGAGTGAGGGGAAATGAATAACAAACTCTAATACGAGATTTCCTAAACTTTGCCAACAACAGAAACACCACCATATTCACCAACTTTGCTGCTATGTCACTCTTCAGTAAAAAATAAAAAAAAGCTACTTACTATAAGCGTTCCAAAGGGAATATATGAAACAATGTTTTGATTGCACTAATTCTTAGTGCTGTAACTGGTGAAATGGTATGAACTATCTTGCAGCACCCTGAACGCTGTCAGTGTTTAGGTGTTAAGAACCTGATTTATTTTACATTAGCTCTTAAGCAGACACATTCATTTGCGCATGTTAGTTATAGCATTGACAAGTACCGTAAGCTGTCTCTTTAGAATTAGTATTATCAAGAGGAAGCTTTTTTAATAACCTCTTCTTAATAAATTACCAATAGTGAGGAGCTGACCCAAAACCTGAGGCTTGTCTTCATGCTTACCTGTCTTCATTGCTTCTTTATAATTATGTGCATTTCTCTGTGTGTGTGTGTGTGTATATATATATCTCTCATTCACTGTGTACGTTCATACTTGTTTCTGCAGTAAGTTTGTGACTTCCTAGGAATCAAAACTCTCAATTGGGTCTTTGTTTCTGTGGGTCAAAGATATACCTGCCTGGTTCTCGATTTTTTTTTTTTTTTTTTTAAATTTTATTTTAATACCATACAGTTGCCTCTAGAGACTGAAAATCCAAAGCAGCTAGAAATGTGTTGAATAAAAAATTAGAATAGTGACATCTGTGTTACATAAGATGTTCCGAAGTCAAATATGTTCATGAAGTCAGAAATAGTCTCTAGGAAGTTCATGTTTGTAACTACTACTGTGGATCATCTGTTTTACTGCAAAGAAAAATGCAAGCTATCTTCTGTACATGTTTTACTTTGTTTAAATCACTTCTGCTACCTGAACAGAATCTGCTATTACTTGTTAAGCCTTGTAAGATTAAAATATTAAAATATGTAATTTGTTTTTGTTTTTGCATTGTAGGTTTTGACTTTTGCCTATAAGCACTCATTGGTAAATAAAATGTACGGGAGAGGTCTCAAGTTTGCCACAAAACTTGCAGAAGAGAAGCCAACGAAGGACAACTTGAAAAACTGCATTCAGGTAAGGTGTATTTGGTAAAGTAATGGGCTATGTTCACGCTGAGTAAGCTTTTAAAAGTAAGATACAAGTCTTTTTGAATTTTTGATTCCTTTTACACTGTGAAACTCGCTAAACTTAACATTTTAACTTCATCCAGGCTTTTGTGGCTTGGCCTCCATTTTTAATAGTGATTTCCTCTTTCTTTTTCTAGAATAGCTAGTTTGTGAGTAACTATCATTTTTAGCAGATTTACTTTCTGAAACTTACATTGGGGCATAGAGAAAGTAGAGACAATTTAGCCAAAGATCATCTGCTTATTTAAAATCCCATTATGTTGCTGTTTAACCACTGTTATTTTTACTATTATTAATCACAGTTATTGCTAGTAGAATATAGGTGGAGAATTAATGGGGATTACTGAACTCCTAGGACAAAATTTTTGTGCATTGGGTTGAAAGACTGTAGATCATATAGAATTAATTACTTAGTCCTGAAAGGGGAAAAAGAAAACCAAAGATCACCAGTTCTCCAACCCGTTATCTTTCTGATAATAGACATCTTTAGTAAGATGTTGATATCAATGCAGTGTTTGTTGGAAGGATTTAGATTTTCAAAAGAATAAGACCCTAGAGCTTCTCATTTTTTTTTTTATTGTTTGCTTTTTTCCTTCAGCTAATGAAGTTGCTTGGATGGACTCATTGTGCAACTTTCACTGAAAATTGGCTTCCTGTCATGTATCCACCTGATTATTGTGTATTCTAGAAAACCAACAATTGTAAACTTAAAGTAATTTTATATGGGGCAGGATATGAAAAGATAAGTTTGACTTTTTATTGGAGCGCATGTTTTCATTACTGAATGCTGATTATTAAATTGTGTGTATTTATCAGTAATGGCACCTGGGTACAGCTTAATACCTGTTAACCTAACTCCTGTCATCAGGGAGTTTCCTTATTGTGCATCCCATTGCTGGCAATGGATGTGCCAGAACTGCCAACACCCAAGGATTTGAAATTAGGCTGGAAAGGCTTACTGCATGCATGTTAGGTTCTTAACTGTTACTTTTAACTGCAAACCTGTAAAAGCTCTGTATTTTTTACAGTGAACTGAATTTTAACATGTTTGATCTTAATTTCAATTGTATGAAGGCCTTAAAGCTACTTCAAGAGTAGCTAAAATCTTACTTACTAGACTAAAGTAACGGGACGTCATTACCTGTATTGTTTGCAAGAGTTTACATTTAATTTTTTTTTAAGAAAAATTCAACCTCTCAAACTGTTACAATATGTAACTCAGAATTGCTGATGCATAGGTGCTCTTGTAAATCTTCATTTTGGAGTGATTTCAGGCAAACTCAAAAATCCATGTGAAGTTGAGTATCAGGACAGGCTGATACATGTATAAAAGTGCCAGACAGTTAAATCTTGATCAGGTATTGTAAAGCTATACATATATGTTTAATAATGTTAAAAATGTAAAACACAGCAGAATAAATGTGCAAAGTTGAAGATCAAAAACCACCATGTGCACTCTGATACTTTAAAAGATTATTTTATAATTAATAAAAACAAATAATGAAGCTGAAAATCGTATTGGTTTCTGAAAGAGTATATAAATGAAACTTGCTGAAAGAAAACACCTTACAAACAACAGAAGTTCAGTGCAGCCCAGAAGATTAATGCTTTCTGTTAAAGTCTTTTCGCTATTGCTACTAACGGTGTTCCTTCAGCGGAGTGAAATTGGTCTGTTTGAACAGGTCGTACGTATCTACCAGAGACAAATTGCTATATCATTTGTCTTGCCAGTTTTTTCATAACTTGTAATGCAAAACTCAGATACAAGTGCAACTTCACAAACATGGATGCACAGAAGGTGCACCGTAATGCTGCAAAACATTCCAAACTGTAAGGTGCTGCCATGAAATCAAAATTAGTAATAGTTTTCTCTTTAATTCTCTCTTACTGTGGCTTTAAGCAGCTTGACATTTGATTCTGGAAATTCTGCTAGAATGGTTGTGTTAAATATATTGCAAAGTTTTTCCAAAAATTCATAGTCTGTACTGAATCTGAATTTATTTGCCCATAGTAATACTGTTCCTGGCTTACAAAAATACACCATTGTTGCTAGCAGGGGGTCCAGAGCTGTATGATGGTATACCACATCAGTTGCCAGTATGAAATCATAATGGTAAGTTGATACAGGGAAGTCTTCGTTGAGGCCTTCTCCCCATACCAGTTTTCTCACTTCAGGTTTGTGCGTATTCATGTTCTGTGTATTTCTTGAAATATTAAATGAGAGATTTTCAAGAACTTCAGGCAAATCAGTAGCTGTAACGTAAGCTCCTAAAGAAAACATGATTTTGTTTCAATTCATAGGTATGTAGTTGAGCGCATATATATATAAAAAAAAAAACTTTGTCTACATAACTTCCCCAGCTTCCCCCTCACCAATAACTAGGGTAGTTACTTTATTAACAAAACAGTATTTTTCCAATAATTTTCATTTTAAAAAAAACAGTGACAAAGTTTACTTCAACTGTTGCTTCATTGCCTTAAAGTGACAGTGGCAGATCTAGATCATCTTTCACAAGAAATCCAAAAGGAAATACGAATTTACTAACCTAAGATACAGGCCACAATGGAAACCAAGCCTGTTCCAGCGCCAATTTCCAAAACTTTTTTGTCTTTGAGGTTGAATTGTTCTTGATTTGATTCCAGATACTGAGATAAAGCCAGTGCCTAAAACAGTTCACACATATCCATAAAAGGGTAACAGGTAAGTTGCACAAAAATTCATTAGATGTTTTTATACAGGTTTTTTTTCTTTATACAATGAAAAACACTCAAGGCTGTAACATAAAAATGTACTATGGAAAGAATTATCATGTGTCCTGTTTGTTTTATATATACATATATATATATAAAAAAAATTTAAACAGCTTATTTTTAGTTTTAGGTTTATGGGATATGGATTTGCTACACACTTCTGTACACTGTGAGTCCTCTGACAGGTCAAGATAGTCAGTGTTTAGATGTGAACCATACAGTTAGAACAGCAAACGAGGTTTAACGATATGTAAAAAGTAATGTTCTGGTTTATTATCATAAACGTTATGGTTTATTATCACTATCATAAGGTAGATTCAAGCTTCAGCAGAGATTTTTTTGAAAACCAATTTTTTGTTGGTTTGTTTTAAATTTTTTTAAAGGAAGTATTAAATTTTTTTTATCTACCAACTCAATGCTTGTCTACTGATAATAGTGTAAACTTTAAACAAAAACAAAAAAAACCCCAACTGTACTGTATGGAAGCATTGCTTATCAGACCTTTGTAAAGATCTTATCAATAGAACATAAATCGGCTGTTTATAAACAACGTAAACCAATGCCAAAGAAACTAACTTCCCCCCTTTTTGCTTCTCTTCTTTAGAGTTGTGTTACTGTTACTGTTTTAACTCTTGTGCTTTTCATAATGCAACACTGGCTACCTGCTCTGGGAAAGCTGACAGCTAATGAATCACCAGTCCAGTTTGTGCAACCTCTCGATTTTCTTGGAAAGTTTTACCGTCTGCATTCTGACACCTGACTAATGTGTGAACTGATGATCTGACATTTCAAAATAAGATACTGTTTCACCCACCCATACGCTTTCTTTTTCTCTATTGTTTTGAAATTGACTGCCATTTTCTGTGAACTTTTTCAATAAATGTGGATCTGAAAAATTTTGAAATCCTAATTTTCATGTCTTTGTCGGTTTACCCTCTCTTCCCTCAAAGGCAGTTTTCTCAGTCCACATAAAATTCTGTTTTTAAGAGCAGGAGAAGCAAAGACTGGAGAAGAACTGTTTGGAAGTATGGTTTTCCATACTGCAATGGAACTGTTCCAGCCTGTTCTTTAAAAGAAGCATATTTAATTGTTTTAAACTCCTTTATTTAATCTCTCATAATTTTCTTTTTCAGCCTCCTTTTTGTACTGCTGATTGATTGCTTCCCAACAGTGACTGACTGGAAACATGGAAGAAGCTGAACACTTCTTCCCCAGTTCCCTTTCTTAATTTTTTTTCAATATCTGCATGCAATTTACAAATACCTGGGTGCCACAGTGCTTTTGGCGTGAACTGGCAAATTAGCATAAGGCAGAGCTTTCTGCTGAAGTACTTCGCAACTTCATTCTGCATAGGGAAATGTCTGCTGTCAGAAGTGTCATCTAAGAAAGCTTCCTTAACGCTTGTGTACCACTGTCAGGGTTTTCTCTTCTGTCCTGTCAGCTTTCTGGGTGCCGTATCACGTACTTACCCCTGGCCATACCACGGCTCCAAAGTGTTCTATGGACTCCTGAATGACGATCTGGTGGCCAGCATATGTGTAGTGCTCTTTATCAAAGTAGTGGGAAACTCTAGGGGCCCAGTTCTGTAGCATTTTAAGAGTTACTGGTGAATCTGTGAGAGAAAAGACAGAATTTGTATTTTCATATGCAGGTGTTTATATGCAACTTGTTAAAGAGTAAAAAGTATTTTGTGAAGATAGTACGTAGGCACGTGGACTAGAAGAGCCGTTAGGCCATCAGCCTGGAGACTGGTTGCTGTCCAGGTGCGGATCATCTGGCTGGCCAGGGCGTGAAAGGAGCAATGGTCATTTCCTGCCATTCTGAGTGTTTGCGTGGGCAATTTACAGATAGATTTGAGCCTTTTGGAAAAATCTACTAATTCAAATGTTATAACTTTGCTAATAACAGCTAGAAGACTTTCAGGACCAAGTTAGCTTGTATTTTGGGGTATGCTGTTGTTCGTACTATGCCAGAGTATGCCATGTAGGGGTGTGTGCTGTAGTTCTCATTTGTGGGGCCAAGAGATCTGGAACATTAAGCTTCTTTTTACAAAAGAAGGCTTTAGGATTTATCTCTAACATTGAAGAAAACCTAGCTCTTTTTAGCGGTTATTTTTTAACCATTCTTCTACAAAAGGAGGGTTGTAAGATACTCTTTAAGTTTACGTTGACATATACAGTGCTGTTCAGCAAGTGTGAGTACTACAGTTGTGCTAGCATGTCTCATCATAGCGAGCAGGCTTGAGGATGAGATTTTTCAGGAGAGCTCTGCTGAACTGCTCCATCTGATCTCACTGAAAACAAGGACACTGTTCTGAATGACTGTGCTGTTGTTGGAAGCCTGTTAGCAAGGTATGCGTAGGTGATACAAAATCGTCTTTTACCGCAAAGAAAAATTGTGCTCTGGCTTGCATGGATTTTAATTGATGCCTGTCTGGAGTCCTCGGTAGGTGTTTGAGCAGCTTCGCCCGTTGAAACTTGTAATACCACAGCTTCAACAGTGCCAGTCCAATTAACGCATCTTATAGTCGTATCTCTGATTGTAATTGAGAAATAATTCTTAGCTGTCTAAATAAAATCCAGAGACCTTTATAAACATACATCTTAATTATGGAGATAGTCCTTTTTGTAGATTTGGTCTGATACTAAATACAGACATAAGGGGAAATGGTGGAAAAAAATAGAGATCAAAAAGAAAAGTGACACGGTGACATCTACTACTTGAAGACTGAGAAAAGTGAAAGTATGAAATGCTAGCATGCCGTGGCAATTGCAGTATCTAAGTCGGATTAAACCTGAGTTGGATTCTGCTGTTGATGATGCACGCTTGGAGCTGCAAGTGCAGTTTTCAGAGTCGTACTGCTCTTCGCAGGTTTCTTCTTCCTCAGTTTGGCAGTCCATTACTCTTCGAATTTTGTTGGGGAACGGTGGCTGCTGTGCAGAGATCATGGCAAAAGAGCTGAAATGGAAGGGGGAAAATAATGTTGTAAAAGCTTGGGGGCACTCTCTTGTATGAGATATGATTGGAAGAAGACAGTGAGTAGTTTGGGCAGGCTTTGGTTTTGGGTTTTTTCAATGACAGGTTGAAAGGTCAGGAAGCCACGATGAGAGGTGACGTCCCCACTCCACTGGAAGTTGATGCGAGCACTTTCTGGTAACGCAGTAATACTATCAGAGTTCTTATTTTATCATTTCTGCAAAATCTTAGCATTATGTCACTAAATGGATGCCACTAATCGGTACGAAAAGTAAGCTACTTGCATGGTACCCCTATCAGTTGGAGCAACAGCTGAGAAAGACAAACTGTCTTTTAATGTCTGTGACTTCTTATCTGTGTAATTTACCATTTCCCAAAGAACTTGGGACTTGGCGTTCCTATGATAAAACTGGTTAATTTGCTGCAGCCGGTACTCTCGATTTTGTCTCCTTGTATACAGTTGCCTTCTCTTCTCTGCCTTTTCCTGCAGAACAGCTAATTGAATTGCCCTGAAATGTAGTGAACTGCAGAGTATGCAGATTGCGGTCAGGAAATCGTTGCAGTGGGAAGTTTGGATCGGTAAGCTTTTTTGGAGAACTCTGTGTGTGTTACGAATGACTGTATCTTCAGTGTATAGGGCAGCACCCGACATAAGAAGGAACTGCTTGATAGCAGCTAACAAGCAGTAAAAGCAGGAGTAGGACTGGATCTAAATTTGCCTGGGGAGAAATATGCCAGTGAAGCTTTTCGTTTAACTAGAGTTTTCTTCAGTGATAGCACCTATGTATATGCGCATCCGTGTGTGTACTCACACATGTATAGATGTATAAAGAGAAAAAAAAAAAAAGGTTCCTAACTTGCTCTGGCCAGAGGCTGTACCGGTTCACCCTTCCCACGTATTGTGATGGCTGGAGTGTGCTACGTTGTCCATGACTGGCCTTACTCCATTCGGTTTTGAGGATGCATATGTGTTTGCCCTCTGCAGCCAGATGCGCTGCAGACAAAGTGTTGTATAATTGGGGTTGCATCATACTGCAGGCGGCTGTTCTAGATATCCTGGCCAGAAGGGGGAGAGGTTTGGCAGCGGCCGGGAGGTTCAGCAATGCCTGCAGGTAGTTTTTTAAGGAGCAGAGTGACTGCTGACTTGTGTGGGTGGTTGATTTGCACACATGATATTGACACCATTGCAGTTTTACTGATAACTGATTCATTCCTTACTACTGCTCTGTTTATTCACAAGGACGGGATTTGTGTTCTAATTGCTTTCGCACTGCGTTTGTTCAGTCTCGGCAGTGATTTTGTACTGTTTCAGAAAAGAGAGTGCTTTAAAGTAAACTGATTTCTGCAGATGTGGGGCTTTTTAATTCTGATTTTATTTTCCTCAGAGGGCCTCCATCTAGCTGGTAACAAGTTCTGGCTATGCACCTTTTGTGTATAATTTGAGATATGATGATGGTAAGAGACTGAAGATAGTGCTACAGTTAAGCATTCCCTGACATACGAGTGAATGCATCCGTGTTCACATTTCACATGTGAAAGTGTGCCTCCTTACAACAGCAATGGTTTCTATGCAATCTCATGTAATCAAAAGTATACTTGCAGTTTTCAGCAATGCCTCTTTTTTATATCTTCAGCTAGAATAATGTCTGGTCATGTTTTAATGATTTAGGACATCTCTGGAAAAATATATTGAGACTTGTGTAATTGGCAAGGTGTGTAATGAAGAGAGAAGAATGTCAGAACTGGTGATGGCTACAGCCAGAAAACACTTACGTGAAGACCCAGCGTTCTGAACATTTCACATTTAAACATGCAAAGCGCTACCTTTTTGAAGTTTGGGTTTGTTTGGGGTTTTTTGTTTTTTCATTTGGTAAGGCTCTTGTAGCATGAAATCTGTACTATTTAAGTGAAAGGCTGATCCTGAAATTACAAAGTAGGGGGAAACTTAGCATTGTCCAGTACCCTTATATGTAAAAAACAGAAAAGCTTTTTTAATGAGTAAGCTGTTCAACTTGTCAGTTTGGGTAGAAAGCGATCCTTCTGTATTTTTTTTCTTTGCTTAGATAAGTGCAACAGGTCAAAATTTCAGTGCATACCACAAAATAGCTTGGAAACAAGCTTAGTAAATATATATTTGTTGAACCACTGTTAAGTACTTGCAGTAAATACAATTGCATCTGATCATAATAGATATATACCCTATTATCACGCATTCAGTACAGAGTGAATTCTAAATTAAATTAGACATGTTACATCAAATTTTCAAAATAAAAATTGCTATGCTTTCTTGTGCTTTGTCCTTTGAGCTCCTCTAAAAGAGGAGTCTGCTTAAATATTTACAAAGATGCTTTGTTGTTTTTATTAAATCCCTTCTTAAAATGATCAGGAGGTCTAGAAGACGCCTAGTGGTTACACTGGTACTGTGGTGAGACTGGTGTGGCCCTTAAGTCCATCAGTTGCCCGGGTTCCTAGATGGTAAACTGGGGGGATAAAGATTATGCACTTTGCATTGGTATGTCACCTAACACACTGCGCTCTGGTTTATGGCTGGGGCTTCTAGATGCTTTAATAATAGCTTTTCGTAGGTGTAGTTTTTGCAAAAGAGAAAGGTGGAGTTGGTTTTTGGTTTGGGTTTTTTTAATATATATATAGAGAGAGAGCCTACTGCCATAACTATTAATTATATGTATCATAAACTGGAGTAAAAAGTAAGGCTTTTTTTAGCTGCAATCTACAGGACAGATTTAGTCTTATAATTTCAAGAATTCAAGTATATTAGTATCTTGGCCTTAATGGTGCACAGCTTTATTTTATAATTTTAAATGACAAACTGTACCTGAAGACTACAGACACAAGGGAGTGTTGAGTAAGCTATTTGCAAATAGGTGGTGTTTGCGTTATTACATACCCTATGTGTAATATGGTCAAGTTGCTGCTGTGCTTCTAGAATTGTAAATACTGACATTTCTTTAATACTTTGACATTTTTCTGATCCATATTTCACAGAAAATGGTATATCTCTAAAAGCATTTTGATTTAATATAATAATATTGCAACCAAAATCTGTTCCCTTAGAAAATGTTGGCTCTTTCTGAACGTTAGCAGCTGATTTCTTTGCAAAATGATCCTGAAGGGAAATAATCATTAAATTCTGTGCTTTCCAAAGCTTTTAAACCCGTATTGACTTCATTAATAGTCTTAAACTGTTGTGAATAAAACAACTTAAAAAATCACATTTGATTTCTTCAGAACCTAAGGAAGAAAGAATAATTCACAAAATTATATCTATTTGACAATGCCACATAGAATTAACAAGGTAATTAAACACTGAAGGGCAAATTGTAAGGTGATTATAAACCTTAACATAACAGCTTATCCCCTATAAGAATAAATTTTGTGCCTCTTAACTTCCAAAATCCATTGCTTGGAAAGAGCTTTTCAAAATCCATTGCTTGGAAAGAGCTTTTCAAATCTAGCTATGTGGACACCACCCCACCCCACACCCCACACCCCCCCCAAAAAAAAAAAAGTAGGTTAGTGAGCAGTACTGTGTCACTGGGTCTTCAGCTGTAAACACAACTCTGCTACTCTGCTGAAATGTGTTTCTCTCACCTCTGCACAAAGTTACTCAGCATAGTCTGTTTTAGTCTGAATTATTTGTGCAAAAGCCAATTCCATGTGCTCACATGGGAAATGCAATTGCAGCGTGTTCTGTGCGAGATAGGGCTTAGCCATGCACTCATACCATACACAGACATCCGTGTTTAATCTTACAGCTCATGCAGTTTTCTCATGTTCTCATGCACTAAATAAAGAAAAGTATTATAAAAGGATGAATATAAATGCTAGGAAGTAAAGGCAACATCAGCGCTAGGAACATCACTATAGTAAACTTATTATATGACATTTGAGTCCACAAGGTAAATGCATCCAAGTACTGACAACCAGCAATGATAGTCGCTCCTCACGAAATAGTAGGGGCTAGGTAAGCTGGATTTCGTTGGCTAACACACTGACCTGAAATATCAGAATTCAGACAAACGTCTTTCCTTTGTTAGTTAGCAGAGAACACAAAGACGAGTCAGACGAGGTTAGCTGGACAGCTGTGTGGTTACCTGCTGTGACAGAGGGCGCTGGAAGTTTCCTGTGGGTGGATGCACACTTCAGAGGTTTTTATACAGGCGTGCACCTGGAAGGAGTAACTCTCTGCTCCGACCAGTCGGATTGCAGGCTATTTAGAGTAACATTACCAGGCAGCGCTCGAAGAACTTACCGTGTTACACTAAACTCTTCCACATTTGCAGTACAAAATGAAAACACTCTTGGGCTTTGAAGTCCCAAGCGTACCAACCTTCGGAAATAAAATCTTGGCTTCCTCCAACCTCTTGTTCCGTTTTTGCAGATTAAGTGTTCCCTGCGTTCACCTTACGATCTGCAGTGCTGACCCAAAAAAGCAACTTAGCGTGGGCAAACTCGTGCATAAATAATGTGTGTGGCCACTTGGCAGTAGCCCAAACACAGAGAAAAGTTCATGAAGCTCCTACTGACAGGAGAAGGTCAAGTCTTCCTTGCCCCGCTGAGCGTCTGGCTGGGGCAGCTCTGGGTACCCTCCCCTGCCCCGAGTCAGGGAGGGTATGGAGAACCGACAGTCCTGAGGAAATAACAGCTTTCCCGTCGTCTTTAGTGCAGCTCATAACCGTAGGAAATATTATATCTACTGAAAGAGAGAGTGCAAACATGAAAATCACACTTTCATCAGAAAATCTTGCAGTTGCTTGTTTTAAAACAGATGGATATTATAGATGTTGGAGCTAAACCAAATATGTATTCCTTACACATTTCAAGAATTTGAGAGTTTTATATGCATTTACCGCTTTGCTGCCCTTCTGCCCTCCCTTCTTCTTGGAAAAGATTCTGTAGCAAGAAATTCAACTAGAGGGCAGAAAAATTTAAAAGGAACTTTAAAAGTCATAAAGCTAGAAAAAAAAAAACCCTGGCTAATTAATGAACAACTGAAGGTTGGCGGTAGAAATAAGGGGGATGGGGGGGGTAGATTTTTAACTCAATTTATAGGCATTTGCATCTTTGGATGAACAGCTTTTGAATTCAGGTAATGCTTTTTTGAAGAGTGGCAAAGGAAAAAATGAGCCTTTTCTGTCACTGCGGCTGGCTGCGTATTTCACGTTAGCTACTGCGTGTCTCTAGCAGTCACACCAACTATAGGAAACACTTGGCTGCTCATTCAAATGCTCACCAGTTTTTCTTTCCTCTGAAATTTGATAGTTAAAAGATGCTTTTTTTTTTTTTTTAATATACTTGGGACCTAGTATTGAGATACTAACTGTATTAAGTTGATACCTAAACGTTGCATTTCACAGGTCCACCTGGCTTTACAAGTAGTGCAAATGAGCGGTCCTGAGCTAGGTCAGTAGCTGTTATTAGAAAGAAAAAGGCAGATATGCCGCTGTTGGGATGACTGCCATACCTTTTTTTAAAGACATGGTCTTTTTAGCAGGCACGTTCCCGCTGTCATATTTATTGTATTTGTCACCGGGGGTGACCGTAGCTCAGACTGGTGCTGCTGTTAAAAGTTCTGTCCTAAGCTTTGGCAGTGGGATTGATGCTGAAGGTAAATAGCTTATTTTTAAATCAGATCAGAGGAACTGGCTTACTCTATATTGTGTCTCTTGTGTAAGCAACTGAAAAGGCTGGCAACTGTAGGGACGGCGTTACAGCTGATTTACAAATCATGTAGGTATGGTATTGTTTCTTGTTTATAAGTGATACAGGAACCAACACTGATACTCTGAAATGTAGCTGTTGTTGACACACATTTACTATATAGTTTCTATAAATGCTTCTTGTGCTACAGTCTATCTCCAAGCATTTCTTGTTTTGCTGAAAATGAGCGTTGTCTGGAGGTGTAGCCCCATGGACTTAAAATTTCTCTAGGCTTCTGTGAATAGGCAGGCTGAGGGGAGTACAGCACCTCAGTTCTGTGTGTAAAAGGGTGGTTTTCAGTTATTAATTCCACAAAGCTCTGAATTATTCGGTTGGCTTTTCTGTTTCTGTAAATGCTCATGGGAATTTTGTGATCTAGACCATTTGTGGAAGACAAAACGCAACAGGCTGCCAAATGTGATGAAGTAAATCAAACTTCAAATATTTTTAGACTGTATTTAATTTTAATGTGAGTCGTGTGGCTTGGGTTTTGGGGTTTTTAAGTCTGCTTATATGAAATCTAATTGGTGATGTGGGTGTCTCTCCTTTTCGGTGCTATCAAACTACCAGGAAAGCTGGGAAGAGTATTCTTCCTAACTCTGCCTGTCACTGAACTCAGCAGTAGCATCCTCTTCAGTGTATAGGCAGAGTAGAACTATATTCATATTATTGGATTATAGATTAGAGTGATTTAAATTTAAAAAAAATTTAAAAGTTCCTCTGCTGTTAATAGTAGCGAGCTCAGTGTAAAATTGCTAAAACCTTCATTAAAAGATTGTGAGAAATAGGTGTGAAAACATTAAGGTCTTCTCTGAACCCATCAGGAGCAAGAAGCCTGCCAGATTTGTGCCAGAAGAAGGCAGAGTTAGACCAGAAAAGTTAAAAGGTGTTCTTATCAATGAAATTAATAGTCACAAATCACCAGGACCAGATGGTAATTACCCAGAACTCTGCAGTGAAATTACCAGCTCCGAACCAGAGCGTGGTGCCTGCTGCTGAAAGTAGACTTGATACCAGAGCGCAGGAGGCTGTACAAACGTGAGGCGTATTTCTAAGGGGGCCTGGGAGGGGTCTAGGGAACTGTGCGCCAGTAAGTCTGACATCTGTGCTAGTTAAACTGAGAGGAATGGGGTAGCATTAGTGTTAGCTGCTGAATAATGAGGCACAGTGTGGAAAAGGAAGAAGGTTTTGTATTTGTTTTGTTCTTTGAAAGTGCCTACAAACATGTGGTTCAGGGGCCTCCAGTTAATACAGCGTACGTGGATTTCCACAAGCTTTTGGTGAGGTCACTCGCTAAAGATCCCTACAGAAATGAAGCATTGCTGGGGTAAGAAGGGGGAGTTATCTTTTGTTTCAATAATTTGTTAACAGCAAGGAGGCAATAAATGGTCAGGTTTACAATGTCCCATGGGGAGCCGTGGCTACTGGGTGTATTCCTAAAAGCTAATGGGAAATGAAGAAAGTAGTGTGGTGACAATAATGTAGAATTATTCAAGATGGTGAAAACAAAAATAAGCTGGAGAGTTCCAGAAGGATCTCTGACACTTTGAGAGGTGATAATATGATAAATGAAATTCGTTGCTGACAAGTATAATATATTACACAGGGACAGCCTCTAACTCAGTACCACCTAGGAAAGAGATCTTCATGGCACCAGAGACAGCTATATAAAAAAACCTTTGTGAACCATATCAGTAATCAAAAACATAAAGAGACTGTTGTGTCTAAGAAGAAACAAAAAAACCAAAACAAAAAAGGAACACTGTTTTTCCACTCTAGAATTCAGAGTTTGTCTCGCATGTTCAGTGTGTGATTCAAGTCTTCGATTAAAACATTCAGGGTCTCAGAGCTCCTGCAGGGTTTGCCGCAGGTCCTGGGCGGCCTGGTGAATGACTGACGAATAATGGCAGACTCCCAGTTCTAGAGCAGATTCTCCTCATCCTTACTGCTGGAGGCATCTGCTGGACTTTCCTGGATGTGGAAAGCATGTTTGCATTCTCCAAATGGCAGGGACTTCTTAACTGCTGTCAGCAGCCAGCTAAATGTCTACAGCATGGTGTTGACAGGGCCTGCGCCGTTTGCTGAAGTACAAACAACTGCAAGGTGAAATTTGTTCCAGGTTAGCATCTTCAGTGTTTGGGTTTTTTTTTTTCTTCCTATTCCTTATGGCTGTGGGATGAATCCCCAGCTTAAAGTCACTAATACCCAAAGGTAATACTGGTGGCCTTCCTGACTAGCGGCAGCCGAAGGTGTAGAGCAACACAGGATATGATCCTCAAACCAAACCCACTGTTTTCATTATTTTTAAAATGAGAAATCCTTTCTCCTTGGTACAGGCCTTCTTTTGCTCACCTAGCTGAGGTGACTCGGGGATGGTGACTCAACCCCTTCCCTGGGCAGCTTGTTCCAATCCTTGACAAAAGCATTCTTTTTTTTCTTTAATTGATTTAATGTTGCATGTTAAGTTAATCGGGCTTAACCTTCTTTGCGCATAGAATGAGATGACACACATCTCAAAGAAGGGAGCAAAGCAGAGCATTGCCAGATAAGTAATTATTTAAAGCTGTGCTATCACATAGGGGATCTTCATGTTCAGGAGCATAGAAGAATGAAGTAATGCTCCAAGATTTTATGCTGAGACGAGGGACGCCGGGCTGCGCCCGCCTCGCCAGCAGCTCCTGACTGCCATTAGCCGTGTGTCGTTTGTTTAATGCCTGCCGTGTCCTCCCCTGGCAGTGCAAGCGCTGCAGCTCGGTAGCAAAGCTGTTGGGGAAACGAGTGCTGTGTCACTTGGGCTCACTGCAAGAGCCAAGATGGTGAGGAATGGGACTATAAATTGAGTGTTGATTTCCATCATCTAACCATCCTCTGTGACTTAGGCTGCTCTGGATTAGGCTAAAGAGCCTCGTTTATGTGAGAATAGATGTGTTTTGTACTTTCTGTGCCCATCTGTGGGATCTGTTGAGCAAGTGCTCTTCCTGCCTTGCAGGAAAAGCAAGGAGACAGGTGAGTCAAAATTTGGCTTTGGGTGGTCTGAGTAGGACCTCCCTTCACTTGTCTTTAAGCGAAGAGCCCTGGAGCGTTATTTAAGCACACACTCTGTAATACCAGAAGTAACAGTTTCTGCTTTTTTTTTCTTTTCCCTAGTAATTTCCTTCTTGTTGAGGTTTTTGTCCAGCTTCTGTATGTGTCTCTGTCCTGGTTTCGGCAGGGATAGAGTTAATTTCTTTTCTAGTAGCTGGTACAGTGTTTTGGATTTAGGATGAGAACAAAGTTGATAACGCACCGATGTTTTAGTTGTTGCTAGGTAATGCTTACACTAGCCAAGGACTTTTCAGCTTCCCATGTTCTACTGACTGAGAAGGCTGAAGGTGCACAAGAAGCTGGGAGGGGGCACAGCCAAACTGGCCAAAGGGACATTCCATACCATGTGACGTCATGCTCAGTACATAAACTGGGGAAAGCTGGCCGGGGGGGCCGCTGCTCGGGGACTGGCTGGGCATCGGTCGGCGGGTGGTGAGCAATTGTACTGTGCATCACTTGCTTTGTGTATTATTATTATTATTATTATTATTATTATTATTATCATATTATTATTATTATCATTTTATTTCAATTATTAAACTGTTTTTATCTCAACCCACGAGTTTTTCTAACTTGTGCTCTTCCAATTCTCTCCCCCATCCCACCGGGTGGGGGGGAGTGAGCGAGCGGCTGCGTGGTGCTTAGTTGCCGACTGAAGTTAAACCACGACAGTCCTTTTTGGCGCCCAACGTGGGGCTCGAAGGGTTTGAGATAATAACAGGTTAACCGGAGTGTATTAAAGAACTTATATCTGTTAGTAGTTTTGGGTCACAATGTTGGTTTCTCTGTTCTCGATATTGATTTGTATAATCTGCATCGCGCTCTTTTTCCTGCTGTACATGTTAAAGATTGGTGTTGGGTTTTGCAGTTTGCTGTGGTCTGCAGTGAATAGTAATGTCTCGCTTGTGAGGTTTGTTTTTAGAACATTGACCTTGACGTTAGTGTGGTATGTAAACTTCGCAATGAAGCCGTTACTGTACCACGGAGACCATTTCGTGGAGACAACTAGCAATTGCAGTAACTTTTCTGAGATTTTTTTTACGGAGGAAATACAGAATGGCAGGGTCACTACCTTCTTCTATAATGTTTCCTCCTTCATTACAGTAATTTTTCAGTATTTTGAACATCCTTGGGCAGTTAAGATACTTCTATTAATACTTCTTGGGAATACTGTTTCGGTTTTGTCTAAAGTTGGTAAGCAATTTAAGAATATCATCCAGAGATCTGCCCCAAGGCTGAATAATTATGAGTGGCAGGGTGTGTGGGACAAGATGGGCAAGTACCTAGGCCAATGGGCACCCCCAGTGTTTTGGAACTTCACCCCTGAGCAAGTGCAGAATCCTGAAAAGTTAGTAGAATATTTGGAAAAAGTATGCTGTCACCCTGGCAACTCCAGAGAGATGCAGCTCATTGCAACGTGCTGGGGCCTGGCCCATGCCTACCGAGCCCTGTTCAACACCATTCAGTGCCCTCAAAGGGAAGGGAAGGTCTCTGGCTCTGACAGTAAAACGACACGCACTGCGGCCACTCAGACCCGGGCAACGCGCCCTGCGGCCACTCCGACCCCAGCGACAGGCCGTGCAGCCACTCAGACCCCGGCAACAGGCCCTGCGGCCACTCAAACCCGGGCAACACGCACTACGGCCACTCCAACCCCAGCGACATGCACTACGGCCACTCAGACCCCGGCGACATGCACTGCGGACACTCAGACCCCAGCGACATGCACTGCAGCCACTCAGACCCCGGCGACATGCACTGCGGCCACTCAGACCCTGGCGACATGCACTGCGGCCACTCCAATCCCGGCGACATGCACTGCAGCCACTCAGACCCCGGCGACATGCACTGCGGCCACTCAGACCCTGGCGACATGCACTGCGGCCACTCCAATCCCGGCGACATGCACTGAGGCCACTCAGACCCCGGCGACATGCACTGCGGCCACTCAGGCTCCGGTGACATGCACTTGCACTGTGGCCACTCCAACCCCGGCAACAGGCCCTGTGGCTACTCGGACTCCGGTGACATGCACTTGCACTGCGGCCACTCCAACCCCGGCAACAGGCCCTGTGGCTGAACCAAAGAACCAGCCTGTGCCGGTATCAGTCGCCCCTGTACACAAGAAGAAATTTTGGAAGCGGAAGTCGGCTCGTTTAGTAAGGGAGGAAGAAGCTTCTTCTAAAAGGGAACCGGAGGAAGAACTGTACGACTACCCTGGAGAAGGGCCATCACGAGAACGGGAGGAGGAGACCCGGCCGCTGATCGGGGAGGAGGAAGAGGAAGAACTCATAAACGAGGCAGTGACCACCCGATCTCTATCCCTGAGTGAGCTGCGAGATATACGAAAAGATTTCAGCCGTCGTCCAGGTGAGCATATTGTCACCTGGCTGCTCCGATGCTGGGATAATGGGGCCAGTAGCCTGGAATTAGAGGGTAGGGAAGCCAAGCAGCTGGGATCCCTTTCTAGGGAAGGGGGCATTGATAAAGCAATTGGAAAAGGGACACGTATCCTCAGCCTTTGGAGGCGACTCTTGTCAAGCGTGAAGGAAAGGTATCCCTTTAAGGAAGATGTCATATGTTGCCCAAGCAAGTGGGCCACCATGGAGAAGGGTATCCAGTTTCTGAGAGAATTAGCTGTGCTGGAGGTGATTTATGGTGACCTGAACAATAAACAACTATCCAAAGATCCAGACGAAGTCAAGTGCACACGACCCATGTGGCGGAAGTTTATAAGGAGCTCACCATCGTCATACGCCAATTCATTGGCAGTGATGACCTGGAAAGATGGAGAGGAACAAACAGTGGATGAATTGGCTAGTCAACTCCGGCAATACGAGGAAAGTCTTTCTTCCTCCATCGTCTCGGCTGTGGAGAAACTGTCCGAAAAACTGTCCCGGGAGATCCAGCAACTCAGAGAGGATAGGTCCTACTCCTCACCTGTACGGACCAGTATCTCGGCTATTAGAAGTAAGCGTTCTTTTGCTCAAGAGAGAGAATATAAAGGGTACACACCACGGGGCACCCTATGGTTTTATCTGCGTGACCACGGAGAGGACATGAGGAAGTGGGATGGGAAACCTACCGCAGCCCTAGGGGCACGGGTACGCGAATTGCAAGGGAAAACAATCACAGAAAGAGGTTCTTCCAGGAAAATTGCTGCTCCAGTTTCCAGCGGGCAGTTCCCCAGAGAGAGTAGAAGGGCTGATCTTACTCTTGATCTTAATGAAGAAACTTCTGACTTGTACGTACAAGAAATGAGAAATGAGTACTGTGATGAGGATTAGAGGGGCCCTGCCTCCAGCCAGGGGGAGGAAAGGGACAACCGGGTTTACTGGACTGTGTGGATTCGGTGGCCTGGCACGTCAGACCCACAGAAGTATAAGGCTCTGGTAGACACCGGGTCACAGTGTACCCTAATGCCATCAAGCTATATAGGGGCAGAACCCATCTGTATTTCTGGGGTGACGGGGGGATCCCAACAGCTAACTGTATTGGAAGCCGAAGTGAGTTTAACTGGGAACGGGTGGCAGAAGCACCCCATTGTGACTGGCCCAGAGGCTCCGTGCATCCTTGGCATAGACTACCTCAGGAGAGGGTATTTCAAGGACCCAAAAGGGTACCGGTGGGCTTTTGGTATAGCTGCCTTGGAGATGGAGGAAATTAAACAGCTGTCCACCTTGCCCGGTCTTTCGGAGGACCCCTCTGTTGTGGGGTTGCTGAAGGTCGAAGACCAACAAGTGCCAATCACTACCACCACGGTGCACCAGCGGCATTATTGCACCAACCGAGACTCCCTGATTCCCATCCATAAGCTGATTCGTCGACTGGAGAGCCAAGGAGTGATCAGCAAGACCCGCTCACCCTTTAACAGTCCCATATGGCCAGTGCGGAAGTCTAATGGAGAGTGGAGACTAACAGTAGACTATCGTGGCCTAAATGAAGTCACGCCACCGCTGAGTGCTGCTGTGCCAGACATGCTAGAACTTCAATACGAACTGGAGTCAAAGGCAGCCAAGTGGTATGCCACAGTTGATATTGCTAATGCGTTTTTCTCAATCCCTTTGGCAGCAGAGTGCAGGCCACAGTTTGCTTTCACTTGGAGGGGCGTCCAGTGCACCTGGAACCGACTGCCCCAGGGGTGGAAACACAGCCCTACCATTTGCCATGGACTAATCCAGACTGCACTAGAACAGGGTGGAGCTCCAGAACACCTGCAGTACATTGATGACATCATCGTGTGGGGCAACACAGCAGAAGTTTTTGAAAAAGGGAAGGAAATAGTCCAAATCCTGCTGAAGGCCGGTTTTGCCATAAAACAAAGTAAGGTCAAGGGACCTGCACAGGAGATCCAATTTTTAGGAATAAAATGGCAAGATGGACGTCGTCAGATCCCAATGGATGTGATCAACAAAATAACAGCCATGTCTCCACCAACTAGCAAAAAGGAAACACAAGCTTTCTTAGGCGTCGTGGGTTTTTGGAGAATGCACATTCCAAATTACAGTCTGATTGTAAACCCTCTCTATCAAGTGACCCGGAAGAACGATTTCAAATGGGGCCCTGAGCAACGACAAGCTTTTGAACAAATTAAACGGGAGATAGTTCATGCAGTAGCCCTGGGGCCAGTCCGGGCAGGGCAAGAGGTAAAAAATGTGCTCTATACCGCAGCCGGGTAGAATGGCCCTACCTGGAGCCTCTGGCAGAAAGCACCAGGGGAGACTCGAGGTCGACCCCTAGGGTTTTGGAGTCGGGGATACAGAGGATCCGAGGCCCGCTATACTCCAACTGAAAAAGAGATATTGGCAGCATATGAAGGGGTTCGAACTGCTTCAGAAGTGATCGGCACTGAAGCACAGCTCCTCCTGGCACCCCGACTGCCGGTGCTAGGCTGGATGTTCAGAGGGGGGGTCCCCTGTACACATCATGCAACTGATGCTACATGGAGTAAGTGGGTCGCACTGATCACACAACGGGCTCGAATAGGAAACCCCCATCGCCCAGGGGTCCTGGAAGTGATCATGGATTGGCCAGAGGGCAAAGATTTTGGAATATTGCCAGAGGAGGAGGTAACGCGTGCTGAAGAGGCCCCAATGTATAATGAACTACCAGAAAATGAGAAGCAATATGCCCTGTTCACTGATGGGTCCTGTCGTCTTGTGGGAAAGCATCGGAGGTGGAAAGCTGCTGTATGGAGTCCTATGCGACAAGTTGTAGAAACTGCTGAAGGAGAAGGTGAATCGAGCCAATTTGCAGAAGTAAAGGCCATCCAGCTGGCTTTAGACATTGCTGACCGAGAAAAGTGGCCAGTGCTCTATCTCTATACTGACTCATGGATGGTGGCAAATGCCCTGTGGGGGTGGTTGCAGCAATGGAAGCAGAGCAACTGGCAGCGCAGAGGCAAACCCATCTGGGCTGCCGCATTGTGGCAAGATATTGCTGCCCGGGTGGAGAACCTGCTTGTAAAAGTCCGTCACGTAGATGCTCACGTACCCAAGAGTTGGGCCACTGAAGAACATCAAAATAACCAGCAGGTGGATCAGGCTGCTAAGATTGAAGTGGCTCAGGTGGATCTGGACTGGCAACATAAGGGTGAATTATTTCTAGCTCGGTGGGCCCATGACACCTCAGGCCACCAAGGAAGAGATGCAACATATAGATGGGCTCGTGATCGAGGGGTGGACTTGACCATGGACACTATAGCCCAGGTTATCCATAAATGCGAAACATGTGCTGCAATCAAACAAGCCAAGCGGTTAAAGCCTTTTTGGTATGGAGGACGATGGTTGAAACATAAATATGGGGAGGCCTGGCAGATCGATTATATCACACTCCCACAAACCCGCCAAGGCAAGCGCCACGTGCTTACAATGGTGGAGGCAACCACCGGATGGCTGGAAACATATCCCGTGCCCCATGCCACCGCCCGGAACACTATCCTGGGCCTTGAAAAGCAAGTCCTATGGCGACATGGCGCCCCAGAAAGAATTGAGTCAGACAATGGGACTCATTTCCGAAACAACCTCATAGACACCTGGGCCAAAGAGCACGGCATTGAGTGGGTGTACCACATCCCCTATCATGCACCAGCCTCTGGGAAAATTGAACGATACAATGGACTGTTAAAGACTACACTGAGAGCAATGGGTGGTGGGACGTTCAAACATTGGGATACGCATTTAGCAAAGGCCACCTGGTTAGTCAACACTCGGGGATCTGCCAATCGAGCTGGCCCTGCCCAGTCAGAACTTTTACGTACTGTAGATGGGAATAAAGTCCCTGTAGTGCACATAAAAAATATGCTGGGGAAGACAGTCTGGGTTATTCCTGCCTCGGGCAGAGGCAGACCCATCCATGGGATTGCTTTTGCTCAAGGACCTGGGTGCACTTGGTGGATAATGCGGGAGGATGGGGAAGTCCGATGTGTACCTCAAGGGGATTTGATTTTGGGTGAGAATAACCAATGATCTGAATTATGTGATGTTAAGTACTAATTGTAGTTATAATAGTTATACTAATAATACACAGATATACTAATAATACTAATAATATTATATGCCATACTAATGTTATTACAATAAGAATCACCCAGATTAATGAAGAACAACTTTGATGAAACCGAGCAAAGCACAGTGATGATGGTACCAGAACTGACTTCAACATGGAACAATCCAACACCACATACCATCTCCATTTTTCCTGCCCTGAAAGATTATTATGACAGATGGAGCCCGAAGTCATGGACTAAATGAACTCACCGAACATTTTAGAGGGATGGCCCACAGACGAAGGGAATGATATCTCTGTGTGTGTGTATATATATATATATATATATATAAAGGGGTGGTGATTAATGAAAATGTACTGGAAAATATGAGACTTGAGCATGACGCAGATGGTATAGAATAAGGGGTGGATATTGTCCTGGTTTCGGCAGGGATAGAGTTAATTTCTTTTCTAGTAGCTGGTACAGTGTTTTGGATTTAGGATGAGAACAAAGTTGATAACACACCGATGTTTTAGTTGTTGCTAGGTAATGCTTACACTAGCCAAGGACTTTTCAGCTTCCCATGTTCTACCGACTGAGAAGGCTGAAGGTGCACAAGAAGCTGGGAGGGGGCACAGCCAAACTGGCCCAAGGGACATTCCATACCATGTGACGTCATGCTCAGTACATAAACTGGGGAAAGCTGGCCGGGGGGGACCGCTGCTTGGGGACTGGCTGGGCATCGGTCGGCGGGTGGTGAGCAATTGTACTGTGCATCACTTGCTTTGTGTATTATTATTATTATTATCATATTATTATTATTATCATTTTATTTCAATTATTAAACTGTTTTTATCTCAACCCACGAGTTTTTCTAACTTGTGCTCTTCCAATTCTCTCCCCCATCCCACCGGGTGGGGGGGAGTGAGCGAGCGGCTGCGTGGTGCTTAGTTGCCGACTGAAGTTAAACCACGACAGTCTCCTATCACGGCAAAGACCTGTTATGTAAACGAACACAGGTCATTTAGGTACCATGGACCTGCATGAGGAGATTGGTTAGAGAGGTACAACTGCAGGGGGAAGGCAGCGGAGGAAACGGGGAGGCACACCACGTGGCACCGCTGGATGTGGAAGGTGCGTTTGCCTGCGTGAAGTCACAGGTGAACCAGATCCTTTGCCCTCATATTCACATATTGACAGCAGAGGCAATATAACACACCCATGGATTTTTTTTTGCAGCTGATTAACTCCTGTTTTATTATAAAGCCACATGCTTCTGCTCCCCTCAGCAATGAGTTTCGGGGATGTCTTCAAGCCTTCTGTACTTAATTTTTCAAAATGTGAAGCTGCTTGCCTTCAAGGGATTGTTTTAGTTTGAATTTCCTCATTAATCTTCGTTCTCGTCTGTATTTGGACAGCACTGTTTTTAATAGGGACACGTTTTTCCCTTGGTGCCACCTCTTCCTCATCTGCTTCTTCACCCCGCCTGTTTGGAGATCCGCTGCTCCCTGGGGAAAGAAGTCATTAAAGCTGAACTTTCATCTGAAGTCTCTCAAAGCTTGGGAAGAATTTTACCTCTTCGCTAAGGAGCCCTCTGCCCTTCCATGGGGTGTTGTCTTACCTCCCATGGTCCCTCTGCCATTTCTCAGCCAGTTGCTCGGGGAAGGACTCGATGCCATCTGCTATTTTTTCCTTATGGCAAGGAAAGAGGACTTGAACTAATTCCATGGGGCTTTTTATAGAGCAAAGATTGTGATGGTCTTAATGTACCGAACTGGAAGTTTTACAGCAGGGCTGCCTTTACTTGATCTGTTTGGGGCTGGTTACTATACACACAAATGAGGGACCAACTTAAGCTGCCTGTGTTAAGGATGAACGCGCCACTCAGTGCTACAGCTTTGGTTGACCGCAGTTACCACCACACAGAGGTAAAACTGGCAGGGCTTTTTTAACAGCCTTTTTCGTGTGGGACACTTAGTTGTCCCCTGTTGTAATAGCATTTGCCTAGGATTAAATTCTGCTGAAGGCAGGGAGAGTTTTGTTGTGGTGGGAGATGATCAAATGGCTGAATAACAAGAATGCAAGATCTGATTAACGGTATCCCACTGAAGAGTCTCCTTGCTTCTCCTCCACTTGTGAAAAATCTGGTATTTCTCTAAAAGGAAGATAAAAATGGATTTAAAGTAATTTCAGATTAATGACTAATGAGTAGCTCAAGCAACATTTACAACTAAGCAATTAGTTTTGCAGCGGGAATTATTTAGAAATTAGTCTTTGCAGACTATTATTAGAAGTAACTTGACCTCGTTAAAAAGCATCGTATGGAAGAGTGTCTATTGACTTGGCAGCCACCTTAATGCAATGTTTTTTAACAAACCTGGCCTTCTGTGAGCTTAACTGTACAAATACAAAGGGCAATAGAAGGTCTGTTTCCTTAACTATTCTGCATGCAGATCAAAAATCTAATGCAAACCAAAGTAGCTCTGTGCCTGAATTAGTCCTCAGGCTTAATGACATTATTGAAACCATAGTTAAAATGTCAGATTGTGACCATGAGGTAAATTTCTATGTCATTGGAGTCAGTGGGATTTTTGTCTTGGACTGCAAGAAATACAATATTTCATCATTTCCTCAGGTTTAGCTGTAAGAGGGCTCTTGTGCATTTGGTATTGTCCTTTTTTTTTGCTTTTTTTTTTCCATTTATAGAATGAGTTTGGGTGCGGAAGGGATAGTTTGAAGCCTCCAGTTTCACTTGGATTTAATCAACGTCTGCGTGCTGCAGTATGCAATATGTTTGAAAGCTCAGCAGGCTCGTCTAAGCAAGAACTGCAGAATTTAATCCTGCGTCACTACTAATGTTTATTTTTTTAAAAAATCTATTAAGCTCCTACATCTACCATTGCATCTTTGTAACTGCTTTCCAGAGCTATAAATGGGCTGTAAATTCAGTACTGACTTACCTGCTGTATCTTGCTGTGCACCTGCTTCACAGGCAAACCTGTGCTGGCTGTCTCTGGAGTAGGAATAGGATGCTGACTTCGCTCTGTAAAAGTCTAAAGGGATCACAACCTGGATATTTAAGAAACAGCTTTCTTCCTCTGACAATCGGAAGTCACCGTTAAGCCCTTCCTAGCTCACTAAAGAGGGAGCTGCTGGCAATGTACCCCTCATGATTTCTTTAGGGCATCAAAACCAGTTCCTGGTTTTGGTCTGCAGAAACGCAGGTTGGGCTTTGCTGCCTTTTGGGGATATAAAGCAAAGTTTGACTGTTTGCAGGGGGAGTTTTGGCATTTTTTTTGTCAGAGGGACACTCGGATCTTGGCACGTTTCCTCAGCTTCACCTACCCTATCGGTGTGTTTTGTGGAGGTGAGAGGCGAGAAGTCCCAGGAGCTTGGCTCCAGGGAAGTAGTCAGTCTTGGCAAACCTTTTGTTGTCCTGCTGCCTCCGCAGTCATGCAGTGTGCGTGAAGTATGTTAGGAATGGCCCAGAGAAAGCAGAATTACGTTATCTGGAAAGTACCAGTAATACTTAAAGCTATGAAAGATTTGCCTGGCAGCTTTCGTAAGGCTGTTCAGAAAAGATATTTTGGGATGACTATTACGGCAAGGTTAAAACTATTCCCTACCAGCACCACCAAAAAGACGAGGGGTCGCTTCATGCATTTTAAGCCAGTAATGGGCCCTGCAAATACTCTATCGGCCTGCTCCCCTCCGCGGTCCCAGACGGAGAGACGGGGTGTCAGTATTCGAGCCTACTTGGGGAAAAAGACAATTACTTTAAAAGCTGTTGAAGGACCATGATTGCAGCATTTCAGCACGGACAGAAGCTCAGAGGAGGGGTGGCCGTGCTGTGTAGGAAATTATCATCAAGTGAAATGTATGCCCTGAGTAACAGTATCCTGCCACAGAGCACGGGCTAATCCAGCACTACAGCGGTAGCAATCCCAGGCAATTACATCTGCTGTTACAAACCCGGTTTTGTGTCCCTTACTCATCCTCTCTTCTGTCCCAGAGCTCTAACCTGCCTGTCTGCAAGCTCATTGTCGCTGGCAGGCACGCTGCCTTTCTGCCCCCGCGTGCTTGGGTGGTGGAGAGCGATGCTCATGCCTGCGTGAACAGAGGTGACCTCCTCTTCTGTCACTGCTCTGGGTGATGCCTTTCTGCAGGGAAATTACTATTCACGTATCTCCTCGAGAACACTGTGCCGTTGTATGGATGCTTTTATGTTCTTTCTCTTCCTGATCAAATACTGAAATGTATTGCTAAGATTGCAAGGAGCGCTCTCCAGCTGTTTCATATGGAAACAGTTACTGTGGATGCTATATAGTAAATGCTTTCCTATGCAGTTATCCATGCATGAGTTATGAAATTCAATTAGAAAAATAATAGTCTTATTTTGGTTTTAATTATCACCTGTTCTGCAATGCAGCTCTTCTAAAGAATGTGGTTAGTGGTAGTACCATGTGAGCTGAGCCGTTTTTCCCTGCAACGACTGCCAACTACAATGACTTTAAAAAATGAATAAACAAGAACTGAGCTTTGCAGTATTGGACTCGTTTATCATAACACGTCTTCTTAGGCCCAGGTCCTTGGTCTAACATTTCAGCAACTCCAGACAGTCATCTTGGTTCAGTTGGTAGCAGCTCAATCTTCAGCAAAGTCTGTCCAAAACACCATCTAGCCAAAAGGAAAAGACGGGAGCAGAGACAAGTAGGAACAGAGACAAGAGACATCGTCTACTATGAACAAGACTTGTTGTTGTAATTAATATGGCTCAACTTTTTGCAAACTGTGTGATTGTAACTTGCATAACTCTGTGTGGTAACACTGGCTTTTAAATACATTATTTCTGTAATATTAATTACTGTGGGTATATCCAGTGTCTGCGTGAGTTAAGGCAGCTCTACCCTCTTTCACTGCAGTCTCCTATTGTTCCCATGCTGAGCGAGATGTTTGTAGGCGGGTGCTTGAGGCATCGCTGATCTATCACTTGGATTTGAACATGGTCAGTGCTGGACCCTGCATGTCCTTCAATAAAGCTCCTCCTCTGCTGGAAGCCGAGGCTTCCTCCTCCACCTGCGGGTTTCGGGAGGCGGCGAGCAGCCTGGTGTGCCTGCCCGTTGCTGGTGGACGTAATTCTCGCCCAGCTGTTGCTCCTCCTGCCGTGCGCTCACAGAGGTATCTATTGCAAAGGCACTTGCGACATTTTTTTTCAGTCCTTGCTGACCAGATCCTGCAATGTCACGCAGGCGCTGGGGAGGACGCGAGAGCACGGTGATGTTCACACCTTGCTGGTTCTGTGCCAGGTTTGCAGGTTGGCGACAGGAGTGGCTGCTCATGTCCCCTCCGGCAGGGCCTTTTTTTAGGCATTTGTTGGTAACTCACAGTGACAGGAGGAACTGGATGCTCTTCAGGGACCACCCTGATTGGCCTCAGGGCAATACATGGTGCTCTAAATCTTAAACTTATATTTAAGCGCCACCAACAAAGAAATTCAGTATCTTAACACTGTGAGCAGACTCATCCTGCTGGAAGTCACGTATGTGCTGAGCATGGATAATTCAGTGTTGGCGAGAAGCTGAGAGAACCAGGGAATAAGGATGGTCTAGGCTCGTGCCTCGGGCTCTGGAAGCATCCGTACCCTTGCACCATCCGTGTATAAATCCTTCTGTCCCCATCTCCTTTCTACAACTTGAAGGGGAAAGGGAGCCCTTTACAAGTATCTCACTATAGCTATAAAAAGTTTCTGAAACACCAAATGAAGGATTTTTCTTTTTTTTTTTTTTTTGTCTAAAGGAGTTGCTGCTTCTTTTTTTCCCAACCAGTGATAAGTGAACTGGTTCAACTGAATCGAGTACCAGGGAAAGACAATTTGCTGTCCCAAAAAGCCTGCATGTATGCAGGGTGTTTCTGTGCCTTTTTTTTTTTTTTTTAATGATGCTTCTGAATTTTGATGCCAGGGAATCCCTTGGCTTACACATGGTGAGTTGAGTTTGAAAGCTGGCTAAGGGGGAGCAGAATTTATCCCCTTAAGTTAAATGATTATTTTAGTGAGAGAGAAGATAAGTTTGCATTTATCCGCAAATATAAAAATGCTCCAGATGTTCCTTGCCTGTCCCTGCGCACTGTTAATTTAAAGCTTCCATTTTTGAAACAGCTGGGATGGGGTTCAGGGATCTCAAATAACAGGTTTACCCAAACCAGTCTGAGCGTGGGTGTCATCTTTGCTCTCCTATATGGCTCACGTGCTTGTGTCTGGAGCTGACAATGGAAACCTTTCATCATCTCGGCACCGAGGTTTCCATTTCTCCCTGCTACTCCTCGCCTGACACGAAACAGCAACATGGCATTAGGGGTTTATTGGAAGGGAGTTTGTTACCCTTACATCTGCTCACTGAGATAAAATAAGAGATCGGAACTACATGAATTGCTGTCTCACAATGGAAAGACATGCTCACAAGCAGGAGTGTTTAAGAGTGCTTACATGCAAAGACAATTCTGTATATTCGCTAGCCAATCTCTTTGCAAAGTCGGAGAAGACACCGTAAACAACAATTAAGTATGGCGAGACATTCATGCTCTCCTCCACCTGAGGACAGTCCTCATTAATTTCTTCAGTCTAGTCCCTCCTGCCACGTCTCCAGTGCAGGTCAAGATTTCTCTCGCTGTCTGCTGTCCCTGCTGCACAGAAGCACAGTAGAGTTCATTCTCAGCCAGAAAGGCCGGCAGACAAAGCCTGTGTACTCCAATGATAAATTTTACCTGAATTACTCAGACTCTCGGTGCACATGGTGCCACTCTGCAAAGTCTATGCTGATACCAAAAAAGAATTTCAAACCACTGAATATTGAAGTAAAATTCACAAATCTCTCCCGGAGAGACTGGGTTGGCAGTAAAAACACAAAAACCTAGCAGCGCAGCTCTAGCTAATAGGAAAGCGCTGGGGGATCCGTGATGGGCGCTGTTAGTGTGAGAGGGCGCAGCTTGCATTACTTTGATAGGATCACCAGGTCAGGGAACTGTAGGACAGAAAATGGAAATTTCAGCATTAGCCTCCAATACATTTTCAAGCTGCAAAGCGGTACGTGGTTGTCCTGGTTTCGGCAGGGATAGAGTTAATTTTCTTCCTAGCAGCTGGTACAGTGCTGTGTTTTGGATTTAGCATGAGAACAAAGTTGATAACACACCGATGTTTTAGTTGTTGCTAAGCAGTGCTTACACTAGTCAAGGACTTTTCAGCTTCCCATGCTCTACTGACTGAGAAGGCTGGAGGTGCACAAGAAGCTGGGAGGGGGCACAGCCAGGACAGCTGACCCCAACTGGCCCAAGGGACATTCCATACCATGTGACGTCATGCTCAGTACATAAACTGGGGGAAAGCTGGCCGGGGGGGCCGCTGCTTGGGGACTGGCTGGGCATCGGTCGGCAGGTGGTGAGGAATTGCATTGTGCATCACTTGCTTTGTATATTATTATTATTATTACTATTATTTTATTTCAATTATTAAACTGTCTTTGTCTCAACCCACGAGTTTTCTCATTTTTACTCTTCTGATTCTCTCCCCCATCCCACCGGGGAGCGGGGGAGAGTGAGCGAGCAGCTGTGTGGTGCTCAGTTGCCGGCTGAGGTTAAACCATGACAGTGGTGCAAAATCAGCACAGAGTGAATCGGTGCTGCCCCTGCGAGCCGGTGGTGAAGCCACCACAGCCAGCAGACGTGACAAAAGTCTTGTGAACAACATCAGTGCAGACTTTGGCTCTCCCCTTCCCAGAGACGTCAGAGTGCCCCTGGCGCTGACCATACTGACAGCGTCCTCCCAGCCATCTTCAAGACACTATGGGCAGGATGCAGTGGCCTAAATACGGGTGCCCAAAGCCCTCTGAGACACTTCGGCATGTGCAGAGTAATTGTGTGGGTCTGGCAGAGAAGACACGGCACTGTTGGGAGACCCTCACCCTCCTGCAGCAGTGGCTGGAGTCCAGGTGGGGTACCCGAGATTGTACTAGACGCCCATATTTCGGCCACTTATTCCTGCTGGGGGAGGACATTTGATTCCAGGTGAGAACACCTAAATTCAGGCATCAACATGGGAGTTTGGTTCACTCCTATCCACGGAGATATATTCTGTATAATCTATGAATCTAGAAGTAATTAATCTCTCTAAAACCGGGATTCAGTTGCCTAAAAGCAGGTGTCTAATGCTATTTTAGGTGTTGTGGAGTATCCCGGTTGGCATCCTGTTGCTGCACCAAAAAGAACATGGGCTTCCTCCACCTCGCGTCGTGTCTGCCAACCCCGTGTGTCTCATCTGCCCTGGAGTATCAAATGGCGCGAGGAGCCAATGTTAAGGGAATGAAAGTCCATCCGTGCTGGTAGGCCATCCGAATCGCCCTCCAGGCTCCTTTGACTGTATCAACCAGATCTCTGCTGATTATAGTAGGAGCCAAGATACTAAATTTTAAGAGAAGATATAAGCCTGACTCCCCAAAATAAAGCTATCTCACTGACAAAATCACAAGAGTTGGGACACTGAAAGCCCCTTTTTATCCGCAGTTAGATGATTTATGGGTGGTCTCTGTACCACCCTTCTCTTACCTCCCAAAACAGCGGTCCAGCTTACAGGCTGATGGTTCTTTTTAAGTGAGTTTTTCACAGTCCCTCTTGTTGCAACTGTACCCCTGGTATGAAGAGGCCGGATCATCCCCTGTTACCCAGAGAAGGGTGCCAACGCGTTCGACCAGGCAGTCAGCCGCAAAGTATGACATGAGGCGAGGGGCAGACTTAAACTTAGGTCTTCCCCTTGCAAGGTGAAATAGATGGGAAAGCATCTTTTTGGGAAATCCATCGGGTCTTGCGCTTGGACAACAGCACTTGGATTTGACTAATTGTAACTATGGCCAGCAACTGACGAGATGGAGATTTTACCACGGAAACAGAGCTACAGGGTAGATTTTGCCAGAGCCAAGCGGCAGCTTAGGGTGGAATTCACAGGATATACATTTTTGGATTTAGCTGCCCAAGTGGGGCTTACGATTGCCATTTATGATTTAGACTTTTTTCTGTCTGTGTCAACCCTTGGGAGAAATGACAGGTAAAATGGGAAGGAAAGCATGTCCTCTCAATCAGTTAAGTTGAAAAGAATTCTCTTCCCAAAAGGAAAACAGTCTCTTTCCTCCAATCTCCTCTTCTTGGGGAAGATATCTAGGTAAACTTAAAAAGGTTTAAGAGCTACAGAAAAATCTGCATAATTAATATAATTTTTTTTTTTAATTTTGGCTACTAACTAGTAGCTGTACTTGTCATCCATGTAATAATCTAACCATCATGTAGCATAATTTCCTAGAAATCTCAGAAAATTGGGTTGCGATTGCTTGTAGAAGGCCATTCTTCCAGCCCAAGGCAGGAGCAACTATACCTAAACCATTCCTGGCAGATGTTTGCTCTTCAAGACCACCAAAAAGACGCAGTCTTCATTTTACTGAGGTGTGTGATGAGCAGTGGATTGCAGATGCAGGGCCTGGGTGCAAGGGTGAGAGCAGGTTTGCACGGTTTGTTTTTGTACAGCCTCCGGTTGAAGCTCCAAGTCAGAAGATCACTCAGCTGTAGCACAGTCATTAAGGACATTCCAAATCCCATTAAATCCTATAAGATTAAATTGAAAAATATATGTAAGCACTTTGCTGAACGACAACTGCAAATGTGTTTGAGCGTGAGCTGGGATTACTTGCCACCTTACCGTATCACTTGGTGCCTCACTAGGCTGAGACTTACACGGCAAGAAGTCGCTCCAACCCCTTATGAGCCAACAAGTTTCACAGGGAACAGTAAGTGTTGAGTGTCCTCTGAGTCAAAGTGTGCTTCTTGGCGAGATTACAGGGCAAATGCTCATTTAAAGAGAATAAATAGCACAGGTAGACAGATAACACTACTCTACTCCCACCTCCACTAAATTTCAAAACTATTTCTAAACTGGAAAGTGTGTCTGTCACCCACTGGTGCAGACATCTATCCTGACAGAGGACCACAGGGAAGGAAACTTCGCTTTGGCATGGTTTTTTTTCCGAACTGCATCAGTCTGAAGACCGGACAAGACTGTACTCACCCCGCAAACCTGGAATGAGATCCTGCAAACGGAGCTATATCCAGAAAAGTTTTATAGACTCAGAATTATCTCCGGCACCTGTGCAGGAAACATGAGAAAGGACATTCTCTCTCTGTGGTTTAAGATGTTGCTAATGAGGGTAAGGTTGCCTCCACTCCCTCTTGTGAACTCCCCCACGCACACTCAAGCTATTCCATCGTTTCAAGCCCTCCCCTTCAACACCCAACTGCCAAGTGCTCTTTTCTAAAGGCTGCCATCTAACGGGTCTCATGTGCTGTAGCGCACCTGTAAAAGCGGGAAGACTTGCCTAAGAGCATTCTCTGTGGCACCTGCCACCATTCTCCTGTATAAAGCCAGATCACCGGTTTGTGTGCTGTCTGCCCAGAAAAACATTTCTCAACCGTTTCTCTGCCGCTCGACTGATGGGAGAATTTGGGACCAGTCGGTCATTGCCTTAGTTCTCGGTGATAAAATGCATCTTCAAAGAGCAGTGCTGGCATGACTATTTTGAGCATCGTAGCGCAGCTCTTTTCAGCCAGCTGCTATCCGGGACAAGGACAGCAATAGCCAAAGCCATCGGAGTCAACTGGAAGTAGCCAAAGCAGCATGAAAGCCCTTAAAAATAATAGCACTTTCAATTATTTTTTTAAATGATTGACAAAACAATATAGCCTCCGTTGAAGGGGACAATTTCTGCAAACGCACTACTTGACTCACAGAGTTTTAAAGGCTTACTTCTGCACTTCTAATTTAACATCTAGCTATGCTGTTCTGATTAGGAGAAGACCCGCTTCTATGCTCAAAAGCTCCTTTAATAAGGATTCGATTTGTTGGGTTTAAATTACAGCTCACAAAACATCAAAATTCTTACCTGCTACTAAGCAATACATAATAAACAACAGAGGAAAAACATGCATACAGCTAAGCTTGTCGTGTGTAATATTTATCTTTTCGTTTAAATTCACCAGTGAGTAATAGTGACCTATTATTTAGGAGAATGCCTTGCCAGTGTTCGCTAATCACTCTTCGTAACAGTAACCGATACCCTGGATGGTCCAACAAATTGTAAGTAAGTCAATCTTCAGGTTCAGTGCAAGGCAATATCCTGAAAGAAAAATTACTTTGGCAGTTTGTGATCAGCAACTTGAATTACAGCCTTGGTACTCTGAGCATCACACCGTTTCATTTAAGAAGCATGACCACATGTTTGCAAAGTGAGGACTGGTTTTTTATTTCATTGCAGAAGCCAAGTTAGAAATCATAAAGATAGCATGATAGCAACAGCCTGCCTCATCCAGGGGAGGAAAAATCAGAAACTAACTGTTAAGTATAAGAGGGAAATAATGATATATATGTATAATGTTTTATATCACATATATAATACCAATTATAACATTGGGCAGATGATTGTTTTATAAGAGAGCTTCTGTGCTTGTTCCATTGCTCCGATCTCTGAATACAAATGTGGTATTCATTTTTTCCCATTCCAGTTCTTACCAATTTATTGGAAACATTTAAATGACTGGTGTCCCCTGTCTCTAGAAAGGTCCCTTTGATATATTTGGGGCTCTGCAGCATTGCTGAAAGGTGGGACAGAAGAGAAGCAAAGGCCAGGGGGTGCCTTGCTTTGCGTCCCCATTGGTGATACGAAGGACGAGGCTATGACCCTCGCAGGCGCTGCCCTTGCGGCCAGAGCTGACCTTGGCTGAGCACGTGGGGTTACCCCAACGGTGCCCAGCGCGTGCAGGGAGAACCTGCTCCGGTTATTAATCCAGAGGGACAATGACAGGAGCCAAACGCAAAGCAACAGGCCTTTTGGCAGAGTCAAAATAAATTAGGAAAAAGCATCCAGGAAATCCTTCCTCTGTCACCCCTCAGCAGACAAGGCAGGGTTGGGCAGGGAACACCTGGACGGGGTTCGAGATGGCTAACACAAACTTCGTGGTGTGTGCCAGGTGAGGAGCTGCCCAAGCGCAGAAGGGGGAAAGGTGAGCTTTCCTGGTCTCCGGCCATGCCACCCAGAGCCAGACGGGATATTTCTGACCTGCTTTCTTCAAGGCCTAATTAGCTCAGGCTGAGTTTCCAATGAGCCCCGAGACTCTCCTGAGTCAAGCATCACAACGTCAATCACTCAATCCTAGATCTGACCTACTCAACCCTCTGCGGGAGGGGAGGGGACAGCCTGCACGGGCACCTGAGCCGGCTCCCAAGAGCTCTCGAGGAGGGGCCCACCAGCAAGCCAGGGCTCACGGGGAGCTCGGCAGCGTAGCACCCACCTGCTCACCCATCTCCACATCAAGAAGTAGACACCCTCGGTGCAGCCAGCCGGCAGCTCCCCCTCACTGGAAGCAGGATGTTTTGTGATGAAGGAGGAAGAAGAGGAACCATGTTCTCGCTTCCACACACTGTCCTGTGCTGGCACGGAGGCTCCCACCCTGCCAAGAGTCCTGCAGCTGACTCATTTCAATCAATTCAATGGGGTACTCGCACACTAGGAATGAAGCCTGTGTTTTGAGGGCTTGTCCTCTGCAGGAGAGCTGCAGCTGCCCCTTCTCCGGCCAGATTCAGGAGTACCCGGATCCAGCACATTTGCACTGTACATGGACAGCAACAGAGATGTTGATAAGTCACCTCTCTCGCCCTTTGTTTCCCCATCCTCCCTCTTACCCTGCTGCGTTTCCAGGACGCTCTCCTCACTTCTTGGCTAGGAAAGTCCACTGGCAGTTTTATATGAGCAAAGACTCCTTTCACGGAAGTAGGAGCTTTTCTAATCTTGTCCTCTCCCTGCTTTAAAGACCTGCATTTAGACCTCTGACCAGGTGCCTAATTAGTTGTCGTGGCTATTATGGCATTTCTAGTTCAAGAGGACAGTGAGTAACTCAGGCTGCCTTTTCTGCCGGGCTGCCGGGCCACGGAGAGAAGCGGTCACACCACCTTACCCAGGCACCTCTGTCAGGTGGCTTGAGAATCCAGGCATCAGGGTTATCGGTTCCCTGTGGAAAGGGAACTGTGGTTCCCTGATGGAAAGCCATGACCAAGAACTAGTCAAAAAGTAATTTAAACACCTAAAAAGTGCCCAAGTGCAGTATTTATTGCATCTACAATAAGATGGCCTCAGCAGACCAGAGACTCTGGCCTTTCGAAGCCTGCTGAATTGGTAACTAAGCAATTGCGTTATTTATTTTCACCTTTCTACAGTCAGTTACTTTCTCTTATTGACTCAAGTAGTGTTGAGTTTTCCGGAGTGGGGACCGTGTCTGTTTGCCTATAAAGCACTCAGCATAGCGAGCTTTCCGCGGCCGGGTGTCCTTTTGTCCCATGCAGTTGCAGATGTCCCATCTGGACAGGGATTTCACCTCCTCCTTCAGACACAGGGAAGGAGAATAGGGAGGCGATGAATCCTTTGAATTACAGACTTTAATATACACGTGCTGTAACGTCTCTGATTCAAAGCCGCCTAGCGTGGTGGGACACGTTTGTGCTGGAATGGAAAGACCATCCTGTTTGTTAGAATGAAGTTCACTATACAAACTAGGCCTCCTAATTCAATGTTTTTATTTCACTAAGCCAGCACCCCAAATTCTAATTCAATAAAGTTCACGGTGGCACAGATCTGGCTTATCACTCGGGCACGTGTAGCTCTAAGCCTCAAGTAATGCATGACGTGCTCAAGTTATGGATGTGCTTAAGAGCTTATGTTTGACCTTGGTCCCCAGCAGCAAACTCCTTTGGATCTGATGTGGATGTGATGTAGTTGTAAGTAATCCCTTCTTCAGTTAAATATGGCCTGGAAAGCAGCTGTTTAATAAGCTGCAGATGCATTTAGGGGTCTTCATATTTAAGATTACTTCTTATTTTAAAAGAGCCTGGGAGTGTTTATTTCTATCAGAGGGTGCAACTCTTCACAAGTAATTATTCTTATATCCTGGAGCTTCCCAGCTTCCCTCAGCAACTTTTCCTAAAATCCTTTGACTTTACTGTATAGAAGGATCCTGAAAGTGTTGGTAATAATCTGTTCCCTTATCTCAGCGCACTTAAGATGTATAACCCTCGTGGAATAGCCCCGCTATCCCATTCAATGCTCCTGACTATACATATACCTAAGAGAAATTAAGTTTAGGTTGAAATACATATATCCATATGTGTGTACATGGACTCTACACACATACATGCATACACACATTTCTTTAAAAAAAGACCTCACAAAGCCTTTGACACACACCTATTTAAAAACATGCAGGGAGCTTTTTGAACCCAGGTGAACACGTCTCACTTCAAGCAGCCCCAAACACATCTGGATCTTTAACTCTGCGGCTGGATCCCTGCGTCACCGGCAAATACGCTGAAGCTGGATACCTGACATGGCCGGGCACCATCAGGCCCGTGCTCTCCTGATTCTGCTCCCCACACCTCCGAGGAAAGAGGAAATATCCTGGCATGGTCCTTCCCCAGGAAACTGAAACCTGAAGTCAGAAGCACACGTTACAGCCCTGCCATTGCCTCAACTACCGACCCGCCGGGATGGTGCCAGAGCGTCGCCTCTGATATCTGTCATAGTATCAGGGGTGTTAACATCCAGTTACAGGAAAAGATCAGCTCTGCAACCAAGGGAAAAACTGATGCTGCCTTCCCGTTGTCCTGGGAGATTTTTGTTCCTGGGAGAGAGGGTTTTTTTTGTCAAGTATGAAATAAATAATATTACTGTGAAATGTGCTTCCATTAAATTGAAAACAAGGGGTTCTTTTAATGCATAGACATTCTTCCAAAGAACAAGGGACGTTGTACACAGAAAGATTTTGCTAATGTATGAAAATGGGGAAATTAAACTGTTTAGCACTATCAAAAACTAAAGTTATCTTGATCAACATCTGAGACCTCACTAAATTTTGGAAACACAATTTACTTTTCTCCATTTTTATTCTGTTCATTTTACATGTCCATTGGCATGGGTTTTTATGCTTGCTGTTTTCAGGGTCCGTGGCGAGCCGCTATGGGAGTTAAAAAGGCTGATGCAAAGAATGGCACCAGACACTACCCTCTGCACGTTAGTATTTAGGATCCCCCTGCCTCTGTGGGGATTAGCTTACTGGTGAGTGAGAAGGCCTTCATGGTCAAAAACACCCTGGGAACAGTCCACTTCCCAACTTTCCATAATAAGCAGCAACGAAAGAACATCTGCCATGTGTACCCGCAGACATAGCTGCTCTCTTCACTCTCCCACACAGGCTTGGGGTGTCCCTGCCTCGACGAGCTGCGGTTCCTTCCCTCACCCCGGGAGGAACTGGGAGATGCTTAAGACATGCTCCCCAAGGGTGGCGGAGGCTGTGCGGTCCCTTTGCAGCGACAGCGATGAGATGGCGAAGTGCCACCTGCGGGGCCAGGCCGCTCCCACTGCTCCCTCCCGCTCCCGTCACCCCGCAGGAAGCTGATGCAGGAAACAGGGTGGGCAGGAAACTAACCCTACAGGGGCAAAACAGGGAATAATTTTCTCCAGCTTTTTGCCCATTCAGTTCCCTGAATGCAGCAAGACTTTCTACGGGAGCATCGTAAAGGAACTCACTGAAGGAATACAGGGGAGAGTGGGAGGAGGGCCAGGCAGACATTGACAGGGGAAGGAGCGAAGTTAAAGGGAGTATAACCTCACATGTCCACCTTCCAATGGGATGTGGACATCTTGTCTCATAACAGGGGCTGCACCACATGCTTGTGACTTTTGGCAGTCAGAAGAAAACGGAAAGAAGATGAACCGCTGAAGACTTGCTTCAGCAGCAGGAAGTCCAGCCCTGCTCACAGCCCCTCCGTGAACTCGCTGCCCGGTCCCCAGGAGGGTGCAGGCAGAGAGTCCTTCCTCCTCAGCGACTGAAACAAAGAGAAAAGCAGCCATCACCTCTTCCTCCACAGTCCGGCCCGGTGGCCTCTAGCCATACCGGGGCTGCCTCCTGCTGCCAAGAGGTTTGTCACCTCTCCTGACTTTGGGCTGGTGAGGACAAGACAGCGGTGCTCACTTGCCCAGAAAAGGAGAGTCCATCCAGGGAACGGGAGCTGTGGGGCACGATCCAGCCAGGATTTTGCGGGTACCTCTCTGCTGCCTGGGGGGACACCCAGGCATAGCCGCGAGGGAGGTCACCTCATGCTTTTGGCAATCTCCTCCACAATCGTTCCCAGCGCCGTCTTCCTTGCCCTTCCTGCAGGCACCTGGCAATTTATTAATCATATCCTGGCATCATTTCGAAGTCTCTGCTAGGCCAGGCAGCCTGAAATTACTGTTTGGGACGTGGTGACAGTAGGGTGGGAGGCTCCTCCAGGGCTAGACACTGCAAGCAGTTAGGGAAGTAGGCCCTGAGAAGAGCTTTGTGCTACACCCAGACCACTGCTGTGTCAAATACGGCCTCAGACACGGTCTTGTATCTGCAGAGCGAACTCACTGACCTGCCTACCTCTTGCTCGCAGAGCTGCCTCATGGGCTGCCTACTAACGCTATGTGTATCAAGCATGGCCTGAGGAGCACACCTAGAAAATCATGTTCCCCGGGGGACATTGATCTTGCAGCATCTGAATGCTGAGGGCGAGGAGGACACTGCTGCCAACATGCGCAGCCCTGCCCAGATGCAGGCATTTTCTGAGGTTACTCGTAAGCCCCGTGGTGCATGCGAGGATGTGCTGCCCTCACCCCCGTGGCATTAGCCACGCACATTTTGCCTAAGCCGCACACCAGACGCCTTTCGTAAATGTGGTGTCCTTTGCACAAAGACTTATTTATATATTGCTGACTGATTGATCCCAAAGGACTGGGATGTCAGGGAGATACTCAGTATGTGTTTCTGCCCCGTGGATGCGCCTTCAAGCTCGTTACCCTAAGCACTGGTGGCTAGCTACCCACAGCAGCATGGGGTTCAGTCTAGGCTTCAAACCCTACCCCACAAATGAACAAAACAGCTCAAGCCGAGCTCCATGCCGCAACGTTTTACTGGTTTGATGCTACCGACCTAAAGTGGTTTTAACGGGCTTATCTGAAATGAGGGCACTACAGACATACATACCTCAAGCTGTTTTCACAGCACCGCTGCTCCTTCCCTTCTGATGGGTGCTTTGATGGGGATTTCTGCTGTCTGGGGAATATCTGGAGAATTTTCTGAAGGGAGCAGCTGACTGGCAAGGGATCCAGCCACCCTCAAAGCTGTCATGTGAGATTTTTCACAGGATGCCAGAGAGGGCACTAAAATCAGCAAGATCACAGGTTTTCCAGGCATGGATTCCCAGTCACCCTACCTGTAACTATTAACACAAGCATTACTTCACAGTGAATGAACTCTACCCACTCCCCTTACAAAGACGTGGCATGAGGCTCCTGCAACATTTAACACTATTTAAGCTCTCAAAATCAGGCCTTAACAAGGCTTAAATGCTGAGTTTGTGATAGACCTTCCAGAGGGAAGTTTATTTCATCCTGCAGGCCTAATATTTATGAACTTGAAAGCACCTCTGGTATAAGTAAAAAGTGCTGTTTTACATGTGCATATGCGTAACTGTATGTTTTTGTGGGTACTCCCTTGTGCTGGTATTTGAGAATGCACCCCATGAAGTTTCTAGTCAAAGATTAAATGGTACAAATATAAACATGAGAAGAGCTGTGTTTTTTTCCTGCTATATTTTATTGTCTGCAATAAGCACATTAGCACTGCAAATGAAGAATGGGAAGCTCCAAAACTGTGAACGTAGCCCACTGATGCGTACATATTGCAGGTCTCCATGTGTACCCACAGTGCACTGGACAGAAAGTGTTACCGATGATCCCTGTGGTCCCTTGAGGCTCAAGATGCTCTAACCAGTCCTTGTGGCTTGGAAAATCCTTTTATCAATTGCCTGTAGGTTAGTCAAGACTTGCCTGCTGTCATACAAATGGTGTAATAAGTGCCCATGTATCTTCCAAAGATGTGGTCTTATTTTTACAGCTGCTTTGGGACTGGGAAATAGAACACCTTTTTCATTAATGTTTCTGTCATTTTCTTCCCTTGCTTTTCTCAGCAGTTTCTCACCATCTCTAAGATGAAGAAGGAGGAAGTCTACACTTACTAGGCCCCTGCAGTTCTGGGACGGACAGACGGATGGATGGACGGAAGGAAGGAGGAAAGAAGGAAAGAAGGAAAGAAGGAAAGAAGGAAAGAAGGAAAGAAGGAAAGAAGGAAAGAAGGAAAGAAGGAAAGAAGGAAAGAAGGAAAGAAGGAAAGAAGGAAAGAAGGAAAGAAGGAAAGAAGGAAGGAAAGTTGAGGAGAGTGTACTTGGAAAAGTAGAGAAAGGGATGTAACTACTGGAGGAGAAAAAGCAACACTTGATGTATTTGAGGTACTGTCAGCCTCAAACAATAAACTAGAAAACTTGCGAAAGGTGGCCAGAACAAGAACCCATAAGCACAGGAACTTAAAGGAGTACATCTTCATGAAACTGTGAAGTCTCCATCTTCAGGTTCCCCAGAGTCTCTGGGTGTTTAGCCAGCAGGCTAGTGACGAGACCTCTCAGCAAGGTCTGCAAGTCACCGCTCGGTTTCACACGCTTATGCGCATATCCAGCAGAGCTGGCTGCTCTCGGCTGCTGACTGTTCAACTATTGGCTATCCAGTTTCACCACCTTTGTAACAAACAACTGGGGCCCATCAGTTTCCTTGGGACATATCTGAGGGATAACAATGTGGCATTTCTGACCACTCTGCTACCCTAAAATGTGGAGGTGAGTCTGCAAGAGTCAAAGAATGGTAGAGTTGTAGAAAACAAACTCTCCTCTACAATCCTCCACTGAACAAAGTCAGAAAGAGGACAGAGAGAAGGACAGACAGAGGTCAGCCCAGAAAGAGAACGTCCCAAAATTGCATGTAACATCCTCCAACTTCTTCCTGATGGCTTCACCTGTAGTTACCTGAAAGCCCTGCCTAGTCTCAAGTCAGCACAATCTGCTCAGGCCAAGCCACTTGGGGTGCCCGCAAACTGTGCCAGTCTGCAGAAAATTTGCCTGCCCTGCCAAAAGAAAGGAGAAACGTTCTTGCGAGTAGTTGAATGAACACGGTATGAAACTGTAAGTGCAGTTCAGTATCAAACATTAAGAGACAGTAGTCGGTATTATACAGGCAAGCCCTGCAACTGGGACTTTGCACATAAATACTTTGTCATATGAACATTAAAATAAATATGCACTAACCTGCACTGTGTGTGCAAACAGAAAACAAGCAATATGTTTCAAAAGAAGATACGTGGTTGGTTGCACGCTTCCCCTTGGCAGAGGGGGAGAGGACAAACATCTGGTGTTAATGATATTCTTTAATGTAGGTATAAGCTTACAGGGAGTGAGAGGGCTAAAGGGACTAAACAGATTACCTGCTGTGTTTGTACTGGCACAGCCTCTTCCTTCCCCTATTTGGGGCTGTGTCACCGCAAACACAAGGACTGCTGCCATAATGTAGTCTTAAAAGTTCTCAGCAGCTACCATAGTGAACGTCATACAATGTTGCACTGGCAGGGATAGGACTAGATGACATGCCTGCCTTCTGATTCTCTATTTTGTACGGTCCCAGGAAAATGCCCTACCACTTACAAGATACATAACTGCAGTGATGTTAAAGCATCTACTGAGATACATTTCTGCTGCATCTCCTTCCGTGGGATCCCACTAATATATAGTGAAAGAAAGATTTTAAGAATTTTAATAGCTTGATGCATTAATGCAAAATTGATGCAAAATCATTATTTTCTTCCAACTCTTATTTGACAAATCAACTGAACTGACCTCCTTCTTTGCTGACACAAATTCATACCTGACTTCTAGTTTAGACAGGGTACAGACCCCATGAGGGCCTATAATCTCAGCCCAGCATTTAGACAAGGCCAAGAGCTCAAAGCGAACCAAGCTTCCAAGAGAACGACAAGTTAATAAACACAGTTGGCCACCTAAGACTGATTTGGCCACAGTACAACACTGGACTAAATCTGATCTTGATCCAAACTGAGGGCTGATATATCTCCCTTAATCTGGACGTGATTCATTTTCTTAAGGGTCAAAATTCTAAACTCACTGCCCAGAAACCCTGCAGTCATTCCCTTTGGAAAATGAAAATAAAAACCCCGAACCCACAAAACCTAAACCAAAACAACCCCACAGGGAGTAAATATTCCCTTTGGAGCGTATAAATTTGCTGCTTTCAGTCCTTGCAATTAAACCGCAAAACAATTAGCACCATCAATTCCATCCTGCAGATGATCCTTCCCTAGGTCCCCTTTTTACCACCCCTTTCATTAGCTCTGCCCCTGTCCATCACGCTATAAAGCACAAGGCCAAAACCTTGCCGTCTGCACCGGCGCAAGCTGGCACAGGCGTGATGCAGTTTGCCAAGCCTGCCTCCTTCTGACTTTATCACCAACTTGCCTCTTGACTCCAGGGACGGTGTGCCTGATGTCACTGCTCAGACATCCCCTCAGTCTGATTTGCTGCCATTGGCAAAGACCGACAAATTCCCTGTGGAAACGAGTCCTCCAACTTCTGAGTGTAATGTTACTATCCTTAGCATTTTCCCAGAAGGCTGAAGTGCAATGAGCTTTTTTTTTTGCGGTTGCTTTTCAGCTAATGGGATTAATTGCAGAACAGACACGTGAGAGACCTGTGATCTTAGATCCAATCTCCAAAGTAAATGATTAGGCTTTGCTTGTTGAAGTAACCGGGTGATCAAGGCAAGGCTGCGTGTCCCAAAGTTCAAAGGTTAAAACTGGGATGACCAGTCTCACATAAATAAAAGTCGTGTGATGCTACAGGATCTTTGAAGTACTCTCCATGGATGAAGTCCTGTGCTTCATCTTTCTTCTAAACTTATTTGTGTCATATAATCTATTGATTTAGAAGTGCTGAGGAAAAGAAGTGCCAAACACGTCTGGGACTAAAAGCTGTCACGTGGACTCCAGTAATTTGTTGCCCCTGCAGCATCTCATGGAAGATTTTCCACTTGGCACTAACAGAGTCCTTGTAAAAGGAAGGCAGATTTTGTGACATGCAACCCATAACTTCAAGTGGAGGTCAGGATACCTGACATGGTTAACTTCACATAGCAAGAAGCTCAGAAAAGAAATAGGCCAGGACACATTTAATGGTGTACCAGAGAAGCTCTTACGAGGCTCAGCTTTATTTAAAATCTGGATTTTAAATGAGCCACTTGTACAATGTGAGTGTTACTACCTGCACCATTCCCAAATCTTCTCTTCCAGCCTATCAAAGTCTTTGCAATGGCTGTAAGAGCCATTCCTGTACAATTTTGTAACAGCTTTGATCTATAATTTCAGCTGAGTTCCAGATGACTGACCCCAGCATGAGAAAAAAACTAGCCTAGTCTGACCAGGTCTTTCAGCCTTATTCAAAGAGCATTCTTCATTTGGTCAACATACAATATTCCATTTTCTACGCATCTCTTTCGTAGATTTTGCAACCAAAACTACAGAGCACAAACAGGTGGGGTAGCGATCACTGACACCATGCTTAACCATTGCTTTTCAGGTAGCTGTGAAAGTTGTGAAGCACACTTGTAAGAACTGAGGTGACAGTACAGCTGATCGGGATTGGAAGCTCCTGAACAACATTGTTTCTGTCTGGCCTTTCCCTGGGAGGGAGATTGTGGAAAAGAAAGGAGGGTGAATGTAGGACAGCTGAGATGGAAAAAACACAGTATACAGAAAGTGGGGAGCTTCTGCTCAGTTGAGAGTATGGATACAAGGACCCTAGAAAAGGGTAAGGGAAAGGCTTTTCGGCTAGTGATGTGGCTGAGAACGCAGGAGGGCTGTAAGGCAGGACATTGTCTCTCTACAGTTGATTTCTCCTGTACTCAGAAGAGCAGGTCTTGTAAATAAAGACATTTGCACCAAAGATACTTGACTCCAAGACAAATGTCATCTCTTCAGATATGCTCAGACTGGTTTTAGATATGGCAGTAAACGCAAGACTTCAAGAATGCCCACCTACTTGGACTACCAAGTGCAGCAAGATGTGAACTCCTGAAAGCACTGATGCGTGGAGCACACGCAGAGATGAATTCAGTAGTTTGCTGAGCACTGAGCATAGGTCTGCATGACACCAGGAGGATTTAAAGTAGCCGGCAATAGCCATGTAAGCGTTCCCCCACGTAAGACTTTGTGCATAGTCAGGTCATGTCCGAACTGTCCTTGGGGCACACTGTGAGCTAGAAGACAGCTCTGAGCAGTACCAGGACTTCTGGCTGCCTAAAAATTAGACCTTTCAGTCTAACTTCAGTTCCCAGGCTCTACTAAAGCAAATACACAATCTTTGTATACACTGAAATCTACTTAAAGATGAACACTATCCAGAATGGATTTGCTAAGTTGTGTCAAACCAAACTATTTTTCCTCCTACCCCAGTGTAGCAGATTTTGTGAACAGCAGTAGACGTTGACTTTCATAAACTTTGCCACTGCTTCCGTCTATCAGACTAGAGAATCGTAATATAAATTAAATTTCCAGCAGCACGCGTGCAAAGCCAGCAAACACTTCTCAGTGATGCAAGTGACATCCTATCAGAACAGAAGAATAAATCAAAGAGGGTTCCACGCGCTCCTTTCTGGAACTCACTATGTTTAGAAGTGTCTTGGATTACGGAGTAGATAATGTACTTCTTAAACGTACAGGTAATGTGAGGCTGAGAGGGATTGCTGGAATGCTTCGGAGAACGGGGTTAGAAGGCAAACATCTGCAAAAATGAAAGAAATGACCTGGAGGAATGATAACTGAGGAAGGCACAACAGACATCTGCAGAGTCTCAGAGTTACTCTGCAGTTGCTCATGCTCTGACAACTTACGGATAAACAAAGGGCTTAATTTTCTAATTTGTGTGAATCTGTGTGAGCTAAAGGTAGAGAGAGGTGCAATGTCATTTTCTGCATCTTAGAATGAATCAATTTACTAGTGGAAGTGAAAATGGCCCAGGACGTTGCAACAGGATGCAAAATGTACTGAGTTCCCACATTCAGGGGCTGTAACACGGTGTTTATAATTATAAATAGCAATAATCTCCAGATAAGTAACTCACTTGGATGACTGATGACATGACTGCAAAGGGTATCAGTTTTTTGGACTGAGAATTAAATGTTAAAGAGTTTCAGATCTTAACACAATGTTCAAAATAAAGGTAATCCTAGCAGTGGCAATAACGTTCTTTACCATCCCTAACCATGCTAATCTTCCGAAGAAGCAACAGATACAAACAGAGTGAAACTTCAGAGTGAAAACATACATGGAATTGAGTTCATCACTCAAAGATTGTACCAACATGCCAAAACTATTAATTCTTCCCTTACAGCAGTGGGAGCAGAAAGGTCTGTTCCACTGGCTCCTGGCCAGGTCAGTTCACCGTCAGCCAAGGGGAGAGAACAGCCAGAGCCACCTCCCGCCAGCAGTCCCCCGTGCAGTCCCAGCACACGAACGAGTTGTAACAGCTGTCACTGGAAAACAAAGTGGTTGCATTTATCAAGAACAATGAGGGAATACAAAATCCCTAACAAAGACCCTGAGAAATGTATAGCATCCCAAAGCTGCCATCCAGAAGCACGCGTTATGATGACACCTTCCTTAATTAAACTAAGGACCTTCCATTTAGCACTACAATTACAAAGCCAGAAATGTTCCCAAAGGGTCTCGTGCAGTTCAAAAAGGAAAGTTTTTATGCATTGCACATTTGTTACCTGACGTTATCCGTGCTCCCAGAGTTTGTGATCAATATAATGCTACAAAAAGACACCAGTCCCCCCAGTACGTCACAGTTTCATAAAAATCAGTATCTAACAGATACACATTACAGTAAGTGTGTTACTGATATGTTACAGTATGAATAGGCTAATTAATGACGGATGGACACAATGAGAAAGCTGAGATCACAGGAAAAACTAGAATAATAAAACAATGACATTGTTACCGATGTCAAATGAACAAATCACCTAATAAATACATTTTATCAGCCCGAGTTACAGAATTACCACTAATAGAAATGGTTTCAGTTTGGTTTGGGTAATTCACCTTCTGACTAGCCTAAGGTCCCAAGGGAAGTTACAGCCAAGGCAGTTTCTGACCTCCCTGGCGGGCGACATCCACCTCTGCAGAATGCGAGCACCTGGCTTGCTCTTTCACCCTTCCCGGAGAAAGTCGTCCAATGCAAACAGCCGAGTTCTCCTGCTCATCGTAAAGACATGGGGATTTACACGCGCCATGCTAAAATCCTGCATTTTTCTGCACCTTATAGTGGTTCTGCCGTATCGCCTGCCCATCACTTCCTCCTTCGCAGAGGACCTCAAAATCTTTTCAGACCCTCAGGAAGTACAATACAATAGCTAAAATTAGTCAGCGTTTTGGTTATCACTACTTTTTAACTCAGGAAACTCTACTGGGTAACCACACAATAGTTTGCTGATCACTTTCAGAAAATTAGTAAAGGTGCTTTTGATACCTGTGCACACAGCATGTGCGTGTGGTGCTGTGTATCCACATCCTCAGGAAAAGAAAAAATGAAGGGTCTTGGTCAAAAGTCAAGGTCACTCTCAATTTAGAGTGAGAGTTGAACTTTTTAAACAAGCACGTATGTCTCCGGCCTAAAACAAACAAAAAATATTTTTATGTTCTTTTATTAAGAAGTTTGAGAAAAGAAAAAAAATGGTCTGTTTCTGATCCCCACATGCCCTTCAGCCTTTAGTTATTTTGCAGTGAACTGCAGAAAAACACGTATTATTTTATACTTTTATAATTATTTTTATACATTTTTCTAAACAAATCTATTCCAACACAAGATTAGTGGGAAAGGTCATCTCTGTTGATCCTATTGCGCATCAATCTAAGTCTCTGGTATGAAAAGCTGTATTTATAAGCCAAGGAAAAGAACAGGGATTGTCTGATGCACTACCGAAAGTTAACAGGTCCCAAGTTTAGATTGGGGATAATGTCATTCTTTGACAAACAGCCACTGTTTCTTCAAACCCAGCTGTCTTCGGCATATCAAATCTGTCAGAGGTGCTTACAGGAGTGTATAGGTTATTACAACACACAACATATATTCTCATTGAGACATGTCAAATCACGTACCTTTCATAATTCTCACATTTGATGACAAATTTAGATTATTACGCACCATATATTGTTTTCAGAATAAACGTCTATTTCCAGGAGCGATGTAAGGTTAAAGTTATAAAATGATGCTGTGCATCTAAGAAACCATGTTTTCTTAGATGTTTAATTAAAAACACTAATTCAAAAGTTCAGAAAAGATTTATAATTGGTATTTTCAAAGGTGGGAGCTTAAACTTAGACTTTTAATTCATATTTAAGCATGTAAAGAAAAGCATTATGATTTTCAATGACTGCTGGCAGTGAATACTTCTAGATTCCAGAAGAGTTACTCAGCACGCCTGAAAATCAACCAGAATCTATTTAAATGTCCCCCTAAAACCACAGAAACCTAATTTTGGGTAGCTAGATGAGCGTTGCCTTATGTTGCAAAATTAAAAACCAATTCCTTCACATTTAAATCAACAGATTTCATTACATATGCAGAAATTCATAAAAACAGAATTTATCCATAAAATATACACCCATGAGTTGGAATCTAATATATACATATCTAAAGTTCCTAGCCTTTGACATTTTAGCAATACTTGGGCCACTATAAAGGACCCTTATCTTCCAGAAGGAAAGCTATTGCAGAAAAAGCATGGCACAAATAGACTGCTCCGACCCTATTCCCATGGACCAGAGGATTAAAGAACAACGGTCTCTCCTTCCCCCGCACATTCACACGTTCATTTGCATTGCTCAGGTATTAGCTAGCCTACCTCGAACGCTGTGCTTATGCAGAGACGAGTTTTAAGTATTGAAAGAAGACCGGGGCTAAGAAAATGAACAGAGAAAATAGAAGTAAACTGGTAGCAGCTCGCTGTATGCAGAAAGCATAAGAAAACAGTTTTCCAGTGGGAAAGGGTTACACATGGGAGAGATTTAATAGGATACGTGTTCCACAAGGCCTGCTCTGGAAACAGCATGTGAGTAACGAAAAGTAGGAGAAATGCAGCAGGTGGACTAAAGAGTGAGGAAAAATAAAAGAAGAGAGAATGCAAAAATCAGACCAAGAAAGAACCAGACCACCACCAAAAATATAAACTATACCAGACCACGTAAGCATCCATTAAGTATAGGAGAGAAAGCAAAGAAGAAGAAAAAACTAGAAAATTAATACGAAGTTTTCCTTAACTCTCCTTCTTCTTTCCTGCATTCCTTTGTTCTGAATTGAGGTTGAGGTTGTAACTGCTTTGAGAGAACAAATCTTCTTAGTCCCCTTTTGCCAAGTATCTCATTCATAAAGCCTTAATTGGTGTTAAGTATTAATCGGAATAGTGTGATCTCCACCCAAGATAAATTAATCTGGCATTACTCTGAAGCATTTTCTTTCCCCTAGTCTGCTGGACTCCCCGAATGTGAGCTATGGCTCAAGGAGCCGCTACCTCAACACCGTCTGCAGTTCAGCTCCCAGTGACCTGAAACGCGTACAACGCGTACACGCAGGCTGTGCTGGTGGCTTTCACTCAGCTTTACGCTTCCGCATCTCACTTTAGCTTGACATTTTTTAGGCAAGGTGGAAATTTAGACAAATAAAGCGTCCTGTCTTTTTCAGCTTGATTACAGCTAAACTTCTCCACTTCTGTCCTTAACACTTACATTTTTACGGTAATAAGGCCCGGGCCGGGAAATTGCCTGCGAGGCTGGCAGTCCTCAGGCGGCAGGGGTGGTCACTGAGATAGCGGGTACGTCCGAGCTGCTCTGCTGGGTTTTCTCAGAGGGCCGCAGTATTTGGATCCCAGCGTTTGACAACATGCAGCCGGCAGAGTGATGGCGAGACACTCGGAGCACAAGCCAGAGCACGCTTATTTTCCAGCAGGTGAACATGTGAAAAACAAAGTTCCACCTGGTGATGGCATCTTCAATCAGCTAAGTAATAAGGCATCCTAATTTATATGAGTTTTATAAACTGATAACGGAAGAAAACATGGTATCTGATTATATACCTTGCCATAGAGGATTTTAGAAGGGTTTTTTGATGTATCTGTGAAATATCCAATATATAAATACCACCAGCATTGTTGTAGAATATTGGTGCTGTCTTCCATCAGTTAAAGGCTGTGTTTCGAACACACTAGTTTTTTTTATTGTAAAGCACAGCCCAGGGGACCGCTGTATGTCGGTACCTAAAACACCAGCCATGTAGCCTGCCTCTCCTGCTTCTGAATGCCACGTAGACCCCGTGTGCCGACAGCTGCCAGAAAAACCACCCGATGTCGCTCTGGACATCCGACTCATAGTAAGGGTCGTATCCGTACTCCCTGAAGTCGGCAGGAACCTGATTTTCCAAGCGACTGCTAAGCAACAAGTGCCTGCGTTTCTTCTGAATTACCACTAGCAGACTGTATTTTCCACTTGTGGATGAATAAACACTCTTCACGGGCAGTGGCGTGAACTCTCCAAACAGCATAGCTCAGACGTAATTAACTCAGCACCTACATAACCACCATTTTTAAAATTCCCTCTCCAGTCACTATGATTATTAAGACGTTTCTTCTTGATAGACCAACAGTTTTTAAAAACGTAGTTACTAGTGCCCGATGCCCCCACGATGCGCGCTGAACCACATAACCTGGTACTTCAGGCACCGTCGACACCCCACAGTCACCGGGCGCTTGCCGGACGCGGCCCAAGCGCTCCGGTTTCTCTCGAGGCCTAGTCCAGGGAGGCCTCCCGCCGCCTCCCCGCACGCCTCAACCCAATCCCCGTTCAAAATTCTCTCCGGCGCAGCCCCCGCCTGCAGCCAACACCTACCGGTGCCGCTGCCGGTGCCCCCTATCCCCCGCCCCCGGCCAGGCCGGCCGCGCACCCCGCTGCCCAGCTGCCGCCAGCCTCCCCGCCCCGCCATTCTCTCTCCCCGCAGGCCCCCGCGCGGGCCGGCCGCCTAGCCCCGCCCTTCGCCCTTCGGGGCGGGGCCTTGCACACCTGTGGGCCAATCAAGCACCGCGGCAGCCACCCTCCGGAGAAGCCCTCTCAAGCGGCGGGGCGGCGATGGAGCGGAGGGCTGTCATTCGCGTGGCGTCACGGGTGCGGGGCCGGGAGCGGCATGAGCGGGCAGGCAGAGGTATGGCCGCCGCTGTCGTCGTCGCGCCTCCCGGCGCGGGGCCCGTCCCGCCCGGGGAGAGCTGAAATCAGCTGCCCCTTCAGCCGTGGAGGAGGCCGGCGGTTAAGGGCGTCTGGCAGGTCGAGAGGCGGGCTGCTCTCCTCGGCGAGGGGTCCGTGAGGCCCCGAGCCCGGGGGTAGCCCGGCGGCCCGGCGGGCCCGGGCGCCCCGCGGGGTCACCGGCACTCGGGGCGGCGCCGGGCTGCTCTGGGGTGGCCGCAGGGTGCTTGGTCTGACCCAGCAGCTGCGGCTGAAGGCAGAGCAATCGCCCGTGTGCCTGTTTTGCCTTCGGATGTGTGAGGTCCTGCAGCCCGTGGCGACTGCCGTTCCGCTCTAAGGAACCCCCAGAGCGGGGGAAGGGGGGTGGGGTGGGTGTGCTGCCGCCTCTGCCTTCCCAGGAGAGGTGTAAACGTGGCTGTTGGCCAGCTGAGCCCCGCCTGGCCGGGTGTCTTCACTGAGCAGCGGCCTGGTGGTCAGGGAGCAGCGGCTCTGGCTGTTCAGGCTTCTGCCCGTCTCTGTACACACGCGTAGGGCTGCTGGCTGTCCCGCAGGTCTGGCTGCCGCTCTCTGGCATCCTCCACCCGTTTCAGCTGGGCAGAGACTGTACAGGTAGCAGCTTCGTGAGGCCACTGACAACCTCCTCCTTCCCTGTGCGCGGTGCCCCTGTAGGACCACTGCCAAGGAGAGCCTTTGGGAAGCAGCGGTGGCACGAAACAGTGTTTCATCCCAGCCCCAGGGTGTTTTCCTTTTTGCTTTCAGAAGCTGCAGCACGTTCAGGGCCACATGTGCTGTCCAGTCCCCTTTCATTCAGCTCAACATCAGCTGGTCTTGTGTCTCGTTCAGCTCCTCTTGATGTCTGTCGTGACTGGAGGTCCTCCGCCAGCCTGAAGCTGGCTTCGTCTGAACTTGTGCCGTCTCCCTCCTGTCCCTGGGGAAAGTTCAGTCTTTGACTCTGTGCAGGCTGCCGCTCCGCTCAGTGGTTACCACTGTGTGATTCGGAAATGCTTGCTGGGCTGTGTCTTCATGCCTTCTATTTCTGTGGTTTAGGCTGCTAGTTAGAGAGTAAGTGCTTTGCTTATCTTAGAGTATCAATTATACAAATAAATGAAATATTTATCTTGTGGCATCTGCCAATATTTATTATTGAACACTTAATGAAAAAAGTAATTCCTGTGGTTTTTTTTCTTGTAGTTGCATGTAATATCTAAAACTAGTGTATTCAAATCCATTTTTCATAATACTCTGTTTTGGTCTTTTCCCTGTGTAATCAAGCTTGTACATGGATCCTACAGCTACAGGATTAAACAGTTGCTGTCAGCATGGAGTTCTCTTAATCCTATATACTCCATATGGCTCTATAGACCCAAAGTGATTTGGTTGTAATAAATCTTTAGAAGCTTCCTTAATTCTTTTATTTAAGAATGTCTGTGATAGATGGGAGATAAAAATACTTTTTCCACTACAGGAAGCTGTAATTGTAGAAGAGTTCATATTTCCTATTTATTTTTAAGTCTTAGAGAAGAGTTAATTTTTCTTATTGTGGAAGACTTAATATTCAAGTCAATTATGGTAGTTAGCTCTTGAATAGCTACATATAGATATATAGAGAAGGTAAGAAGCATTTCAGTTTATGCCTTGAAGCATCCTTTGAAGCTAGGGATGCTTCATTTTCTAATGGAGAAAATAAAGTGTGGAGTGATGAGGTGACTTGCCCATTATTGCGTGGAAAATCTTTGAGCCAGAGGTAGAGTTACTCATTTAGTGCTCTTAAACAGAAGAAATAAAAGTGGACTTGCAATTTGGGTTTCTTTCTTAATTGTCCGATTTTTCTTCATCATAATGTGTAGACTGGGAGCATGCTTTCTTTTTTTTTTTTAATTACACTGTTTTTTGTTTCTAGGTTAAAGTGAAAATACCTTTTGGAAACAAGTATCTTGATGCTATCTTTTCTGTCCCAGAGAAGAAATCAACATATGGAGTGATTCTTACCCATGGAGCTGGCGGAGATATGAATTTCCCTCACTTAGTGTCTTTGGCAGCCTATCTTGCATCCCATGGAGTTCTGTGCCTGCGGTTTACTTGTAAAGGCCTTAACATTGCTTATAGGACTAAGGCCTTCAAAACAGTTGTGGTAAGAAGTAAAATTATGCCAAAGCTTAGATCCGTGGGTGCACAGGATTTAAAAAAAAAAAAAAACCCAAATCCTGTCTGCTTCTGGTTTTCTTAAATTACCATCAGCTATTAGTCAAGCAGCAATGGGAAAATTAGAAATGATGGTTAGCTGGATGGAGCAGTGCCCATAAGCAGAAACAGCAGGAGCAATTTTTATACTGGCAATAGCTAGAACAGCTGCAGCAAATACATGGGTTAGAGTTCAGGGAGAGAAGGAAAAACTTGAGAAAAGAATGTGAAGAAAGCAAGTATGTCTTGTGGAAAAACAGCTGGAAAAAATGAAATATTTAGGATGGAAACAAGAGCTAGGTGTTCTGGGAGGGCTTGGTGAGGGGAAGAGGGTTAGGGGATACAGCTTTGGGAGCGGTTTTGAGAGGAAAGAAGCTGACCTGGGAATTGTGCTGGGTATCTGAGGGTTGGCAGCTGGGAGAACAGGACTTTGGGGAAAGAGTAGGGGACTCTGGGTCGCAGGAGGAGTTGAAGCAAGAGAGATTGGGAGTACCATGTGGGAGCCCTAGAACCTAAATAGTCTTTGATTTCCAGATCAGTTTAAACTGTTATATGCGTGTGTTTCTCTCTTGCTGCTGTTGCTGCTACATTATTTAAGATGCTCTTGTATACCTAGATTTTGTTAAAATGAGCAACCTTTGTTATAATAGTATCAGCTTAGAGTATCTTCCTGTTCTGGAGTGCGTAGGAAGGAGTGGAAATTTTCTCCTGATTAGCCACTTTTACTGTGGCATGGGAAGGTAGCATTGAGCATCAGACATTTTTATCAGGGAACTAAGTCCAGTTCTTAAGGAATTCATTTGTATGATGTCATTGTGATTATATGTACATTAATTTGAAGTTAGACTTTGCTAGCTTTAATGGGGATCTGTTCTCCATTCTTTTTTGAAGAAGCATAACGTTGTTAGTGAGTTTATGTTAATATGCTGCTGTGTAAAGGTAATTTAAAGGCCTCTGCTAAGATAGTATCTGATTAGTTATCTCCTAAAAACTGAAAAATTTGTTGCTGAATTTTATCTTCTCTGTCAGACATAACTGATTGTGTCTTAAACTGAAACATAACTGATATGTGACCTCAGCCTCAGTGAAGGGCATTTTTGCAAACTTATTTTGCCTTTTGACGGTCTAAGAGTGTGCATGCGGTCTGTCACTAGAACTAAGTTGATACACAGTAACTGTTTTACCTTTTGGTAACTTGATAGGGCATCTGAAATTTTAGACTTGCTGAGAACTAATGTGAAATTGCTTATGTTTGTTATGTTGTTACTGCAGAATGTTATGAAATCATTTGTGTGAAAAAACAAGATAGCAACTTGTATGTATCTGTTCTTTGTTTAATCTGCAGTGCTGAAAGAGTTTCCCATTTTGTGTTTAGTAGCTGCAAACAAAAAAGATCCCTGCCTCTCAGCTGCCTTAATTCTGACTTGCAATGTTTCTCTTCATCTTATTTCTTCAGGAATACTTAAAGCTTTCTGATGATTATAAACTTTTGGGTGTCTTCCTTGCAGGTATTGTTTTTACTACCTATAATTTTCTCTCTTATACTGCCTCTAATGATAGCAATCTGTAATTACTCCATTTTTTTTAAGTCTGTCCCACTTTGGTAAGAAGTGAGTGAACAGATGTGGATGACAGGTTTCGGTTTGAGGTGGGCACTAAAAGCTTGCTGTCTAACTTGGGAACAAGCTGAATAAACTCCCACTAGTCAGTATTGCCTAGGGAGAGCAATTCAGCTATCTGCTGGGAGGACCTCCTTTACAAAGAGTTGAATGCTCTGTAACCTTCATTAACTGATTAGCAGTCCACTGGCTGCCACGGGAACGCAAGTGCCAAGCCCGCTTACAGATCTGTGTTCGGGTGTCTGAAAGCCACCAGCCCTGTAGCCGGTGGCTGCGCGGGGCGGGTGTGCAGCTCGGCTCTCTCGCGGCTGGCTTGAGCAGCACTGCTTCTCGGGTCGCAAATGGGAACATCCAGCCTGCGGCTTTCACCGCGTTCTCTTGGGGGCATGGCTGTCTAGACTTATTCACCCTCCTCATGGTGCCACAGATCTCGCTCCAGAAGGAGGAAGGAAAGAGCAATAGGCCATGTTTTCCAGGAACTTTGCGAGAAAACTTCCTTGTTGCTTGTAAGTGACAGGGCATGAGTTCTCCGATTATCCGTGTGTATTTTTTAACTGTGGGTCTTGAAGAATTTTGGTTAATGGTAAATGGAAAACCATTTTGCCAAAGCAGGTTTTGGTAGATAAAACCTAGTGGCAGATAGAAAATCAGTTCTATTTATGTGAAAAAGGGAAGTAGATGGGTGTGATTAGCGATAACTTGATACGGGAAACCCTGAATATTCTCTGACTAAGCGAAACCAAATCTGCGCTGATGCAAGTTAATCCCACTGGAATCAGCCACTTCTAACACTCAATTACAGAGCATTGTCAGCTCATATGCCTCTTCTTTGAGGAGGTATTTTGATATCCCCTTGCTGTTACTGACTGACCTCATGCTACAACTTCACACTTCATTTCCCCCCTCGCCTCTGCCTTCTAACTTTTACTTTTAGGCTGAAGTTTGAGGTGTGCATACACACTTGTTGGATTTGTTTTGGGACTAAGGCACGTAAAACTTTGTTTTTAGTTTGAGCAGATTAAGGTTGCGTGAAAAAAATGATACAAGATAATAGCATTGCTATTTGGAATTTCAAGGGTCTGGAGCATAGGACCTGTCCCTCTCTTCCTCCTGCCCCCAGGATGGGCTGTTGTTCCTTCCAGTATTGCAAAGGATCCTCCTCCATTTATCTTATCTTTTTTTGTTTGTTTGTTTTGTTCCCTTCTTTTTTTAAATGGGGATGTGAAAACATAATATAACCAGACAAATATTTTAGCAGAAAATATTGAAATTAGGATTAATATTTTTCATGGAGTAGATGAATAAAAGCATGCCTAGCATCTTGTACTACTGGTACACTGAAATACACTCAGTTACATTGGGTTTTGGAGTTGTTTACTCGAACAGAATGTAGGTGAGGTGACAGCAGATACACTTTTTTCCTTTATTTTAACATGGGAGAAAGGCCGTTCCATGGGCTCACGAGCTGCTGCCTCTGTGATACGTCATCTTAGCCAGGAGGACGATGATGACTTCATTCAAGGTCTAGTATGTTTATCTTACCCATTGCATCGACCAAAACTTCAGTCCAAGCTCCGGGATGAAGATTTGTTATTTATCAGGTGTCCGGTGTTGTTTGTCTCAGGATCAGCAGATGAGATGTGCGAAAAAGTGAGTACCCTTGTAAATCCTGCTATGAAGGGGCAGTATGGAGGAATAGGAATGAGTCTGAGTGACGTCTGTACTGGTATAGATAGCTGTGACTTTGGTTAACAGCCTTTTCTAAATATATATATATTGTCTGAAGGAAGCCTTGGATAGGAAACTTCATCGGACATAAGGAAGCCTGGCGGTGCTTTCTTTTGCTGCTTAAAACTTCTGGATTGTGCTTGATCATCTACTTTAGTAAACTCATCTTTTGGCCGCTAAAATACTGCTAATTTAAATGTTGTCTTTTTTATAGGATAAGATTGTACAAATTAACTCGCTCCTTCCATAGGCCACTTTTATTTGCTCTTCTGTTTTAACCATTTCAGGTTACAAAACACAAACACTGTGCTGTGCTACCAGTCCACATTCGTCACGTTTTCATGACAAATTCTAGCAAAGCAGTTCTACCCACAAGTCAGACTTCTGTGGTAGAAAGTGGTATTTTTGTAGAGATGAAGAACAGGTGTGCAGAGATCAGAATACAGTGGTTTTCTGCCTTGTTTTCTTGCAAATAGGTATCTGTTGTTCTTGAACGGTTCAACTTGAATTTGGGACTGTGTGCAACTGGCATTTTCCATGCTTGGACGGTTTCTAAGGAGTCATAATGCTTTCATGAGGAGGCATCACCAAAATAAGTCAGGCTAGCAACCAGCAGATCCTTGGAGTGCCTTCTTAATAGGGAAATCTTTAAGACTTGCGGAGCTGGTTCTTAGATCTGTTTGCTGAGAAAGTTGAACAGAGTCAAAGCCAGTCTCTAGGGAATTGTATTGCTACTCTGCCACTGTAGACAAATCTGACGTCAGAAGTTCTGTCATTTTATTGCTAGTACTACCCGCTGGCAGTAAAAGTGGATTCCTTCATCCTTCCCCCTTCGGGGGGAAGGAGCCCGCACAAGGTTGTGACCTTTAAGTTCTAATTTTCTGCTCTTCTGTGTTTGAGTGAGGGCTAACCTTTGAGCGAATTCCATTACTGAACACAGCATCATCATATCTTTTCTATCAACATGTTTTTAATGTGCACGCAGATCTATTTTCTTTTTAAGAGCTGCCTATTATGTGTTGCACAAGCAAAGCGAGAGATATCTGAGTTGCACAGTTTGTAGCAACTGACTCTCTTAACTTTTTCATTCTTATTGTCTCCATAGCAATTGCTAGAAGGTGTGGCAAGCAAAATGAAAGCGCCTAAAAAAATCCATTGGATTGATAAAGCAAACCATGGGATGGCAGTCAAAGGACGAACAACAGACGATGTCATGGAAGAAATAAATGCGCAAGTTTTTTCTTGGCTCAGAGAGAATATTGAACTGGAGCACATGTGACTTGCAGTGTTTAAGCAGTATCTTCATTTAGCTTTTCCTACATGCAGCCAATTAGAGTTCGTTATTTCTGAGAGGTATTTTTTAAAACACGTATTTTCAGAGGTCTAAGTGTAAGTGCAAATAAGATACTTTTGTGTGAATGAAAAAAATGATGCAAAACAATAAAGAACTTGTCGAAGGAAGGACAGAAAATTACCAAACATTTAATACCATGGCAGCATTGTTTTCTGTGTTTCTATGCAAATAACTGTATATAACACTCAGTGCTCTGCATTAACAACTAAACGCTTGTGACTGATATTTGAAGTAATATATGGGAAAGAATCTGTTTTGACAGCAAATCTTTAGATGCATTTCATTTCTGAGTATATTACTGTTGCTATACTTGTTTGAAACTAAAACCTACTGATCTGTAGAATCCTGCGAGCAGGATCCCCTGAGGCCGGCCAGCATGGGTTGTACTACTCTGCCTTGGTGCCGTATCCTGGTGCTCCAGTGTGCTTGAACACCTGTGACACAGGTAGAGGAATCTCTTGTCACTTACAATGTCGCTACCCTAAGGAGCCAGATTCTCGGCCTGTGCGGGGTGGAGGAGGAGGAGGTAATGTAGGCACGGTTGTGCATGAGGAGCAAAGAACATGGGTCAGTTTTGAAAAGTCACCCTCCAGCAACTTCCCTTGCGTAAAGGACTGATGACAGAGGCCCTTTGGAGAGATGGGCATGGAAGACTATTAAATAAAAAACGATTGATAAAAGACAAATGTTTATACTGGTGGAGGAACTCTTGGAGGAGGAAGCAGTTATGACGTGTTGCACAAGGCTTCTGTCAGGAGGGCTCAGAAGAGGCAGGTGGGGGTCTGGACCTCATTACCCATTAGCAGAAGGAACTCGGGTCTTCAACTGAGCTCTGATGTTGCAGAGTGGATGAAATACTTCGGGTGTGCTTGCAGCTGCAGACATCCCCATTATGGGCTACGAGTAACCTGTTGGTATAACCAAAGGTTATGGCTATATGCTAACTGCTTTCAGCCAAGTCATCAGCGAGTATCAGCTGAATGGTGACCCTGAGATGGAATGGCTGGTTGGTCCTGAGCAAAGCATCTTGTTTGTTTCTCCTGAGATGGTGGTGTCATCTCCACTGCCAAGAGCTCCCTAAAACCTGCTCTGGTCGTTCTGCATCTTGCAGCTTGCTGCTGCAGTGCGACCAGTTGAATGCGAACAGGCAGCTTTAGCCTCAAGGTTGTTCTTGGGAGCAGCTTTGTGTGTGACAATGCAGAGCTGCTTAAATGTATGCCGAGTCAGCCCTGGTGAGCCGAGAGGATGTCTATGATGTTTTGGTCAGGTGCTTAGATCAGATAGCTTTATTTTGGGGTGCTCTATTGTCTAAAAGATCTATTTAAGACTCTAGGTTAGTATAGTTAAATTATAACATATATTGTTTACCACATGATCAAACAAACTACGCCTTACGCTTGCTTTTACTATAGTAAAAATAACAGGCAGGTGAAAGTTAAAAATCAGATACAATATTCTTCTGTTGTTTCTCACAAGATGCCTCAAGAACGCTGATCTCTCAGCAGTAGCGTTGTTCAAGAAGCACAGCACACATCTAAATGTTTGCAAAGAAAATAACCTCATGGTTTTTAAATTGACTGGCTGTGTTACAGAGAAAATAAATCCTCACTTTGGACTGGAAACATATGCGCTAACCATAGAATTCGATGAATTTAGACGACTTTAAATCCACCTACGGATCATTTTCAGATGATGTTGATATGCTCAGAAAGTAACAGTTGAATTACTTAGTATCAGCGGAAAGCAAGTGTTTTAAAAATAGACTAGACTGTTGAAACAGGGATCGGTTTAGTTTCAGTAGTCACTGCTCAATGCTACTTAATTCTTTTCGTATTGCCAAAGAGACCGAGTTTCACAGACAAAGCATCTGTGAAAAATCATATGGAACTTAAAACTTTTATCTAATATTCCTAAAGTGTCCAATAGCACGGTGTTTTTCCTTCAGGTTAAAAGGATGTATCACAAACCCCACGTCACCGTCTTTGAGAATACTGATTCTCTCAGAAGGAACAAAGTTATAGTCTGAAAAAGATGACAATTCTTACCTGCCCTTTTTTGCAGGACATGCTTGTGAATAGACCCAGTGTAACAAGCATGAGTAAAAAGTATCTGCATTTCCTAGGTATCTCAGGACAGTAACACATGACTGATACAAACATGGTTTTTATTTAAAAAAAAAAGTTATAAAAATGTTTTTGAACAAGGCTCTGCAACCACTGCATGATAAAAAGGAAATAGGGGGTGCTTGGTTTTCTTCCATATGTAGATCATGATACAGTAAACTTCATAATATCTATTGACATTATCCACTGGCATTTTAATCCAAATTTTTCTTCTTTCCTTAAGAAGGCATTCTGAACGTAGGTAAATATTCAAAGAATTATCTTATTTCTTTCTGTCAGAGTTCATCTTTGGCCTGTAGTCAAGAAAGAAGAAACGTTTTTCAGTTAATTGGAAACTCAATTTTTAACTGTCTAGTCCTGCAAATACATTACGAAATGTTTCCAAGCTCGATAGACGTTAATGGTCTGGTAACTGATACCACGGGCTATTGAGCAATGGCTGTTCCGATTTGGTTGAATATGAACCGAGGGCATCCAGCATTTTATGTTGAACAGTGTACGTACTGTACCTTTTTTCTGTGGCAAGTACATGGAAAAAGGTCATCATCAGGCTGCTGCACTTTCTCCATCCCATCTCTGATTTTTGGCTCGCTCACTTGCAAGCTGGCATATTCCTAGTTTTAAAAAAGGAAGGTATCGTTAATTCACGAACTTGTTGGATTGTACATCTGGTTGTAAACACCGCACCAACTCAGCTGAGTAATTCTGTGAAAACTCTGGGGCTACACAATCTGTTACTCCACGCTGTGTCACAGACAGGGTAAGCAGATACTTGACTGCAGACAGGAGCCCCTTCGGGTGCCTCGCTGGAGTTCTGGTATCTCGGTGCTAATGCACAGGTATTTTCAGCTGTGGTTCACAGCGTCTGCGTCTGATGTGGAATTCTTTGATCATTGTGGGAAACATATTCTTGCAGATTAGATCAACGTTGACGTGATCCGATTGCTCCTCTGAAACCGCCAGCGTAGTCTTAAGGGGTTTCATAGGAATTAACTGCATGCAGTGTTTGTAAACAAACTGAAGTTCTAACTTGCTGCTGCTTGCTTTGTGGCTTCAAGTACTGGACTGGCCAATTTCCAGCAGCTCCGTTGCCCTGAATTCTTTCTGTGGGATTTCTATTTTTGTGGTAGTAGCCGTTAAAAATACACTAACCTGGAAAAGTTTGAAATAGTAACAAAAAATGTGATCCCCCATGAGATTGTTTCTTGCAAATTCTTGTCCAGATTTTGCAATATTTTTTGCCTGTCAAAGAAAATAAAAGTTTTTTTAAAATTCTCAAAAAACTGTAGCTATTTCAGTATTGATTCTGGAGTTCAGTATAGTGTTGACAGTTTAGGATAACCTATTTAAACATTCTTAATTTTAGAAGTAAGGCATTTTTATGAAAATACTCTTAATTTTTCCAAAGTTCAATTTAGTTTCCAATTAAGGGCAGTATTACGTATTTTTTTAAAAAGTATTTTTCTTATTTGTAGAGTTGATGACAATAATTTTTAAGTCCTCCTAATAGATTCCTTTGTTTTAAAGAAACGCACTTTTTGCTCTATTTTGTCTAGAAACATTGCTGAGTACTTCTAAATGCGTATTTACCTCTTCATCATGCTCTTTTGCCCACTGTAGTTTTTCTAGTAGATCACTCAGGTCACTTTTAAACGGAATATAATGTTTCCATGGCTGCAGCTCGTTATAAAAATGCTCATAGTAGATGGAGTCTTGCTTTAGCACCACGCTGTTTCCTGCTAGTAGATAAGGCAATCTGTATGCTGCCACAGTGCCATCAATATTAATTTGATATTTATACTGGAAAGAAAATGACCATAAGTTATTAACGAACAGAAGATCCAAGTAGCTTGGATTATATTATTCTGAGGGCACTGGTATTACTGACTTGCCGATATTGAGCAATGTAGGATTGGCTAGGCAAGCATCAATGTTTAAGTAGCTTTTATTATTTAGTTTGGAATTCATCACAGTGCTGGGTACACAGAGATGCCCTCTTCATCAATTAAGTTCTCCGGAAATTCTTAGACGCTCATCCTCGGGTGTGAGGGTAGGTGTGCCACTTCATCCACTGATTTTCCCACTATGTTAGTTATGTTAGTAGTCCTGATCGCTGAATCAGGAAAAAGAAATAAAAAGGAACTTGGAGTTATATAGATTACACAAGGTTCTACAGAACCTTTAGATGTAAATCAAACATTATTATCCTCAGCGTAAGAGCTACACAGCAGTTAATCCCACTGGAGGGATGCCTGTTCATGCTTGTTATTGGTGGTGTGCTGAAAAACTGAAAATCACTTTATTATCAATAATATATACAAAGTTATTTGATAACGGGAGGCACCGAGAACCTAGTTCTATGAAAAATGGTTAGTGGCTTACCTTAAAAAAATCAAAAAATGAAATGTGTTTAACAATGGGGCCATAGAGGCTTTCATCATGTTTAAAAAAAAAAAAGTTTGTGAAAGCAGCATCTATGATCTCTGGGTATTTTCTGCTCAGTTTTACAAGTTCAAGCCTCTCTTTGCAGCTGTCGCGTCCTCTCCAGAATGCCGTGGTATTCTTGTCTTCCCATGAAGGGCCAGTATTTGCTTGAACTGACATCATATCCAGGCTGACTCTGGAGGAGAAAGAAGAGATTTAATAGTGAAGCCTACTGGAAATTTTTTGAAGTGCAATTACTTAAAGAGTTTACAGTACCAGTAGGGAAATACAAAGGATGAAAGTAAGTCTAACCACTCTTTCAAGATTTCTTTACTGAAAAAGTGGTTAAACATTGGAAGAGGCTGCCCAGGGAAGCGGTGGAGTCTCCATCCCTGGAAGTATTTAAAAGACGTGCAGATGAGGCGCTTAGGGACATGGTTCAGTGGGCATGGTGGTGTTGGGTCGATGGTTGGACTCGATGATCTTAGAGGTCTCTTCCAACCTTAATGATTCTATGATTGATTCTAAGTCATGAGCACACCCGTATATGTATTGTATCAGTATTTTTGCAGCGATAAAAATAGATAAGGAATGTCAAGTTCACAGGCCTGTGGCAAGACAGCATCAGTTCGACGACGATGTGGCATGTGGAAAGAGTACCTGTCAGTTGTCATGGAAAAAAGTGGCTGAAAGTGGATATGGTTGCCAGACAGATGAAGGTGATACAGGGTAATGCAATAACTGATAATGGTGATGAGGCAGTCATGATAGTCCAAAGCAAGGTTTTTATATAACTAGCTTAATACAACATATTTCACTTCCTTTGCTAACTTAAAACACATAAACTGGGGGGGGCAGGAGGGAGCAAATTTGGGAAAAGTCTTGATAATAAAGGAACCTGAACTGAATGCAGTGAAATAATGAACAAGTTCAAAGTCGGTAACAAACATCTCTTAGAAGCTGGCTTTGTAGTGTTTCAAGACAGCGACAGGGCAGTTGCGCGGGCCAGTTATGATCAGTAATCAAAGTGGGAGGTCCTAGGTCGAGAATGCTGGCTACAGAGGGCTTTAAAAGGCACAGAAAAAAGATTCTAGGAAAATCAGGAAAAAAAGAGACCTGGCCAGTTGTCAACATGTTCATGGGGGGGAAACAAAGCAAACAAACAAAATACCTACTCTTGAAACATTCCATCTAAGTGCTGTTTTGAGTGACTTGACCATGTTTAGATTAATTTTGATTTTTTAAATAAAACAGTTAAGTATTTTAATGTATGTCATTTACGTTATATAATACATAACTTGGTTAATGTTAAGATATTGATTACATGGTTATTGCCTACCTACAGGGTGCCAATGTCTCAATGGATAAATAAAGAGTAAAACAGTTAATACACTGCTAATACAAATATCTTTTTGGAAGATCATTCACTGTAAATTTTGCGAAAGTTTTAAGCGATTGCTTACCGTCCCATAGTCTCCAAAACTGAATCTGTCAAGTCGTATGTTGGCATGACAATGTCTTTTGACTCACTGGACCCACACCATGAGAAGATGGGGTGCAGGTTCTGTGGGGACTTCTTTTTCTCCAGAGGCCAGTCCCCCAAATTAACAAAAAATTCTACATCTGGCATTTTCACCTAAACAGAAGCAAAGTAGGCACAAATGCATTTTAATACAAAGCAGTATTCTTCTGCTGGCATCCTGCATTTTGAAAGCAACCTCACTAAGAGAAAAAAGAGCCAGGTCTCTAATATACTTAATGTACCTGTAATAAATTGTTAAAGTTTAGAAACATGTTAGAAGTACTGAGACCAAAGAGTAAAGCCTACAAGATGACAATTTTTTTTTTTTTTTTTTTTTTTTTTTTTTTTAAAGATTTGCACATAAATACACTCTCTTTCTTTTTTAAGGGATAGGAACAGCCCAGTTTAGAGGATGGTTTCTTGTTACACTTTACATGATTGGCTGCCCAATCTTTGTACCAGGCTAGCACTGGGATCTAGTAAGCAATCGTATAGTTCCAAGGTAAGTTGAACCACCTTGTTGAGTAAATCAACAGAAGAGAAGTAACAGAAATGAACAGCCACAATGGGAAGACCACGTTTAGTCAGCGCTGGAGTTAATTATTAAGCATAACATCCTCACTTACTTAAAATAATCGGTATATGGAACCATATCTGAAATCACTGTTGCAGCCAAAAAGCAAGCAAAATACTGTTGATGGCCAGGAAATGTTGTAACAGCAGGACAGAGGGCATAATTTTGCTGCTATATGAAACTTTGGTGCACCCCCATCTTCAGCATCGTGTGTGGTTCTGGCATTTGCAAACAACGTAAGAGAAGGTACAAAGAAAGGCAGCTACTATGATAGGGATGGACCAGCTGCCTTGTGAGGATAAGCTGAAAACGGTGGGACGCTTCAATTTGGAGAGCAGAAGGCTGAAGGCGACATACAGTTGAGTTTTACAGAACCCTGGAGGCATGTATAATGTCAGTGCAGAACTGATGCCGTATCTGTTCTTAATTCACCCTCTTCATGACATTAATTTTTTTAAAATATAAATCTCCACTACATCCCCCCAGTTGCCTCTTTCAAAGCAAAAGAATCCTGGTCAAATTACCTTGTCTTTGCATGCCCGAACAGCCTTCTTGCTGTGTAGTTCTTTTTGAGAAAGTGAAATGAGAACTGCACCGTTTTCACAAGATAGGCATGTCACAGATTTTATGCTGTGACATAATCTTTTTTTCTTTTGTTTTTGCCTCCCTCCTTAATAAGTCTTAATTGGGTATTTGACCATTATGAACATCTGATTATTATACTGGCGTTTTTGGAAAACTGTTGGAATAACTTCAAGATCTCTGTCCTGACGACTAACGGCTAATTTAGAGATCGTGATTGTCCAACACTACTGACACCGAGAACAGCTGACGTCCATCTTCCACAGAGCAACCTTTTGGATTATTAAAGGCTACGTTCACGTCTTCCCTTAGACACTGTTAGATGAAACAATCCCCGCTTAAATGAATCTTCATTTGTATGTCTAGTCATTCTTACCACTTCCCTGTGCAATGTCAGTGATTGAACATTCTTTCTTGAAGCATGACACCCAAAGGCAGACACAGTGGCATAACCGATCCATTACTAATCCTGAGTATAGTGGAAAGGTTACTTTACATTTCTTTCGTGTGTTTGTTCTGCTGATGTGCGTGTTTAGCTTTTCACAACAGCATGCTACTGTTGGCTTGTGTTAAATTTGTGATACTGTAACCATCACACTTTTCTGCAGAAAATAACCACTCAGTCCCTATTTTAAATAGGTGTCATAACTATATGACTTATCCAGCCTTTGTGTAGTAGCCTGCCCTCGTCACTTTATTTTATCTATTTTTCCATATAATTTCTCTTACTTGTTAAGAAAATTTTTAATTATGATGCTGTACTGTGAGGTGCTTGCAGGTTCTTTCATTTTTGTTCTCTGAAAATTCAATAAGCATGTTCTCTAGTCCATCATTCAGTCAAAATATAACTAAATTATTAAATGGGGACTGAACCTAGGACAAATTACTGAAGAATACATTTGTGACACCTTTCACCGCTCTGGAAACATTGGCAACTACTGTTTAAGTAAGGCTTTCCAAGCAGGTTACAGTAGTTTCTTCTAGGCAAAGTTTTCCTATCTCATTTATGAGAAACCTGTGAGACTTACCCTCAAAAGCCTAACTAAAATTAAGATACTTGACATCCATACAGGAAGCCTATTATCTTGTTATAGAAAGAAATTATATAGTTATTTTTTATGATAAATCCATGTTGTTTCCTACCAATTAGCTTATCTTTCAGCTGCTTATAAATAATGTGTTTATTTTTTATTAGATTTTTAAGGAACTGTTTTTAGGTGAACAACTTCATACTTCAGTAGCTCCTCTCTCTACTTTCTCTCCTTTTTAATAGACAAAGCGCTTTGTCTTTTTACAGTCAAAAATAGATATTAACTCAGATATCTTTGTATTTCGCTTACTACTCTCTTTATGTAATAATCGCGTATGTGTGTGCTGAAACTTCAGCCCTGCTATATTCTGTCACTATGTACATAATGTCAGATTTTCTTCCAAAGCTTTCCTAGGAAAGAGTCTGTGTGGTGCTTTTTGCTTGTACATTGAGGGAGTTTTCCCACGTGCCACCTGTTGGGCTTTTGGTGCTCTTTCTCAACCCTTCCCATCTTGTCTTCAACATATGGAATTTAATGGAGAACGATAGACATTCCCTATTTTTTTCAGTCATCCTGTAAAATGTACCAGCAGAGACAGAGTTTTCTATTAGATGCTACAGTACAGTGAGGCCGCACCTCGAATACTGTGTTCAGTTTTGGGCCCCTCACTACAAGAAGGACGTCGAGGTGCTGGAGCGTGTCCAGAGAAGGGCAACGAGGCTGGTGAGGGGTCTGGAGAACAAGTCTTATGAGGAGCGGCTGAGGGAACTGGGGCTGTTTAGCCTGGAGAAAAGGAGGCTGAGGGAAGACCTCATCGCTCTCTACAACTACCTGAAAGGAGGTTGTAGCGAGGTGGGTGTCGGTCTTTTCTCCGAAGTAACAAGTGATAGGACGAGAGGAAATGGCCTCAAGTTGCGCCAGGGGAGGTTTAGATTGGATGTAAGGAAAAATTTCTTTACTGAAAGAGTGGTGAAACTTTGGAACAGGCTGCCCAGGGAAGTGGTGGAGTCCCCATCCCTGGAGGTATTTAAAAGACGTGTAGATGAGGTGCTTAGGGACATGGTTTAGCGGACATGGTGGTGTTGGGTTGACGGTTGGACTCGATGATCTTAGAGGTCTTTTCCAACCTCAATGATTCTATGATTCTATGCTACAGGATGATTTAGTCTATAGAAAAAAAAAAAAAACCCAAACCCACACTCTGTCCAAATCTATCAAACTCTCCTATAAAAGCCTGCTATTCAATTAACGTTTGTGATACTCCATACACTGATCAGATAGCATTCTAGAACACGCCAACTTCAAACAAGGAAAATCCATCTGACCTTTCCATTATTAATCAAAGAACAAGAAGGGCTTTTTAACAGAAATAGCAGCAAATATGCTGAAGTATATTTGTTAAGCCCAGGCTTCTATGAAGTAGGACATACAGAATAAATGACCATACAGATGTACTCACTTTTCTTGTCAAAGAAAGCAGTATGGCATCCATGAAAATTCTGAAGCCAACATGTTCCCCATACGTCTTTATATAAACCTGAAAATAAACAAAGGTTTTACTGGTCTGGTGTTTTCATTTCAGAGAACGGCTGGCACAATTTAGACCTTTTTTAATCACTTAGTAAGTAACTGGTCAGGCAGATTGTATGGCTGTATAGATTTATGAATCAGCTGGGAAGCTTTAGAAATCTCATCTCTCTAAGTCATCACAGAAAAGCGACCAAAAAAAAAGGACAAGCTTTGCTTGCTTTTGCAGACGTTTTAGGTCTGTCTCATGGAAACAGAAACTGGTTGCCTGTTTCAGTTGTGTTCCATTGTTCTCATTTCCACACCAAACTCTACTGAAGTCAGTACAGTTTTGTTAAAGAGAATTGTAGCTCTGATCCTCAGTGGAGCTAAAAGTGGCATTTCTTTACCTCAGTATTATGCACAATGTAATTTATTGATGCATGTCAAATTAGATGATCGTGACACTCCACAGCAGTATTACTCAGAGAACAGGAAACTGAATTAGCGTTTAGGAGACTTGGGTCTGTGCCCAGTACTCACACTGATTCCTTGGAAAGTAATTTGCCTTCACTGTGCTTCAGTTGTAACGTGGACAAAAAGTACTTTACAAAGTAGGACAGATATTGTTGAGCTCATATACAAACTGCGAAGTATTCAACGACAGAGAAGCAAGCAAAGGAAGTTTCTTAAAGAACAGACTACAAAAAGCCTTTCAACTGGGAACAGCCAAACAGCCTAGTTGTATATCAGATCAACCCATTCCGTACCTCGTTGTCTTTGATGGTGTAATGACACAAGCTCTGCCTTTGTCCAAACCTCTGCGGAATTTCTTTTGCAATCTTATCTGGATCAACAATGGGAAAATTTGCTAGGTCTCTTTGAATCTGTGGAATGATTTGAGGGCAGTTCATCTCTTCCAGCCATGCACTGCTCTCCTCCTGAGGGCAGTCACAGTTTTCATGGTAAATAGGTCCTATCAGGAACACAATTATTATTTTAGTTTTAGTTAGTCACGCTATTGAGCTGTTGAGATCACAAAAGAGGGTCAGGCACTGAGCGTTTATTGCTTAGGGCCAAACCTTCAGCAACTCTAAATGGACACGTCTGAACTTTTTTTGACTCCGATGGAGTCATGCCAAGCTATATCAGCTCCTGTATGAGCCCTCTACCTGTATTTGCTAGGCAACAGCTTCACAGCATTTGTTTCTTTTTATTATTTTGAATAGTACACGCAGGATGCTTATAATGAATCCATAATTCCAATGGGATTTAATAGTCCGGAGAAGTACTGAGGTCCCGCAGAATTCTATGCTAATCCTAGAAGACATTCTGGGACAGAGTTTGTGAGAAAAAGCCACGATAGGAAATCTGTGTGTAGTGCTGCTTCTTACCTTTTAAAATATATGGAGACTTTGCGACATGTTTATCTCCAGTTTTGACTTCTATCTTCAGGTTTTTGTAGCTTGCATACATCCTGTATCTTACAAGGAAGGAACCATCTTTCCTGTCTAATACTTGCACACCAACCCGAGTGAACTGTTCATCAGGAGCAGTGATCTTCACCTGGAATGCATTTTCACCTGGTGATGAAGTGAACCTACCCAGAGAATAAGTGGGAGCTTAATAAAAAAGGAAACACACAACAGCTTTCTTAATCTGATCCATTCCTTTTCAAGTTGACAGATTTCCAGTGACTTCACTGAGCCACGCTAGGTCTTTACGGGCATATCCTAACGTTCACAAGCAAGGCGTGATTTTTCCCAAAGAGAATTTTGTTAGGCCACCTAACACGTCTCATGCTGTTAGAAGCATTAGGTATCAAGAAGGTTCCACCCAGATACTCATGAACACACCTCCAGAATCACTTGGTGCCCTACGCGTTGAACAGTGTTGGAAATACGGTCTTTGATTATATGGGAACAGAGCACCTTTAAAAATCCAGCATAGCTCTTGATTAGTAGTAGCTCAAGTGTAAAATGATAAGAAAGTAGAGAGCATGCAGATAAATGGATCTTGGTAGATATATCTTGGTGTCCTGTCCTGTAGGACAGGACAAGGGGCAACGGTTTTAAACTGAAAGAGGGTAGGTTTAGGTAGGTTTAGATTGGACATAAGGAGGACATTTTTTATGACAAGGGTGGTGAGGCACTGGAACAGGTTGCCCAGAGAAGTTGTGGATGCCCCATCCCTGGAAGTGTTCAAGGTCAGGTTGGACGGGGCTTTGAGCAACCTGACCTAGTGAAAGATGTCCCTACCCATGGCAGGGAGGTCAGACCAGATGATCTTTAGAAGTCTTTTCCAGCCCAAACCATTTTATGATTCTATAAAAAAAATACTAGAAGCTTCCCTTTAGCAGCTTAGTAAGTCTATTATTTTACATACAGAAGCAAAATGTTTTCAGATTACTTTATTTTCCAGGTATTATTTAAGGAACTAAAGAATGAAGTTAAACCTCTTAATCATTATGGTAGCTCATACAGGGGAAAAAAAGGGATATTACAGATGCCAGTGTCTTGGTAGGGAAAAAACATTATAGTGGGATCACGTAATTCAATGTGTACTTATGGCATTTTGGTAAAATTCACCATACAACAATCATAGAAAAATCTCCATAAAACCAAATAAAATAATTTGAAAAATCATTAAGTTATCACATATCATTGAGGTATTAACGAAGTTGGCACGGTCAAAATGCTGCATCTGCCAACTTTCTTCCACCCCTTTAAGCACGGTCCCAAATATGTAGGGAGAGCTTGGGATAGAGAGAGAGGTGGTGGGAGCGGCTGGACTAACGGATTACAGCCCAGCAGCCTGGTCACCTTTCCTGAAACTTGTCCAGACATACTAGAGAGCTGCCAGTTCAACTAAATGCAGGATATATTTACTCTCCAAGACAAAATGAACTGGCAGCTTCCAGACTTGCACGTGCCATGGTGCATCTAATCTGGATGACCTGGATGGAGCGCTCTGAGCTCCTGTCTAGCTTGTACAGTCAGGGTTTCTTTCCCGTAGAAATGGAAAGCCACGAGTGTCCTCTGAAAACTAAGTTTACTTATTTCGTTCCCATGAAGTTTACCTAATGGCCTATAAAGTAATTCCTAAATGACTCTACTGATCTTGTGTCTATGCGTTGAGGAGAAATACTGATGTTCCTAACAGTGGAAACAAGCAGGACACCTGAGCAGGTATATCATAAATTAAATATATTAGTTATTGTTAAGGTTTTGACAAAGCAGAATAAATCATAACTTGTCGGTTGGACTAATATGCGTGTTTTGCTGTTGAACATTTCATCCTCTTTTCTCATCTCGTCCCCTTGTGCAGTTACTTGATACTCCTAAAAAGATTAATTAGCTTTTTCTGACTGCTATACAGAAAAAGTCACGTAGGGAGCCTTCGGCCTCCCCTTTCTACAAGAAAATCCCAAGTAAATTGCTGCCTAAAAGGTGAAAGCGGTTCAGCTGGGACATGGGCAGGCAAGGCCAGCCTCGCCGAGGTTGGGGTACTGCTGCCATTCAAGGCGGGGGGGCGGGGGGGGGGCGGAGCAGGACGCTTCGCTCCCTCACAAGAAATCCAGCAATTAGGATTTGGACCCAGGGCCCGCAACTATTTAAGCGGCCGCCCAACGCGGGTGAAGTCGCCCGCCCACGCACCCGCGGGGGGGTGCCGATGCCTGGGGAAGGGCGCGTAGAAAGCTCTGCCGCTCCCCGCCTAACTCGTTTCACCCTCCTGAGCGGGAGGGGGTCGGCGGGCAGGGAACGCGACTTCTTAACCGAGCTCTCGGATTCTTTTCTGCCCACAACCTCCGTGAAAAGCAGCCGCCGCCGCCGCGCTTACCTCTGCCCTTCGGCGTCCACGGCCTGCACGTAAAAATAGCGAGCGGGGAGGGCGGCCTCCGCCCGCAGCCCGGGCCCCCATACCGCGCTGCGCTCGGGGCTCAGCCGGCCGCCCCCGCCCGCGGCGGCGCCCGCCGCAACGGCTCCCAGGGCGACGCAGAGCGGCCACAGGCCACGCATTTACAGCGCTTCCCCTGACGGAGAAACACCGCCGAGGCGCGGGAGGGAGCGCAGCCGGGACCTTCCTCCGTCCCTCACCGCGGCACCGGGGAGTCCCGCCTTCGGCGCGGCTGCATGGAGCGGGGGGGGGGGGGGATCGCGGGGCCGCTGCCGCTTCTCCCTGCGCCCGCCTGCCGGCTCGCCTCCTCAGGGCACCATCCCCGCGGCACCGCAGGGGGGCGGGGCGGGGCGATGGCCCGCCACACCCACCTGCTTCCGCCGGGGCGGGGTGGGCGGTGCCGCGCTTCCCGCGCGGAGCAGCGCTGCTGGGAGACGTAGTCCGGTTCGGCGGGGCGGCGGCGGGTTAGCCCAGGACTGCCTCAGCCCCGGAGGCTCCGAGCGGCCCAGGGGCTTCGCGGGGACCCACCTCAGAGGAAGGGGACGGAGGAAAGCCGGCTGTGCCCGTGTCTCTGACTTAGGCATTCGGACGTCTCGGTGTCGCTGTTTTCTCCGTGTCGTGAGCTCAAGTCCCCCCCACGCACTCCATTTCCGTAACGTTAGGGTGAGAAATAAAGAGCTTACAATTGGGAAAATGAGTTTTCAAACTCCTCCCCAGAGCAGCTGCAGCAGGTGCGTGACATCCGGTAGCTCAGGTCACCGTCCTGGATTGCCTGGAGCAGAGGTGAAGGGGCACCTCACCAGCCCGCTGCCACGGGGGCAATCGCCCAACGAGCGCCTTGGGTGATTCAACGGCCCTCTGCCTGCCAAATGATCCAACCTCAGGTTGCAGAAAGCTAGCGTGAAACACTGATGCTGTTCTTAACTACATTTAGAATCACAGAATCATTGAGGTTGGAAAAGACCTCTAAGATCATCGAGTCCAACCGTTTAACCCAACACTGCCAAGTCCACCACTAAACCATGTCCCTAAGTGCCACGTCTACACGTCTTTTAAATACCTCCAGGGATGGGGACTCAACCACTTCCCTGGGCAGCCTCTTCCAATGCTTGACAACCCTTTCAGTGAAGAAATTTTTCCTGATATCCAATCTAAACCTCCCCTGGCGCAACTTGAGGCCATTGCCTCTCCTCCTATCACTTGTTACTTGGGAGAAGAGACCGACACCCACCTCGCTACAACCTCCTTTCAGTTAGGTTGTACACACACATACCCAAATGCTTTTCTTTGTCATTTAGCTACAGAAGCCTCACCAAAATTAAGGCTTCCTCGTGGGAGCACTTCAATCCTAAAAGATATATTCAATTTTGCTCTTTATTGCTTTTCTCTTGTTAAGGCAAACAATACAGAAAATTGAACCTCATCATGAAGGACTAATGAATTTCAAAGAGATTTCGTATTTTGCATTTTGAAATACTGCAAAAATGTTTATTGAAAGCAGACAAAAAATAATTTGCTTTGAGAAAATTGCAAGCTGAGAAAGGACCACTTGGGTCAATGAAAGTAGTCTTTTCCAACCAGCAACCTCATTACAAAATGCCTTAAAAAATTATCAAGCTCCAAGTTTTAAAGGCATAGTTTTTGTCTCCTGCTGTTCCTATTGACATATTTCTTCAGGACATTCAGCAGTTAGAAGACTTGCAATTTCCAGTCTAAAAATTCATGCAGGCGCTATTTTATATTCATGACCCTTTAGGTCCTCTCCCTTCCCCATCTTTACTCTCTTGATGTATTTTACAGGCTGAAATCACACTCCTTCTCAGCTTATGTTTTGTTGTACGAGACAAGCCAGTCTCCTTTAGTGGAAGAGAACTTTAAAGATGTTTTTATTTAAAAAGAAATTTCATAGCTATAGAATTCACAGAACGTCCATCCTCTTCCTAGCAGGGCTGCATCGGCACATTAAAAAAAGCACAGCAGCGATGAAGTAAAGGTGACACTCTTCTACCCTCCTGCCTTTCTCTCCTCCGGCTTTTCTCCCCCACATAAGCACAGCTCGGGGAATCCGTGGAGATCTGGCACTATTTGTCAGCACCCAAACAAGTTGTAAAATAAATCATGCAACCTAATTTTAGTCCTGGCTGGCAAAGCCAACGTTGCTGCTATCCTAATGCCTGTAATTTGGCTCAGAGAAAAATGCTTTGGAGGCAGAATTGTTTAATTACTGCAAAGGCTGTTGGCCGACTAAGGCTCAACAGGCTTCCAGCTGGCGAAGACATAAGGGACGCCCTCCATTACGAGAGGTAGGTTGCCTCGGGATGAAGCCACATCAAATTCTGAATCTGATCTAGGTCTTGTCTTACTCGCGTTCAGGGGATGGCAAACTTGGCTGTGCCAACAAGCGTTAGAGGACTTTTGCACCTTTGCTCTGCCTAACCACTGAAAACTATCAAATAACCCTTAACATTTGAGGAGAAATTTGATTCTTCTTTCCATTATTTGCAGCACCTCTCACAGAAACTATTGCTGGGAGTAGGGGCTCTGTGGGCACCATGCTGTAATCACTAGCATTGAATCTTCTGTCAGCAGGACACCATGTACTTTTTGATCTTTCTCTGTTTTGGTTTGTATTTTAAATTTGTAACTACTTTGCTATAAAAGCAATCATTTAATATTACAAATCTGACTATTTAAAAATAAATACATTTTAAACAATTGTGGCAGTACCGGAAGCGCTCCACTCATGTCTTCAGTGTCACACGTTTGTTCACGGTGAAAATATGCTGACTGCAACGAAGATGAGACAGGAAATATTGCCAGCAGTTCCAGACGCTGTTGCCCGAAATAATCTTTTGTTCCTTTAGAGAGTTTTCCAGAAGCATTTTTGTTACATGTATTCTTACTACGGTCAGGGAAACCAAGAGAAACCTGGCGCAAATAAAAGGTCCGGACGTCTGTCCCTTGCTCCCCAGGAGGAATCCAACGCTCGCTTTCCCGCTCCCACACCTTCCCCACCCTCAATGGGAAGACGTAGCCATGTTAGAAGCGCGACACCAAGACCGAGCCAAGACTTGCCGTGAGCCCAGCCGAGCCTAGCCTAGCCTACTTTAACCTGAGGGCAGCTCGGGGCAGGCGCCCCGGGCACCCTGCTGCCCTCGGAGCAGCGGGCACAGCAGAGCGGCCTCCGGCCTCGCCACCAGCCCGCACCAGGCACCTGCACCGGGCTGTGCGGCGGGGCTCCCGTGCGCCACGACCCGCGGGCGGGGAGGCACCGAGCCCGGACGGGCCCGTTCGGGGAAGGCAGGTGCCACGGGGCCCGGGTAAGCAGGAGCGGGGGATGCGGCGAGGGCGGGGGGGTGACCCCGAGCCTGCCGAGGTAGGCGTTTCAGCGGCCGGCTGCCCGGGGCTGGGCAGCTTCACTCAGCACCTGCAACGCTTTGGACGGCCGTCGGCGGTGGGTGATGTGTACCGGGGTTTTCCGCAGCCGCGCACCCGTCAGTCAACACGGCTTCGCTTTGTCAAACGCACTTGGAGCTTCCCGCGCCGAGCGGGCACGGGCCCAGCGGGTAAACCCAGGCGTCTTACTGCTCTGCTCTGCTCTCCTCTCCTCTCCCCCAGGCGCCATCTCCCACTCGCCCTCCCATTTACGCCTTGCCTTTCCCGAATCCCCGTCCAACACCCGGAGCCTCACCTCGGCGGGCAGGTGAGAGCTCTCCCCTGCCCCGCTCAGGCCAGGGAGGAGCGCAGCCGCCAGCCGGCGTACGCATCGCTTCTCCCGCCGCCCGGCCCGGCCCGGCGGCCGGGGCCCCACAGAGCGGCCCGCCTTCCTGTCCGAGCTGCTCCTCCCTTCCCCCGCCCGCCCGCGGGGCAGCAGCGGACGAGACCATAAGGGCGCATACGGGGGGGACGCCGCCAAAGAGGTGCCTCTCACAGCGCCGAGGCGCGGTCGCGGCCCAGTCGGGAGACCTGCACCCTGTTCCTCTGAGGCACCGTGAGGGCCCGCAGGGGGAGCGCGGCCGCCGCCGGGCAGCCCCGCGCCTCCCCCCGGCCGGCTGCGGGAGTTGGTGCCGGCCGGCGGCGGCGCTGAGGAGGCGGGGGGCGGTGGGGGCGCAGGTGAGCCCGCGGCGCGGCACCCTCCTCCCCCCCCCCCCGCGCGCCGTGTCTGTTTCCGGCGCGCTCGTGTCCCCGCTCCGCCGCGGCCGGGGGAGGCGACGCAGGCGGGCGCCGCGCCGCGCAGGTAACGGGCCGGGAGCGCGGGCCGCGCCGCCGGGCAGCGGCCCTTCCCCTCTCCCCCCCACCGCCGCTGCGCCGCCGGGCGCCCCCGCGCCGCCGGCCCTCGCAGGCGCTGAGGAAAGGAGCGGGCCCACCCTCCCGGCGGGTCCCGGGCCCCGCTGCCGCCGAGCCGCGGCCCCTTCCCCCAGCCCGGGGCTGTTCACTCTGGAACCGACTGGCGGCAGCGCGGGGGGCGGGGCCGCAGAGCCGCGCCGAGGCCCCCATTGGCGGCGCCCCAGCCCTCCCGCCCCTCCCCGGTGCTGAGGCCGGCTGTCCCCGGCGGCCGAGCCCCCACGGAGCTGGCGAGAGCGGATCCTGCCGGGGCCGCTCGGCAGGATCGGGGCTGGGCGCCGCTCGGCTGCGTTCAGTGCAGGCAGCGGCGGAGTACGTGCGTGTGTTTTGGTGTTTCCGTGTAGCCTTTCAAGTAGAGCCCTGCCCGCGTTTGGTTGCGAGACCCGCTTCTGGCAGGGGAAGGCTCGGGCCCTGCTGGTGCAGTTCAGTGGCCGGCGGCCGGTGTCCCAGGAGCCCGCTCTCGGGGGAGACTCCTGCCGCCTGCGGGCCGGCTTTCCCGTCCGCGGCGTGCGTCTTCGCACCGCGGGCGTGCCAACTGCTGAGAGGAGGGATCACACGTACTGTCAATTCGCTCTTTAAAAAAGATCGTTAAAAGGAAGCCAGCCTTCTGAGTTTGTTTTTGGTAATTCTGGGCTACTATAAATAAAACCCGATGCTTTTCTTTCTCACATCTTGAAGAATAGGAGGCGCGCACAAATAAAAGGGGACCCTTAACAGCCGTTTGAGGAAAGCAGTGAAACAGATTGAGGGCAGTGTTGTCAATTTACAGTCAAGGGAGGTAATAGTTACTGTAATTTTCTGTAAGCTTGAACTTAATTTGCAGCAAAATTATGCAGGATTCTTGAGAATCAAGTGAGCTTAAGTTGCTCTTTCTGTGACTTATTAATTTGTATGAATTATTTTGGACTCCACATATGTAAGGTGTTGTGACTGTAAGGAGTAGAAGTGATCAACCACAAATACATAAATGTAGGAAGCTTTTCATTTTTTTTAATTTTATTTTTTTATTCGTGTGCTGGTTTACAAGTGTAATTACTGACAGTGTCTTCTTCATGGTATTACTATGGGGCTGTTGGCACCTCACAATAAAAAGTGCTGTTTGTAGAATTCTAGAGGTGCCTAGGAAAAGACACGGTGTAAGTTGTCATGTATCTTGAAGGGTATTTCAGCTCTTATTGGATATGAGTTTAAAGATAAGCTTTGTGTATATTTTATGTTGATTGAGACACCTGTACTAACTTACCATTTTCTTTCAGGTACCTCGTCAATACCTTGCAGAGGCAATGGAGGCAATGATGCAAACTCTGTTGTAATTAAAACATAAAGAAAAACATATTCTTAGCTGTACAATACTCTTTCAGTATCGTTCAATGCCTAACATTTCAGAAGATGAAAAGGAGAATGGTTCTGGAAATAATGGAAACACTGAAAACAAACCTGGGAAAGAATCCCCAGAAGCTTCTCTTCATGATCCCGTGAAGCCATACTGCATGTCAGACTCCTCCGCTGCGTCCTTGGTGTCTAGGGGAGACGGGCATTATCCATGGGGATGTCCTGTGACTCATACACGAGAGAAATTTTATACCATCTGCTCAGACTATGCTTTTTTAAACAGAGTAACATCTATTTGTAAAAGCCCAAGTGCTTCAGTTAGTGCCTGCCTGTCAGGCAGTGCTGCCTTAAACGTTGGAAATAACACACCTAGCTTACTCGGCATTCAAACTGGTGCTTCAGAGATAATCTACAGTGAAGAGACTAACTTGGAAAGCTTGCCTGGCGATCTTGGAAAGCTTCCACTGGCATGGGAAATCGACAAATCGGAGTTCAATGGCATGGCCACAAATCTGAAGAACAAAGCAGGTGAGGTGGTGAAGATTTGATGTGGTGATAGGAAAAGGCTTCATGTTTACAACTTGTTTGTGGAGGGAGCTGGTCAGCACGTGTATCTCTTGGGGAAGTGCTATAGGAGAGCCTGTACGTCATTTCAAACAATTTGCTCATCGGGAAAGGAGGGAGAGATGGAGGAGGAGTGAAAGTCAAGTGTCGCTGCCTGGGGAAGTGGCTCTAAAACAAGGCTGGCTTCTACTTAACTGTGTGTGGGTTTTTGTGGGGTATTGTTTGTGGTGACTTTTGGTTTGGGTTTGTTTTTTTTTTTTCCCTTGGGTTTTTGGGGTGGGTTTTTTTTTTCTTTTCTTTGAGTAGGACCTAGTGCATTGTGCAGTGATGACTTTCACCTGTTAAGTACCGGTTTGTCACTTGCAGAAATCTTTCAAGGTACTTCAGAGATGTATTTTGAAATTAAAGACATAGTTTATGGCAAGAAGTAAATGAAATCATTACAGTGTTATTTAGGAAAGCAGTTGTTTTCTGTAACAAAATTGTATATATTTTGATTTCCTATAGGCATACAGTGTTAGGGAGCCCATTTCTTTAAAACTGTCTCCTTTGGTGCCTCCTATGTTCTTTCTCTGCTTAGTCACAGATTGCAGCTGTGAATCAGGCACTTGCACACACACACTTGGTTTTCTTTGTCCTGTAATCCCTCTGCTTAGCTAGAGCTGGCTGTAGATTTTTTTTCCATAATGGGTTGGCTAGCTAGTCAAGTTCCTGTTTTGTCTTATTAGTGTGAAACCAGTTTAGCAAAACTTAAATACGGTTAGCAAATTGTCATGGCCTTTTCATGTGTACATGTAGTGTCTTTAAAAATAAGAAACAAATGGTAATATCTTACAGGATGGTAAGTTTTGCTAAAATATATGTGGTATATTTCATTTGGATATGATGGCTTCAAAATGGGACAGAAATATTCCTGCTCTAGCACGTGGCCCAACTCTTCATTTTCCACTGTCTTAGTGGCTTACAAAAAGGAAAAGACCTTGAGAGTGTATTATTCTCACTGGATTTGCATGTAAGTTTTCATCGGAAGGTGTAGCTGGTTACAGAGCTTGGCTGTGAAAAACAAGTGTTTCGTTATGTTTCCCTGTGCATTTAATGTTAGGAGATGGGAAGTCCGTGTTGGTCTGAGAGTCTATTTCTGGGATGGCTGATTTAACGCATTAGAATAATCAGATTGACTGCTCTCTCTAAACAGTCGGGCAGGTCATCATTCATTCTATTCAGAAAAACACGACGTTGTTTACGGAGCTAATGGCAGCTTTACAAACCTGTTGACAATCTTGATTATGCATTTGGGCTTTTTCCTTCAATTAATGTTTAGTCCCAGTTTGCACTTACTGACACAACCAGTGTCTCTATTTGAGGTGCATGCTGTTACTAAAAATATTTAAGAAGAAAGATATTAAGGGTAAACTAGGCATTCATTTGTTTCTGAAATCTGTTTTGCAGGCAACATGAAGAAACAAGTGACAAAGAAAAAATCCCTAGACAGAAAAAGCAAACAATACAGGGAGTGTCCTCAGCGTTCTGCTCTTGAAGACGTGAAGGAGAGGAAAGTGTTGGACCTCCGGAGATGGTAGTATTTATGAATTGTATTTAAGATTATCCTCGTACAGTTTGTCAGTAAACACTGCTGCTGGTTATCTGATTTCAAACTTCTTAATAATGTCTTCATGGGTTTTTTTATTAGAAATGGGGATATGTTAAGCATACATAAACTAAATCTCATACTTTCTACAAGAAGAATGAGAGCTTCTCTCCCATCTGTTGAAATTCTAAACCCATTTTTCTTTCTGAACATTTTTTTTCTTTCAATAAGGAAAAAAATTTTGTGGGGATTCATTGCTAAAAAAAAAAATGCAAGTTTGTTAGCATGGTCAGGCAAAAAGTAACCTTAAACATAGTACAGATATGTCTTACTCCTGATTTTTCTTTTGACTGGGAAATACTTGACCAGAATCTGTCAGTTCTATACAGCCTATATCATGTGAATATAGCTCACTAAATTCACTTAGTTTAATGAATCTGTCTGGTTCTTACTGTATACCTATGACATCAGAAAGTTAGAGTTAGCCTAGGGAATCTGCGACCTGGAATGACATTCATTAGTAAATTGGTAGAGATGCAGCTTACTACAAGTTCACATGTAAGAAGAGACTGGATCAAACTGTACATTTTATTAGTACAGAACCATTTTTTCCTACAGCATCATTTGTACAGAACTCCCATGGGACTGTTAGAAATTTGACTGATTTGTATGAAATAGGGTAGTAGTATCTGACAAACTTAAAGAAATTGGTTAACATATTTGCTCTCTTTTTTTTTTTTTTTTTAAAGAATGCACTCCCTTTTTTTTTTTAATACAGGTGAAGTAAAAACATTTAATATAACATGACACTTCAGTGGCATGGCATGCAGAAAAGTAGTTCAGGTTGCTCTTGTAACTAAATCAAGAATGCTTACTAACGTGTTTGGGTTTTTGTTTGTTTTAGGTATTGTGTTAGCCGACCTCAATACAAGACTTCCTGTGGAATTTCATCCTTAGTGTCTTGCTGGAATTTCTTATATAGTACACTGGGAGCTGGAAGGTAAGTCACACATAGACCGCTTTGCCTCTAGAGAGTCTAAAATATATTGCTAATTACTTTATTAAACAATACTTTTTCCCCCCCCCCCCCAGTTTACCACCTATTACTCAAGAAGAAGCTTTGCATATACTGGGCTTTCAGCCCCCATTTGAGGAGATTAGGTTTGGTCCCTTCACTGGAAATACAACTTTAATGAGGTATGTCTGATTCTTTTGATGTAGCTAAATTGTTAAGGTATGCAAAAATAACATAAAACTAAGGTAGCACTTTTAAAAATACAGTAGTAGTTCATTTATTTAAAAAAAAAAAAAAGTGGCTGACACAAGTTAGTCCTCTTAAGTTTTAGAATAATGAAGCATACCTGGGTACTCTGACAGTGCCCAAAGAAACCTTTCAAAGAGTTTTTTGCGCTAGTCATTTTGTATAGTGCAATGTTGCTACACAGATCAGGTGAACACGAAATTCTATTTGATTTTTGGTTCAGTTTGTTTAATGGTCGTGTAATACTCTAACGAATCCAGTCTCCTGGTTAGGAAATTTTTTCTTTACCCTCATTTTCCTGTTTTTGAAAATGCATGTTAAATGCTTGTTAATGTCACTGAAACAGCCTGAAAAGGCAATCGATATACTAGTAGCTTTATGTAAAAATTAATTTAAGAATTGAAAATGAGATAGTGAGTGCTGCACCTTTGCTGCACTGGAGCTGTTCAGGAGAAGGAGGGGGGGGGGAAGAAAAAAAAGAAAAGATGGGGCTGGAGTCACAGAAGACTTGGACTTTCAAATTCTGTTTCACTTCTGCTCTGCTGTTTCCTGATCTTGATCACTTGGGTCTAAAATCTTTGTCTTTTTTATCTTGTTTTATTAAACTCATAAGGAATGTTAGGATTAAACAGGGCTGGGAGCATATTGTACTTGAGCGTTGAACATCTTGACAGGGCTTTGGTATGTTACCCTTCTGTGAGATCTAAAAATTTTGCAGTGTTCTTGCCTGTTTCATGAGTTGCATTTGATCTCGTTAGTATTTTTGAAGGCAATATATAAGGTTTGGCACAGAATGTGGGTGCTGGATTTGAAAATGTGGCAGCAGTCTGTTCTTTAATGGTAGCATACTGGCTAGATCGTTGAAGAGTGTCATGAAAATTTCCTTCTCTGCCTTGGGAGACTTGGATCCAGATTTTGTATCTCTTCAGGAGTATGTCAGGGTATAGCAACCCTTATAGACCAAGCTGATAAAGTGTTCTGTCTCTTTATATCAACAGTCTATACAGCCAAAAGTTAAACTTGGCATTCTTCTTCATTTTCCCCTGTGAGTGCCCTAAGCGCTGCAGAAAAGTTACCCTTACTAGGTTTTTTCTGCCTGGTCAAATCATTTTTAAGTACTTGGCAGACTGGAAAACAGGAGGGCTGAGAGCCAAACCCGTCACCCGACATGGGTTTATGATTGAGGTATTGTCTTCAGAGAGGTGAATTCGAATCTTCTAATGTGGAAAAGTAAATATCTGAGACAAAATCTTCTTGGCAGACCTGTCCTCACGTACTGCTGCTGTGAGGAGTTGCAGTATGGGACTCCTGTAACACTTGGGCATGGTGAAGCTTACATGATAGAAGCCCAGCATGATATGCAGAAGGTCTCACTTGAAGGGTCCTGCCTTCTGATGTCTTAGAAGATTCCCTTTGTGCAGCTTACAAATCATGGTTGAAGCTTGGCATTTCAGAATGTGAGTGTCTTTCTAAAGGCTGAGTAACTGAAAGTTAGAGGTGACTGGACTGAATACAATAGGACCAACGTTTCAAATCCAGCCCTTTGGTTATTATGAATCTATGTCGGGTCTGAAAAAGCAAGATGGAGGAAAAGGCTTTGAGTATTTATATATCCCTCTAGGGTATGTTAAGTTTTGTTTGTATTAGGGTACCATGGTCATCTACAATCTATATACTACTGAGGTAGGTACTTAGTAGCACACCGAGACTTTTTTCTTAAACTGTCAAGCAGAGGAAAAGTGGGAGGAAAGACAATTGCGTTTGATAACTCTTGAGTTACTACAATCTTTAAGCTTATTGTTTCAGATGGTTTAGGCAAATAAATGATCACTTCCATATCAAGGGATGCTCCTATGTTCTGTACAAACCTCATGGGAAGAACAAGACAGCTGGAGAGACTGGTACGTAGCTAATCCTAAAGCATTCGTCTTGCGGTATATAAACTGAAAAATCCTGCAATGTGTAGCATTTGACAGGACAAATTCTGTAAGTGGTACTTCCAGTTTGAGATAAGCTATCAAATAGCTCCAAGTTGCCTGATGTTTCTGGTTTTACTTTTCTTTTGCCAAACCTTTCATTTGTACTTTTATTTATATAAAATATATTCTGTGCTATATCTTCTGCTATCACAGACCTGGAATTTTAAGGTATCCAGGAGGACACTGCACTTCCAGTTCTGTGTTGGTGTCCTGGAAGATGTGTTTGCTGTAATGTCCTGGGGGAGCAGCATGTTTTTATTTCAGCATTTTAGAAATCTATGTTGTATAAAAACTTAGAATGTACAGCACAAAAGTATTAATGTCTTTAATAAATGTTTTGTACTTTTAAAAATGCAATTTTAAAGTTAGTGAACTCATCTGTTCTGCCCGAGTTTAGCTAACATCTGTCTCCAAAAGTTAGGTGATTATGCTCAAGTAGCTTATGAAGCTGCATTTTTAATGTTTACTTTTAAGTGTGCTACCTGAAGAAAAATTATACTTTCATATACAGTTTATTAGCCTTTGGTATAGCCTGGGTAATTATCTTCCAACTGGAAGGTTCTTTAAAATGATAAAACCGTGCTGAAAAGTTTTGGGGGAGATTATTAAAGTGGGAATCCCCTTTTTGTTCATGGTATCCCACTTGAGAATTCTTTCATGTTTCAGTGCCTTTCCTAGCCTTTTCCTGAAACTGAGCACTGCAGTCACATTACAAAATATTGTGTGCCCAAGCATGGGAGGTATTCCTGAAACTAGGAAGCTCCAAGAAGCTCATGATACCAAAACGTTTGAAAGCTTTCAGGGATTTCAGCAGTATCGTTGATACGTGCTACATCTGACTTGGGGCAGTGGGACTGCATTGTGTTGCAGTGTGTATTTCCTAGGTTAAGAGATACTTTCGGTTCTTTTTTTTTTGCAGAACAAGTAATTTTTAACATGACTTTGGTCTAAATACAATGTATACTTTCTATTGCATTTCCCTAATACAGACTGTGTGGCAGATGTTATTTTTTTTGTACCAGGCAGGAAATTAAATACTAAGAAGTTTGAAATCAGAACTGTATTTTGTGCATGCCTGTCAGGTCATGTCCTCTAATTTAAAAAGCAGTGTAACTATTTTATGATATCAAATAGGTCTTTTTTGCTGAGGATGTTATGCAGGACCCGAAGCACTCTGGACTGTAACCTGATCTTTCTTTGTAGCTGCGGGGGCCCTTGCAAAGCTAACACATGGACTGAAAGATGAATCAATGGCCTACATCTACCATTGCCAAAACCATTATTTTTGCCCAATTGGATTTGAAGCAACCCCAGTAAAAGCTAGTAAAGCATATAGGTAAGATACTGTGTTTATGCTTATTTTAGTGGAGGAAATGTACAGAAGAACTTACTGCAAGTTGATACCGTTTTTCTCCCTAAATAACATGAGCATAAGAAGACAATCCCTGACAAAATTAGCAGATACCGATAGTGGGGAGTGCTAAACAATGGAAAGAGTAGGTCACTAGTGTAAGGTGAGCCTCAGTCTTGCACTTTGCTTACCAAGCAGTCTACCTTTGGCTGTGTTGAAGATGTAGAGTCACATCAAGGAATGGAGAATGCTAGCTCTACTTTTAGAGTTCAGAATGGTAATTGTGTGGAGGTAATAAAGCGTAATCATCTGAATCTAATTTGTTCCCAGTGTGAGACTGTGACCATGGGGTTAATGAAAGCTTTTAGTATATGAACAAAAGAATACAGAAGTTTTTTATTAAGACTGCATTCACTGACATGCCATGTGAGTGAGGAGAGTTTGGAAAATAGGTCCCGAACAGAAGTCCAACACATCAGTCTGATTAAATTTTACCAAAAGGTTAATGGCTTGCTTACTTGATCAGTTACTAAGAATCTGCACTGGAAGAGCAAAGTAAAAAAAAATTGTTTACTGGACCAAAAATGCAGTTTGAGAAATAATGTGGTCCAGCGTGTGGAAACTTAACATGTCTTATATCTATTTTGAATTTATATTGTTTAGTAATGACTGAGAGCAAAAATTTCAATAGTTTGCCCATGGTTGAAATGGATTCTCAGTCACTAGTGATGTTATTTTTAAGTCAATATTAGATTTTCTTCCTAAAAGCAGATCTCTTCTGACAATGTAACATGAAGTAATGACTTCAAGGAGCTTATATAGCCTTATTTTAGGCTGGAGGTCAGACCAGAAAAGCATCCTGTTCTCTTCATATCTTCTAATATCTTACTGGGAGAAATGATGTTTAGGTTCCAGAAGCACTATTAATAGGTTCTGCAGCAGTTCTTGTTTACCTGTTTTTGCATTCTAGTTACAAAGGAAAGCTTTTCTTTAAAAATCAAGCTAAGAAATGTTTTAAGTTCCAAAAGAAATGGGTAGATAGGTTGCTAGGCTGAGTTTAGGAGACAGTTCCTAGGTCACCCACAGACTTCCTGTATGATCTTAGGTTGCTGGATTTGGACTCGGGAGACCTGGGTTCAGTTCCCAGTTCAACCACAGACTTCCAGTGTGACTTTAGGTAAGTCAATTAATCTATCCTGTGTCTTGGTTTCCTATCTGTACAATGATGGCATACGTTGTTATTTTACAGGGAATTATAAGCAAACAAATTATTGCAAGCAGTAAGGCCATATGCTGTCTAATTCCCTAGGCAGAAAGATCTCAGTTTTTGTTACAGTTGAAACTGAAGTAGTTTTTCACGGGATAATTATACACAGGAAGTCACAGAACAATCCTCTATATCTCAGCAGTCTGCCCTGACGTCTGTCACAAATTTTGCCTGACAAGGTTACGGCAGGTTTTGAGTTTCTTGGAAGTTGCTCACAAACTTGAACGAGTATTGGTTGAGGGTTTTGTTTTTTAATATGTGGTATTGGATGCTTAGGAGGAAGGGATTGAAGTTACCAGTTGTCTTCATACAGGTTACCCTACAGCTGTCAGTAACAACTGTCAGCTGGGGTGTAGTTTAAAAATAGTGGAAAGGGCTCTTCCGTGACTCTGTTAGATATCACGGATGGGGAGGAAGATGTTTGTTCCACGTTCATGTGGCTTTCCACAACTCTTATTTCCATTGTTACATATATATTTATATTTGGATCTTACACTAGGCTGCCTTTCATCTGAGTAACACTATTTTTTAGGAAGATCTGTCTTTTTCCCAAGTAATAAGCAATAGCTTCTATCTTGCTTCCAGGCCTTGTGAAACAAAAAGTTTCCCTGTATGCAATTCCAAACACTATTTATAGCGCAGGAGCTGGTTTTTAGTTTGGCTGAGGAAGCAATTTTAAATGTTAGAAAATCCTAAAAAGAACAACAGAATGTTAATCTCTCTTTTTCTTTTTAGTATGCACAATAAATCTTACTAGGATTGTATCTTCTATTGAACAGAGGTCGTGTCTTGCAGCAAGAAGTAGAATATTGGATCTTAATTGGAGAGCCGAGCAGAAAACATCCAACAATACACTGTAAAAGGTATGTTACTTGGTAAAAATTTAAAACAATATATTTTCTTTCAAAACAAACTGTATTTCTCTACTAAGGGTCACCAAGCGACTTTATAGGTTTGTTTGGTTTTTTTTAATGAATATACTATAGTTCTAACAGAAACAGGTGCTTTAGTGAGAAACTTCATGTTTTGACCTCAAGGCTGGCTCTGCAATTTTATATCGCGTGGCAGGACACGTGTGGGCTGCTGGAAGCCACAGCCTGTTTCTCTTGTTTGAGCGTGACACAGCTCACATTAGTCAGGAAGAAAAGACACCTCAGCCGTCTGCGGTCGTGCCAATTGCGACGTGCAGGCTGCGTGAACTTTGGAGGAGTTTATGCCGCAGTTGAGGACGTACACAGGCTGCGTCTGGGGTGTGCACAGGATATTATGCTGCTACCAAGATCTCCTAGCTCAGGCGCAGGTACAGCCTGTACTCTGTTGCGTTATTAGCTTATCTGTGCATTAAAACAATACATTTATGGTGAGGTCTGGCTCATACGAAGCTGGTGTCTAAACTAGACATACAGACTAGGAGAGCTAGAGGGCGCTATGGAGAAAGTTTGTCGATGAGTTATATTTGTCATGCTAAATTAATAGAACAGCTTTCTCAGCTTTACTTGACGTGCTAGTTCATAATGCCTAGTATTAATTTCTGAAATGAGGGAACAGTGCAAAAGAATAGTATTCCTCAAGAAACCAATTCCGTGGCCAAAACATAGGTTTTAGCAAATAGCTTCTCTGCCACCCCTTGAGTTAATTATGGAGTGATTTTTCTTGGTACATTAGGAAAAGAGCTGTGGGGGGGGGGAAAAAAAATCACACAATTTACTCTTTGTTTCCTCTTCTTTATTCTCTAATTATTTTGAAAATTGTTTGAAAGTGATTATCTGACGGTTTCATGGCCAGTCAGATCTATCCCAGTACCTAAACCCCAGATACCTTCTTTTTTTTGTTTTGTTTTGTCAGTGATGTGATTATGTCAATAACTGTAAATAGCCGGATACTTTGGGCTAATGAGATCAAGTGCAACAACATAAAAATCACATTATGCATGCGGTTGCTGTGCTGAGAAATGGCGTACTATCCATCCTACTGACAGAATTTTGTCCTGTGGTATGAGCTACAAATGGCACAGGAAAAGGTTTCTGAATATAGAATACAAACCTTTGTAATATTATTTTTGATGGCGGAGATGTTCTTCCTCCTGCTACAGTCCCAATGAGAGCTAGCAGAAAGTTCTGTGCTTAAGGTGGGAGGACAAAGTTTGGGGTAGAAATGGATTTTCTGAACTTGGAGGGTGATGTTAGAGAGGAGCAGGTAATTGGACGTTGACAGAACTGAAAAGGCGATGTGTAGGCTTAAAGAGGTCTGGAATATGGGGATATTTGTTGCAGTTGGGCTAGAAGGAGCTATGAAACTCTGAAGAGCTGAGTGAATGGGGAATGATTGAATTGATAGTTTATTACAGATGGGAATTAAATAGAGGAGTGAGTTATGGTGAGAGCTGTCTGGTAAAAACAGATTTGGTGGGCAAAAAAACCCAAGGGTTTGAACAAAATAATATAAAAGGGTAAGGGAGGATTAAATAAAGTAAAAGCTAGTGTTTCTCCTTGCCTGAACTGCGCTTTGCTTCTTCCTTTCACAAACTGACAAATTGGTAAGGTGAGCAACGCAACTAATGACTCGAGTGCTCTTACTCATTTTGGAAGGTGTTTCCCAAGAGCAGGAATAATCACTGAATGCTTTGATTAAAAGTGACGCTTTTACGTCTAGCTTGATTTCTCTAATACTGAGGCTTTTATATCTTTACACGCTCGTTTATCTTGAAATCACTGGTAAGACTATTTAAAGTTGCAGATCTGTGTTTGCATGTGTGTGTACATGAGTCTTAGTGGTGCTGAGGTTTCATAAATGTCAGCTAAGTAGTAATAATCTTATTCTGTAGGTGGGCAGATATTGTCACTGACCTAAACACCCAAAATCCAGAATATCTAGACATTCGACACCTAGAGAGAGGATTGCAGCATCGAAAAACAAAGAAGGTAAGGTAAACATACTAAGATGGGAGGAAATTCATGGTAGATTTTTGGCAAACTTATTCATACTTCAGTAGTGTAAGATAACGTCACTAAAAGTGTTGCTGAAGACAGAAGTCAGATGTGGGTACTTACATACCAGAGTCATTTATATTTACTTGCAGGACGAGGTACAATGCAGCAGTAGCCTGGCATATGCTAGGATGAACCAGGATATCTGCCTACACAAGATATTTGGTCACAATATTTAACCTTGGTGGCTTAAAATGTAGCTGCAGCAAGTATAGAAATACTCTACAGACAAATTACAGACAGATCCTTTTGGTGCGTGGCCTTCTAGCTACATGCAAGCAGGAAAGAAAGTACAGTAGAGCAGGATCAAACATAAAAGAATGAGGATCAAACATAAAAGAATGCACGTGTCTGTTGCGTGGACTTACTGTCAATACATACAGCTTTCTTTCCTATAGATAGGATATATCTCGTGGGTGGGGGGATGTATTTTTGATTTGCAGATTGAAAGTCTGTGAGAAATAATAGGCTGAAGAGATGATTTCAAATGTGGAGACCCTATGGAAGACCGTGTCAGCAAGATGAGAAGGGACCAGAAGAGATAATTTGTGTGAAAGTGGTTGGAGAGTAAAAAGACTAGCAGGAGATAAGTTACACTAGCCCACGAAAGTTAAAAGGGATAACTTAAAAAGATGAGAAAGAAGGCAGTAACTGAATCTGGGAAACAATCAAAATTGATTGAGCCAAATTGTTTGTTTGTGGATATAGTTTTGTGGGGGGGTTTTGTTTGTTTGTGTGTTGTTGCGGTGTTTTTGTTTTCTTTTTTAAAGAATTCTGTTACCCGCCAAGATGCTAATTTTGTATATCTATGTATGTTACAAGTGCGCCTGTGTGCATTTAACGAAGAACGTTTTTACTTTGATTAGGTTGGAGGAAATCTTCATTGCATCATTGCCTTTCAGAGACTTAACTGGCAAAGATTTGGTCCTTGGAATTTTCCATTTGGAAACGTTAGACAGGATAAACAATCCCAAACACAAGGCCAAGGAATTTCCAAATCTGAGAGTGAAGACAATATCTCCAAGAAACAACACGGACGACTGGGTCGATCTTTCAGTGCTGGCTTTCATCAAGAATCTACGTGGAAGAAATCTAATCTTCGTCAGAGGAGGAACAGTGGGTATCAGAGTTACAATGATTATGATGGAAATGATTAAAATTAACTTTAGATAATAGAGTTGATATATTAAAGTTAGTTTTAATCAAGACATATTAGGGATCTTTAGTCCTAGAACACATATGAATAGAAATTATGGTATAAGATACAGCTTCATAATTATTAAATAAATCTGGTGATACGGTTGCAATGGATGAGATCTGAAACTGTAAACTGACAGATAAGCACAGATTATTGTACTTTTGCAATCAAAAGTCAATATGACAGCAAAATCAATCATTTCTTTTGAAATAATTGTACTAGGTCCTGATCCATGAAAACAAAAGAGCAGATTGAAATTAGTCAATGTAATAAACAGACTTCATTGAAAATACTTAGTATTTGAAAGCATGAAAATTTATTATATGACTTTATAAAAAGGGTTATTCTGCAAATGGTGTAAGGGTAAAAGTAAACATTGCCTTCCTTTTTAACACTCCATTTTATTAAGGCTGCCCATATCCAGTGAAAATAAAAAAATCACATAGGTTAGGAAACCCTGTCAGATTTACAAAGTGAACGTACCTTCTCCATTTAGTTCCCAGTAGACTTCTGTCAGTCAGGTAATCATATTTTGTCAAGTAGGTCTCGGTTACTTTCCCCTTCGCTGGATGCCTGTTTTAGACTGAGAGGAATCGCCTGTGGCGGGGAAAGTTCAAGGACGGACCTTCTTTATTGCTTTTGCTCTGTGGGTACAGCGGCTGAATTCTTACCCTGGAGCCTCTTGAGAGCACGGACTCACTTAACACAAGCTTGTGAAATTCAGTATTAAAAAGCTGCATTTACCATTAACCAAATGAGCCGGCTGAACACTGCGTTCTGTTGGCAGTTCTTTTCCTTGTTCAGTCTTAAAACTTCTGTCACTTTGCTGCTGCTCTTTTAATTTTCTGTGAAAGGGATGCAAGTGCCGAAAACTGCTGGCAGCCCTAATGATATTATATACCTCTCAGCCAGCAAACAATTCAAGCTTCTTCAGGTGTCTGTGTGCAGTCTCTCCCCCCCCCCCCCCCCCCCCGATTTGAAATGTATCCATTTGTTTGCTCAAACACATCTCAACAGTTGTAACTTCTGCATACAAATGTTCATACCTGCTCAAGGATTAATTTTTTTGACATAAACAGATTTGTCATGGAATGCAGGGGTTTTGTAGGTTGCTGCTTTTGTTAACCAAAAATGGGAGACTTTTAGACTTTTGTTCTTTCAATAAAATTTGTTTTCTATTTTGTTGTTTGCTTTTCGTTTGTCTCGGGAATGGCGACCCTACGCTTAGTGAAGATTTTCAGGAAAGCAGGTAAACGAAGGGTCAGAATCGCAACCCCTGCTTAGCGAAGTAATCCTGGAGGTAGGATCTCTTTGCTCATAAGGCTGTGCAGCCTCTGTGACTTAACCTCTAATATTCTTCCCAATAAACTTCCCAAATTCTGCAGGCTGATGACTGAACAACACCCATAGGCTTTGAAAATGTAGGTATTTTCCAGATGAACTATTTTCAGACTTAGTTTTTGCAAGCTGGATTTGGGCTGAGGACACAAATCTCTTTAGAATACTCAAGCAGTGTTCTTTAGGGTACTTCAAGGCTTAAATGAGTTATATAAACGTATCCAAGTTTTGCCTGATAATGATAGTTGCATTGAGGAACAGGGAGCCACCTCTCCGATACTAGCTTGCTGCTATTCTTAAATAGGTGTGTTGCAATGGACATTATTTTCACAGTCACTGTTTTGCTCTTGCTTTGGAGACCGTCGCACTTCATCGTGAAGTAGGCGGCACCGGCAATTCCTTCCAGCGTTAGCAAAAGAAGGAAGATGCGTGTCCTCAGGGACCTGCTGCTGGGACCTAGCGCAGGCTGCCTGCAGCTTTCCCTAGGGATTCCCTGGTGGGAGAAGCGGGGTGCAGCGAGGGGCGCTGGGGATGCGGTGGGAGCGGAGTGGGGAGAGCGCGGGCCGCAGGGAAAGTCATGCTTAGGGGTCTGTGCTACCTGTGCCCTCTGGCTCGTTTTGTGAGAAGCCGGGGAGGTGGCTACGCGGCTGAGCGTTGCCCAAAAAAAGAAAGGGAAAAAAAAAAAAATAGCGGCTCTTTTCGTGAGGTCGTGTTCGGTACCGCACCTCCGGGCAGGGGAGGACCCGGCGGGCAGCCGCCGGCCTACCTCGCTGTGGCCCGCCCGCCTCAGGCGACAGCGCGCCGCTGCCGTCCTTCCGCCGGGGATGTCCCGCAGCCGGCTGCGGCCGCGGGGGTCCCGCGGCGAGGGCAGAGGGACCCGCGCGCCCCTGGCAGCTGCAGCCGGAGGGGATGACGCCGGGGCGCGTGAGGGGCGAGCGGGACGGGGAAGCGGCTCCTCGCCCGGCCGGGACCCGCGCCCGCCCCGGCGCCCGGCTCCGCCCCGGCGCCCGGCTCCGCCCCGCGAACTGCGCTTCCCGGCGGGCGGCGGGAGGGAAGCGCATGCGCACGCTGCGCGGGGAGGCCGCGGGCGGGAGCGGGGCGGCGGGGGGCTCCTCGGCCTGCGGCGGCCGCTCCCCGTCCCCGCGCCGGGCTCCGCCCCTCGGGCGCCCACCCGCTCCGCTGCGCTCCGCGCCCGCCGCCGCAGGTGAGCCCCGCTCCGGCGGACGCCCCGCCTTCCCCTGCCCTGCCCCGCCGCGGCCCGGCGGCCTTCCCCTCCCCTGCCCTCCCCTTCCTCGGGCCGGGCCCCCGCGCCTCCCCGGGTCGGCGCGGCCCCGCGGAGCCCCTCAGCGTGTCCCCGAGGCGGAGGGCGGCCGTCCGGGACCTTGGCGGCCTCTGCGGAGCGGAGGGCCGAGGCTCCTGGCGCTGTCTGATGGCCGGCCGGCGAGCAGCTGTAACGCTGCGCTTGACCGGATTTTTTTAAAGGTTTTTCACGTACCGAAAGCTGAGGGAATCGTCCGGAACCGGCCCGAGCGGCTGCCGGGGCGGCGGGGCGCCCTCCCCAGCCCAGCCCGCCTCGTTGTTTCTGTTTGCAGTGACAGTGCATCCTCGTCAATAAAGCGTACGTGGATCGTATAGCCGTCGGGTTATTCCTTCTTCCTATTCCTCGTAGGTTCTTCTCTCTCGAAGCAGCTGAGAAAGGACAATGGGAGTTCAAGGACTTTGGAAACTGCTTGAATGCGCTGGGAGACCGATAAACCCAGAAACGCTAGAAGGAAAAATTCTTGCTGTTGGTATCCTTCAAAAGTAAAGCTGAGGAACCAAATTTGTGAGGGAGATTATTTTAAGTATTTCACTTACTTCTACGGGGTTTATTGTGCTCAGCTTTTTTTTTTTTTTATATTTTAAATCATGACAACATTTTGATAAGTAGATTTTATGCTTTATAATATGTGGAATGCTAAGCCTTTTTTTTTTTTTAACGTTTTAAAAAAGAGACTTTTTTAATAGATGCCTTACACAAGTGTTAGGCTGTAGGATTTTGTGCTTTATAAATAAATGCGCTGCTCTGAGTAGGACTATAACATGAACAGGTTTTAAATACTTTTGCATCAACTTTCCTATCATATATACTTGGTTAAATGCTGGAAAGATGTGGAAAGAAGCTATCCTTCATTTATTTGTAAAAATAACTGGGGGGGGGGGGGGTACTACTTGCTGCACGGTTGTTTCAACTCTGCTTTTTGTCCAGGGAGAGAGGGGCAAGAATTTATTATTCTCCAAAGTTCACAAGTATTTGGATAATCTTGGTTTCGATAAGCCAAGCCTGGAACATTGGGCAAAAGCCACTCAGTCAAATATGTGCACTTTATAGAAACTATTAATATGGTATATGCGCAAGACGACACATTTTTTCCTCTTAACGGTTCTTTAAGATATCAGTATTTGGTTGAACCAAGCAATAAAGGGAGCCAGAGATCGTGGTGGTAATTCCATACAAAATGCTCACCTCCTCACTCTGTTTCATCGACTCTGCAAGTTACTGTTTTTCCGAATTCGGCCCGTCTTTGTTTTTGACGGAGAGGCACCGCTTCTGAAGAGACAAACCTTGGTAAGTACCTTTGCTGAGTCACTGCAATGCAAAATAGGATGTACGTGTGCTGATACTAAGTAGCCATTTTCATTTTCCTTCTCACTCTGCTTATGCTTCTGAGCCATGAGGATGGAGGGCTTGAAGTGCGCTGCTGTGCAGGTGTTCCTTGCGGTCCCAGTCTCGGTTAGCTGTTTGAGCAGGCAGCAGCTCCCTTTTGATATATTCAGGTTTGATTTGCGTAGAAACCAGATTGCGGGGAGGTAGATGATGGCACAAGCCTGAGTCTTGCTCCAGAATGGCCCTGAACGCAACTCTTTCAAGCATTTGTACCCAGAAGCTAAAAACTGTTCCCGAGTCCCACAGAGGAAACCGACGTAGGGAGGTTTAGAGGATCTGAAGGCTATGTCCCCATTGACGTAGGATGAGTTAGGAGTTGCTCGTAGAGTCAACACACAGAATTATAACAGTAATTCACTGGATGTGTATCTTCGGCATCCAGCAAAATCTCGTTGGTGTTAATCGTATTTTCACAGGCTAAGCGAAGACAAAGAAAGGAAGTTGCTGTCATTGATTCCAGGAAAACTACAGAGAAACTCTTGAAAACATTTTTGAAGAGACAAGTTATCAAAACTGCTCTTATGGGCAAAAGGCAAGAATAAAAATTATTTTCCCCTGGTTTATAACTGGCAGGTAAGTTTTTATGTAGCTCTTAATCACTGGTTTGTTTTTTTTTTTCCTTTTTCTTTCCCTAAGCAATCAAGTTTTGCCCAGTATTACACAAGTTCGAAGAGAAGAAATTGATGATATGTATGTCTTGCCTTCTTTAGAGGATGAAGAGAAGAACAGGTAGGTAGAATTAAGAAAAATAGCTTAAATGGCTGTAATAAACTCAGATAAAAGTGTAAACCACATTCTTTGACGCTGCTGAAAGGCCTTTGACCCATGAGACTCCATAATATATGAAGTATATTTCTTTAATTTATATTTTATTTCAGTTTCTTTTTGGAGAGTTTGGTTTATAGCTCTGGATACAGAAGCCTTCTAGTTATTTATGGGAAAGTAGCAGAAGAAGCTTTCAGCCCACAGGTTAAATTTCTACGCCGGATTCATGTTTAAGGATGAAAGTGCTACCTCAGTCTCCGTGGCCATATCTATACGACTAAATGGAACTGATTGTTCAAGCGTGGGTAGCTGGTGTGTGGCAGATTGATTCCGGTTTGCGTCCCCTCGTTCAGTAGTGTGGGCGTGTTGAGCAGAAGTGGGCTTTGTATGTACTTGCCAAACTTGTGACATCTTCTTAAATAACACTGAGTGGGAATGCGGAGCTATCCGTTAGATTACTCTTTGCACATCTTATATATGCTTTTATATACTTTAAATGCTGACCAAGTAAGAATCAAGTAACGATTTAAAGAGCAACAGTTGTCTCAATCTAGTTTTAACTGACATAAGTCTGCCTTCTTGCTTTCTGTTCAGACTTTTTGACTTGTGTATGTATTTATACGTGTATGTATGTGTGCTTGTACGTATATGCGTATATAGATGTGCATACTTTGATGTTGTGTGTGAATTTTTGTACTTATCAGGGAAGGGATGACTAATGTCCTTTTGCTTAAAATAGGAACTTTATTTTCCTAAGTAAATATCTACATCTTTTTTTTCTCTTTGTAATTTTTAGCTCGGAGGAGGAAGATGAAAAAGAATGGGAGGTGAGAATGAGCCAAAAAAAGATGTTGCAGGCAAGTGCATCCTAATTGCCCTGTTACTGTGAACAATTCTCTCATTCATGTGCTATGCTTAAAAGACAAATGAAAAGGTTAAAAAAAAAAAAAGTGTTTGGAGGTATAGGTCTTACTATAGCATTACTTATCCAGCAAACAAGTTAATTTTCAGTACTCTATGAATTCCTACTAATGAGGAAATACAAATGTAATTTTGTCCACTAGAATACAGCAGAATAGGAATTTCTTACGGTATGTGGTTTGTGGAGTTTTTTTTCCTTTTGACTACTTTCTCTGCATGTGTGGAGAAGAAATTGTTTTTCGTAATGGTATGCATTTGTGCACATGTGTATGCACATATAAGACAGCATATTTAACAGAACTCCCGTGCTTCTCCAAATATGAATTGATGTTGAAGCACTTCGGTCCTTGAGTTTTAACAGATAAATTCTGTATTCCCTTCTGATGTCCTGATCTCATGGGAAGAGGAGAAAAGAAATATATAAACTAAGAAAGCGGCATAATGAGTAATAAAATTATATCTGCTTTCATCAAAGTAAAAAAAAAAAAAAAGCACTCTTGGAGATACTGTTTATCTTTGAAGTAGTTTGCATTCAGAAGGAGAACCTCTTTGGAAGGATAAAATCAGACTAGCTGAGGCTATAGAACCTGCTTCTGTGACTAATACTAAGTATCTTTTTGTAAAAAGAATAAAACTAAGTTTCTCTGTATAGTGTACTTCAATAATTACATACTTTATTTTATTAGGTAGTAGTTACTTTTTTTTTTCCTTAACTGTTTTCTTCACAGTATAGGAAGTAGCAACAAAGCTTTTGTGTTTTTTTTTTTTTTATTGTTTGGAATGATGCTCTAGATATTTTATTGTTCTTCCTGTGCTGTAATATAAAATAGGTGTTTATGTTGTTTTCCATTTTTATAGGAAGAGTTATGTGAAAATCCTCATTCTGTAGATATTGAATCAGAAGATTTCAACACGCTGCCTCCAGAAATAAAACATGAGATCTTGACCGATATGAAAGAATTTACAAAGCGAAAAAGAACATTATTTGAAGCAATGCCAGAGGTAATATTTAAAGTAGTTTTCAAGGCATCAGAATGGATCTATTGCCATTAATGCAGATGAAGACTATGTAAGAGTATCACGTCTGGAAAGCTTTACCCCCAGGCCTATTTAATAAGAGATGTTACGTTGAGGGGAAAAAAAACCCAGTGAGATAATGACTCTTAACAGAGCCTTCCTGTGTGTCTATTCAGAGTCCTATCTCTTGATTTCTACTAAAATTGGCAGAACTAATTCAGTTTGGCAAGAATGGAAAAAATCATGGTGTGTCTCGTGCCTCATCAGCATTATGCCCAAGATTTCAATTGTAAGAACATACTACTGGTGTGGATAAACCGGGCGGAATGAACGCAGCTTGAGTTCCAAACCCTCAGGTTGTTAGGGGAGCTGGCAGCTGGGAAAAGGCTTTTGTAACTTAGGCAGATGTGTTACTGAAGCCATTCAGAGACAAATGGGGAATCCTATAGTGCCACTTCTACAACAGCTTTTCAGAGCACAGTTAGATTTTAAAAGTACAATATGTGTCAGATCAAATGATAGTTTGCGCCCAAGTGTAAGCTAAGAACCATCATCTTAAAACCATCCATGTGTGGATTCTGTTATAATTGCATTGTTTTTAAGATGGGGACCAGCTCCGTGAGCCAGCTAAGTTTTGTTGGTCACATCATTGAGATCTCGTTGTGTTTAGCCAGCATTCAGAACTGCTTAATGGTACCTTTTAGAATTGTTGTGTCTTACTGGGCTAGTGTTGCTGTCGCTTGGGAGCATGGCAGTCGGTAAAAGACAAATGTTACCTGCTTAAAAGAAATTCTTAAAAGGCTCTCCAGAGCGTGGTAAATGAAGTTGCTTAAAAGGTGCAGCTAGTGGCATTTTATTTAAATTGATTTGGTTGTTTCATTTGTTTTTTTTTTTTTTTTTTTTTTTTTTTTAAGGAGTCCAATGACTTTTCCCAGTACCAGCTTAGGGGTTTGCTTAAGAAAAGCAACCTCAATCGGTGCATAGAAAATGTACAAAAAGAATTGAATCAACAGCACTCGGGTGAAATCCAAACACAATATGAAAATGAAGGTGGTTTTGTGAAAGAAGTGGAATCTAGGAGGGTAGTCTCTGAAGATACTTCTCACTATATCCTAATAAAGGGTACGTCACGTCTTAATTTTGTAAAACCTTATGTTTGGTGTGTGCGGTCTGCAGCTGTCAGTTATAAGAAAAACCTGAGTATTGTTTACAGGTGCATGTAGCTGATACTTTGTATGAAATGTGCATTACTGTTAGGCATAATTAACTGTGATCCATAAACATGTAGAAAACTGTTTTATTAATCTTTACATAACGAACATCATTATATAAAATGGAATGTTAGTATAAAGCAGTTTTGTACTAAAAAAAAAAAATCAACAAAAAACTTTCTTTCAGGTATTCAAGCAAAAGAAGCTACAAGTAGAGACTTGGAAGCTACTGCAGGACCCTCACCAAAAATGCTTGAATTTACTAAATCGAATAAAATCAATGAATCTCCTGCTAATGCAAAGCTAGTTGCATCTGACAAGTTGCAGACAGAGAAGGATAACAATGTGGGGACAGCACCACCCTCCCCTCGGACTTTGCTTGCTATCCAGGCAGCTATGGTAGAAAGCAGCTCAGAAGAAGAACTGGGGGATGAAGATACAGGACGATTGAACGTGGACCAATCTGTAACAGAGGAAGGCCGTGTGTCTCCAAGAACGCTACAGGCAATTCGGCAAGCTCTGAGTGATGACGATAAAAGGGAGGAAGTTGTTACTGTTAGAACTGATGGAGTGCTACCAGCAAGATCAGAAGTGAAGGATTTTCTGCTTAGTAGCTCAGATGAGGAAGATCAGGTTCCTGAAGTTAGGGAGGGAAAAAAAATACCTACATCTACAATCCATTCGTCAAACCAAGTGATTATGGAAGACGCTGAATTTGAACAAAAGGGTCAAGAGTTGGAAAAAAATCATATTACACCCAAGGACAGCAGTATATCCAGAGCAGAAAATTATTCTTGTATTGACAATACTAGAAAAGGCAAAGAAGATGCAGACAAAGAAGAAAATGGTTCCAAAATGGACTTAAATTCTTTGGGAGATAAGGATATAAACTTGTGCACGCAGAAGCCAAGCTGTTCCCCCGTACAAGCTAGTATAGGGGCTTTGATTCATGCTGAAACAACAGACCTTTCTAAAAATGAGGAAAACCTGAAAATTTCTGAAAATATAGAGGAAGTAATTTTGCAAACAGAAGAGAATGTATCTGAGGTACAAAAGGATATTAGATTTTTTCCAGAAGCAAAAGGTCCTGAGGAGGAAAGAGAAGGGATATCACAGTCTGAAGACAGTGATTCTGATGGTATGTTCTTAATTGTGTAAAAAGATAAGAAAACAGGACCTTGTTGTATTTGTAGTCAGTTGAAGTTAACCTTTTCTCCTAGTAAGGAATGCTTTAAAATACATCTATTCCTATGTATGTAGGAGGTGGGAAGAAAATCTGAGCTATGTTTTTCCCCTTGGTGTTAGGTTTTATCATTGAAACCTGAGTATACAATACGGAGAGTCAGGAAAGCATGCTGTTGTGTACATTGAACTTAACTGGTGTATTAACGGTCAACCACTTGGTTTCTGTAATTTCACAATCCTTATATCTATTTACTGCACATAGGGGGGAAAAAAAAAAGAATCACTTCCCAAGTTAAAAATGCGTACAAATACTTCTTTTTAAACAAGCAGCAGGAAGCTGAAATCTTTATTTTCCTTTAATAGGAAGCTTTATTGAAGTGGATACTGAAATCAGTAATGAGGCTGAGTTTCCCGCTAAATGCGATGAAAAACTGGGTGACGAAACAGCACTTCCGGAAGTGGAGACAGCCAGACGTGATATTGTCACACAGGACTTGCTGAAGGAGTCTGATGAAGTGCAGTTGGCAAATGATCAGAATGTTGAAAGAGATGATGATGGTAAAGATGCAGCGGATGAGTGGCAAGACGTCAGTTTGGTAACTCCTTGTTACTTGTTTTGAGCGAGTAATGAAGTGCTCTGTCCCCAAGTAGTTTTTAAGGAAGACTATTGGACAGCTTCTTACTGTTTCATTGCTTTCTCATATATGTATCTAATTTTATGGGAACTGATTTTTCTTTAAAGATGATGGTTAACCATAATGTCTCTGAAATCAGAGGGGAAACTTTAAGGTTTTAGCACTCATGAGTAGACCTATCTCTGGTCTTGTAATTTACTGCATTAGCGAAGCTATGACAACTTCCAAGTGTGAATTAACGGAGCAGATACTACTAGAATAGTTATAGTGGAGACTTAGTGCTTTACTTAACTAAGTATACCTGATTTGCTGAAATAATGAAAATCTTGTTTTATTTTTCAGGAAGAACTAGAAGAACTAGAAAATGACCTTTCTGCTGAGCAGAATATGCTTCAGGCTCAAAAACAGCAGCAGGAACGTGTTGCTGCTTCTGTAACAGGACAGATGTTCTTGGAAAGCCAGGTAGTATTTGCTTAATCATTTTGATTTGATATAGCATGATGTGGTCCCCCCCCTCCATCCCAGTCAAACATTTTCTCAAAAGCTGTTAGTAATTTTGCTTAATTATAGGTCACCTTTTTTCCTTTTAGGAGCTTGTTTTCCTCAGTCTGCTTGATTTAAAATTTTGAAAATATCGAGATAGTCTTGAATTCCAACAATTCTAAATAACTGTTGTAACATTATAAAATAATAATAAAATTATTAATAAATCAACATTTTTTTTAAGCACCAACTTTTAGAGGTTGGGCCAGTTTGATCTTTGCCTGCTGCTGTGAAAGGTGCAAATTGAACAAAAAAAATATTAGGAAGTTACATTCAGCAGTTACATGGAATTGATGTAATCTTGGTGTTAGGTAAATTGTGATTTTTCCCCTAGGGATTAAAAGATAAAAGCTTACAAGAAATCTGTATGGTAACCCGGGTTTACGCCCTGGGTAACTGATTTTAAAGAATCTCAGCAGTAATACCTGCATAAGCCTGTAACTTCTGTTTCAGTGTTAGTGTTTAAAGGTTAATGCAGTCTAATGGAAGGACTACTTGCAATACAATGTGTTGGGGTTGACATATCCATAATATAGCAGACTAGTGATAGTATCTACGATGTAGTAAACTTATTCTAACAAATCAATGCTGAGAAATATATAAATGCTTTTATTTTCTTTGCATAAAAGGGATAATTTAGATAGTCTTAAAATGATTGAAATTTTTGTTTCCTTTGTTAAATATTTGCTCATACTTGTTTCTTCAGACGATTTTTTTAAAGGCCAGTAGATTGTGCTTTTGTAATATTACGTGCCATATAATGGTAGATACACCATTATCTACCATTGTAAGTCTTTTGACCTTGTGCTTTTGCTCTTCATTACAGTAAAAGTTTTAAGCCTTGAGACTGACTTTCAGAACACAAAAGCCAGCTGCAGTTAGAAAAAAAAAAAAGTGTGTCTATGTGCAGATATATGTATACATATCAAATATATATTTAATAAATTTTACACCTTAGCTTTTGCAGTGATTATTGCATCCAACTTGGGAGCAGGAGAGTAAATGGAAAGCATAATTTCTGGAGATGACGTAATCCAGAATTGTGTAACTAACACAAGCCTGTAAACCTAGTGTGTGTGGGATATTTAACTGAGGTTAAATAATGTATTCCATAAAAGTAAATTGTGTAAAATGCATCAAAATGCATGTATATCAAAACACCATCCAAAGGATGATTGGTCTGCCCACTGTTTCCTGCTTGATATTAATGTTTCTCATATGCTTTCATACCACTTTCTGAGCTAAGGTGATGACTTTTTTTTTTTTCTTTTTCTTTTTTTTTTTTCCTTTTTTATTTAACCTGCATCTGTCTTTCATGGAGCCCACATAATTGTAATGCACAGACTTTTCTCCATGTTATGGAAAGCACAATACTTAAGTATGCTTGTGTAATTAAGATAGCAGATTCTCAAACTGTGTAGTAATAGCGTGATCAAGTAGTGCTTGACTTACGTGGCACTGTCTGCCTGAGACGAGCGAGTGGGATTTCCCCCTTGACTTAACGGGGCTTGGCACTTTTTAGCGGAAATTAAGATTTGCTGTGAAAGATTAAATACCTTCCGAGTGTGAATCTAGCAGTTCCAAGTCAAGCAGAAGTCTCATAGAAGTTCATTCTTCAGACGAAATATTAACTGTTTTCTCTCCATCCTGCAGGAGCTTCTCCGTCTGTTCGGCATTCCATATATTGAAGCTCCGATGGAGGCAGAGGCACAGTGTGCTATATTGGACCTTACTGACCAGACCTGTGGGACAATCACCGATGATAGTGATGTTTGGTTATTTGGCGCACGACATGTTTATAAAAATTTCTTCAGTCAAAACAAATATGTGGAATATTACCAGTATGTTGATTTTCAAAACCAGCTAGGTAAGCCTGAGGTATTGATTTGTTAAATACAGTCTTTAAAAAGACAGCGCTGCCACGTATCTTCCTGAAGTTGTATTTTCTACAGAATTTTGTGTGTCTGTTACTACAATGACTGTTCTTTGGAGAGTCTCTAAAGACATTCAGTGGGGTTGCTGTTTTTACTGCCAGATGACTCCTCCGAATTTGCAGACACCTGCATTTAATACACTGCGTTAGTGGGATGATCATCAAGGCTGTAGGTATGAACTATGGTATCGGTTTCTGGGTAAATGTCAATATGACTTTTCTGACACTGTGGGAAAATTATATTCTGATGTCATCAGATTTATAGTCTTCTGGAAACGGAAGTTAATTTTGGACATACTGACACGTAATGTGTTAGAGGAGGATCTGGCATATGCATATGCTCTGTAAAAGGTTTTTCATTTAGTTAATACTGACAGCTTTTTTTCTTTCAGATTGCTCTTGTACCAGTCTAATAAAATTGTTGCTAATTATCTTGAACTACTAAACTTCAGCGTCATGTAGTGTATCAAGGAAAATATGAGCCAATTTTAACTTTTTCTTATGCCTTGTTTAAGTGGAACTCTTTTAAAATCAGTTTTGACGTTTTCAAAGTTGAGAGAGACTATAGACTTTGAAATAATATTTTAATGTCTTCAGCATGTAAAATTTCACAACATTTTTATGTGGTGAAAAATACGTCTTTGGTTTCTTGAATGAAACATTTTTTTTTCCCCTACTTATGCCTACTTAGGTATGCTACTGTAGCTTACTTGGAAAGGATTGCTGTAAAAGCATGTGTATGATTTTTAGCTGTTATTAATGTAATAAACCAGAGCTTTTATTTATTTAGTTATTGGGGAAAAATAGTCACCGTCAGTCTTTATGTCACATTCCTCTGTAGTCTTGTACTTCTAATCCTTTTCCATGCATTGCACAATTCTTCTTTCTTGACAGTTGATGGATATCCTGACTAGCATGCCATGGTCTTGCTTTGTGTGCTTAGACACACATCCCTCCTTTTCTCTGCTGAATTTTGAAATTTTTAAAATTTTTTTTATATATATATTTAAAAAAAAAAAACCAACCCTAAACTCCTGAAGCTAGTCACTGAAAATCAGTCTGGTTGCCTCAGATCTTACAGCGTACCAAGTAGAAGTGGCCAGCTGAGTTCTTCCTTCTTTCTGGCTGTTTCACAGGCTCTTTTGGTCTAGTTAGTAACTGCACTAGCACAGAGCAAAAGGCTTCCAGTTTGGGAACACTTTTAAGAAGCAGAGGCATTGATATTATGGACTAGAATTCAAACTGAATGTTTTTATTTCTGATTCGGGGGTTATTAAGTTCAGGTCAGCATTAGATGAGAACAGGACAGTAACTGGAGAAATACATGTAAAATAATATCTCTTAGCTCTTAGAAAACCAACATTTCCCAATGGTCTTTACATTGTAACATTTTAATTTTGGCGAGATGTATTTGCTAAGTTAGCACAACTACTGGTGCTTGAGCTGGCGGTAGCATATTGACCCTACTCCAGAATATAATTTAGGAAGTTCTGATGTTGAATTAAATGTAATTTTACAGAGTTAATGCCTTTGTGTTCCTTTTGTTTTTTGCCTTTCAGATAATACAGTATTTTTTAATGTGTAAGAGAACAGATGCTGAACCCACTGGTTTTATTTGGTTTACGCATTTTCTTTTACAGGGTTGGATCGAAGCAAGCTAATTAATTTGGCATACTTGCTTGGCAGTGACTACACTGAGGGCATCCCAAATGTTGGCTTTGTAACAGCGATGGAGATTTTAAATGAATTTCCTGGACATGGCTTGGAACCTCTCTTAAAATTCGCGTATGCTTCATCATATTTTGCTTTTTTGTCTCTCCATAATATGAATATTAGTGAATATACTTTTCTGCTGCTTAAGCATACAACAAAACAGATGACCATCATTAAGGAGACTAAGTTAACTGTAAAATATGTGACTCCATCATATCACTATTTGAAATGGCAGGTAAATAAGGTGAGAAGTTGATACAGCAATTACAGTGAGACTAATGAAGACAATAGAACAGCTGTAGAACTGTGCGGCTGCCTCTGAGTTCATTGCAGAGCTGGATCCGTAGTGGAGTGGAGGTTTATTCTCCCTGAGTTTGTGAGAAGGTGCTGTAGCTTGCTCGTAGAGAAAAGAGACTTGATGAGTGAGGAATGGATGACCTGGAAAGAGACAGACAGGTAGGCTGTGGGGAAGAACAAGACTTGAAGAGGGCCAGGCCCGTTGTATTGGCAATGGCGAGGATGGTTGGAAATACTTTTTTTTTTTCTTTTCTCCCCCCCCCCCCCCCCTTGCATACCAAAAAACCTCCAAAAATGATCATTATGTGTGGAACATCCTCCCCAAGTGAGGCTGAATTTTAGAGCCTTCTGTTTAGCAGCCTGTGGGGAATCCAGGTGATGTTTGCTACTGTGGCTTACAATGGCTGTGTTTAATGTGTATGTTTTGTCTTTTCTACTTTCAGATTGTATTTCCCTTTGGCTATTTTTTTATTTGGAAACTTTCCTACCTCATCTCATGTAGTAACTGAAGTAGGGAGACTAAGGCTATTGAAATTAGCATGGTGGCTCTTGATATTCCAAATCATATTTTATGGAGGCAAATGAATACTCTGTTTTTCAGTGAGTGGTGGAATGAGGCTCAGAAGAATAAGAAATTGAGACCTAATCCACATGATACCAAAGTCAAGAAGAAACTGCGGGAGCTGCAGCTTTCTTCAGGTTTCCCAAATCCAGCAGTGGCGGAAGCATACCTGAAGCCTGTGGTGGATGAGACAAGGAGTTCGTTCATCTGGGGAAAGCCTGATGTAGAGCAGATCAGAGAATATCCTTTTACTATATGGCAAGACTTGTTAGCTACAAGTACTCGGATTAAAGTTCATAAGGCTAGTTAGTGAGTCAGTAACGGAGTGTCAAATTCTTAACATCTCATTGGTGTGAGGGGCCCCCCGCCCCACCTGCATGTGCTCTCCTGCAATGATACCAGCTCTGGAATGGAAGGGAATGCAGCCATGGATGTGTGGCGTTCAGGGCTGCTTTGCCCTCCTGAGAGGGTGGGCTGCTTCACTTTGCATGCAAAGAGGGTCTCATAGCTGGACTGACTAGTTTGTTGTGACGTTACATTTCTGTAACTGTGCTGTGCCTATTTCTAGACTTAGAGTGGGATTGTTTGCACGCTCCTGATGTATGTTTCCCATCTTATACAAGTAAGTTTCAAAACCTAGTCAGAAATGGTGATTCAGTCTGCGCTTTACCCCTAGTTATTCACTGCATTTCTTGCAATAATGTCTATTTCTTGCATCTGTTGCAGCTTGAGCTGCAGTGAATTGTTGAAAAGTAGATGGCAATGCATGCAGAACTAATAGTGTTTTAAACGGTAAATGTAACTTCCAGTGTGTGCAAGCGTAAAAATAAGGTTTACTTACAGGTATTTTGTCTTATGGCAGTAACGTATAGCCAAATGACTTCTGTCTTCACTGAGACATGCTTTTGGAAATGTTGATATTAGAGAAAAAGTTCTTTAACTAATAGATATGTAACAGCATGATTAAGATATGTAGCGTAATACTGGAACCATCCGCATAAGTCAGTTGTAATAACTTAAGAATATTTTATCTGGTTTTGCAGTAGAAAAAGGTTTGAAGTAGAGCAACTTTCCTCCAGGCGTTGTTTATTTGAGGAATTTTCATTTTATGTGTTTACAAAATACCAGTAATAGCCATTTTGTAAAGTTCCATAACTTTTTGCACATTCTGTCAGGATCACTTTGGCTGGACCAGGACAAAGATAGATGAAATCCTTTTGCCTGTGATAAAACAGCTGAACTTGCAGCAGGTAAAGTATAAAACTATGTATAGTTTAAAGGGTAACTGGAAGATTGCAAGAGAAGCATTTTAAAATGAACAGCAAGGCTTTAATCTAAAATACATTTCTCAGAAACTGAGATTCGGCTGTATTTTTTTTTATCTTTACATTTTTAAAAGTCATTAAACTTATTTCTCTAGGCTTTGTTTCTGTATGATTTGGGTGTGCTGTGAGGCACTCTACATAATTTCAATTGTTGTTTTCAAATGTTTGTTATCTATCAAGTACCTATCTTAAGTCCAGGTTGCTGTTTGTTCTGGTTGTAGCTGAAACTACAGGTACCTCAAGTACTTCTAAAAGACAGCGTGCTGTCTCTAAAAATGATTTATAAAAATGCCCCATAGATTTTGGTGAAGTGAGACTGACCATTTGGTACCATCTATATCCTTTGAGGAGGTGTGCAGACTGAACTGTTGAGCAAGTGCCCGTTAATAATATTACTCTAATGTCCACATAAATGTTCTGTCAACTTTAATAAAACTTAAAAGTGAATAGCGCATGCTGCGATACTGTGAAAGTCAGTTGTAAAACTGATCACGTAAGGTCAGATTCTTTTCTCCTTTTGCCATAAGCAAGATAGATGCGTAGTCTAAACCAGTGTTCTAGGTTCTCTTTATCACTCAGAGGAGTGAAGGGTACCAAAACCCGTAGTTAAATCCATATACTTTCAGGTTGACTGGAACATCCTTTGGAAGTGTCTGTCTCTCTCAGACACTTTTAGGGAGAATATAGAGGACTAGCTTTGTCTATGCAGCAAGCCTCTGGTTGGATAACACAGACCCATTGTGTGTGACTACTAGTTCTACTCTTAAATCTTTATACTGAAGCAGCATGCGTTACAATGAACTTGAGTCAAATGACCACATTTTGTTGCACTAGCATATGCAAATGTAAAGTGCACTTACAACATTTGCTTAGTAAACATTCTGTTCTTTTAACAGCTTGCAGCTAAGGATGTGTTTGTAAGGACATACTTAAGAGCACTACGGGGATTCTCTGTATTAGGGTTGAAAATAGCAACATATGTCTAATCGTCAGCAGCACAATGTTTATAAAATTTCACTGGACTTTGCTTATTAGTTTCTGTAATGGTTCTTGTGTAATTTATAATAAAGTATAGGTATTATTATAATAATGCATCTTATTCGCCTCTATTAGCATGCATATTAATTTCATTAGTCTTCTGTCCTGCTTTAATTTGGGATGCTTTATAGTATAGCTGAGATAACAACTGAATTCCCATCGCAAAAACATCCAGAGGTGTTTCTCTGCTTTATTTTTGATAGACTCAGCTTCGAATCGATTCGTTCTTCAGACTAGCACAGCATGAAAAGCAAGCTATTAAAAGTCAGAGGCTGCGCAGAGCTGTGACTTGCCTGAAGAGAAAGGAGAAAGAAGCCGCCGATGAAACTCAGGAGGCCACTGCTGTTACGGAGGTGGAACTTAAACAGCACGAGGAGAGGAAAGGGGAAGGTACTACGGGCTGCGCAAATCGTCAAGCTGTGGCTACAGAAGTCCAAAGTGGAAAGAGAAGAAAATACTCAGATTCCAGAAAAGAACATTTATATGGAGGTGGCTTTATTGGGAATTTGCATCTTTCAGAAACTTCCAGTGACTCCTCAGTAGAAGAATTGGAAAGCAGAGATTTAGGCAAGAGCAAAAAGAGGAAAAATGTCTCTGCAGTGGAGACAGCAGATCATAAAGAGAAAAAGGGGTGCAGCAGCTCAAGTGGTGAGGATGAAGAACGGGGAAGCGTAGTCATGGTGACTGCCAAACCTGTGTTTGAGGGCAGAAAAAAGAGATCACAGAGTAAGAGGGGAAGAAAAAGTCTTAAAGAAAAAAAGTCTTAAAAAAGAGAGACTGTGCGCGTGTTTTTTTACGACTTAAGCTTTGTAAATATTCTAATGAATTTTTGATAAATAATAAATTATCCCTATTTGTCATGTATTTCTCGTGCATTTTGTGTCCAGAACTTAAATAGGAGGAATTTTAAACAATGAAAAAAATAATTTTAGCACATTTACTCATAAAGACCTAGATTTGACTTGATATAAGTTTTCTGTTTTGAGATTTTAAAATTGAGCCAAAACATGATGCCCATTCATTTGCATTCTGACTGAGGTGAGATAGCTATTAAAAATCACGTGCAATCTGTTGCTTCCTTAACTTCAAACTTAAATGAAATTTTGAAAGCAACTTGGATTATTTCTAGGTGCTAAGAGAAGGAAAATCAGCTCAAATAGTGTTGTTTTCCTTATTCCCTTCACTATGCCTGTCTGGAAAGTTTTGTGCTCGCAGCGATGTTGCTTATCGAACCATTCATGAGACAATGTAAGCGCTCATAAAAATCTCACGGAAAATCGTACAGTACAGTAAGTCCTTACGTAATCTGAGGTGCCGTAATCGTTTGTGTTCTGAACGCGAACATCGTGTTTCTAGATTTGGAGTTGCATGACCACGTCCAAAGACAGAACTTGTCTGCAGAAGTGATGTTCAGAGGTACCCACTGGTTGCAGCACTCGTGTCGGATTAATTTGTGAGAGAAACAATGCGTTAGGCTCAGGCTTCCCCCCACCTCACCTGTCTCTCCGAATGATTGTAGAATTTATTTATAGCTCCTGTGGATTAAGACAGAAAAGCACTGAATGCTGCCAGTCATACTTGGGTTCTTACATTACGTTTTCGTCCTCTCTCTTGCTTCTTTTGTCTTCTCATTTAATATTTCTACCTCATTTTGCATCATTTCATTGCTTAAAAGTCCAAGCCCATACAATGAAGTTTCGTGTGAAACGTTAGCCTCCCCTAAAAGGATAAAGGGCTGAGGTGAACTGGGTAGGATTTGGCCCTTACAGTTGCAGAGTGTCTAGTACTTCATGTACAGTGTTTACTGGGCAAAACCGATCCCTTTTGATATTACTTTTGTAAAAGATTATCATATTTTAAGCAATTTCTCAGCCTGGACGGCCAGTTTACAGCAGTGTTTTGTAAATCACTCATTTGTATTACTGAATTTTGCTTTAAAAGCGTAGATCAGGTCTTGGTGATTTGTTTGATAGTTTCTAAATGTAGAAGAGCTCCTATTAATTTCTTCTACCAAGTATGGTAAAGTACAGAGACCTTCGGTTCTCTGTAGGGCTTGTTTAGTATTTTTGTGCAATAATTTATTATTTTACAATGGCACCTAGAAACCCCGGTTGAGTTTGAAGCCTAATTTTGCTAAGAACTGTCCAAAGTAAGAGACAGTTCCTGTCCTGAATTGATTACAGTCTAAATGAGAGAAGTCTTAAAGATACCTGTGTTTGTTCCCATGGCGGTAAGTGGTTGCGATCTGGGGAGCGAATGTACCCCTTGTACATACAAAGGAGGAGTGATACGTGTATAATTCCGCATGTTGACAGCTGTCTCATGGGGTAAAGTGGGCTAGGATTTTGGGGGTTGTGTACCTCGTTACAGTTCTGCATTCCAACGTGAGCACGTGTTTAGGTACCCCTGCCACAAATGCACCCCTGCCCCCCTGTAAGTTGCGCTGGGTGCTTGGAAGGCCCCTTTGACTCTGAAGAATGGTATGTAGCTCTTCGGTTACTTTTTAGTAACAGTGAGTGGTTACTAATGCCCTGCCGCTATCTTATTTTTGTAAAAAATACTCCGAAGTTGGTTACTTCGTTGGTTGGAGCTCCCTTGACTGGGGGCTTCCCGCTGTTGCGAAATCTGCTCCCTTACGCAGGGGACGCGGTGTGCGGTGCCCACTTCGTGTTCGTGCCGCAGCTGTCGGGATTTATTACTGCCTCTGGCAGGGGGATGCTGGCAACGCGTGACACACGCTTCAGAGCACGGTTCTGCCTGCGACTGCCTGGGAGGGAGACGACCGGGCAGGCAAGGACTTTTCTGTTAGCAGAAACCGTCTTCGGAAAGCTGCAAGAGATTCGGGTAATACTGACTGAAACACAGCGGATGCCAGTGGTATTTCACTTGCCTGCGTCTTTTACTGTGACTTACTTTGTATCGTTTACTTCAAACAGCATAACGTGGCAACCGAGCTGGTCTGCGCTGTTTAGTCGCTTGTAGTACTCCTGAATTCGTATGTTAAAGTCAGACAGGTGGTTGTGCAGTTCAGTGTACCTCAAAGGATATTTTTAGAAGGAAAAAGAAAATGTAGAGGACCAGAAAATACAAAGGTTTTCCCTTTTAGGATGAATTTATAGTGCAACGTTGCTTGTCCTTCAGAATGCAAAGGGACTGATTATTAACCCGTTATTTTTATCTTCTAACAGGAAGAAAATTTGTCTTTTTTATACTTCTGAGGTAGATGACAAGCTGATGGGTGTGTGTAACGTTTACTGCTTAATGTCCCAGTAGTTTCTAATGCTACTTGTTATTCTGCAGATGCATACAAAGACTTTGCATCCCATTGAATCTCTTTTCTGTCCCCCATGTAATGGTGTTACTGTTGCTACGTTCATAGCTAGACATAAATATAATAATAGTGTTTTTGTTCGATGTGTTATGGTAATGTGTAGAAGCCCCCTAAGTTATTTTTCACCTTCAAATAGGTTAATGGCTGCTGGCACTGCGGCAGTAACATTAAACATTAAACCTGTGTGTCTTTTGTAGGGTAAAGTCAAGAGAGTACGGTGCATCCTCTCTAACAAGACAGGGCTGTTCTGTACTGTCCTCTTTCGTCTGAAGTTTTGAGAGGAAAACCTGCCTGAGGCTTTGCACTGTGAGGAAGTTTTCTCGATATTCAGCGTATGTTTTTACTTTGATTGCTTTTTTTTTTTTTTAACTGGATAGAGATACTCCTTCGCCCATTGCCTTACTTAATTGCATCCCTATTGGGTGTTTAGACACCTGTAGATTATTAACTGTATGCTGCCTGTAACCATTCCTGCAAAAATCACTCAGATTTCCATAGAACAGTGCAAGAGCTTTAAAAATTACCAGAGCACTGATTTTTTCTTTTTTTTTTTCCCCCTGTGAACTCAGTGTTTTTCTGATTGTAAAATATCAAGAATTGGAGACTATTGGTTGTCTGTCTGCTTTTCTGCAGACAGCTGAAAATTGTTTTGTCCTCTGTCATATTTTTCCTATTACTTTTTTCTCCTGAGTCTGCATGTTCTGTGTCTGTTTGTACAGGCACATACACATTCTGTTCCTCATGTTGGCTATAGATCTTGCTTCCTACTTATTCTCGTGTGCAACTTTTACTAATAGGTCGTTTCCTTCCCTTCTAAGCCAATTAATTCAAACGAGGTTAGATCCTTTTGGTGCAGTTTTTCTTCTCTTTCAGACATTTGTTGCTACCTTTCCTTTCAATCATTTATAAGCCTACCAACTCTGATTTGAATTTATTCTAATTTTTAAAATTTCATAAAATAGTTTTAAAAGTTTATCAAAGCTCTTTTTTTGTTTGTTTGTTTTTTAATCTACTTGGTTTTTCCCCTCTTTGAGAGTATAACAGTTGAACTAGTTTGATGCTTCTGGTTCTTCTATGCTTTGAATATTGATATTTATGTGTCTACATGTCTTTATTATCAATAGAAGTAAATTATAGCATAATACATGTAAAAATTTTTTTTTTGTGAAGTGTTATGTGAGGAAAAAGAAAAAGTCATTTTGTTCAGGCAGGCTTGTGTTTCTCTGTCCCAGGTTTTGTGGCATAGTATGGATTTGACAACATCACAACATAATCATCTACAAAATGAACTGATAAGAGAATTGGAAAGACAGGAAGGTAAAATGTTTCTTATTTCACTATATTTCCTTGTTGCACTTAGGAATATTATGAAGTATAAGGAGCAAGGTGTCTTGCTGACAATAAGCTATCTTCTCATCCATTTTTTCCGAAGAATTGTGTTCATGGCACTTGTACAGAAAATACAACAGATAGCGCTGTTGTAGTATTCCAGCTATGCAGTAAGTATCTGCTATACCGGCATACTCTGGTCCTGGCAGTTTCCTACCAGTGCCTGGCACCTGGCCTCTGGCTATTTGCCTGCGACTGGTTGCAGGGAATGAAGCCGTGACTATGATCAAGCTATTCAGGAGAGGTTTGTTTGCGGGGTGTCAGTTAGGGAGAATTGGTTATTACAAGCTTGGTTTCTGTCTAGACAGCCTCAAACCTAATCTTCAAATACCTTCAGGGGCTGTTGGCAGCTTTTTCTCTTAAGCAAGTTCAGGGCTGCACATCTTTCAAAATCCTAAAGCATCACGAGTAATCTTCTTTTTAGGGGTCACCAGGAGCAGACAAGGATTTAGGGCAAGTGTGTGTGTTGTTTTGGGATGGAGTCTAGTTACGTTCTACAGCTGAATGCGAAAGAAGGAGGGTTTTTTAAAAATTATTCATAATATTTTTGTTTAAAATCTCAGCTGAGTCATGAGCCAGGCTTTTGGGCTTCTGCTTTTTCAAGAGAGCTCAGCGTCTGATTTTGCTTTGCTACCTGTTCAGCGAGGCAAAGTGGAGCTTTGGGCATGACTGCAATACTTAAAACTAATTATTTGCTTACTGGAACTAATACTTGTTATTTGGTTTCAAATACTTTTTTAAAGTACCCCAGACTGATGACCTTCTCTGGAAAGCTGACATTGCACAAGAAGATGGCTGATAGGGATTGGTATAGATTGCTGTTCTACAAAGCACTGTTCAAGTGCCTTAGTCTGGAGATTTTCTTTAATGCATTTCCCTTTCCTATTGTGTAATTCTGACTTGAACAAAGAGCTCAAGTTTATCCTATGCAATGAAGCATGATTGTTGGGGAAATAAATATCTAGAAGAATAAATATTAAAGACAGAACTATTAAAGACTGAAATATTGATGACTGTCATTACGTATTCCGTAGTAGATGAGGACTGAGGTGAAGTTTGCACATGCATTTCTATGCTTCTGCAAGCTTGGCTTTCTAATATTGATACTCTCTTCATGCAGGGTTCAGGGTGGGGAGGAGTGAGTCTGCATGTAATTTCTTTAGCTTTTGAATTATGAAAATAAATTGAGTTCTGGGACATCGGGTCAATATATGCAAAATTAGTTGGTAGGGGAGAATCTTTAGATCTAGATGCAGAAATATATTCCACTTAGCTAACAGAGTAACTGTGTTGCTAGCAATAGCAGGTGGTTCTATTCCATGTCTAGAAACACTAGTTTAAGAGGATGAGGAGACATGAATGGAAAATGGGATATCTTTACAGTTTCATCTGACACCAGGCTTTGGCATGTTAAATTCCATGCCAGGTTCTGAAGGTGAAGGGTGCTGAATCTGCTGCACGGAGACTTACCTGCTCGATCGCCCTGAGCCTGTGCCTTCCTTGTTCTCACCCTTTTCCGCCTTCCCCATTCCCATTTCATTAACTTCACCTACCCAGCCTCAATCTCTGTGTCTCGGGGTTCTTATTCCAGTTCAGTTTCTCTGCAAGTTCCAGTCTGAGCTCTTTATATTTGGTGCCTTCCCCTTTCCTTCTTAACTGGCTTGTCACAAGTTCTCCAGATTAAAACTCCTTATTCTTGTTCGTGATTCCCATTACTACGGGTTCTCAGCTTACAGGTAGGTCCTCACCCAGTCTGATCTTTCCTCTGGTGTCTTTATGCAATCAGTTCTCCATCACACCTGCATCGTTAGATGTCTCTCTTCTTTCCTCTCATGATTTCTCTTGATCATTAACTTTAACTCTCCTTGGCTAAACTTTTCTGAGATCAGATGCTGCCACTCCCGCCTTCATTTCTTGGGATACTAAATTACTTTGCCACAGTTGCATTATATAAATTCACCCCAGAATAATTTTATCTCTGAGACAACAGGAGGAGAGCAAGTTTGCAAGGCGTACTTGTCCTTGACACTCCATCGTCTCACTTCACTTGGCCATGGCTCAGTTTTTAATCCATAAATATCTGAGAAAATGCTGACCTGGTAACCTTCACATATCTCCTGGCATTTAAGAAGGGACACACTCCTACTCACCCTGCTTGACAGATGTCCGAACTGATGGCAATTCCTGCCATCATTTCAAGTGTCTGGGTGGAGTCCAGAAAGGTGCCTTAAATGGGACATAGTTGGAATAGAGGTGAGTGAGAAGCAGCCTAACCCTGTAACTTAGAAGTTAAAATATTCAGCTGGGAAGAGGGAGTGACTTAGTGTCTCATTCCTGTTTCCTGGGTTACTTCTAAAGATACTTATCTTTCTCACTCCCTTCCCCACTGACACTTTTCCTTTGACTTCAAGACTTTGCTGTAAAATGTGAAAAACATCCTGCGACCAGAGCGTGGAGCCCAAGTCTGCCTCTTCACAACTGAGTGCCCAATTCATAGCTGGGCTTTTCCTTGCTTGTCCTTCTAGTATGATTCTTGCAGTCCTGGTTTCCTGATGGCCCACCTCTGGTGGTGATGGAGGGGAGGGGAAGCACCTGGTTCTGTAGGGCGGCTGGAACACACTCCTTGAGTGAGTGAATTATGAATTTGAATCCTTCTGAGGAAGGTCCAACACCCAGGTCCTCCATTTTCTGAGTGCTTAAATTGCTGAACCATTCTTTATATAGCGGACTTTGCAATTAACAGTGCTGGTTAAAAAATGAGCCTATTTATGCTATATATAAATGATACTTTTTCTATATCTTCCCACCACCTGCCTTCCCTTCTTTCATCTTCCCTTTTTTTTGTCTCTTAGCTTTGAGTTATGCTTCTATCTTTAAAAAAAACCCCAAAGCCCAAAAACCTAAAAAACAGCCAAACGTCTTCCATTAATTCTCATCTCAAAAGCATTAAAAAAACCCCCATACTCATGGAAGTCACACCATTAGTTACCTACATTTTTTTCTTCACTGCAGGATTGACCTGAAATATCAGAACTCAAATTCTACTCCTCTTAGGCAACAAGCTGTCTCCAAACAAAAAAAGACTAAAAGAGGTAGTGTGGAATAAGACTTGAGTATAACCCAATTAAGGAGTGACTAGATCTAAACTGCACCTTCACAGGAAATCAGAATAGTCTAAAAATACCTCTTCTCTAAATTTACCTCTTGGCTATCTTACAGTAACTTATCTCTGAGCTCTTTTGTTTGAAAGTGGCAGCATTCAAATACTATAGTAAACATCAGGTGTACTAGTTTGAATTAACACTTCTCTCTTCCTTTACTCTCCCCCCAACAAGCAGACCCGCTTTTGTTGAAAATTACTAAACTCAAATGGAAGCTTCTTGTGTATGAGTAGAACAGAAGTTGGAGGCAACACTCAAATAATCAAAGCATGTGTTGACTCTGTAGAGAAGTCTGTAACATGCTCTTCCCTCTCAGCCATGTGCCTGTCTTTTCTGTTTTCACATCTTTCCCCCTTACAGTAGCTGCATTTCGACAATAAATTCAATATTTCTCAACTGCCACATGAAAAAGGTGGTATGTTTGCATGGATTGGTGTTGTTAGGTTACTTTCAGGTCCTTTCCTCAAAGAAATGTTTTTGAAATCCAGAATTATTGGTAGGGGAAAATTGGCAGGCATTTTGCTGAGTCCCTACTGTTCCGCTGGCTCTGGTACCTGGCGTGTTCTGGCATGTTGTTACAAGGATATAAGAGCTGTCAATGGCACAAAGCCCTCTTGACCGGGCAAGGTAAGAGATGTGAAAGATTAGACTAGACAGTGGCTTACAGTGTCTAAATTACTCATCCAGAGCCTTTCTATCCATCAGGAAATTGGCTGTCGGCCTTTTATAATGTACATTAGGCCATCTAATATAAGAACACAGTCTGCTTTTGTAGTCAAAGGGAAATCATTTAGTTATCTTTAGGGATTAAATAGCTGCTGAGCCTAGACCTGAAGATGTTTTCAATGGCAGACAAACATGATGAAGTAACAAGGGAAGTACTTGGCACATTTGAATTCATTATGTGTTCATGAGAAAATCTGACTAAGGTACTTCTATTTTCATCTTTCTAATGGTTTTGGATGACCCGTGACTTGGATGGGGCTGGGATATCAGTGGTGCGAATTTCAGATTGAAAATCCACCTCTCAAGCCTGGGTAAATACATAGACTGGATACTGTGAGCATACCCTTCCTGTTCTTGTCTCTTCATGCTCTGAGCTAAGTGCATCTCGCCTCTTGGCTGAGAAGAGGCTGCTCGTGGGTGGCAGTTTTGTATTTCTGCATTTCAAAGTATAAAGTTTCAAGCATTATATTACCCTGTCGTAGTATCTCAAATTAATCAATATAATATACCTCATCATTGCCATCACTTCAGCAGGTTGAGCTTGTAATGAACGTACTGGAATGTCTACACTCGGTTATATGTTCATTTCCCTCTTTGTGGGTACGGATGAAGTAAGGAAAAATTAATTATGTAGTTTAGATAAGTACTGGAACGGTACTTTGCCTTATATTCTTAGAAAGGTGTAGGTTACATCTGACTTCTGGAAAGTCAAGGGCATGATTAGATTTCCCTCCTTCCTTTAAAGGTCCTTAGGCTGGAATGGAATGGAATGAAATAGAAATAAGTGGAATGAAATAAAGATACTAAAGTCATACCACCTGGAATTTGGGGACTATTCTGTGATTCAGGACGGTAGATGGCTCCACGGAAACATACATAATGCTTGCAAGACCAGAGCTCTGATCCTGAGACGTCAGTAGCTCAGTAAAAATTGTGAGATTCCAGAGTCCCTTAGAATTGGGACCTGATGTAGATTTGGGGTAAACTTCTGAGCCATTGGAAATACCCAGATGGATTCACAGGGCTACCTTCTGATGATTCCTATCAGTGTAGCAATGTAACTCTTCTCCAGTCATCTCTTACAGTTACAGAACTGGTTGCAGATCTGTTCTCTTACTGACCCTTCTGCAGGTATCTTCTTGACATTGGGATATATAGATAGCTTTTTTTTATATATATATGTATATATAATATACATTACATACGTTATGTATATATTATATATAGAAAATGCATCTTGAATCTTTGCTTTGGATGACTCCTATTCCATGTGTCCAGAGTGGGGAGATCTGAAAAGTCCTGGCTATCATGAATTCTTGGAACTTTCTCTCATGCATTACTCAATCAGTAATGTCAGCACAGGTAGTCCTCCTGTGTTCATCAAACTCAGAGGCAATTGCTGAGAAGTCTTAGAGGAACCATATACGTCTTCACAGCTGTTGCTACGTGGTTCTTAAAATATTTGTGAGTACATGCCTAAATGGTAAATTTTAAATCTAAACTCTACAGATGAGAGTATACTGCTTCTGAAGAAGGGAGAATATGTTGCTGTAGGGCTGAACTTTGTCAGGTCAAGTTCATGCTGAACACTTGGATTTCATTCTTTTTGCCAGCTGGAGAAGATCCATCAAAGCAGGAGAGAAGCAGAAGACGGCTGGGTCTTATTTCCTTATCACCTTGGGCTGTGACACCATTTGACCTCAAGAGGTTAAGTAGGGTCAGACCAGTAATCTGTATTTTTTCCCCTATAAGTTGTTTTAATGAATCATTGGGTGAGATTATTGTTTCTGAATTAATGCTCTCCTAATCCATTAGCAAAGTACTCGGAGGATGTTTTGTTACTCTGTGTGCTATTTGTGAATGAGTCTCAAAATGGAGATGTTGACTGCTAGTATATTCTTCACAGCTTTTATGTGGAAGGGTCATTTTACTTCCTTTTTTAGCCACATTTTAATTCAGGTATCTAGACAGTTTGTTTGTTTTTTTTTTTAAGTATAATTTTAATTCAGCCCCCTTGTCTTTGCTGCTTTTCCCGCATTTTAAGTGCTGTTTAACAGTGCCTGTCTCTGTTCCCTTTTTATTCAGTGGAGAATGCATTAATGTAGGCAGTATCATTAGTTATGCAGTGAGAGATTTAACATATGCTATTAATTGATGGAAGATACCCAACTGAATTTTAAGGTTACCGTTTCCTGATGGGGCTGTATACTCCCACACATGATTTTATGTGGCAATTGGTGTAAAGGGAACAGCTGATCATGTAGCGTGTTTCTAAACAGGTACTATTTCTACTCATTCCAAGCAAAAAGTGTGCAGATAAAGACAGCCTAAGGCCCATCCGTGTGATTTGCTTCATTGTTAAAGAAAAAGATGCTGCAGTTTGCAACTTGTTCTATTCTGACCTGGTCTATCTCCTGTTATTTTCCCTCTGCCTTCCCTTCCCCACTTAAAGGACTTCTCCAACTCTGTCTCAGCAGAACTTACGTCCTTTTCTTTCTTTAGGTTTTGTTCTAATATAAAACATTTCATTTGACATTTGAATGTCTCAGCAAAATTCTCTGGTTCCCTACACAAGATTTTGCAGCTTGACACACGTTTCTCTAACCTCCCACTGACTTCGCAACTCCAGTCTTCCACATGATTTAGTATGTCTCTTTGGAAGACTATGTTCGCATTTCAGTTGTAATAACAATGATTGCTTTGCCTTTGAGAATGATGTTTACACTGTTTTCTTAATGATGTGGTTGATACAGTGCAAGATGTGTCAGCAGTATATGACTTTTCTCCCTCAGCCCTGATATTAACTTAAAATCAAGGGAGTTCAAAGAACTTGCTCCAAAGACGTTAGTCTTTTATGATAAAAAATACTTTACCTGAAATATTTCAAAGAATGCTATAAGAAATTAACCTATTAAGCAGAAAGTCTTAAGAACCATAAAGACATTCAAATTCTATTTCAAGAAGAATTTGGGGCATCTATAGATGGGAACTTCTTTGTGAACATAAGTTCAAGACCAAAGGAGCGCTATCTGTTTCACTAACAAAAATGATCTCAATTTCTGTATGTTACCTGAACAGGATCAGACTGTCTCATCTTCATGTAAATAAGGTTCTAGCACCTGAAACTCCAGTGGTTTCTGTGTATATATGCTCATGCAAAGAGATGAATAGGCTGAAGAAAGTCATTCTATGTATATACCACTTCCATGCCTCTCCAAATCACGGAAAAGGAGTGAGGGCAAACCTACCTGGTCAAACCCAGGCAAATGAAGAAGGGAGGAACCAGTCCTAGCAGACCTTTAAGTTCTGACAGTTTAGTATGGGTGCTCAAGTAGTATTGCTGGAAATGCCCATTATGCACTTCCATTCTTACAAGAATTGAGAGCAGGTCAGTCAAGCCTCCTCTTCTCTCGTCTGACCCTATTCTACTGATGAGTCAGCTCTTGTCTTAAAATGTCATTAAAATCATTAAAATCCATTCATTGAGTCATAATTCCAAGAATTTTTCTTCCTGAAAAAGTATCCTGGTTTCGGCTGGGATAGAGTTAATTTCCTTCCTAGTAGCTGGTACAGTGCTGTGTTTTGGATTTAGGATGAGAACAATGTTGATAACACACCGATGTTTTAGTTGTTGCTAAGCAGTGCTTACACTAGTCAAGGACTTCTCAGCTTCCCATGCTCTATCCACTGAGAAGGCTGGAGGTGCACAAGAAGTTGGGAGGGGGCACAGCCAGGACAGCTGACCCGAATGGGCCAAAGGGACATTCCATACCATGTGACGTCATGCTCAGTACATAAACTGGGGAAAGCTGGCCGGGGGGGCTGCTGCTTGGGGACTGGCTGGGCATCGGTTGGCGGGTGGTGAGCAATTGCACTGTGCATCACTTGCTTTGTGTATTCTTCTTCTTCTTATTGTTATTATTATTATTACTATTTTATTTTATTTCAATTATTAAACTGTTTTTATCTCAACCCATGAGTTTTTTCACTTTTACTCTTCCAATTGTCTCCCCCATCCCACCGGGGGCGGGGGGTTGGAGAGTGAGCGAGCGGCTGTGTGGTGCTCAGTTGCTGACTGAGGTTAAACTATAAGAGAATAGGGACTAACACAGAGATAAACACTTCCAGGAGAATAACTTCCTATCAGCTTTTTGCACCTGTTACGAAGAAACTAGTTTGATCAAAGTACCAGCAGAACTTTCTCAATGTTTGCAGGTATTAAAAGACTTCATCTCATTTGGATTTTGCTTACTCTGATAACAATTTTCTTGTTGTTTGAAAGATTTCCCACTAGTTTGTTATTTTTCTGTTCTGACTGCTCTGAAGGCAGTTACAGAAAAATTAACTTCTTTCCTTTCCCACAAGAAGTTTAGTTATTCTGAAAGATATAAAGCAGAAAATAGAAGAGTGCCTTTTGCAGTATGAAGGGAAACTTGTATGTAGGTAAGCAAATCAGACTAAAAGTCCGCACTTCTTTTTTTTTTTTTGTCAGCACTCTTTGTCAGAACCATTAGCATCCTGGTCCTGATAAAATTTCTCGTTAGGGTTTTGAAGCCTGTCTACTGTATGATGTCTCTGATGAAAGAAATACTCTTTTTGATTCTCTACAATAGTCAGATCTTCTTAAGAGGAAGACAAAAATATAAAAATTATGTCAACTTCTCCAGATCACCTACCTGGGGGATTACCAAAGGGTAAGATGGCCAAAGATTTATGTGGTGTTATTAATCAGCAGATTTGGGATTCTTCTTTCAGGGGCGTGGGCAGTTTAGCTCAGGTAGGGAGCAGTGGCCTACAAATTCTGTTAGCGTAGGTGCTATGCAAGCCTTAAGTAGAAAGATTGCTGATACTGTAGGGAATAGGTGGGAAATGTTTACTGAGCACTAGAGGGGGTATCTGTAATACCGCTAAGGTTTTATAGATCTTCTGGCAGAAGCTTTATAAGTTAAGACTTAAAAAGTTATGGCTTCTCAACAAAATTGGATCCAAAACAGATGTCAAGGGAGGAAGAATCAAGAAAAATGGTTGTAATGGGGAGGTAATAGAAGGAATAGCTTTTTACTTCCACAGCTAGTAGTGATCACAGAATGAGATCAGACTGCTCTAAGCAATCAGAGAAGATTAAAAGCAGGCTATATCTGGTATGCCTGGAAACAGGATGATGTGTTAAATACACTTACGATATGTGTAATAAGACAGCTTCATATTAATTCTTTCATAAGAAAAGATTAATTTTGTCGTGGAGCAGCATTTCTCTGGCACTTAACTCATGTTTGTGCAGGCTTCCCTGCTTGCAGGCACAATGATGCATGTGTTTTCTCTCAACTTAACATTAGAGGCTTGCAGAAGAGGTAATGGGCTGCCACATACTGCTTATTTCCTAACATCTTAAAATATCATAGTTTCAACGTTGACTATTTCATTTAAGTTAACTTTATAAAATTATGCTGTTTATATTTTTTCCAGTAGCATATGCATTACATTATTTTTAATTTTGCTGTATCCCATGATTAGGGTGTCCCCCCCCCCCCCAATAAATTCTTGGAGTACGTTGCTTGGTTAGTTGTTTGTTGTTGTTGGGGATTTTGTGTTTGTTTGATTTTTAACTTTCAGATTATGTCTTAGTGTCAACATACTAACATTGAACATGAACATTTTTGCTTTTTCTTTCATGTTTGTTGCTATTCTCTAGTTTCCTCTGATGCTTAGAGTAAGTTGAGTTACAAGCTTAAAGCACTGGCTAATGAGCCTGAGCATCTCCCTGATGTGATTTTGTTTGGTATCATCTCTTTCTTTGTTCACCCCTGCTTTTGTTCCTTGGTCCTTCTATCACAAGGAAGGGAGAGACTTTGTCAATAGATTATGGCAGTAAAAATACTGAGGCATATGGCAGAGCAAATGACAGCACTTGAGGCCATCATGTCCTGTGACAGCAGTGATTTGAGGGGGAAGAAAAGGTGAAGAATCTTCACCAGACCAATGTGTTTTATGCTGATGAAAACATAAATGTTTTCATTTTTAGTAGCCATTGGGCCTGCAGTTTCCGTGCAGATCCTGATCTTGATATCTGTGATTTCGATGGTAACTGCAGGCTTGATACAGAAACTCTGCTTTGGACAAGGTGGTAACCCAGTTATCTAAATCTCTAGCGTGCTTTCTAGGAGGTGTAGCTTGTAAACATGTTTTGCTTTAGCTAATTTGCCAAGAGATCATAGTTGGCTGTGAAAGCAAATTTCCTGTGAAAACTTGGAACGATTCTACACTTCGCTAAGAAAATGCTCTGGACAGCTTCACTTACATGTTTTTTTTGTAACATTGTGGTGCAGCTTTGTGTGATGATGGCAAAACTGAAACTGGCTTGGTATTCAGCTAAAAAAGAATAAGTCCTCTCCTGTTAGAAGAGTTATCTGGGATTATGTTAGCTATCATAAATATCCTTTGCTTAGCAACAGGGATGGCATTCAGGATATCAAGCCAACTGGAAAGAATCCCTCTGACAGGGCTCTGTTAGGGTGGGTGGATAAGTTTTCCTGACAACACTAGTGCTTTCACTCCTGTCTGTCATAATTTGTGTTGCTAGGATCTGTTTCACAAGTTTTGTGACAGACTTATAAATGATACTGTGGCTCCTTTTGTTTACTGTCAAAAAGAACCATAATGTGGGGAAAGTGAACAGTAAAAGGATATGGAAAATAATAAAATCCAGGCACATAAGACCATGAGTGTCTATACTAGGGCAGCTGTTCTTGAAGGGAAAAAGAAGTTAAAAAATTTCCTTTGAATTGCTGAAATGGAAAGCAATATATGGTAACATTCCACTTTACTTTTTATGAACTCGTCTTCTTCAGCAAAACAGGAAAGAAATTATTTAGTCATAAACTGAAAACTTCAATTAGAATTCAGGAGACTTTCCATGTATCATGCTAACCATTAATGGTGAAATGTATTTTTATTCACACACGAAAATCACGTTCTTGCTTCCAAATCAGCTTTTCAATATAAATTGGTAGTTTCATTATCAGTCTACTCAGCCTGTTTGACCTTTCATACTTTTGCTTCCAGGGGAAAAAGAAGATGAACAGATAGTTGCAGAAATCATGAGAAGGCGTTTTTTTCCTGCTCTTATAACTCATAAGTCCTGGGAAGGCTTTCACTTTGCTGGCCATGAGATAAGAATTACAGAAGCCACTGATTGTTACGGGGCAGTCGTCTGGCCATCGGTACAATATTTATGCAGCATTGTTATTTTTTAGTTTTGGAGTTTTCTAGCACTTTTAATTTGTTTTGCATGATAAATATGTTTTGTTGTATGTTGTAAACCCAAGGAAAACGTTCTGTGCTTCTCTGTCTCTGCTCTGCAAGTCCCAAACCTGAATTTAGCCTGGTTACGTATGGATTCCTGGTTCTCAAAACTTAAATGGTATTCCTTGTTTGTGCCCCTATCACACAAGATGTATGATGTTGTGTCCCCTCCTCACCTACCAGTAACTTTTGATCCTATTGGCCAATTACAAGCATATTTCGAAGGAAATATGGCAGTCTTATGATGATTACATTTCCTGTACATTTTATAAATACAGATGGCTGTATAGCAGGCAGATCCAGGTTATGGAAACAGCTGTGATATGAGCTCACAAGGTATTAGCACTCATAGAAGTTACTCAACTTACTCATGTGAGAAACAAATTTACCTTGTAAATACGCAGACAAGGGAAAAAGTTCAGCTGGAGCTTTCAGTTTCTTAAACAGCCAGAAATCTAGTGGGAGAGAACCGTTGTCCTTGGCTCTTGATATAAGAACCATCAACATGCCCACCATACAAAGAGCCTTCTTCAAGGTTTTGAATCTGTGCAACGCAGCTAACCGACTGTTTTGAAATAATTAAGAGCGAGAAAACCCACTGCGGTCAGGGAGGTGCCACAATGCACCATTGACACTTGTGGCATTCAGAGAACATCCCTGAAAGAGAACCATCTCCAGAAGCCCCTATAAGAGGGAGAGGACTAAAACCCAGGAGGCTCCGTTTCTGTCCCAACGGTATCAGCCTCCTAGGATTGTACGGTTTTTAAGAAGTATGGCCATAGTTCAGCTGAGAAGAGTCAGAGTACTTTGCTGTTTTGAACTCCAAACAATTTTTCTTGTCTTAGCAGACCTGGACAAGTCATTTATACTATATCTCTTAGTGGCCTCAGTGCATGTCTTCAAGGAAAGGTTGGCTGGCGGCCAATTATTCTCACAAAATCATGGGCTGTACTGAAAAGCATATTTTTTTTCTGGAAGGGTTTAGCTGGTTTTGCTGTGGAAGGAAGGCAACCATTCTGTCTGTGTCTTTTCATGTTTTCCCTTCCTGTCCCATCCAGCAGTATTTGAACTCTTCCGAAAAACGTCAGCCAAATTTGTCGAGAGGGCAGAAACTTTAAGGAAAATAAAGTTTCTGCATGTTTCATGGAAAGGAAGACAGATTTCAAAGTTTCCCTAATTTAACCCACAGAAATTTTGATCCTGCCAGCCAGTTTCTACAACAGAATATGGAAAAGCTCTGAGGGAAGGAATTATAGGAATAGATGGAACTAACAGGAAATCTTAATATAATGTGTTTTTAAATGTCAGTCAAACATCAGACACAATCTTTAGGAACCTGGCTTTAATTAGTCCTGGTGCTCACAGACTTATTTCTGTATCAAAGCTTTGTTGGTTATGAGATATATGTAAGTTCGCATAAAAGACCCTACTCTTTTTGCTCTGAATTAAGAGGTAGAACGCAAAAACTTTGAATTTCTAGCATGTCAACATTGGGTCAACAGTCCTCCTGTTCCTTTCCTTCTACTTCTTAATTGGTTTAAAGCAAAACTAAGAGTGTAATTTTGCTGTACCAGACTAAACCACTAATAATTACCTTTCCAAATGGTCATCTGTATTGCAAAATGATGTGGCAACCATCATACGTATTTGTCAATGGAGACTATATAATTATTGAAGTCTGGGAAAAAATGTGGGAGCCAAGCTGGAAACTATCTTTGCCACAGAAATAAAATTAGCAATTTCTATTTCAACAGTGAACTATAACTCACTGGTCAGTATGAGACAGGGCAGAAAAGCTGAAGAAGCTGCTTAATCACAGTTTATAAATGCATATATAAGGAGTCTGTTGTAGAGGGCTCTTTGTGGCTTTGTTTGCTATAAAAGTTTGCTAAGCTTAACAAGGTAAGCACATAGAAACTGAAACTGAACTGAAAGAAAAGAGGTGAATTTATTGGTCCCTTTTGAATCATTATGGTAATTAATTATTGTTAGAAATAATTAACTATTGGAAGAGCTTAACAAGGGTTGTTGTGGATTTTCTCTCACAAGCAGTCCTTATATCAAGATGTCTTTGTGAAGGACACGTTTTAACTCAACCAAAAGTAAGTGCAGTTATAAGCAGGAATTGCTGACCGGAATTTTATAGCTCATGTTATGCAGCATGACAGATTAGGCAATTGCAGTTGTTCCTTCTGGCTTTAATGCTTTGCAAGCCTATATTGAGGCATGTTGTGGCATTTATTTTGCCAGCCTATAGAGCTCAAAGATCATAATGAGCTGTGATCCTTTAGGGACAGTGCTTGAATGAATATTGCTCATTTGAACAGACATGAATTTTTGAACAGACAAGAATTTTTTTGCATGCTTTTAAATGACTGCATATTTAGTGAGGGGATTTATTTCATTTATTTGTTCAGTATGTTCATGGATTTCCTCCCCTACAGGCTCTTGTTCTGTGTTATTTTTTGGAAACGAATTCTAAGCAATACAATTTGGTTGACAAAAATGTGATTGAAATTGGAGCTGGAACTGGGTTGGTCTCCATAGTAGCCAGTTTACTGGGTGAGTACATGCCGTTGCTCTTACACTCTTGGAAACATCTCTCAGATGAATACTGGAGGACAAAGGAAGTGGCTCAGTTCTTCTAAAAGACTGTTGTTTGAAAGCTTCCAAAAGCAAGAAAAAGTAAATTCCAAAAGGCTTGTTTGGAAACTTGCTCTGTTATTTTTTTCTGTAAAGCTGTGAGTGTATTGATGCAATAAAGGAGGTCCCAGTAGATGATGATGTCATTAACGGTGTTAAACAGGGGACCAAAATAAGAAACTAGTGGCCTCACAGGATATCAGTGGCAACCAGATGTAGGTATGACTCAGTGCATCACCTTCCATTGACCAAACAGCTCTTGGATGCCAGGTCACTTTCTTTCCATTTGTGTTCAGCATTTTCTTTCAACAACCGATCAGCAGCTTGATTTTTCTGCTACAGACGCTGTTGTGTTTTATCTCATGGTAGCCTGTTCTTTCTCAAGAGTAATCCAGATCAGTGACTTTGGAATTTTAACAGAATTTTTAGCTTTCTGTAGTCTGAGAAAGCTTCTTCCTATGTGAAAAGGAAAAAACCTGAGGCAATGCTTAAATCTCATGCTGACTTCTTGGAGTCAGTAACTGGTATTCTTCAATCCCTAGTCGCTCACTGTACTTTTAACCAATATGATTTCAAGATGCAGTAAGTATCTGATTTCTCCCCACCCATCCCCAGCTGGGTTTAGATGACAATCTGTAGAGTAGAACTACTGGGAACCAAATATTTATTTTAAGCACAATGGCTAAGAGGTATTGGGAGCATTTACATTGTTCTGTTCCCCTCAGTGAGAGCTACCTGGTAAAATCAGTTCCTTGTGCAGTGGCTTTTGTGAATGGGCTTTTAGTCAAGTCTTGAAGTATATTCAAAGATTATGTTTGTTTTCTCCCTGTCACAGGTGCACTTGTGACTGTCACTGATTTGCCAGAACTGTTGGGAAACCTTCAGCATAACGTTCTCCAAAATACAAAGCTGAAATGCAAGCACCAGCCTTGTGTTAAGGAATTGTCTTGGGGAATTGATCTGGAAAAGAACTTTCCTAGGTCTTCCTGTCACTTCGACTACATTATGGCTGCTGATGTAGTTTACCACCATCCCTTCCTGGATGAACTCCTCCTAACTTTTGATCACTTGTGCAAGAATGACACTGTTATTTTGTGGGCTATGAAGTTTAGGCTGGACAAAGAGAACCAATTTGTGGGCAGATTTCAGACACTGTTTGACTTAGAGGTGATTTCTAATTTCCCCAGTTTGAACATAACCTTGTATAAGGCAATGAGGAAAGGCAGGATGAAAGCCAGACCTTCCAAACCGATGGTCTGAAAGAGAGATACAGGGAGGTGAAAGTTTCAGCTGTTCTGCAGTTTGTTCTCTTTTTTAATAATTTCCATGTTAGTAGTTGCTAACAGCTGCATGAATGACAATTTTAGAGACAGCTAAAACGAAACATCAGATTCCTAGTGCATCCCTAACAAATTCCTAAATTCAATTTGCCAATAGTTGTAAACACAGAAAAAAATGTATCTTTGATGTTTTCTTGACTTTTGTGTGCTAACCTGACAACACTAATAACTTTTACAAGACTTACCATTACTGCTATGGGTCGTGTAATGAATATTTCCAATAGCTTTCAACTGCAGCTTTGAACAGTGTCTTATAAGATCAACCAATCGTTTAAAACTTAAGGCTATAATAAATCTTTGTATTTAAAAGTTGTGGTGTTAAATCTGATCTTTCCCCATTCTCACTATCGAGTAAATCCTTCCTTTGAATAGCCTTTATAGGACATTAAATTAGCTGACCCCCCCACCTGGGAAATATACTGTCATAATAAAGGGACAGAATATATTAGTTACCCTTTCATTTAATGATTATGCTTTCTTCCCCTTCCATTTTTTATTTAGATTCAGGGATTCTTCAACAGACAGCTGCACACATGAGGCAAGAGGGAGTTAAATGTTTTGTTGCTTGAACAAAGGTCTTGGATAAGAAGAGTACAGCATATCACCAACTGACCTTTGCAAAGACCTTAAATTCTTGGAGGTCTGCTCCTCCAAAAATAGACGGTTATCTGGACCTCAGGGAACAACAATGGAGAAATGACAGTGGTCATCAAGAGAGGAGTCCAGCTGGTGGTGACTGGAGGCAGAAAACTAAACCAGCCTGATACGGTGTGGCTGATGCATGGGCAGGCTTAGATTTTTTTGTTTTTGTTTTCGTAGTATAGGCAAACAAAATACTTTTCTCCTAGCCACTCAGTGCTGCGTGTTCCTGTATTCAGTGGTCAGATTAATGTCCTTGAAAGCCTATCAGAGAACTTTCTTTTGGGAATCGTAGAATCATAGAATCTTTGGAAAAGACCTCTAAGGTCATTGAGTCCAACTGTCAACCCAACACCACCATGTCCACTAAACCATGTCCCTAAGCACCTCATCCACATGTATTTTAAGTACCTCCAGGGATGGGGACTCAACTGCTTCCCTGGGCAGCCTGTTCCAATGTTTCACCACTCTTTCAGTAAAGAAATTTTTCCTCATGTCCAATCTAAACCTCCCCTGGCACAACTTGAGGCCATTTCCTCTCGTCCTATCGCTTGTTACTTGGGAGAAGAGACCAACACCCACCTCGCTACAACCTCCTTTCAGGTAGTTGTAGAGAGCGATGAGGTCTCCCCTCAGCCTCCTTTTCTCCAGGCTAAACAACCCCAGTTCCGTCAGCCGCTCCTCAGAAGACTTGTGCTCTAGACCCTTCACCAGCTTCGTTGCCCTCCTCTGGACACGCTCCAGCACCTCAACGTCCTTCTTGTAGTGAGGGGCCCAAAACTGAACACAGTATTTGAGGTGCGGCCTCACCAGTGCCGAGTACAGGGGCACGATCACTTCCCTACTCCTGATGGCCACACTGTTTCTGATACAGGCCAGGATGCCATTGGCCTTCTTGGCTGCCTGGGCACACTGCCGGCTCATGTTCAGCCAGCTGTTGACCAGCACCCCCAGGTCCTTTTCTGCTGGACAGCTTTCCAGCCCCTCTTCCCCAAGCCTGTAGCGCTGCATGGGGTTGTTGTGGCCGAAGTGCAGGACCTGGCACTTGGCCTTGTTGAATCTCATACAGTTGATTATAAGAAGATTAATAAAATGTTTCTTTGCACACCCTATATTTTCTGATTCTGTTTGTTATTGAGTGTGAGAGACCTTCAAGTCCCTTGCAGGCTAGAACAGCAAACCTAGCTTGTGCTAATGTCCAGGCAGAGCTTTGCCACCTCTGCTGTAGCAAGCAATTGCTCTAGTAATATGAGGGCTCTGGGGGCTGTCAGTCTTTACCTTTTTAGCTCCTATTTGTATTCCCTCCAGGAGTTTTTTATGTGTAGTCAGATTTGAGCATTTTTTTATGATGACTTCCAGAACATACTAGTGTTTGTACCTTTTCTTGTGACAGATGCATGTTACTTATTTACTCTGCTGCCTGGCACAAGTGTGGGGCAGAAGTATGATAAATGACTGGTATAACTGGAATGTTATACTCCCAGCCAAACATTTGGTTTTCTTGGGACAAAGGTTCCCAGCATTAGAGATGAAGTGGTGCGGAGAGAAAAGTGTGAGCTGCCAAGCTTTTCCAGTGGGAGCTGGGAATCCCATACGTGAAAGGAGGTGGTAAAGAGAATTTTGTGGGGAGGGCGGATGAGGATGTGGCAGGAGGGACCTGGAGTTGGAGGGAGGATTGCAGAGAAAAGGTAGCTGTAGGGAGAAGGTGAGATGGAGAAAGAGAAAGAGAAGAGGTGGCAACGGTGATACTGACTTCAAGAAGGGTTAGGAATCATAGCACAAGGGTAGGCCATCTTTCTTGCTACTGACTGTAAGGGGGGCATCCTTGGTGAGCTACGGAGGATGACTCTGTGATAATACTAGAGCAATCAGTGTGTCTTAGCCCAGGACAGCAAAATGAGAAGAAAGGAAGCCAAGTACATTGACTCTACTTTCTGGCTCTCCTGCTGGGAGATCACATGTGAGATTTTGGCTTGGAGGTTATTAATGAAAATCTTCTAATCCTCATCAGTTAGTTTCCTGTGACAAGGTGTGTAGGTAGAGGTAGCAGCTTTTATTGGATCAACCAGTACAGCTAGAAAATTAGACTCTATGCCAGCTGGTATGGAGTATTACCTCTACTTATAAACGTTATTATGCTTATGTCCTTAGATCATTACAGCTGTAGAAAAATACAGCTACATAATGGAAATATTTTTTTTCACACTGTGTAATAGAAATGGTTCCATTTAACTGGATAAAGAAACAAACATGGATCTCTGCCATTTCTAGATTTCCTCTCCCCGCTTCTTTCCTCCTAACTCACTTGCAACCATCAAATCCACTGCAACTGAAACTCCAATCCTTGCATCCTAAAGGGCATCTCTGTTTACAAATGTTTCATGGATAAATGGATTGGCACTGTAATTAATGAGTAACAGCGAAAATAGCTTCTGAACTCCAAAGTGATGAAGGCTAAAGAGGAAAAGGAAGACTACAGCAAAGTAGCTGAGTGTGATCACTTTTAAATAGCTGTTCTGCCCATTAGCCCTCCTATTTGGGCCGCAGGCTGTTCCCTGCTGAGCTCCTGCTGAAGTCAACAGGAGATGTGTTTGTAGAATGCATTCAGGATTGGGCCCTTTAGGCCCAACAGCTTGTTAATATTTACCGTAATGTAACATTAGTCCTCTTTCTCACAAGCCTGTCTAGCACCGCTGCGTGAAGCTTCCTGGGAAAGCTCTAGGGACTGGCTGCTCTATTGTACAGCCACCTTTTGTCCTCTGGTATGATGGGCAGGTTATTAGCCATGACCAATGGAGGGTGAGGCTGTATGTGGCGTTTGCCTATGGAATTTATTTCTGCTCTTTGAGAACAAGTCTTACATGAATGCCAAGTACTACTGACTCCTAAAGTCAGTCATAATTTTAATAATCACTTATTCTTTGTTCTAATATTTCAAATAGAGAATCAAGTTGTCATTCAGTGCATTATGTTGCTAACACACATGGCATTTGTATCTGTAGTTTGTGAAAAGTGAAGCGAAAAAAAGATCAGTTAAATTTGTGGGTGAAAGAGCTCCACCTATGAGGAATGCCAGAGAGGCTGCCTAAGCTGGTAGGTTTTACAGTGTCTTATAGAGTGTTATGATAATCATACTAATTGAAGAGACAAATTGGGATGTATGGTATGGGTTCAATAAATTCCTTGGATTTTCAGTATTCCAACGTAAGAATAATTTATTGAGCAACAATATGTTTAAGTAACTTGACGGTATTTGTTAGATTGTCCACAAACAATATGCTTTTCAAATGCTAATGTTTTCAGGAAGGGTTCTTTTTATATAAAGTATATATAAAATCATTACAGTTATTTACTTTGCTGCTTATTGTATAACATCTCCATCAAGGTCTTTCACAAATTATTGCCTTTTCCTTCTCAGAATTAAAGTAACAAACACTTTCAACATTGTACGGTTTCCATATGGTCATATTGAATTTTTGGCTCCATCTTGTTGAATTGTGTTGTTGCAGCTCTGAGTGATTTGGCTTCATTTGCATTATTAAACCCACCGATTTGGGCTTTTGCCTCTTATAACAGCTGTAAGAAAAAGCTGTAGCCACTGAACATTTAGAAAAAGCATTGAAATGACAATACAGATCTACACTGCAAACTTTGTTTTCATTTAGAAGCAGAAATGGAGGCCCAGCCTAAGAAATGCAACTGCCAAAAAATACTCAAATAACTACCTATGGCTCAAATGGCTGTTGAATGATGAACAACCTATATCGGCTATTACACAAGCACTAGTCAGTGTCAGGTGAGCAAAGAAGACTAGCTGCCACATGTGTCCTCCTTAATGGTGATTGGCGTTAAAGATCCACTGAGTATGTTAGCACATGTGACACAATCATCTGAAGAAACACTGCATTTACCAAACAACAGAGGATCCTGAAACCTGAATGGGTTTAGAAGACCCAGATTCAGCTAACACCCTTTGAGCTCTGGAGACCTGAAAGGTACAGGATTTTTGCCACTTATAGGTAACTAATACTGCACTGGTAACCATGAGGTGATCTCAAATAAGTTCAGTGAGAAAGAAAGATAGATAGATACCGTCAAGATGTCATTGCTCCATGGATGTACTTTGGAAATGGATATGTTCCTTCTTATAATAGCTCTGTGACGTCAGGGAAATATTGTTACACAGGTGTAAAGCAGAGAGGGAATGGAGCTAAATGTCAAGTGATTTAACCTCAGTCACAGTGGAGAGTCCAGTACCAAAGTTCTTTCACAGTAAAAATAACATTTCCTGTGCTCTATCTCATTCAAATTTGCTCACATTAAGGAAAAAATTTAAATTAATTTTATTATTTCATAAAAAAAATGTTTTCCATACCACTCTGAATAAATTATAAAACCCCTAAGAGTATAAGCACTCAGCAATAGGCAAGAATAAAATCTCAAATTTCCCTTTCGCATAGGTATGCCAACTAACCATACAATACACAGACTGTATTGGCTACTGTGGAATTTCAGAATCATTCAGGTTGGAAGGCACCTCTGAAGGTTACCTAGTCCTACCTCCTGCTCAAATCTGGACCAGATTCAAAGTCTGAACAGGTTGCTCAGGTTCTCCAGTTGGTGTATGAAAATCTCCGAGAAAGGAGATTTCGCAACATATCTGAGCAGCCTGCTAATTTCACTTCCCCGCCCCCTCCCCCCCATGTATCCAACTGGAATTTCTCTTGCTGCAACTGAGCATCTGTCTTTTGTCATTTTGCAGTGCACCTCTGGCTTCATCTTCTCTATAACCTTCTTGTGAGGTAGTAGAAGACAGCCATTAGATCCACCCCTAATCTCCCCTTCAGGCTGAACAAACCCAGTACTCTCAGCCTCTGCTTCCTTCGGCCCCTTAACCATTTTAGTCCTTCTCCTCTGGATTCTCTCTAGTTTGTTGAGATCTTTTACTAGTGGCTCCACAACCAGACGCAGTACTGCAGATGGGACGTCATGATGCCATGTAGAGGGGTAATAATCACTTTGAATGATCTGCTGGCTACACTCTTGCCAATGCAGTTACCTTGCATCAACTGCAAGGCTACACCGCTGCTTTTGTTCCTGTTCCATCAGGACCTCCGTACTCTTCTGCAGAGGTGCTCTCTAGCCAGTCAACTCATGGCCTGTGCTGTTGCATGGTGTTATTCTGTTGGACTTCATGTGGATTTTGTCAGCCTATTCCTTCAGCCTGTCAAAGTCCCTCTGAGCAGCAGCTCTGCCTTTACCCCCGTTTGGTGTCTTAACAGCATTTCATTTCAATGTATTTAATCCATTGTCCAGGTCATTGATGGAAATGCTTAATGATATCAGTCCCTGTCCTGACCTCACCTGCATCACTCCTACAGGCTGCTAGCTGGGCTTTGAGCTTTTGCTGACTACTTTTTGAGTCTAATAGTCCACTCACTTTTTCAACCACTTCGTAGTCCATTCATCCAGTCTGCATCTCTACAATTGAGCTACAAAGCCTCTGTAGGAAAAAATGTGATAAAATTTATCAAAGAAAAAGCAAATTATATCCATTGTGTTCTATTTATCCACAGGACCAGTCATAGACAGCAATTAGGCTGTTCAGGTCCTTAGCAAATTTGTATTGGTTGTTTGCAAACATATGTGCTTGGAAATGTCTTCCAGGAGGGTTTGTTGCAATAGTTTTCCTGGGGACTGAGATGAAGTAGACTGGACTGTAGTCCTCTTGAGACTTTCTCTAGTTCTTTTTGAATATGGGCTAATATTTACATTTTTCCAGCCATTGGGAGCTGTCTCTGACTACCACCTTTCAGAGCTGGTAGACAGCAATCTTACAGTGGCATCAGCCAGAAACCTTGACATCCTCAGAAGCATTCTGCCCAGTTCCATGGACTTCTGTATGCTCAGTTTACTTAAGTGGGCCCCAACTTGATTGTCCTACCCTACTACTACCTCCTTCACTAAACTCTGTCACTAAGCACAGAGATATGGAAATCCTGAGAGTTGACCTTACCAGTAAAGACCAAGGCAAAGAAGGAAGGGATTAGCGCAGCCTTTTTCATGTCCTATGTCATTCAATTCCCTGCCCCATTCAGCAGTGAATTCATATTTTCCGTCTTCCTTTTGTCGTCGATGTACCTATAAAACCCTTCACAACCCTGTCTTCTAATCCAGCTGAGCCTTGGCTTTCCTAACTCCACCACTGCATGTTTGAGCAACGGCTCTGTATTCCTCCTGGGTAGCCCATCCCTGCTTCCACTTTCTGGGTACTTCATTTGTCCCTTTGAGCTCAGTCGGGATATATCTCTTTTTCATACCAGCTTTCTGCAGAGCTTGCTCGACTTTCTACGTGATGGGGTAAACCAACCTTCTTTGAGGAGGTTGTTCCTGAAGATCAGTCAACGTCTTGGTCCCTTTGCTCTTCAGGGCAGTCCACAATGGGAACCTACCTACTGGTTCCTTGAGCAGTCTGAAGTCTCCTCTCCTGAAATCTAGTGTCTTTATTCTACTACTCACCTTCCTCACCTTTCTCAGAATCTTCACTTCCATCTCAGGGTCACTGCAGTCAAGGCAGCCACAGGCTATCATAACCCTGACCATTATTTACGAGTAGCAGATTCAGTAGAACACTTTCCCTATCTGGCCAGTCCAGCACCTGCATCAAAAAAATTGACCCCAAAGTACTCCAGAAACCTCTTGAATTGCTTGCAATGTTGCAAGTTGCTTTTCCAGCATGCATCAGTGTTGGTTAAAGTCCTTCGTGGGAACCAGGGACCATGATCCTGATGCTTCCTCAGACTGTTTAAAGAAGGCTTTGTCCACTACCTTGTCTCTATCAGATAGTCTGTAGCAGAAGTCCCTGTTGGTCTCCCCTCTGATCCTCCCCATAAGCTCTTGGCTAGCCCATTGCCTCATAGATAGCAGGGTGACATGCATTTGAACCTCTACCTCACATAGAGTGCAAATCCCCTCCCGTCTTTGTCCTCTCTTCCTGACCTTGTTAAAGACCTGTGGACCACAGCACTGCAGTTGTGCTGTTTATCTGAAAGACAAGGCTCTAAAATATACCAGTGTGACTCTATAACTATCTTTGAGGAAGAATGGTAATTGGAAATAGAGAGACAAGTAAATCAGGATTACTTAAGAGATGCTGCAGACTCTTAGGAGCTATCCAGATGTCAAGTCTGAATGCACTGAAATCCTGAACGCTCATGTTCTAGGAGGTCCATAATTACATGAGTTTTCTACAGAACATTATTCATCAATTGTTAGATATGATTAATCTCTAGTATCAGATTACTGCATTATTGAATTACCCAGTTTATATATTATCAGATTATTATAATTATTACGAATTAGCTATAGGCCATCTGTCCTCTGTGTTATTGACTCTACTCACATTCCTTTCAGGCTTGAAAGCAGTTAATGAAAACAGAAAACGTTGTTGCTCTCATGATGCCTGTGTTTATTACACCCATGTGTGCAGCAATGACTGTTGCACTCCAAGGTGCTCAGCCTTGGCAGCAGAGTAAAAGGGTCATTAGATATTGGCTGCGTTCCTACAAGGAGTCAATCAGCTTACAGTAGCATTAGCACTCCTGTATTAATTGGTAGAAGTGTATGGGCACTCTGGGTGACTGAACAGATTTCTTGATGGTGGAGGAGACCATCTTTGTTTGGAACACGTGATTTCTCATGATTTCTTCTACTGATCTCTCAAAAGAAAATTGTTAGCAATATTCCCCAAGTGGCCTGAACAATCACAAAAAGTGGTCCCGATGCCCCGACAGTGAAATCCTGGAATGCTCTGCTGTCATGCTGCTGTAAAAGGTAAGACAGACATGTGGCTCCATTCCAGTTTATTGAACCTCTTACAGCTGCAGTTTAGTAAGGTCTAGTCAGGAAGAACAAAGATCTTTTTTGTGAGTCTCTCACTGTTGGTCTCACATCAACACCAAACACAGAAATTCTCTGTTTCTACCCTTTCTCCATAAATGTAGTTGGTCCCCCATATTTTTTTCTCTCTTCCTCACAGGTTGTAATGGTTGGGGAAAAAAGGGATGACAGAGTATAGAAAGAGGAGGAAAGAATAGATCTGGGATTCTTTTTCATGCATATGGTACTATTCTTTTTTTTCTGCCTTGTAAAAGTTTGATAAAAAATGTACATGCATTTTAAAGAGTGGTCTGAAGCCTCTTCACTGCAACTTCCCATCTGAAAGCCCTTTGTCATTCATGCAAGGTTTAGCTTACCCTTGGGTCTTTGGGGTCCAGCCCCATGAGTCCTATGTTCCTGGATGCAGAGCAGTCCAGACTCAAAAACAAAGCGGAGATTGTTCCCACCTAGCTCAAGGATGAGAAGAGGCCTTGAACTTCAGTCTTCATCTTCTCAAATAAGTGCTGTAACCACTAGACACTTACATAAAATTGTGTACCACCACTTCCCAGTCTGGATCAAGAGACACCTTCCATTTCCTTCAGTGGGAGAAGGAGATACCTAATTTAAGCAGACTAGATCATTGCCAAGGTGTTTAAGTTCTGTGTAATATAAATGGAGAGATGGAGGCACTGATGTTAAGTGCATTTGAAGACTCAGCAGATCTCTGGAGGCATTGCCTCTCTGCTAATTGTCTAGGGAGTCTTGATAATAATACTGAAGGGACTGGATTTGTCCTTGTACCTTCAGGTGAGTACCTAATATTTCAATGAGATAATGCCTAAGTCAAGCATGTTAGTTAGGAGAACTTAATTTCACTTTTTAAAAAATTTGTTAGGTTTCTCTTAGTCCTTAAAAGAACTTACTCAACCAGTTCATTTGATAATTAGTCTTTTCGTCCCAGAGGATCTTCTCTCCAGGTAACACAGCACTTCAGAGATAAGAGAGAGTTCAGCTTTCTTATTCATATAAAATAGAACATCCCCTGAAGTTGTGGCTGTTCCAAGTTGTTGTGGTTTACCCTCAGCCAGCAACTGAGCACCACACAGCCGCTCACTCACTCTCCACCCCCTCGGTGGGATGGGGGAGAGAATCAGAAGAGCACAAGTGAGAAAAACTCATGGGTTGAGATAAAAACAGTTTAATAATTGAAATAAAATAAAATAATAGTAATAATAATAATAATATACAAAGCAAGTGATGCACAATGCAATTGCTCACCACCCGCCAACCGATGCCCAGCCAGTCCCCAAGCAGCAGCCCCCCCGGCCAGCTTTCCCCAGTTTATGTACTGAGCATGATGTCACATGGTATGGAATGTCCCTTTGGCCAGTTTGGGTCAGCTGTCCTGGCTGTGCCCCCTCCCAGCTTCTTGTGCACCTCCAGCCTTCTCAGTCGGTAGAGCATGGGAAGCTGAAAAGTCCTTGACTAGTGTAAGCACTGCTCAGCGACAACTAAAACATCGGTGTGTTATCAACATTGTTCCCCTCCTAAATCCAAAACACTGTACCAGCTACTAGAAAGGAAATTAACTCTATCCCAGCCGAAACCAGGACACAAGTAGATGCAGATACCAATAATTCTGCTGTTAAAGCATCTTTGAAACCTGACTTACATTACGCAGTTGATGTTTCTGATATCAACACAGTTCCGCTTTTTTCACCAGCATACAGACAAGTGTTTTGACTATTTAGCGATGTTTGTGAGGCTTTCACTGCATTACATATAAGCTTTGGATATATGGCAACTGCTGATTAACTAGTACTACATGCAGTGCTGCAAGCCCCATTGGATGCAGCCAGCACTTTCAGTCTACATATTTGCTCCTAGTGTGATACTTGAATTTTCTTGACAGGATCCTTCCAGTCTTCCAAAAAGTGTGAAGCTAACCGCTCATTTTTCTGGAGGCAACCCATTTAATTTTCACATGAAGGAGACTTGTGCTCCACAGAAAACTTCCACTTAACATTTGTATCTCCAGATATCCTTATTTTACTTCAGCTGACCTGATCCTTAGACCATCTCAGATCTTTTATGCTTCCTTATCTTTGTCTTCCCAAAGCCAAGTCTCTCCTCTCCTCTCCTCTCCTCTCCTCTCCTCTCCTCTCCTCTCCTCTCCTCTCCTCTCCTCTCCTCTCCTCTCCTCTCCTCTCCTCTCCTCTCCTCTCCTCTCCTCTCCTCTCCTCTCCTCTCCTCTCCTCTCCTCTCCTCTCCTCTCCTCTCCTCTCCTCTCCTCTCCTCTCCTCTCCTCTCCTCTCCTCCCCTCCCCTCCCCTCCCCTCCCCTCCCCTTTCTGACACCATAATCTTCTGATACACTTTTTTCTGAGTGCAAGTATCAAAAGCATCTCATTCCTGTGCCTGAGAACTAATTATCACAGAGAAATGCTACACTTGGTGTAGTATCCTGAGGTTGCACAATGTTGTTTGTGTCTCTGCTGAATCCCAAACCCTGTTCTCCAATCTCTGTTTACAGGGATTCTTCTTATGAGGGCTCTCTGCAACAGGAGGGCAATACCTTCCTTGGTGTGCAAGAACTCTCACTTGATCTTGTCTCAGTATTTGGAGTTCATGTCACCCTTCTGCTGTTCCTTGCCATCCAGGTTGACAGTGGCAGGTGTCTCTTCCTTCAGCCAGAAAGTTCTTTCCAACCAGCTAACAGCCTGTGCTCTCCTGTGAAATGCGATCCCCATATAAATGTGCTGAAGCTCTGGGAAGTAAGAAATGGGAATTGTGCCATCTTTTTACATGTTCAGGGTCACCTTGTGTCAATAGAGATGCACAGCATGACCATAGTCTGAGCCTTCCCTCCCAGACGGACCACCATCCCAGTGGTCAGGGGTCCATCCATACAGGGGACCAATACATTGAACTGTGGTCTGTTGTCAGTACATTTTCCCAAAGCCAAGAGCACGGTAGTGACTGGGCTGAATGATGAACAGAAAGATTGTGATAACATCTTACAAGCGTTGGATGTAAGGTGGGTTTTTAATAATGGGAGAACAAGACTGTTCAGGAAGACCCTGGTTGTACCTGTCTACAGCTTCAAGATCTAGAGGACTTGCCATTTTGATGCAAAGGTGGGACAAGATCCTTGGAAAACCAACTGTGAGAATTAGAAGTGGACTCTGTCACTGTTTAAGCAACTTTACTGCCTCCCTTTTGGGCATTTATGGGCTGCTACTTGGAGCTTTGTGATATTACTGGAACATGTGAGTTTGATGCTGCCTCTGTTGCATTTGTCCTTCAGTCCTTTATTCAACCAAGAATCCCCTCATCTCTCAAGGGTGTGTGCTGCTGGGAGTCACCTGTACCATGAATGAACCTGCAGGCAAGCTCTTGAAGCAGAAAGAAGTAATATCTACCCCTTTTAAAGATGTAATCTCTGTAGGTACTCTGATACTTGCCCTATCAAGGCCTAGAAGGATTTCCTGGAAATCTGGCATTGAGATGGAGGGACGTGAAACAATGCTTTTATGGCTGCAGGTACTTCTGTGGAGGGGAGTGGGAGCCTGTGTATGCCCCTACAGATATTGCAGAAGAGAAAAAAAAACGTGTTACCACTGCTTGTGACTATGTACGTGAACTCAATAGCGCCACATTGAAAAGAATCATAGAATCATAGAATTGTTTAGGTTGGAAAAGACCTTTAAGATCAAATCCAACTGTTAATCTAGCACTGCCAACTCCACCACTAAACCATGTCCCTAAGCACCACATCTACATGTCTTTTAAATACTTCCAGGGATGGTGACTCTACTTCCCTGGGCAGCCTGTTCCAATGCTTGATAACCCTTTCGGTGAAGAAATTTTTCCTAATATCCAATCTAAACCTCCCCTGGTGCAACTTGAGGCCATTTCCTCTTGTCCTATTGCTTGTTACTTGGGAGAAGAGACCAACCCCCACCTCGCTACAACCTCCTTTCAGGTAGTTGTAGAGAGCGATGAGGTCTCCCCTCAGCCTGCTTTTCTCCAGGCTAAACAACCCCAGTTCCCTCAGCCGCTCCTCAGAAGACTTGTGCTCTAGACCCTTCACCAGCTTTGTTGCCCTTCTCTGGACACGCTCCAGCACCTCAACGTCCTTCTTGTAGTGAGGGGCCCAAAACTGAACGCAGTATTCGAGGTGCTGGCCACGCTATTTCTGAAACAAGCCAGGATGCCATTGGCCTTCTTGGCCACCTGGGTATGCTGCTAGCTCATATTCAGCTGGCTGTTGACTGACACCCCCAGGTCCTTTTCTGCTGGGCAGCTTTCCAGCCACTCTTCCCCAAGCCTGTAGCGCTGCATGGGGTTGTTGTGGCCGAAGTGCAGGACCCGGCGCTCAGCCTTGTTGAACCTCAGGATCAGTTAGAGTTGCTTTTCCATGACTTCATCTTATCTTAAAACCATACTTTTTTCATTTATGCCTATTAACAATCAGACTACTGGCTGTACCAGTATAGGTCCTTGAAAACCATTAGCCTGGTAGTATTTTAGTAGCTTGGAAACCATAATGAAGAGTGCCACCTGCAAAAATTAGTGCTGGGTAAGATGGTAGCTCCCATCTCAAGCCAAATCTGAGGAGGTTGAGCTTGCTGGCTTGGCAATGTGTGTGCACATACGTGGCAGTACATGGCAAGGGTTGTTAACAGAATAGGATTTGTCATATGTGGGCTATATAAGGGAGTGCACCGTTACATCCCTTCTCCCACAAAGTTCATCAGTCCAGCATGGGAAAGGTTTATCACCTGAAGAAGATGTTGCACTCATCAGAAGCTGAAATACATAAAATTTTTGAACTGTAGTATCAGAAAGTATTTAGCTTCTTAGTGTACACATTTCTGCATTCTTCTTCTGCCACACATTTGCTGTTCATTCTTCTAACTTGAATTTTGCTTTTCCATATTTTACAATTTTTTTTTTAACTTGTGTTGTTTTTCATGTTTGATGAGAAGACATTAAATTTGTCCCACTAAACTCTAAATGCAGAGATGCTATTAGAAGGATTTAAAGATAGATAAACGCGCCTTGTTTAATTAAAGGCATACCAGCTAAAGAAATAGCTAGATAATGAATTCTTTAAACTTCTCTCTTGTAGCTTAATTCGAGATAACATAGTTAGTCTTCAGCTTTGATCCAGAAGTACATGGATTCAATTTCTGTCTCTATTCTAGACCCACCTGTCACACATAGATAATAATCAGGGATAGTTTCCTGAGAAGTGTGAAAGGCTCATGTTGGCCACTGGAGGTCACTGTAGCTCTACAAAAAAAAAAAAGAGACCCGTTAATTAACAACTGACTAGGGAAAGGTTTAACGATTGAGTGTTCTGGGACTTTCTGTGTTTACGGTGTGAAAACTGTGGGATAAAAACAATAAAATCCTATTGCAAAATGTGACATATTTTGGCACATGTTTTTTCAAATTGTGCATGTTTAGGATTTATTTTGAGCAAATAGTGTAGGAGTCCACTTCCCACGTGCTCCATCTCTACATGCTGTGAAGATTTCAAGTGCTTGGTGTGAGAGAGGAGGCACTTGGCTAGTGCCCATCCTCTCATCTTTACACAGGGAAGGGATTTTCTATCAAGAAGTATTTCCAGCCTGGTGTGACTGTTATCTGAAGCCTCTTCTTCCCTTAGCTGGCCACCTCTTTGGGAGACCTAAACCATGAGGAAATAGGAAACGTAGATTACTGTTTTTTGTGATTTCTTGAAATTTCCCCTTTGTCCTTCTCTGTGCTCTCCAGACAGTGAAGTGCAACATCTGCCTTCCAACAGGCAGATGACGTGCTCAGCCACAGCAAGCCCTGCTGCACCCAGGCTCTTGGGGCAGCTCTCATTACTCCTGGTCACTGGTGCACAAGCGAGGACGGTAACTGGCTACAGCTGCTCTGTCACCGAACTGCCTTGACATAAACTTTCTACCTGCTGCGTGTATAGCAGTGACACCAAGGGAGGCTGCAAAACCTATCTGAAAAGATGGTTAGACTTTCTGGCCTTTATCCTGCCCTGAGCTCCTTGCTGCTGCAGCGGTACTGCCATCAGCTGATGAGCCAGCCAGTTTAAAGCCAGCTCAGGAAGGATGAAATTTTGGCAGTAATACACAAAGTGCTTTCCTGCAGCAAAGCACTTTAGCATATGCTCATGCTCAGGCATAGCTATGTCCCTGGCTTCAAATGGTGTATAAGAATAGGGTTGGAGAATGTAAAAACTTTTTAAAAGACGCAGAATTGGTTAAGTGCTTGTACAGGGTGCTCATGAAGCTTCCTGTCTCTTGTAGTCTAATAGCTGCTCCATGGAGAACTCACACAGGAAGACATAGATCTTGCCTCAAAAAAGCCTTCAGCTAAAGACAATCAGTCAACAGTTAATATGAAAAGTACAAGTGAGGGAAAATGCAGAGGGACTGAGATTCTGCTGCAGTAGATCCACATCTACTAAAAGCACTGAGGTCGAGGTTCATCCTACCCAAGGTACAAGCCCCAGTTTCCTTTTACAATTTAGCTCTGAGGGGATTCTCTCTCTCTGCCTCCTTTGAACTGTGCAGAAGAAAGCATATGAGTGAGTGAGGGTTGACACCTTCCCAGTAGGAAGTGCCCACCTTTAGGTGACTGTCTTGCCTGGTGGTGAGTAAGATGAGCCGTGCTATCACGAGAGACTTGGTTTGGAGCAATCCGCCTGTTTCACCGGGAAACCTGTTGTAAGCGAGGCAAGCTGGCAGACCAAATGGCAGAAAAGTTCACAAATGTGGTGCCTTGCAGAAAGAGGCCACGGTTGCTCACATCTCTTTCTCTGAGGGAGGTGGTAACAAGCCAGTTTAATAGAAAATTCATGTGTGCTTAAGTGTTGGTTGTTTACTATATGTATTGACATCTGATAGTTTATGCAGATAAGCCTCATGCACATGTCTGGACACTGGACACTGGACACTGATAATGCAAAGGGTGGCTGATAGGCTTGGAAGACAAGTGTGTTGTGGATTAAGATAAAAGATGACCAAATCACGGAGTGGAAGTCTATAGATTAATCTGTTTGCATATATACTTATACTGCATGCACTCAGCATGTCACGCCTGTAATGGGCTCATGCAGAGAACAACAGCCCTGCAAGGTATGTGGTGTAGGTATGTAATATGTCTGTAAATGTACTGCAGCTGCTGGTTTTATGTCTGTATCTCAATAAAGAGGCAACAAATTTGGAAAGGGCTTGAGATTTTGATGGTCATGTGTTGCCTCATTTTCCCTGGTGACAGAATGTCCTAAAAACCTCATTGTTTCTTGTTAGAGATGCTCAAAATGGTTACGAACGGGGCCTTCATGAGTGTCCATCAACCCCTCCCTTAGGAATATTGCCACTTAGGTCACCTATTTTTAAAGCTGATGTTATCTGTTAGAGTTGTTCGGTGTCTTCATGGACTCGCACAGCATCTCTCACTCATCTAAGGAGCTGTTAGGACGTTAATATCGATGTATTTGACTTCACTATGTGTGCAAATGGAATCAATACGTCATTAGAATTGAGTCCTGAGCCAGAGTTTGAAGGAGGATAGAGAAATATTATTGCAGGACAGTTCATTGCACGTGTCCCATGCACAGAAGATAGCTAGTGCAAAAATGCCTATGAAGACATTTGGGGAAAACAGGAAAATAGGGGAATAGGCTCATGGCTGGTGGCATTGCTGGGCAATGGTACCACAAGATGTACGGACCCTCTGGCACAAAGGGGTTAGTTACTAAATCCTTGCCCGTCACAAGGCTTGTCTTGACAGGATTATAGACAGAAGGGAGAGGCTGGTACAAAGGACACCATGTGAGGGTCAAGGTATGTGCTCTGCTGCTTCCAGCTGGCAGAAACTGGAGAGGTTTAAAATGCTGACTTTGAAGTTTGATCTGATTTAGTAGCCTTCTGAGTTTGTTTCTTTGAAAGGCAAGTGTGGGAAGAGAGCTTATTTGGGGCTGCAATTTTCCTTCCACTGTGCAAGCCTACGTTTGAGTCACATCAGAGACAAGCAGAGAGCAGTGGCACCAGACATGCTCGGAGGGGCATGGCGAAGGCTGCCAGGAAAAGGTGTCTGGGCTGTATGTGGAGGGCAGGCTGAGTCTGGATGCTGTGCCTGGGTTTCCTGGACAGACCTGGAGAAAAAAGGACAAAGAAGCTGCCAGGTGCAATGGTGATCCCCAGAGGGGGGAGCATGTGCATGCACCAGTCCGGGGGGCATGCACAGAAGGGAGAGTCCCAAGGGGAGGCGGGCGCAGGTGCCCCTGCTCAAAATAGAGAAACCTCCTTCATTCCTTTTCAGAGAGAAAATGGAAATCATGCACTTAACTCATCAGCCAACTCAGTTGTTTTCAAAATGTTTTGTGTTTACATCCTTTTTCTACCATTCGCTTTGTATATCAGACAGGGAGAAAGATTTCGGGAGAAGGCAGTTTCCAAGGGATTTGCAGCAAGGATTTCACTGTAGGACAACTTCTCAAAGGGAAATTTTTTAGAAAAGTTAACATTTGATCCTGACCTCCAGTGTAATTTGGAAAATCAGGTCTCTAGCTGCTGATTAGAAAGTGTGGTTGACAACTCTGTAAAAACCAGCCATGCTTTAAACAGGAGATCTGGCATCTGAAAGACATTATCCATCAGTCTGTCCTTAACACCACATCACCGTCTCCAGGAGAAGCAGGACCAAACACGGAGCGATATACCTGGAGTTCAACTTCATTAATTATTGGTAACTGGCTGAGTGATTTTGGGCAAGCCTCTGCGCTCCTGCCTCTGTTTTCCTATCAGTCAAATATGTTTTTCCTGCCAAGTGCTATGATGTCTGCCTTCTCTCAGACACTCCAGTATTTTCAGTCTGTTTACCAGTTCCTCCCTCTGTTTTTCCAGGACAGCTTCTTGACCTGTTACCATACACTTGACAGGGATATCTGACAGCCATGGCATAAGCTGCCTTCCCCTCCTAGATCTTCCAAAGGAGCCTATAATGCATCTCATTCTCTGTAAGGCTGCGTGACACCTCCGGTTTCACACGGACCCGTGTTCACCACAGTGGCACATCTGAGAACAATAACCAAAACCTGCTGGGTCTGTGGTTTCAACCCGCTCATGGTGTCCCTGCTCTTTCTAGCAATACCAATCCTAATGTAACGGTAGGTGTGACTTCTACCCAACCTTTAGCTGGTGGGGATGAGCAGATTAAAGCAAGTCATGTTTGCGTACACTTGTGAGCCTGGTTCAGTGAAAAGCTTGTGCTATTATGGGTCATGAAACATAAGAGAGGGAGGTGGTAGTGATAACTGGATGTGTCAATCCATGCCAACAGTTTCACCAAGTCCTTTTTTGGGTCCTTCGTGGCAGGTTGCCTTCGGAGGAACAATTCAGTCTCTCGCTTTCTCTTCCCCTTTAGTAGATTCTGTCCTGTGTAACCTGATGTGTTGTTTCCTTTTATTCCTCTGAACTATCTGAAAGTACATTGTCTCCACCAGGACAATTTGGAAGCACAGGCAGGTTGTGGGGGTGTCACTGTCGTCCAGGAGAGGTCGTGGTCAGAGCCCTGCTCAGCTCCAGGGCGCAGGCATATCAGTCACATGAGCTGCATGAAGTCCTCTTTTTATCAAAACAGGTGAGCCTTATCTGCTGGCTGCCGCAGATGATCAAAGAATTGCCAACAAATGCAGGAACACCATAATGGTCCTTGCCAGGACACCTCTGCAGTAAGAATGAAGCTGTTTCCCTGCTTCATGCTCACGCAGAGGTGGAAGGACTGCCCTCGCTTTCTATCAGAGGAGCTCCGTACAAGACAAGGGAAGGGGAAAGTGCCTCTGTTCTCCAAACCTGGCTCCCTTTCTGCTGGGACAGACATGCCAGGACAGACTGCCTACCTCCCTGTTCTCTCCCTTCTCCCTGCCTGCTGGGATTCCCTGTCCTGAGATTCTGGGCTTTTTTCCCAGCCAGCAAATGCTCTATTGCACTTGGACCTTGCTCTGCTGGAACTTGTTTCTGTCAGAAGCTCGGAGATGTGGCCATCATCTGCAGCAGCTTGCACATTCTTATTTTTAACATTATAAATTAAGAAAACCCTCACCCCGAACTGAACAGTTTGTCAGCTCTGAGCTAGCCACCGGTTAAGACACATCATTCCCCCCCTCAGCTTGACAAGATTCGGCCATGTGGCAGCAGGTGTGACAAAGATCCAGAAAGAGGGTGCAGATGGACGTACATGCAATCATTCATGTGCTTATGTCATGTGTAGCTCATTGCTACGGTGGAAAGTCACTTCCATGGCTTATTTATCTTGCGTGGGCAACGGAAGCATTTTCTCCGATTGCTCACGGAGCTGTGTGTTCTTAAGTCACCGAGGGTGGGCAATTAGCAGGGCTTGTTTCTAGCTGTTGGGATTTTGGTTGCAACATGTACAATTTTGGACATGCTTCTGAAAGGTCCTCTCTCAGAATTAAAAGATCACAAGGAAATTTCATATTTTATTTTTTTTTCTTAAAAACAAACAAACAAAAGAAATCTTTCTGTGTTTTGTTAAAAAAATTGCTGAGGGACGTATCCTGGACTGCTGTTCTCACTCCCCCTTGGCAGATACTACAGTAACACATGATCATGCATATCCAGCCCATCTTTCATTATACATTGTACACGGTGAGTAATAACGTCTGACTGTGGGCCACAGTTTAGAGAACATAAAGTTGGGCAATTTGCAGTAAAATTTGGATTTAGACACATTACTGCTAGTCTCCATCATTCCCAGTAAAACAGGCAGTGGAAAAACACATTAAAATAATAAATTGTCCACTGAAAAAGCTGTAAATCCAGACTCTGGTATGAATTTAGCACCACAGAACTGCCTTAATGAGCCATGGGCTGCCACCTACTGACATGCTGTTCAGCAGGAAACTAAAAGCAAGAAGGCTGTAATGTTAGAAATGTTACGGGATTCACTGGCAAGCTGCAGAGGTATGAAGAAACAGGTAAGGAGGAAAATCATTAGTCTGTTCATGTTCGGAGCAGGAAATAACAGCTACAGCTCAGGGAGGTAGTGTTGTCATACTGTAAATGCTTAAACATCACATAACTTTGTGATAAAATATTTCCTTAGGATTTATTTGCCACTGCCCTTCACCTTGCAAAATGGGCATGATACTTGGTCGGTGCAGTCGCACCAGAGGAATGAGTACTGAAAAGAAAGGAGGCAGGTAGGCATTCATTTGGCCCAGTACAACCTGAAAGGGTTCAAGTTTGAGTCAGTATGCTCAAAAGCAGAAAACAAGAAGAGCCACCACTTTTGCTTTTTAGACAAGTCTCAAGATTGTGAGGGCTTGATTCAGCACTGCTGAAATCTTCGAGTTATCAATACTGTAGCTGTCCAAGCAATTGAGATGGGAATCAGAAATGTATATATTATTAAGGGAATTGTTATTATTTAACATTATAGATTTAATTACCTTAATAAAGGAATAATTATATAATATACAATTGCATTTTGTTATTAAGAAGCATTTAGATTTTAATATTTAGATATTAAAAGAAATGCAAAATTCTCCTTTTGAATGGGAGGTTTAAAGAATTACGCTGGTTATACCACCAGGGGAATTCAGCTTCTTCATGAAAGAACCCAAGCTTTAAACAGCACAGCAAAGGGGTTTAAAATGAAAGCAAAGGTAAATTATTTTTCACTTCCATTTTATGTCTGCCGTTATGGGAGGTACTGATGAATGTATATTTCCCAAAACATTTTCACAGTGTGTGCAGGAAAGGGTTAGAGCACTATCTCTGGACTGGGATTTATCTTGCATCGTTTCAGACACTTACATTGTCATCTTCTACATTTTCTGCTAGATAGCAGACTTCCTGAGTGCTTAAAATAGATGCTTGAAAATGATTCACCTGTCCTGCTTTAAATGTCTACCTAAGGATGAGATGAGCCGTGTTCCTCGCCGTTGACGGTGAAGGGAACTGACACAGCAAGTTCAGGCGAGCCCACCCCTTCTCTCATCTGAGTCCTGAGAGCAGACACGGTTGGAAACAGCGACAGAACATTTCCCCAAGTACCCTACCACTTTCTCCTGCCCTGGGTTTAGAAAAGCTATGCAGAAAGGGAGATTCAATTTCTCTAACCAGGTCTACGTGATCTCTGATGAGCAGCTGTGAGAGCATTTGCCAGCACAAGGTGCCTGTTGGTGCCCAAAATTTTTGCCTCCTCCTGGGCATGCAGCCTGCAGGCAGCTCGTCGGGGTGGTGGGGATCTCATGGTCTGCTCTCCTCGTGGGGTGCCCTTCACTTGTACCCAGGCAGTGCTGGCAGCTTCTGCCCGTGCAGACTTTGGCTCTTGGTTTAGCGTGGCAGTGGGCCAGCTCTCAAACACTGTGCAGACATATTTCTCCTTCTTCCAATTCTTGGCTTTTCTGTTGTCAGGAGAATCAAAAAAGACCAACCGGGGTGATAGTTCTTGTGAGGAGGACACACAGTCACCAAGATCCTGACTGAAACAAGCAATTATTTCCCAGGTGAGAACATTTCAATGACAAGCCGCCTTAGGATAAGAGAGTAATAGGAGCGGAGTGGGGGACACAGTCCATCTAGATGAGAATACGCTTCAGAAACTTGCAAATTTCAATGAAAAAATAATGAAAATTCAACCTTAATTTTTTTCCCTATAACCAGCCCCCTCACATCTTACAGCTGATTAATAATTTGCTTTGACATCTGAATTGCAAAAAGAAGGCGGAAAAAGGGAAACTTATGGCAATATGCCACCTAATTATATCTACAACACAAAATCACTGCTTCAGCTGCATCTGACAAACATCAGGAAAGCTTTAAACCTAACTATGCATGAAATTTCTAACAGACTTCCCACATGTGTGAAAATTGCCTGCAAAACATTAAAAAGGATAAATTCTACACTTTATTGTGTTCTAATTAAATAAACAATGAGGCACCGTATCTTTTTTTTTTTTAAGCCTTAGATTCTTGTGTATCTCATTATAATAATTAACAATACCACTGCAAATGAAAATCAGTTTTGAGAGAGCTGATGCCCAAGTTGTCATGAAAAAGAATAGTGAGGAGAATTGTTTTCTACTTGGAGAAAAGCAAGCTGTGAGATTTCAAAAATAATTATCATGACTGTGAAAAATCTGTTTGGCAGCTCATCTCATTTGTGTCTCAGGGTTGCCATTCTTTCTTTTCAATGATCTCTTGCTAGGTCTAAATACAGACCTCCAGTCTGAAGTTAATTCCCCACTTCAACTTTTAAACTCACTTTTGAAGAGAAGTGGGAAAGAATTATGTTTGGTGACTTCCATGATACTCGGCATTTAACTGCACTTCATTTTCATTCCTGGATCTAGACTTCAAAGTGCCACAGAGCTATTAATCCATACTCCAGTATTTGCCATTTATTCTTACTATAAGTGCTTGTTTTGCTGTGGTTGGCATCAGAAAATGCAGGCTAGCCTTAGCAGGGGCATCAGGAGCGTGTATCCAAGGACTTCACAGTCTGAGGTCTTGCTTTTGTGACTGTTTGTGCAAATGCTTAATTTTACTCTCCTTAGTAGTCCCAATGTATGCATTAAAGTATATTATTTTTTAATGAAAAGGGAAAAATGAGGAACCCTTATAAACAGTTTCAAATGTTAAATCTTGTCGTAAAGAATCCCTCGATGCTTTATAACATAGAAAGAGCACTCTGTTGATCACATATAGCACTTGCATAGTTTGTTTTTAATGTGCTGCTATGGGGAGTGTCAAGGGTATTCCTATAAGGGGAACTGGAATAAGAAGTGCTTATTATGGGCTCCTGTTAGGACTAGACACTTGAAACAAACTTGAAACTATGCTCTATTAAATTTTATCTTGGATCTGCCCCCTGGGAAAAAAAAAGAACAAAAAACCTTGGAGGGTTATAACCTCCTAAAAAGAATGGGCTTGAATGGAGATGTTGCTGGTATTTTTCTAATCTAATTGAAAACGTATTATTTTGTGAAAGACATGACATTAAGCAATTTTTTTCTCCCATGCTGCCCATTTTGCTTGCAAAGATTACCTTTTAAAAGGTAATCCTTGATGGCAAATCTCTTCTGAAAACATGCTGTAAGCATGTGCATGGCTAGTAGCATGGCAAAACGCGGTCAAAAGGAAGCACAGGCAGACGGGGAAGAAGGTCTCCCTTCCCCCAGCGAGGAAGAGGGGCAGAAAAGCATTTGGAAAGATGGTTTTTTGCAACAAAAATTTTCTCTCTAAAGCTCTGGTTGCAGAACATGACACTTGTCAAAAAAGGGCCTCTTTCTTTTGTTGTGTTTCTTGGTCCCACCTGTTTGCTGCCTTCATTTGTCTTTCACTACGTTGACAGTGAGCTTTTAGTGGCAATGACTGTCTTCTTGTGTAGGTGTGGGGTTTTTTATGCACGTAAGCAGAGGGGGATGTGATGCTTTCTGTCTTAGCACAACAGTAATTAATACTGAGATGACTGGCACTGGATGCAGCAGGGATTCTGCCTTAATTTGAAAAAGCATGTTGAAAATTTAACACATATATCTGCAGCTATTGTATAACGACAAATTTGAGATTAACAGTGAAAGTCTCTTTGGTTTATACAAGACTGGTTATGTCTGTTGACCTGTCCATAACTGCTCCATGAGGTTTTTTACATTTATATTTGCATAGATTTATACTGTATACTTTGGGGGACTTTTTTAAGAGATTTTATTACTCTCGCTATTTCTCCACTTATGGACAGAACTTCAAAGGAAGTTTTCTTCATAAGCATTAATGTGGTATAATGCTCAGCTTTTCCACTAGAAAGAACTAGAAGAACATGGAAGATATGACTCTGAACCCTTTGGCCTGGAGACAAAATATCCCACATCTTGGGCAAGTGCTCAGACTGCCAGGCAGTGATACAAAATGAAGGCACTGATCCTTCCCCCCTTGCCCTGTCACTGATGGACTCTGGGTGGCTGACATGTGAAGTCTAGGGTTTGCTGTCCTCAGCTGCGGGGTCCGAATTCCGTCTTGGTGCCATAGGACTGTCCTGCACCAAGTTACGTGGATGGTGACACATGACAGTTGCTCTTTTGAAGCAAAGCAAATTAAATGTAGCAGAGAGCAAAATTCTCTTTAGAAAACTCTTTTTATTCCAACGAACACATCCTAATTGCTTGCGAGTGGACATGAATGTACTGAAAGGAGACCCCGCTTATAACATCTGAAGGTTGAAAGCCATCCCTGGTGCTCAAACCCCAACGAAACACTGTTTTCCTTGCTTACAGCTCTGAACTGCTCTCCTCTCCTGTTACTGTATTTAGTGTTTAACTGAGACTAGTCCATTATCTAGCAAAGCAACTTGGGAGGCAGTTTTTAATAACAGGTACTATAAGAAATAAAGTTCATTGTATTACAAAGCTGTATGTTGCAACCCGAATGTTATTACTGGCGAATCAACAACAAAACCCAAGTGATGATTTGTACATTCTGCTCTTACCATCAGAAAATGAATTTTGCTCTTTAAGTTTTACATACTAATTTTCCTCCTCATCACATGCTAGTCAAAAGTAGCAGACCAGAAAGGCACTGCCATTTCTTTGCCTGGACATTAGAGAAAACTCCATGTACGTACGTACTTCTGTGCAAAGCGTCAGTTGAGGCATTAATGGCCATTGCGTGAGTTTGATCCCTTGATGACTGACTCTCTCCATTTGTAGAAAGCAGAGCTGTCTCTGTCCCTCCATTTCTCCTGCCATAGCTCTGGCTCATCTCTTAGACTTTTGTCACCCCATGTCAATCACCAGCTTTGGTCACATGAGTCTGTCATTTCAGTAAGTGCGGGAAAAACTCTGGTATAATGGACAAGCTACAGAAAATGATGTGTACAAAAATCACACTATTGATTTCAGCTGTTTTGAATGTATTCTCCACCAGCAAAAATAAAATGACCTTTCTATGGCTGCAGTCAAAAGTTATTGATTCTTCAACCAAAACTTTTGCAACACTGTAAAAATTTGAAACATAAATATATTTATTATCCATGATTTTCAAAACAAATGTGCATCTTAGGGCATTGGGGAGAGCAAAAAGGCTTTTCATACGCTGCTGAAAAAAAAGTTAAAGGATTATTTTTTGGCCTTTTTACCACAAAGATTTTATTTTCCTTACAAGCCTATAGATATTGTGCGACCACTAAGTATCTGTTTATTACTTTTATTTCCCCTGTTTTGCTGCAGCCGGGTGGATACTGCCACCCCCACTTTTGCTGCCTCAGCTACCGCTCCGTTAGCAAGGAGTGCTGCTGAGCCCTGGGCCAGCTCTCAGCGCAGCGGACTGCACTGTGTTTATCCAGACAGCGTGGCTCCCCAGAGACCTCCTCAGATCCTCCAGCTCTGCTACTTGGCTTCTAGTGTCTGGACTTTAAGTATTTGTATTTAAAATGCACTGTCTCCCAATCCTTACAGAAATGGGACAAACAGATACACAGTTTAGTCCTGAGTTTGAGCATGAAATACTTTTAGCAGTCTAGGCTATAAATCCTTCGGCTGGATGAAGGGAGAGTTTATCAGGGAAAAGATTAAGTTTAAACCCAGCGTTTCCATGTTGATAGCGGCATTATTATTGCCATCAAGCACATGCACTGCATATCTCACTAGTAAGTAGCTCTAGCGTATCATTCAGCTTCAAGGTCTGTTCAAAGGATTTTTTGTTGTGCTCTCGTTAGCTTTGGATTGACCTTGCTTTCTTCCCCTTAAGTTTTTGTTTGTTTGAGGGACCAGTTTTAGAATAATTTTATAAGCATTTACAAAGACAAAGCTAAATCTACTCAGGCCATCTCATGTCATGGTGCACAAATGCTCCAGCTGAAAATTAAGGTATGTTATATCGTTATATTTTAATTATATATATTTATATACATTTCAGCATGTTAATATTTAATATTTGGTTTATCTTATTTAGGTGTGGCTGTTGGAAGGGGAAGAGCACTGGTATTCTTGTTGGCTGAAACTTCATTGCAAGCAGATACTTATACATTCACTCTTACTTTCCCTTAGCCTCTGCAGTTAACCTGATCCAGTTGCCCATGGTGCTTCTTGGTGGCTAGCCAAGGCCCTGGGGTGTGGAGCTGGGCTTCTGTCCAATATGTTTGGATGATTTGTGGGTGCACATCCAAAGAATACCTGCAAAACCTTTTTTTTTTTCAGATTATACAGTGTGACACCTTCAAGGATTTATATCATGTCCTCTTTTTTGGCCTCCAACAGTGCTGCTCTTTCTGAGACTTCTCAGCAGTGTCTCTCTCCCTCATTCTTATCAAGGGTGACACTCTTTCTTAGTCCTACCAACAGTGTCGCTGTTGTTTAAGACCAATTGTGCACTGCAGCTGTTTGTCTTATCACATGCTGAAGGTTGAAACTACTGGACTTCTACAAACCCATTGTTCTTTGGCCGATTCCACAAACTGCACCTGGTCAATATCATGCACAAATGATCTTCATTCTGCTTGTTCAATATCATGCACAAATGGTCTTCCATGGACCTTGTGATCAAAGCACATTCACCTTCATCAGCCGCATAGTGATCCTAACGAGTAGAACATGCTGGAGCATTTGTTGATGAATGAAGTTGTTTTAAACATAATACCTGGGTGGTGTTTTGGTATTCCTGAATATAGAAGACCAAAACAGTAGTATATTTGCATAAAGCAAATGAATGAAATTCTTCACAGTCCGTCGTCTTAGTTCCTTGTCAATCTTGGTTGGTCTTGGTAAAGGGTTTGAAGGTTATTGGCACAGATCTCTGCATATTGGGTTTTTATAATCTGGCATCCTTAAATGACATACTATATACTTTTAAATTACTGTTGTTCTTGCTTGTTTGCAGCCCTCCAGCCATTTCCTACAGGTATTTCAGTATTAACACTTTATCCACCTCTCGCTCAGCCTCAGAATTATGCAAAGTAGGGGTTATCCCAGGATCTGACTTTAGGTATCTACTATAGGTGCCCAAATTAGGAATCAGTGTAGACAGTTGTTGTGGTTTAACCCCAGCTGGCAACTAAGCACCACACAGCCACTTGCTCACTACCCCCTGGTGGGATGGGGGAGAGAATCAGAAGAGTAAAAGTGAGAAAACTCATGGGTTGAGATAAAGACAGTTTAGTAAGTAAAGCAAAAGCTGCGCACGCAAGCAAAGCAAACCAAGGAATTCATTCACTACTTCCCATCGGCAGGCAGGTTTTCAGCCATCTCCAGGAAAGCAGGGCTCCATCACGCATAACGGTTACTTGGGAAGACAAACACCATCACTCCGAATGTCCCCCCCTTCCTCCTTCTTCCCCCAGCTTTGTATGCTGAACATGACGTCATATGGTGTGGAATATCCCTTAGGCCAGTTGGGGTCAGCTGTCCCAGCTGTGTCCCCTCCCAGCTTCTTGTGCACCCCCATCCTGCTCGCTGGTGGGGTGGGGTGAGAAGCAGAAAAGGCCTTGACTCTGTGCAAGCACTGCTCAGCAGTAACGAAAACATCCCCGTGTTATCAACACTGTTTCCAGCACAAATCCAAAACATAGCCCCATACTAGCTACTATGAAGAAAATTAACTCTATCCCAGCCAAAACTAGCACAACAGTCCAGGGAAAGAGTTCAGATGCTGCTTCTGTGTGCAAACAGCCTAGGTTTCCAGCTCAGGAACCTGCCTTAGTCTCCTTAAGCTGGATCGTACTGCAGCAGGATGGGGCTGCTCACTGTATGGTTTGAAATTATTCAGTGGTTAAACATGTTTAACTATACATCATTATTTACTGAGTGTAAATCAGGTGAACAGTTTTCAATCATGCAAATAATCTGTCCTATCTTGCACATTTGTTTAAATGAAAACCTCCAATTATGGTGGGGAACTGTTGCATTTTGCTTGGCAAAGTCTTGGTGATAACTTTGGTGGCCAGCGTTACAAATATCATTGCAGTCATATAAAATCATAAATTACCACTTGAATTGAAACTGTATTTGCTGAATGATTTTTCTTTAATACATGGGACTTCGGATGGTTTGAAAAATGGACTAATATTGCTCTTGGTTGTACAACATTGATCCTCAAAAGATGAAAAACCTCTCATATCTCCTTTTAAAAGCCTAGTGTGTTGCCATAAAATGAATTGTTTCATATGAATGTCTTAGTTCTATGATTAATGATAAAACTGAATAATTTTTTTTTTATGATACAGGAAAACGTTTAGCTCTATCCAAAAAAACCCCACCAAAAGGAGGGGTGGGAAGTTCATTAAATGGGCAAGAAAATTTGAGAGATAAGAATTTTGTGGTGACCAAAGATTACAGTTTTGCAAATTCTGGCTTTTGCTTTGGTTACTTGTCTCTATATAATGCTCCCATTAAGTGTAATTTGTATAACTGTGATAATGTCAATGGGTGTAGAATGAAAAATGCTGCAGAAAAGTAGGTTTTGTGCATGTAAGTGTGTGATGGCTTTATGACTTCATATATGTTGGGAGTGGGTTCAGGCAAAGAGTTTGAGACATGAGCTTTATAACGATAGTGTCTGAGGAATCGCCCTCATAACACAGTAGCGCCTCACTCCAGAACAAATGGAGCTCCGCTCTCATGGCTTGCTCCGCGCAGCTCCCTTGCTCCTTGGCTCTCTCTTAGCCTAGCCATGGCTTCAGCTTTTGCCACTCCTGTTACTCTTCACTCGCGGCTGCAGCAGTGCCCCAGTGGCCCAGGTTCACCTTTAATGACCTCAGGCCGTACCTGAAGCACACAGAAGTGGTTACGGTGCAACTCATAGGTGCCATTTGGGATTCTCCAGGGTACCTGAGACACTGGCCTGGGCCTGGCAGATATGCCACGGGACTTAGGAGAGATCTGTGTTCTTCCAAAGGGGCAGGTGCAGGCCAGGTGGGTACTCTGGGGCATCCGAAATAGTGCTGGCTACCAGTGCTCAGGCAACTAAATCCCACTGTCAGACCCCCTCTATAATCAAGGGGGAGCAATAATCATTTTTAGAGGATGGTTCAAGATACTAGGTAAGTTGAATCATGCTGCTATTTCTTTTTCTGTCGACTGCAGACAGACTCTTCAGATGATAATGCTCCTAACGCTAAGCATCTCAGTTTGATTAGGTCTGGGTTTGTATATCTAGCTGTTCCAGATGACACGGTAACTGTGCAGAAAAGCATATGCTGATTCTAATTAGTTTCTGATTAGACCCAGGCAAAGTGTTTTTCTCTGAATTACGTATTTACAAAAAAAACCCCTACCGTTTCAAGGTGGCTGAAAATAATTCATGATATTTGTCTCAGTTTTGCCAAAAGATTGGGTTACATAAAAGTGACAGCAAGCTGTAAGGAAAAGTCAGAGGAGTTTACTTTGATCTTTTTCAAAATGGTTGTTCCCACATGTGTCTGCTGGGTGAAGTTCTTATACTGACAGGAGCAGAAGGGGACAGACACCACATTGCCAGAGGAGGAGGCATGTGCTGCCTCTTCTTCCTCATACCCCTGTGGCTTGCCTGCTGACAGTCATTCAAAGCCTTATTCTCTTTATTCTTCAAATCCTTATTAGAAACTTGTTATCCCTTGACGATAGTGGATTGGCTGGTAGACTGAAGCTGTGGTACATCATGCCAGTTTACACTGCTTCTCTCTGCTGCTGGTTTGTTTTTATTCACTCGCTGCCTTGGAGCAGATGTCAGCTTGCTGGAGGCAAGGCTGGCCTCCCTGCGCTGGGGCTGCACCTCTGCCACACTCAGGGTGCTGCAGACAAGGGTTCACCTTCTTCCCCTGCCTAAAGTTTGTCTCTTCTCATCCTTCCCAGGGACGTGGGGTGAACATGAGGGTCCTCTGATAATGTTGCCTCAGCCTCTTCTGCTGACGCCGCTACTTTTGTACATTTAAGCCAAGAAAGACCTGGCTTAGAGAGGGGATTGGGGCTTAAGTTTCCCTCTTATTGAGTCATTCTCATTCTGCATTGAGTATTTCAGAATAAAGCAGAGCAGAGAGGCATCAACGGGAAGGATTACAACCCCATCAAGAACAGCCCACAGCTTGTTCATTAGGAAGCTCTCCTGGAGCAGAGCGATTCGTTACGTGGGAACCACATATCTCTAATGTGGGTGCTGTAACCGTTGGGCTGCTGGCCACAAGACGTGCTGCCTCCTTCAGCAGGCTGGCGAGTCTAGCCGTTTGTTTTCATTCCCTTTCCCTTTTTTTCCTCTGGAGAGCAAATGTCAGGATGACAGCACATTTTTCAGGAGTATGGTTTTGCTGGCTTGTTTTGACAAGGATTGGCGCATAGCATGGCTCCATCCCTGGGAACGTGTCTGCGTGTGAAATAATGAGCAGCAGTCATTGCAGAGCTTTCAAACTCTGCGCACAAAAGGCAGGGGTAACCTGAGATATCTCAGCCTAAGCAGCCAGGACTGCCGAGGATTTAAGAAACACCTAATTCTCTCCATTAGTTACACAGGGAATAAACAACGAGTCTAGGGGAGAAGGACTGCTTCCCTCAGTGCTGATCCTATCTAGCTGCAAGACGAATGTCTAAGGAGGGAGGGCCAAACGCTCTCCCCCCACCTTCACTGTATGGATCGGCAAATGCTAGAAAAAGTGGATGCAGTGACATTAAGATACAGTAATAGAGTATTAGTAAGAGACCTTGGGAATTCAAGTCACTTGGGAACTTGAGTAAATAGCCTTTTAAAGGCTTTCTATGTATCAACAGGGATTGCTGTAGAGGGGATGTTTAATTTATTTACTTGCTGTATTAAATTAGATAATTTACACAAATTATCAGCCATAAATTGGCCATGGAGGGAATCAACCCAATCTCTATGAATTAGTTTATGTGTGACCTGTTTTAAGATACCTGATAGGATTTTGATGCATAATTAATTAATTAAACAGGACAAATGTTGTCACTCTGAATGAGGTTCTAACTTACTCATCTTATGAATCACAGCTGTAGGTGTTCATCACATTGGCCATGCACTACTCTGTGATATACTCCTCATCTGGAAGACTGCTTGCTCTCTCAAAAAATCTATAAAATATTCTATTTGATACCCATTGACCCAGTTGCTTATTTCTATACTGCTGAACTCATTTCCTCTGAGGTAATCGAGTCAATAAGTTTCTCATTATTTAGCTGATCCAGCTTTGGCATTTTAAATTTAGATATTCAATAATTTCTAGTCTATCAGCTTCTAACTTTGATATACACATCTGTTTATTACTGTATATTAACAATTTCCTTATTATTAATTTTGATGCGGTTGATATTTTATCACTAAGAAACACCTAACCATTACTTGTGAAATTGCCCTGTGTTTTGAATTATTTTAGTAATGGATTTATTATTAATACATATAAATAACCTGAAATGTAAAATAGACGTACAGACATTTATATACAAAATTATGGATGCTAAAACTCAATTTAGTGGAAAGCTGAAATAGTTATTTGATGGTTGTTATGGCTAAAGAATAGTCAGATATTTAAATGTCTGTATTATGATGACATTTACAAAATTATTTGTAACTATTAACGTATGTATTCAGCAACTAGAAGAGGGACGGGTACTTAACAGTAAGGAGAGAAGATAATGATATACAATATTTACTATATAATTTTAGACATAAATTGATAAGCATGTGTAAGAAGTTGGTGTGAAAGAGAGAAAGGAGTGTGAAGAGAAAAACAGTCCTACCACACAGTGTCCTCATTTTCCAAAATACTTTCTTTTTGTCAAGGAAGTTGTTCTGCCTCTTTTTTTCCTCTCCATTTAACTGTGGAAACTTTCAGCATGGAATCCCAGAAAATCCCTTTGCAAATCGGTATAAAAAGTCCTTTAGTTGCAGCAGGTCTAGAATGCTACCTTTAGAGTTCCCTGGCTTTTGACACTTCAACCCCCTTGTCTTCAGGGATGTGGCTGGGATAAATTAGCACTGGAAAGATAACTTTCGAGGCAACCTTGAGCTAGTGCTAGCTTGCTAACTTGGGCCCTGAAGCTGTCCTTTAGCTGGAGCTATACGGAATTAGTGCACTCTGTTTGGAAGCTGTTTCATGGTGACTCGTGATATAAACGTATTTTTATTTAAGCGCTTTGATCATGCTGTTGTCCTTAAGACGCAATTATCTGTAACTTTGGTGTTATTGGCCAACTTGAATGTGCGGTGCAGTTATATCCTGACTGCACAATGATTGAGAGGCACATGCAAACTAATGCTCCTTTACCACAGTGTCCTGGGAAAGGAAACCCTTTCCTGTGGTCTAGCAAGCAGAATCCTCATGACTGCAATTTTCTGAGGCCTGAGCCTTGCCCTGGCCTGACATGATCCCAAGATGAAGGGTGTTACAGTACACATTGCCCACTGAGGTTCTGCCTTTGCTGGCCTTTGCTGCTGAACCACAAGCATTTATTGACTTTATTTGACAACCTGATGTTCATGCTTTACCCTTCTGAGTGCTAAGATACTGCTTGTGAATCTAATGCAGGGGGTGAGTCTGCTGCTGGAACCAGAAACGTGGTGAAAAATACAGCTGCAGCATGAAATACTAGAAAATCAAGGAGGTAGTGACAACAGGCCAGGCACAAGTCAAGCCAGCTTCTGGGAAAGGTCAGTCCAGTGCATACAAGAGGGGAAGAAACCTTGGGCCAATGAACTCGCATAAATTAACTTTTGGCACTCCAGTCCCCCTTGGGACTTTAGACACTGTACCACTAGCAAAATGCAGACAGAAGCTTCAATTCGTAGTCTCTTTGTTTAAAAAAAAAAAAAAAAAAAAAGAAAGAAAAAGTTGAACAGAGAAAAAGGCCACCTGAAGCGCGTAAAAGGGAAGAGATAATGATTGCTGAGGAAAATCTTTCCTCCGTCTCACTTCTCTCTGTGTGTTGGAAATTTCATCCCAGTAAGCCATACTTTCTTGTCACAGGCTTTACTTTGATGCCAGCCCCCCTGAAGAACAAGATCTATGGACAATAACCTGATAGAGTACCTTCTGCAAAAAGAGGACACCATTCCCAGTCAAAATCTCCTCCACTGCTGTTCTTCAGACTTAGCGATCTTATGTGATCATCAAACCCTTCCCAGAGTCCTCTCAGAGCAATTTGTGTCCTGCAAAATGCCACTTACCTTCCAGCTCTCTGATCCAACATAATGCAGTTGTTGCTTCCCCTGGTTTTCTGCAGTTTTTACCTGCAGTAAGTAGTACTTAGGTAGTACCTAGTAGTACCTAGTACCTAGGGTGGAAGTAAATAATGAGCTTCAGGTCTACAAACCAGATCTCAGAGCTTGGAAGCTCTGAGGTGTTAGCACTAATTCTAGAAATTGAAAAGTCTCTTATTCATATACATTCTTGTTTTTGTTGGTGAGCATAAAATACATCGATTAGCGGGCACTTTCAGAGTGCTCTTCTCCTACCTGTTAAGGAACAAGGCAAATTAAAAGTTAAATTTGCCTTCATGTATTGTGTATTAATAGATCAATTCTTACCAAGTACCAGTGGAAGAGAGACAGCACTCAGATTGTTTGCTAATGTGTTTCTAATATAAGGCAGCCCTTGAAATGCGACATTGTATTTAAAAGTGCCCTAAAAACCATTTAGAGAAAAATTTAGATGGGATAAAAATGCTGATGAAGTGTGTATAAATATTTACATGTTTGTTAAGAAGATGAAATTCAGCACTAATTTTACTGCTGTGGTAACACCAAAAAGGGCAGGATAGTTTTATGGTTATTCTGAACTTTAATTTGAGTGACCATATGGTAAGCATCACTGAGCTCCAGGTCCTCCACTGTCCTTGGAGAGCAGTATATGTAAAGATGAGATTTGTGATCATGCAAACCACTCTGCACTGACAGACTGTGTCACTGGCAAATTGTCACCAATGACTCAAGACGAAATGTCTTCCCAAATTGCCATTCTCTCTGTGCTTTGCGCAGTTTCAAGAATACAGCCTGTGAGAAGGCAAGAATGACAAATCAAAACATGCAGAGTAACTTAAATTCAGTGTCATGAGGGGATCAGGTATACATGTGTACCGTGGAGACATCTATGGCTGGGTTCCTCAGGTCAACTTCCTTTATAGGCAACAGGGAGGAACAAGCATCTCCCATCCTAAATAAGATGTCAAGCATAGATCGGACAAACCATATCTGAAAGCACATCTGCTAACTAAGCACTCGGGATGACTAGCTTAGATGTAGATTGTAGACATTGGAAAAGTCAGATGAGGATGAATCCCGCTACATCTGACTTCTCATTTTTCAGAGTATGAACGTTACGGCAATACTTATTGCAGTAGGTGCTTTTGATCAGTCCCAAAAGTTATTTGCTTCTGGCCCTGTCTTTTCTGTTGAGGTAAGCATATGTGTAGCTTTTCTGAGTCTACTTTAAGTAGATAAATGTTGCACCATTCCAGTGTTGTCCCTTACTGCATTAAAATTTGTCATTTTCCTTGAGGAGAGAACTGAGCATACAGTGTAGAATTTAATTTCATTACACTTCTAGATGTGTGTATCAGCAAAAGCTTGTTTTATAGAGCATACTTTATGCAGAGTTGAGGGTCATGAAATATGAGATGGTTTAGCATTTCAGTGGAAACCATATACCACATTTGCTATGTCATTATGCTGCTGAAGGAGAATAAGAGAAATTAGTTCACCTACTTACTGTTTATCAGGTACCCAAATGCTGTACTGTTTACTGCTTTTCTGAGCTAGATATATGTTTCTACATCTTTAGAGGAAAAAAGGGATTGAATCTTACTGAAACGTCTTAGCTTCTCAAGTCAGGTGAAATGTAGGTTTGGCAAGCTACAAAAATATAATTAGAGGGGGCAATACACAACCCTACTGGAAGTTTAGATCCTTCCGCTACAAAGACATGCATTTTTGTTATAATGGACAAATCTCTTTGTAATGAAAGCAGAGTAGTCTCAAAGCAATTCAGATGCATTTCTGTAGCAATGATAGAAAGATCGTATGACTCAGTCAATTTTTGTTGCATACAAGATATCAGGGCTTTTTCACCCAACAGGAAATAATTTTGTTTCATGCTGTTTATCATCAGTGTCATGCAATCTATCAGTCTCAGTGTCTCATATTTTCCAGCACCAATTATGTGAGGACTCCAAAGCTCAAGTCCCCAGTATTTCCTGGAAGCAAGAAGCTGGGGGAGAAAATGAAGAGATCCATCGTAAGCCTACGTAGCTCACTCTGGTTCCTGCATTATCCTGAACTTAAACAGGGGCCTTCTGACTCCTGAAGCAACGTTCATCAGTTCTTTGCTCTGGGCAGCACTTGTTTCACTAACTTGAATCACCTCAAAGTCAAGTGCCTGGACTCTCTTTTCCAGTTAATGAAGAGAAATCGCTACCTTCACAGTGTGATTCATCTCTGCTGGTTTAGACATCTCGGCTGGGGCTTGCACTCCACCCACCTGTTTCTATGGGATCTGTGGCTAAAAGACACCAATGTACTCATGTGTATGAGTTCACAAAAAAAAAAAAAAGAGAAATAGAGAATCTTTTTACTTGAGTGAGAGAAAAAGAACATCTTTTTCAAAAGTGAGAAAAAAGAGCATGAGAATCAGTATGTGTGTGAGAGAAAGAAGATGGCTGAAGTGAAGAAAAAGTGAATATTACCTAACATATTAAAGAGCAATCTCACTCTGGATCTGCTTCCATTTAGTTTAATGGTAACAATCCTGCTTACTTCATGGAATAGGATAAAGCCAAAGGCAAAGACAGCATTGCAAATGAACATATATCCATTAGGGAATTAAAGATCACTGTGATAGGAGTGTTTAGAAGACTGAAAAATCAGGCCAGCTTTAAACATTAAAATTTAACTTTACTAAATTAATTAATTAACAGCATACTTCTCAATAATGGCTAAATCTTACACAATATTAGTCATCACCGTTTTATATACAAACCTGTTAGTCTTCAACACTTATCCTGAATTAGCCGTGAGTACGCAAAATCAAGGAGCTGGTGCCGTGTAGTTAGCATGGATGGCTACGGTCACTGATGGTCCTTTGTCACCAAGGTTGCAGTGATCAGGCTTGAGAGCTCACCCATGAGAGATGTCAGCGCTGAAGTGGGCTTGTCTTCTACAATTTACCTTGCTTATGCCTCATGTTTTTCTGCTATTGTCCCCTCTCTCCTCCCAAAAAGGGATCTTCTCTGCTCCCGATACTGTTTATCTTGTTTTTGATTTTGCCAGTCATCCTTCTTGTGTATTTGGGAGAATGTCCTGCCTACCTGCTGTTCCTTGTGCTTATCTTATCCTTTGTCTAGCAGCTTTTTGTCATGTATTAATCCTACATACAATGACACACATCTTTCTTTGTCCCTATGATGATCATCTTGCTTGCATACTTGAGGTAAAACGGTTGCACATTCTGTCTGGCTATGCCATCACCATGTTACAAAACACTTAAATACAGTTGCCAGTTATACTATTTTAGTGCTTATATTCATGATCAAGGCCAAGTTAATATTCACTATACCCAGATTAGTACATTTATAATTTGTAGGGAGTCACAGACCTCTGTATTGGCTACTAGCGAGTGTCTGATAGGCACCAGTTACAGTTAGGTGTTCTTACTGTGATGACAAAAAACTACAGGGATGAAAGGAGGTCAGAGCTCAAGCATAGAGAGATGTCTGTCTTATCACCTAAAACTACTGCCTGAGCAGCTGGGTTCAAAGTAAAAGTCAGGAAAGTCACAGGAAGGAAGCTCATGTATTAAGGCCGTAAAGGAAGAGAGACATTTCTAACACACTAAGGTTGTTGCTTACCCCGGTCCAAATAAAAACTTGGGAGTCCTGACTCCTCAGCAAATCAGAGATACCTTGGACACTCTGTACGGCTTTCTGTAAAATCTCAAATCTAACCCAAAGTCTGAGTTTTTAGTTTGAAGGGGCTTTGAAGTTTGCTTCTAGACCTAGCAATTTCTCAGTTAAGGACCATGGTCAATAGGCACGAGGATGATTTCCCTAAAAACTCCAGATCATCTCATTTAAGCCTTATGCAAGTGACCTTCTCCTATTCTTAGTAATTTGGAAATACTGTAATATTACAGACTCCTTGTTAGTTCCCCTCAATGTATACCAATGTACGTACAACCGGCTGAACACCCGGCACCATGATTACCCAGGAACCCAAAGTCTGTCTCCTTTTCCCTTGTTCTGCTCCAGGCTGACCCAGGTGTCAGCTGGGTCTAAACCAATCCACACAACAAAGCATTAGTTCTCATCACAGGGGCTGATGCATCAAGTTCCAGATCTAGTGGGGATGAAAGCCAACAAATGAGGTAGAACTGTTCTTCTTAAGTAGCTCATTTAAAGCACTTTTTGATGAGGTTAGGGCACTGGGGTGCTGTGTTCATAACTACCTGATGTGCAGTGAGGCTAAATTAAGATTCTTATGCTTTTTAACTGCTCACCACTGTGAACGGTACAAACTGATACAGTCCTTAAGAATTTAATTTGGATCAAAGGCGATGCCTGTAATGTATCTGGGAACGTAAACCTTGGGCAGTTCTGACCTCTAAATTGTCTAAATTCCAATGAACAGTAGCTATAGGACTATTTTATTTCATGATGCAGTACTCACCAGTGATTATCTTGAACTTTATCCCTTTTTGATTTTATAGAGTTAACAGTTGATGAAATCAGAATAGTACAGTGCAGGCAGTATTGCTGGAACTCGTGTAATGATTAGCTTGACAACATACCCTTAAAGTGAACGGCAGAAATTTGCTCCAAAATTTATTCCTTTTTTTCACGCATCCGTGACAGGAAGAAGTAATAATAAGTAAAGAATAATTTTGTGAAATGAAGCTTCAAATTAATTCTATACTTTCTCTCTCTAATTTCTGAGTGGGCTCTGTGAAAATCTCTCTTGAAACTCAGGGATAGTTCACACTTTCTAACTTTGGGTACTAAAACTTTAGGTACTCAGCTTAGGAAGTAGTGTCCCTCTCAGTCTGAATCTAAACTCCCTTTAGAGAGAGAGAGGCTACTTTAAGGGATGATTTAAAGCAGAAATATAATTTTGAGTGCTCTGAGGGTGCATACAGGAATACAGCTGTCTCATGGTATCTCGCCATGGCTTGTTTCCTCAGCAAGGGAGCCACATGGCATGTACAAAAGCAGAGCCTGTGGCAGTCAGCAATGCAGGTATTACTCACACTGACTAGGGCTCAGGAGTGAAACTGGGCGAGCTTCGACGTGGCAATACCTTTATCTCCCCATTGCGCATACAGGAAGCTTAGGAAAACCAGGCTTGGTTGGAAATACTGAGTGTCTAAAAGCAGGTGGTGGGAAAGCCCTCCGTGTTCATTGTTGGTCAGTGATTTTCCAGAATGACAAGGCAGGTGATTGTACCATGCCTGTTTTGGTAGTATCTGATGCTTCATGCAGCCCTGTGCAAGTTTTAAAAGGAGCGACAATACCTACCAAATGAAACTGCAGCTTTTTGTAATCACTTTGCCCTCCTTTTGTAGAAAACTAGATGGCTACATTAAAAGAGCCAGCTTTATCACATGGAATATTTGGGGGAATGATGTAAACTGTTAAAATTACCGTGAGATAGAGGTATAGCAGCTGAGGGTTTCAGTTTTGACATAGTTGCATATGCTCCTCTTTCATACCAGTAGGAGATCAAGATTAAATCTGACATGTTTTCTCTGCATTAATACTGCTATCTAATTTTCCTTTTTTTGGCACAAATATGTATACTAATAGTACATTAAATGTTCGTCTTCGAGCTTTTTGCATTTTATTTGAAAGTGAATATACTTTCACAAAAAGTATTGTCAAGTTAAAAATGATTTAGTACTATAACTTTCTTCTAAGCACTAGGATTCATTATTTACATGACTGTCAGCTTCACTATTATTTAAGGAGCTCTTATGTATTCAGTTTTGGGAAAGAGCATGAAGGAAGAAGGTTTACGGGAAAGTCAACCTGTTGCACTGAGTCATATGCAAACATCTTCCGATCACACCTGATATGACATCAGCAAATTTCAAGGTGCGGGAGAAAACACAAAAGTGGGTGAGTGCCAGAACACGCTAGAGAGAATGGAAAGTTAATGCGAGACTGGGAATCAACACAAGCTAAAATGCTCATATTTAGTAGGCCAGGAGTGTGCTAATTCACATACATGCAGTTCATCCTCTTGGCTGGGATGTGGGAATGTGGCAATTGATGCATTTGCTTCTTTCAAAACGTCATTCCACCACGAAAAAGCAATTCTTTCCTTTCCTGACAATTAAGAACCATAAAAGCTGCTATGTATAATTCAGAGGTTCACTCAGAAACGCCTGATGGGTTCTTGTGTGACAGCAGGCTCTGGAGGTATCCCCTGCCCTTCAGGCTGTGAGGCTGGGGCTAGCTTCTCATGCTAAAGCCCGCTGGGGCTTTCCTGTCCGTCCTTTCACATGTTGCTGGGCAATGCGATCATGCAGAGGTCCGACACAAATGCCTGGTGTGATCCCACACTTCCGAATGGGATCGAGGAGGGCGCGGAGTCCCCAGGAGCCACAGACCCCCTATTTGCCTGCCTGGGGGCAGCTGTCTGGCAGCCTGCCCTCCCACGGGGCTGCCTATAGGCTCTGCTCAGAGCCAGTACACAGCCTTGATCCCATCCTTGTAGGAAGGCAGTGATGGCCTTTCTTTCAGATAAAAGGCTTCACTCTGGGAATAACAAGTGGTGGAGTTCTCCTTTTTAACTGTTTTCTTACCTTTTAGCTCCTTTCTCTGCCTGTCTTATTCTGGTAATATTTTTTAGACTCACAGCCAAAAATTTCAAATCTGTTATTTAAATTTCATAAATTGATGTTTCTATCTGTTGCTGTTTGAACATTCCACTTGCATTTACATGTGTAAATGCCTATTTATATATAATCAGCATGTTTTTAAAAATTACTAGTGATTTTCATGGTGGCAATGTACCATCTTAGTGCCAGTAGTTGAGTGGTAAAGGTTTTTAATGACAGAAGAACAGTGGAATTAGACTTGAATAATTTCTGGGAATTATTTTGATGCTTGTTTTTGCTTCTGTAGGTTTTTTCATGGGTTCATTTTTAAACTATTCATAGGCAAAAAGAGACATGAAGGAAGAGCTAGAGTAGAAAAAGACCATAAGCCCTCACAATTCATATTGTACCAACTGTTAAAAAGTATCTCCAAGCCTTCTAGGCTTCAAAAAATGGTTACTTCATTAAATAAGAAGCGCAGGCTAGACATGATGTTTCTTGCAGTGGACAGACTTTTAAAGATACCTGTTAATAGTAAAATTCCAGAGCTGTGAAAAAAGGATTTGAAGAAAGTAAGACACAAGGAATATTAATTCCTAGAAATTATTTTGAAAGTCTTAAACTGGAAGTGAAAAATGAGCTCATTGCGTAAAGCTTAAGAGCCTTACTCCAGATGAATGACCAGTAGAAAAGTCCCAAATATTTCCAAGCTTAACTTTCTTCGGACTACAGGGGGAAAATTAGGAGAGGATTCTGTGGAAAGTGTTAGGTATGTGGTCAGAAAATCTAAACATAACTCCTATTTTGATCTGAATAAAAGGGCAAAGATGTTTTACTCTTGCAATATATAAATTATTCTAACCAAGCCAAAACTTTATTTTTAATAATAGAGAAAATATCAGAAAATACAATGATGAATGAAAACATTAGGAATTCTCTTTGTTCTTAGTTCAAGACTGGTGCAGATCTTTCTGAATTAAAGATGAAGGATTATCTGCAAAGTCTCATAAATATAAATGTTTTCCAATGAATTGAAGACTATGTGTTTGCACACTGTACATTGCGTTGCGCTTGGTAGGAAATCCCTGGTGAATTTGTAGTAGCTAGGTAACTAATTTGGGAGATTATTTAAAATATTGTTTCAAGGGTACAGTATGAAAAGCTAAACTGGTTATTAAACAATTCAGTACAATGAACTTGACTTAGAAGATGTCCTGGAAGTTTCAAAAGAACTATACATAGCATTGTGAGAGTACTGTAGCACAATTCAGGATGATTTATTAGGATCACCAGTTCTAAGGCTTATGGGCAGAAAGATAAAAACTTCAGTCCTGACACCTTGAAAGCCTTCTGAGACAGAGACAATTAGCCCTGTAGAAGTTATAAAAAGAAACGTGGGTCATGAAAATGCTTTGACGAGAACGCTGCCCAGACATCTTCTTTTGAAGAGAGAGAAAATGTGAGCTTTGAAAATGAATGTGCTGGCACCTCCTGAGAAAAAATATTTTCCTCTACTGTAAGGTTACGCACTGCAGCCTTGCTAACTATAGTAGAAGGAAGGGGATACTCCTGTAGAAGGAAGGGGAAACAGGTAAACACAACCAGCAATGACATTGTCTCTCTTTTTCTTGAGGTCAGAGAGAATGTTATTGGCAAAGGTAAGAAACTGTCCCTCCAGTTACTGGGTATACAAGATCCAGGAAGCACCAGCACAGCTCTGTGTGGGAAATGTACAGTCAGCTGCAGGAGGAATTTGGTAGAGAACAAAAAAGTGGGGATGTGTAGTAAGTGATAATAAATTTCTTAAAAACCAATGGGAACAGAAAATTCTTACCGAAAACAAGAACTGTTGAAGTTCTTTACCTGGCTATCATATATTTATTCCATATTTTTAAAAATGTTGTGTTCATTTTTGCATCTTCTCCATCTTAGTTGCAGATCCATTTAATTCCCATTTTAAAAAAACAAACAAACAAAACCAAACCCCCAAATGCAATAGCTATCATAGGAAAAGGATTGTGATGTCTTCCATGTATGACTTACCTTGGAATTAGGTCCAGGAAAAAAAAGAGGCTTTGCCTTGTGAAATGATTATAGGACTGATTATAGGAAATGGCTATAGGTCCCCTTCTATAGTGGGGGACTTGTAACATCATGATTCATGCTCTGCAGACTACTAGTAATGTGATAGAAATGACACTATGTACCTGTGAATGATGGTTTTGTTATCTCAGAGTCAAAGTTTATGCTTCTAAGTATAAGTGGTCTGATTTTCAGACATGTTTAACATGTGCACCGTGCAACAAAATCAGCGGTAAGTGCCTAACTTCTGCTCAGAGAAACCGATGGAAGCTGTGGGTGCTCAGTATCAATTATAAACTAGGTCACTTCCTCAAAGAGGCTTACATAGTGATGTGGGCCATTGATTTCAGATATCCAGGTTTCAAAATTTTGAGTTTAAGACAGATTTATAAAGCAAATCAGTCAGTGAAGATTTTATCTCTATGCTCCTCATTGCTTTTTGTGCTGCTGCTAAGGGAAAGCAGTGCCAGCTGTCTCTCTAAGCAGATAAGATTATGATTAGCTGCAGTAGTTTAGTAAATTCTTTCTCACTCATTTTATAACATACAATAAAGTATGTCTAGCAATATTTTACTGTTTTGTTCTCAGGAATATCCTTACACAATTCGTAAGATAGTTTTATTAGGATTGTTACAGGTCAAGGATCGTCATTACAATTGGCAGAAGGCAACGGACCAAATTCTTCTGTTAATTGCACATATGCAAGCTTACTAGGTACAGTGATGTTGTAAGGATGCAGTTAAGATGAAAATGTATCCATTTATCTGTCTAACAAATGCTTTTTAGGGAGATTAAGAGCAAAAGATATTTGTCTTGTATACGATCAGTTGCAGGTGATTTTGAAAAAGCTCAGAGCTCTTGGTGTTTCTGCTGAGATGCCTTTGGACATAGACCTACTCTACCTTATCATATTATTTTTCATATATTGTTTAGGCTAAACTATAGATCATGGGCCTCTGCAAATAAAAAAAAAAGGTTGAATCAGATGTATATGTAAAAAGTGACTTGTTATTTAAACAGCCTCAGTTTTGAGTAGCTATTTTGAACTTGATAGAGGTCCAGCTTCTTGAAAGATATTCCTTAAGATGCTCCCAGCTCCACACTTAAACAGACATTGAGGAGTCATTATTGATATGTAAGCTCTCCGCCTCCCATTTCCCAGGCTTTGCACCAATAACACTGCAGCAGTAGCAACTGCACACAGTTGTAGCTGAACTTGGGATTTGACTGAGCACAAAGGAGAATGAGACCAGTATTTCTGACAAGCGAGGAATGGAGAGACAAAATTCCCTTGCAAGTGTCTGTTCCAGCATCTGCTGGGAGTTCTGCATTGAGTCCTGACACTTGCCATGCTATTGAGTTAACCAGGTAGAAAATTCCTTGAGTGTCAATACACATCTGTTTTAGAGACTGGCAATTCCGGGCGACTGAGGAAATAGAGGTTTACAGAGCATGCAGGGAGAGCAAAGCCTGACTACACGTCACCATAAGAAATACAAGACAGAGTAGGTGCTAGCTGTTAAAGTCCCCGTTTCTGATTTATCCAACACAGAACCAAACATATAAAAGTTTAGTGGATTTGGGGGTATGTTAATCCCATTGTGCACAAAAAAATATAATTATAAAGAGTCTGTAGTGAATGACATGCATTAAAATATTAATATAAAATAGAATAAAATAGTGACATGAAATAAAATATTTACACTATGGCAATGTCTCCTGTTAAAACTTCCTTGTGCTGACAGCATTGTCAGCTCTCTCTTGCATGGTTTCTGTGGCTCAGTCTCATAGTAGAGGGTAAATCAAAGCCATGGAGTCTATATATATTTCAAATACTGCTAGTTTAATTGCATAAAACCTTCAGTCACCCAGGTAATCAATCACAAGTGGGGCAACCCCTTCCATTGGAAATCTGACACCAGTACTGCAGCAGAAGGCTGCCTACCAAAAACTGTTTTATTGCAGACAAGTAAGATGGAGTGTGAAATTTCCTAAATCTCACCCAGGTGTCACAATAGAGTGACAGAGTCCTGCATAACCCAAGAGCTGCTAAATCATGGTGCAACTTAATTATGAACTTTTTCTTGAAAGTTAAGAAAAAAGAATTAAGGCTCAGGGAGAGTTCCACTATGTTATGTGCCAAAATTCCTCAGTTGTCTTGTACAGGCAGTGGGAGCATAAGAGACCCCAAAAATCATTTCAGATTCTGAAAAAATATTTCTGCCTGGAATCATGCTTCAGGCTGTCTCTCCATGCCTTTTCATTGACGAATTAAGTAAAGTAGCCTCAACTCGGGTACCTGTAGAAGACTGATTCATGTGACTTCCTCTCTAACAGCTTAGGTGTTCAAGCTGAGATAGTAATCTTCTCTCTCTCTAATCAATGAGTCTGCTGGTGTTGCTCCATTATGTCCTTCTCTTTCTTGTAATGGGGACTCCCCAGACTGGATAAAGTACTCCAACTGTGGTTTCACAAGTACCAAAAAGTTCTTCCCCGGATCTGTAGTCTGCACTTTTACAGCCAGGATACCAATGGCCTTTGCTGCAGCTGCTGATGCCTGTTCCACTTGTTGTTCACAAGGTTCCCGAGGTCCTTTTCTGCAGAGCTGTTTCCTAAATGAGTGCCCCCTAACCTGTACTATCTCATGGGGTTGTTCCCACCTGAGATGCAGGACTTTGAATTTGCTTTTCATAGAATCATAGAATATTTCGAGTTGGAAGGGACCCATAAAGATCATCGAGTCCAACTCCCTGCTCCTTGCAGGACCACCTAAAACTAAACCATATGACTAAAAGCATCATCCAGACGCTCCTTGAACTCTGACAGGCTTGGTGCTGTGACCACTTCCCTGGGGAGCCTGTTCCAGTGACTGACCACCCTCTCAGTGAAGAACCTTTTCCTAATGTCCAATCTGAACTTCCCCTGACGCAGCTTCATTCCATTTCCTCGTGTCCTATCGCTGGTCACCAGAGAGAGGAGATCAGCACCTCCCCCTCCGCTGCCCACCTTGAGGAAGTTGTAGCCTGCGATGAGGTCACCCCCTTAGCCTTCTCTTCTCCAAGTGGAATAAACCAAATGACCTCAGCAGCTCCTTGTAAGTCTTGCCCTCGAGGCCTTTCACCATCTTGGTCGCCCTCCTCTGGACACGCTCTAATAGTTTGATGATCTTCTTATATTGAGGTGCCCAAAACTGCACACAATACTCGAAGTGGGGCTGCACCAGTGCAGTGCAGAGTGGGACAATCACCTCCCTCGAGCGGCTAGCTATGCTGTGCTTGATGCACCCCAGGACACAGTTGGCCCTTATGGCTGCCAGGGCACACAGTTGACTCATATTCAACTTGCCATCAACCCAAACCCCCAAATCTCTTTCTGCAGGGCTGCTCTCCAGCCTCTCGTCCCCCAGTTTATAAGTATAACCAGGATTACCCCATCCCAGGTGGGGAACCCGGCACTTGCTCTTGTTAAATTTCATATGGTTGGTGATTGCCCAACTCTCCAGTCTATCCAGATCTCTCTGTAAGGCCTCTGTCCACAGCTCCTCCTAATTTAGTATCACTGGCAAACTTACTCAACGTACATTCAACTCCTGTGTCCAGATCATTTATATAAACATTAGAAATTTTGCTGAACTTCACAAGGTTCCTGTCAGCCTATTTCTCCAGCTTGGCCAGGTCCCTCTGAATAGCAATATATTGACTCCTCCTCCACATTTGGTGCCATGTGAAAACTTGCAGAGAGTATACTCCTATCCACGTTGTTAATGAAGGCACTAAAACGTTGGTCCTGGAATTCATCCCTGAGGGATGTCACTATTAACTGGCTGCCAGCTGGACTTTGCACCACTGATCACAACTCTTTGAGCCCAGCAGTCCAGCCAATTTCCTACGCACATTATTATTCACTTATCCAGCCCATATCTTACCAATTTGGTGATATGGAGACTATGAAGACTGTGTCAAAGTCCTTGCTAAAGTCAAGGTATGCAGTGTCACCTGTCCTCATCCTTATCCACAGCGCCAGTCACTTCATCACAGAAAACAACCAGGTTGATCAGGCACGATTTGCCCTAGGTAAATTCATGTTGGCTGTTTGCAGTCACCTTATACTTCATATGACTGGAAAAGGTTTCTAAGAGGATTTGGTCCATCACCTTCCCAGGGGCTGAGGTGAGGCTGACTGGCCTGTAGTTTCTGGGTCCTTATCAGTGAAAACTGAAGCAAAAAAGGGATTGAGGACCTCAGGCTTTTCCCTGTTACCTGTCACAGCCTCCTTAGCCTTCCTCTCGCTGCTGCTGTCCTTATAGAAACCTTTCTTGTTGCCTTTTTTTTTTTCCTTCTTTTTCCCCTGAAGGTCTTCTATCCAGATTTTCTACATAATGACCGGACACTGAATCTCTTTTGTCCCATGTGCTATTCACAGAGGAGGAACACCAAGACAAAACACAACCATATAGCTGATTTGCTATAGGATATAGTGAATCCCACCTAAGGATGTCTGGGGTTCTCTCAGCACAAAGAGCTCTTTAGGTGGTGAACAAGTATCACAGCAGGATCTCTGCAGCCTGCCTGCCTTAATTCTGTCTTCAATGTAAGGGGCATAAACTGGGAGCAATGACCATCAGTGCAATGAACTAACTGGTACAATTTAAAACAAAACAGGGATAGGAGTTCATGCCAGCTGCGGTAGAGTTCTACAAAGGTGGTTATTTTTATGCTAGGAGCTATGCTGAAAACATTCATGTACTTCATGAAATCTTCTAATATCAACAAGATGAGACTCCTGTAAATAAAAGTTTTAACTTCTCTATCAGATGCAAGTATTCTGTCTGCAAAGTTGTCCTTCAAATAGTAACCTTTTGGTCAGAGTTTATTGGGTAATAAATTCCAAACATTATATTTGCAGAGATATATAGACAGCCAGCATTATGCTTTGCAGTTTCCGTAGTTACATCTGCATCAGCCCTGTAGGGTGATGCAGGCTCCATGCCATGTGGTCCACAATGACTCACATCCCTATGCCTCAAGGCTGGCCCTACCCAGGGTTTGCTTCTTGCATTCACCGCTGCTTGAGCTTAGCCCTGGGTATCTGATAGGCTCTGTGTGGTCTTGCGACATCAACGTCATCATCTTTATATGATTTTTCAGTTCAACGTGTCTGAAATAATGCAAGTGGTTGTGTTGTAACCCATTAGGGTAGTGTTTTATAACATGCAATGGAATATCTACGTTTCACAAGCACATGGGAAGTCACAGGTGAAAATAGTTCTACAAGCCGCAAGACAGTGGACGACCAGGTGTGAAACTAGTGTGGAAATGTAGTTCCTTAATGTTAGATAAATTTTTTCTTTTGAAATTAAACTTTGCTTTAATTAGCAATATTTAAAGGATTCTTCTATTTTTCACTTGACTCCAGCACTAGTTTCATTTTAAATGTAGTTTTATGGAATCCTTTTACAGCCCTTACTAGTGACGATGGTTTTCAAATGCCATCAGATGCTTAATGTTTAACATGCTTTCTGATGTCCTTAACCTTAGAGGTTATCAGATTAAATATTCATTCCCTACAAGGGGGAAAAAGAAAAGGAAAATTTGCCTGGCTGCTGTTAAGAGTACGTTGTAAGACTACTCTACAGAGGTTTGCATTAAGGTGTGATCTGTCATTACTTAGGAAATTGCAAAGATACTATTAGCTATTACTTTTACATTATTACTAGAGTATGAAACTTTGCAAAATATTATTTCTTTCAGAAATTGAAACAATGTTCCATAAAAGTACTGCCTTATCCACTGCACAGCTTGGAGACACAAACGTCTTCAGGGTTTGCTGAAGACAACAAACTTTTATCTCTGTACAACGCTTTGGGAAAAGTGGCTGTACAAAAACATATAGATACTAATAACATGTTGACTTGGTCCTGGATAACTAAAAAGGCTGCAAAATTGCATGAAAGCAGTAGCTACTTTCCATCTGGAAGCTGTATAAGGCCCATTTTTTAAGTATATACAAGTATCTCTGATTGTGGAATTAGTGTCCCTAAAGATCTGCTTACAGTTTTTCCTTTAACTTCCTTTGTATTTTATTGTAATATACTTTTAAATAAAGTATTTCTACAGTAACAAGAAACCCATCAGTGCTGACTTGGTGCCTTTCTTTTAGGAAGGCTGAATGGTGTATCATGAGCATTCAATCCAGATCTGTGGGAATCTCCCATGAGGACCTTGCCAAGCAATAGGAACAGATAATTTAGGTTCTGTTTTATTTTTAATTTCTTCACAGAAAGCTGAAACCATCCAAGTGCACTGTTGACAGAAAGGGATTTCCAGAAGATGCTTGCCTTTGATCTCCTGCCGTACTGTGCTATGCAAGTTATCAAGCATTCTCAGAGCTGCTAGAGCAAAATTTGCCCTCTGAATGCTCTTATCCATCAGAGCTGTGTCCCATATCTATAACAGCTGTCACAATTTTCTCACAGAGTTATCTCCATCTGAAGGAGCGCAGGTGTTACTTCTATCACTCCTTCGCGTCCTGGCATCGGCAGTCTCTCACTGTCACCGCAGGACCATGGCAGTGCTCCAAGCTGTGCGTTTCCCAGAAACACTGGATGGCGGGGATCTAGGGATTAACAAGAGGGCCCACACCTAATTTTCTGATATAAAACTATAGATTCGGCGCTTTGTTTCACCTACCTATATTCTTTTGTCTCCAGTCATATTAGAGGAATATTAGAGTTCAGATGACCATCATCCCAAGGACAGTAGGTCTCGTCTTCACTTGCTTTGGGCATACATTGTGGTCTCGTGAAAATCATGTTCTTAGCTAAATGAAAAAAATGCTTCCTTTTCAACACCTCTTTCAAAATACAGGAAACAGATGGCTCTCTCCATGCTTCATGACTGTTACCACTTGATGTGAAGTATCTTCAGTGTTTGAATTTGACACATGCAAAGGCACTGCTCTCTGCTGTAACACATCTTCCATATCTTGAAGATATTTAGGGATGCTACGAGACACCAGTTCTGAGCAGTTCCTTAGGCTATGGTGGCCCTATAGTGTAGTCACTGTAAGAGAAAAAAATGTCCAATCACTATTATGGAAAATACTGTGCCTCAGGCCAGTTATACACCTGTATTGCCTGGCTGCCCATTCATGAAAACTGACTGTCAAAAAGAAAGAACCACCTCTGCTTCACCTCTGTTACTCAACTGAGTAGATCAGAGCACCATCCAGGTTCATGACCCCATTCTGCTAGCCAGAGCACAATCAGATAGGAGGACTGGATTCTTCTCCGGATAGCTCTAGACAGCTCCATACAATTTAACTTGCCTATCTAAAGTTCCTATTTATCTATTTTTGATGAATCAGGTAAAAGCATAATTTAGTCTGAAACAAAAACTTTTAGAGAATTTGAAACAATTAGTGTTGGACTCATGAACCTAAGAAACCTCACAGGTTTTTTAACTTTTGGATCTGCCATTTCTTTACTACCTGCCCGTGCTCCAAACTGTGGCTTCCTAATTTTGGAGCTTCCTAATGAATGTGGGACATTCATTAAAAGATCCTGAGTAGTGTAAATAATGCTTTCTATAACTATATTTTCAGCAATGACATTTGTTTTTCTAAAGATTACAGAGTAACATTTTAAAAAATGAAAGAGGTGTAGTAAAATTTCCTCATTTTTAAGTTAATATAATATAGTAAAATTTCCCCAACTATTTTAAAGGAAGCTTATGCTACTGGCTTTCCACACTGAAGTCAACTAGAGGCTTAAGGGTGTCTTAAATGGTAATATTCAGTACCCTAAGTCAGAAAAAGAATTTGTATGGAAGTGACTCATAAATACAACACATAAATTAGAGATGCCCAGCAACAACATACTGTTACATACCAAACCTTAGGAAAAAAGGCAGAATCTTTATAAGTCATCGTTGCGGTTTTGAGTTGCAGAAACAAAAAGCACTAAGCCTATTTGGAATGCTTATTATTTATTTCTTTTCCTCCAGAGACTTTTCTTCTGCCATTGACTTCATGGACAACAGAAGGAAATACTAAAGGAAACAACTATTTCAGCTATTGTACAGAAGAGGAATGGCAGCAGTATCACCATCTCCTTCTCCTTCAGCTATGTTTTAAAAGTAGAATACATTAATAGCCAGTTACATAACTTGAAGTCTAAATGTAGGCTGGTATTTGTGTCCGGGAGTCTTATTTCCACATTCCAACAATTTTGGGTATATTCCTTTCTCCACTGATTTTCAGCTTGTTATCTTATGTTAAGCTGCCACTTCCTTCTCTGCTCCAGAAGGTTGTTGCTATGAATCCCTCTCTCTGCTGCCTTCCTCTCCCTCTCTGTCACATGTGGAGTTCAGACAGTGACCTTGGTGTGCTCATCTTCCTGAGCCAGCATCATTTGTTTGTGGGTGTAGTCCTAAATGACTTGCCAGGTTGTCCCAGGAAACTTTTGACTAAGCGGTAAATTGAACCCAGATCCTAAACTGTCCTTCAAACCATTTTCCTAACGTCTACTTGTCTTTGCATAAAATATCCAGGCAGATCACATTGCCACATCAGCCTTTTTGCGAAGAAGTAATGGCTTTGGGATGGTGGCGATTGCAGATGCATCAACTGGAGATACCATGTGTTCACCTTTGAAACACACGTTTCTATTTGAAAGACTGTGCATTAGGTTGAGTACTACAACGGCCCACCTATGCAAATAATTGATATCTGAAGCTTCCTGTAACTGGGCATTCTACTGACAGTAAGGATTGTAAGTGATGATATGGACAATGCAATAAAATCTGATGAAAGGTAATGAAATCCTGCACTTTGTCTTAACAGATTTACTTGCTTACTTTCTTTTGATGTCTTCAACAGGACTAGAAGCTCAAGCTACCCAGTCTACTGTTTGTAGGTTGTGATATCACCCAAACATGACATGCCTTTCAAACAGGCAGAAGAATACTGCTCCAACCCTAAAACATGCCACTGATATTGTAAGTGGAGAAAACCCGAGATGATGCTTTCATAGCTTATTTTGAAGAATGAAATGGTTAAATAAAAGTGATTAAAAGGGGAGCAAGTACTGAGGCAGCTCATTTCAAAGCATTTTCTTTTACAGCCTGCAGTAGTGTCATCAACCTGTAATCTGCCTTCTAACTTTAATGTTTTTGTTGGGAGAAGGTGGAGAAGTGAAATTTAAATTTCTAATCTGATATATAATAAAGGAATAGCCCACCCTGGGAATGAACACTTTTCAGACAAGAGGTGCCCAAACAGTTTCTTGTTTCTCCCAAAACCCACACCTCTTCTCATTTCTGCTTTCCTGTATCTCCTTCATTTAAATCAGTGCAAAACAAACAAACAAACAAAAAATATTTATTTTTCTTTGTATTATCTGAAAAGGATGGCTGTTAGGAAAGAAAAGTGCTCCTTTAGAAATCAGAGGGTTGAAGTGCTTTAATTTAGCTCTCATGATTAAGGATGTACAGTTTAAAATTTGAGGGTAAATGAGGCTGGCATTCTATAAAAACTCAATACAGATCAACTCAGGTCCAATTATTTTCTTATCGCTATCCTAGAGAAGAACACCTGGGTTACCAAAATAGCAAATAGTAGTGGAGGTTCATTGCATATCACAGCAAAAATTAAGAGATAAGCTAAGAAAGAGGTAGCTTCTGGTCTCAGTCATGCCAGTGCTAGGGATGGATTTACTAAGAAGGATTTCATCCCACCACCTTTTTTAGCCTTCAGTCATTTGATTTTGGTTCCTACAATGGAGAACAGCTGTACAATGCCCAACTTAGCCCTACAATGTGACTTCATCCAATCTTTAACACACTCCCATCAACCTCTAAGGGAGATATCAGGAAAAGGAGTATCACTAGAAACCCAAGTTCTCTTTATCTGATGATAGATTTGATCCTTAAGTGGACAAAACCCAAAAGAATGACCAGATAACAAAAGTAACAAGTCAAACTGGACAGGATCTCTTTGTAGAAGCCTTAGTTGCACTTCTCTCTCTCTCCCTGGACTATTTGGGGCATTAGAACCTTATTTTAAGAAAATCAGTTCCCTAAGGACTAAAAATCTGAGTATAGGTTACATGCCAGAAGTAGGAAAATTTTACCTACCCCATGTGAGTTTTCAGTGACATCTAATAGAGGCATATTTTTTTTTTGTGTGTGTGTGTCTATGTATCTGACTATTATGTGCACACATATGGCAATATCTAATTAACATGAAGAAAAAAAATGATCTTCAGAAAAGATGTTAAGCCATATAAAGGTGCGATATATATATCAAGAGCCAAGTTAGAAAGGACATTTGCCATTTAAATTGCCAAGTTAAATATGGCGCAATTGAAGCAAACCTGTCCCTCCAGGCATGTATAAGCCTACACTTGGGAGCTCTTGGAAGCTAACTTAACACCAGTTGTATCTTATTTAACTTGGCCATTTGAAGGGTTAACCCTTTAGCAACTTGGCTCACACTGACCATATCACACCTTTACATGATTGACCTTCCCCTCTCAACTTTCCCTCGTTTAGTGCACGCTGAATGTTTTTGAGAGATCTGATTTACGTTATTTTGGCTAATTAGCACGAAAGACAAAAACAAAACCTCTAAAGGACAGGTCTGTGAACATAAAATGTAATTGGATGGAAATGGACCTGTTCACATTCTTTTTGCCTTAGCTCAGCGTGTGAGTGTTAAGTGCTAGCTGCCTGGTTTTGCCTGTCGGCTGTGCCACCCTACAAGGAGCTTTCCCCAAAGCCTGATAGTTGAACCTCCTGTGCTCTTGCACAGGGCTCGTACACCGCACTAAAGTAAGCAGTTTTCCCCTGCTTTGGGAGAGGATCTGGGTTGGATGCAATTGTAACGGGAAGTGGAGAGGGCAGCTGGTGCCTTACTGAAGACTTCTGCTGTCATATGTCAGGGCATGCGTGTGGTAGAGCCAGGTGGTACTGTTAAAGGTGCAAAGAGGTCTTGCTTCTTCTCATATATCCATGCCTGAAAGAGACTAAATTAGAGCATGGATATCCTGTGGAAAAGTATCAGCAGTGACTACCACAACGAAGAAAGAAGAATTTGGTAAAGAAAGGAGTGTGTTTTAACATTAAAATGCTGTTGTACAGGCCATGGGAAACTGAACTTCTTCAGATCTCAGATCGTGCATATTTAAAGACACTCCCAGGTAGACTCCTATCATTTGAGTCAGCAAAATCAGCATCAATGACAATGGAATCTGATAGAAATATTGTGTTGCAATCTTTGTAGATTATTACCTATGGTAATTAAATGCTTAGAAGTATAGTAATGACATCAGTATAAAGACTTAGACAGATTAGATAGAAAGAACAAAATTACTTCCCTGAGGTGCATATATCATCACATACATGGTCTCATATCATCTTCTGATCTGCCATGAAATTCTAGTCTATGCAATAAAACCTCTCCATTCAAGGTTGTATATGGATGGAGCTGCAAGGGGAGCAAAGGGAAAGGGGTCAAATATGGCCCCCAAGAGCACTGGGGTAGATAAAGATGGATTTATTGGTGGGAGGAGAAGGGAATGAGTGTGTCATCCGTCTTCTTGGTGGTAGTGGCTGTGTAACACACACAGTGCACAACATCCTTTATGCTGCTCTGCCAGCACCTAGCCCTCCAATAATACAATTTGCACATGGATGAGTGGGAAGAGAAATGTACAGTAAGATCTGCTAGCCAGGAGATGCAATTTAGAATAAATTGAAGTGATGCTTCATATTCCTGCCTTCTCTAAGCCTCTCATATTAATTTAGGCCTTGATTACATGTGACTTGTCCTGCTGTGAAACGTGCCACGGGCCTAAGGTCTCAAGGGTTATCACTGCTTCTTAAACATGTTATGTGGAATTTGTGGTAAAATTTTATTCCTTTTTTTCCATGTAAAAGGTTTATAATAACTAGTTACAGTTCAAAACATTATTAAAATTAATGAGTAATATAATAGGAAAAAACACTTAATACTCTTGTAGTAATTCACCTCTATCTCCTCTTATCTTCTGTTTTCTTCCCTGAAATCAGATAAAGTATTTGTTGGCTGACAAGTTATAAGAGTATATAACCATCATTTGATTAATATGTGCCTTGAGTTCTAAAAGGAGGTGTTTTGTGAAGCTCTTACAAAACATCAACCCAAAATGTCACCATGCTTTATTACACATATAATACATCACAGGCAGTGAGCAGAAGACATGGAGATACTACTGGTGATTTAAGTCAGAAGGAAATTTATTTAATCAAACTGCCAGCGGTACCTAGCAGGTAGTCCCAACACTGGGTTGTGAGGTCCAGCAGCTCCTTCCAATCTTACCTGGAGAAGGGAAAGAAATATTCCTCCTGTCACCAAATCTTTAGTCCTGAAAATGTGAACATGAGGTACCAAACAAGTAAATGAGATCAGTACCACCAGGAATTAACAAGGTACAGTTCTACATCATGTTTCTAGCTATTACCAACCTCCAATGATAAGGAGGTATGTGAAAAAAAAAAATTCAGAAGAAATAATTTCTACAACTGTTACTATATCAGTTGAAGATGAATTGCCAAGAAACATAGAAAACATTGCACCTCTTGATCTAAGTAGAATCTACAAACCTAATAAATGGTCAAAAGAGGATGTCTGCTGTGTAAACTTTTACACCTGAGCCTAGACTCGTGTCTCTGGTCAGTGGGAAGAAATAGGATCCCATTACTCTCAGCTTAAGGATGCATATAATAGGTCAGATAAACTATGTTTTAAAAGTTGTCATTTCTTTCCCTTGATTAAAAAGGGGAGTCTAAGGAAAGTAGGCCAAATATAGACCATTAAAGTTAGGAAAAGTAAATCGCAGTCTAAGTAAGCAGGCTGGACCTTTTTCACAAGTGTGACAATGATGATTTATTCTTGTCTCTGCCCTGTGACAGAGTATTGGAACATATTAATGAAATCAAAAACACAGTTGCAGAGAAAATTCAGAAAATTGGAAAATACAAACAGAAACATTACTTGAAATGAACAGATTCTACATTCTAATTTTCTCTGTTATTATATTATAATAATATTATAATAAAGTTATTATAATAACTTTAGTCAACATCATCTTCCCTCTTCCACAGAGTCCTTTCTATAAGACACTCCCTACCCCGAGTAAATCCAAGTAAACATGAGCTGTTTTAGGGAATCACTATGTACAAATTAGTCTTAAAAAAAAATAATGTCTGAAATTTTCCTCATCAGTTTAATATAGTATAAATAAGTTCTGGTTGGGTCTGTGAAAATGTAGATAAGGATACAGGCTGCAGACACCCTTTATTAGAACCATTTACTGAAGCCACAGCAGTGAGAAGTGTGATCCTAGAGTCCTTTCTGCCCTAAGAGACTGACAGCCCATACACCAGACTGTGTGAAACAAGCTTTATCATGGGATGGAATAAAAGAACATTTACAGCAGTGGAAAAATGACACAAAATCCAACTGACTGAAGTAGCAAAGGGAATACAGTAAACACAGTGCTTGGGAAAAATACACTGAATTTTGTGCAAATGAGCTCTTTCTTTTCAAGATTGCTCAAGAATTAATTCAGTCTTTAATACTGAACATTGCTTTCTGCCTTTGAAGTGCTGCGGCATGTGAAGGTGGTTTGCACAGCTCTCTGAGAAGCAAGAAGAGAATGATGAGAAGGCTGGATGGCCACATGCTGCGAGGATGTAGAGGTAGTGTGGAGGATGGGGGAGGTATTCCTTGTCTGGACAGGACCTGCCTTTATAATAGTTTTGACTCTGAGGTTGCAGCACATCACGAAGGGCTGCTCCCAGCTGCGAGCTGAGCAGGAGAGGACTCAGCAGCTGTGGCCATGTGGTGGGACCGGGGGCACAGCTCCCACTGGGCAACGCTGGCAGAGGGGTTTTTCTTCCACCCTGCTATATGTGTGCCAGCCACTGAGCTGCCATTTTAATGACTGGGTGTAAGCCAGAAATCTGGGCTTCAGGTTTGAAATAGAAGTGTTTAAGTGCACAGACAGGTATTTAGGACCTGCCCACTGCATTTCGGAGGGGAAAAATGTTAGCAGTGTGAGCGTGAGCTGTGATGTGCCATGTATAAGGGTCTGAAAACTGGCCCCGCACCAACTTATTTAATACTGTATAGCCAGGCTATGGTCCCGTTTCCAGCTAAGCCCAAGGAAGTGGTGTCTCCCACAAGAAGAATGAGGAGGACCTTTCCCAGTGCCTGGGATATAGCTCCTCTGCAGGACTCTTGGCCGTGTGGGGTGAGCATCCCATGGGCTCTGCAAACAAGCAGGGTGACGTCTCGCAGTGTGTGCAAAGGAAGTAATCAAGGGCATTTTTGTCCAAATCAACCAATGGGCCAAAACAGACTGGCCAAGGATATGTACAGGAGGCTAGTAACACACTGAATATTTGTTTCCTCTTGGTCTCTGGTTGGTGTTTTCGTTGAGTTGGTATAAAGACCCTTTAATAGAAGAACATGCAGCTTGACAGTATGCCATCAGTGTACCTTATATCTGTGCTGTTCAGAGCTAAAAATTAAACCAGTTAAGGTCTGGTTTTATACTCCACCTTGGTATCTCATATCTCTGATGTCAGTTTTCAAGAACAGGATATGCAAAGAAGCAATAACTTTTTCACACATTTTGCAGTAGATAATATTTATGGTCTTCTGTTCTTTTTATTTGAGCATGCTGTGCTGGCATGTGCTGCTATGCAGTGAAACCTTCTGATCTCAGGGACTGAATATGCAAAATGAAACTCTGGAGCTCAGCTCTCCTGCTCCCATCACATGTCACGTTAAATGCTGATATTTTCACATTTCTGTGTAAATATTTCACATTATTTCAGAAGTTTAGCTCAGGACATAGAGTGAAAAATAAGAGACAAGACAAAATAATTTAGGCTAGTTGGGAGGAAGGTAGAACAAATACAGTAGGACGGTAATTTTTTTTTTCAGTTGAAATAGTAAGTGGCAGATCTGAGATGACCTGTGAGTTTAAGTCCACAGTTCCCTGTTTTTTTTAAGACTATTGAGTTCATTTAGTTGGTGGTATAGGATGGGGCATGGAATTCACCCCATTATTTCTGCAGCCAAAACCTACTGTTGTTCTGAAAAGAAAGTAAGCTTTTATTACTGTGCTTCAAGAGATGGAGTACTCACTATCATCTAGGCCAATATTCCAAGGGATCGATTAAAATCAATATAAACTACAATAAAGGATTTCAGTTATCTGTGTTAAGATCTAAAATTAGTCTAAAATCTGAATTCACAAATTCCAATCATCTATGCAGAATCTTTCTCCACACAAAAGTGAGATCTACCTGCATAGGTTCAATATCGGAGTTAGGGATGAAGGAGAGAATCGATTTGTGCAGGCTACTACTTAATGAGAGCACAGTAAAACGGTGTTAAAATATTTTATATTTGCTTAGGCTGCTTTCTAAGCTTTGCCCTAAGTATATGTAGATTATATTTGCAGCAATTACGTACACCACTACTTAATGACACAATGACGGTTGAGAACAATACTATTCAGCTATTTTGATAAGTCAATTTCTGTGGAAGCTCAGTCTGACATAAATTCAGTGAACAGTGCATTACATGAAACAGTTTAATACATATCTCACTTTTTCTGACTCAAACTAGCCAATCAAATTAATGCAAGCTGAGAAGATAGGGCCTGTACTGCAGCCAGTAAAACTAAAGTCTGCTTGAAAGTTACAGAGCAAACCTGACTGAAACTTTTGTTTAAAAGAACAAAATTAGGGAAATCTTTGTATATTTACTGGTGTACAGGTTGAAGGGAAAATAAATTATTTTCTTTTGATTCTTTGCAGTTTAGCAGTTGTCCATTGCTCACTTGCTAATCCAAACTGCATATCTTTCAGTTGAACTGAAAGATATCTCCTGATATCTCCTGCCTCATATCTCCTGAAATTTATCTGAGAAGAAAAGCCATTTTTATCTTTGAAGTTGTAAAGATGAGGCTCACTGGTAAAAGTGTATGGCACACCCTACTTGATTCAGCATGTAGTTAAAGACAGAAGGAACATTAAACTTCGTGTTCTCATGGGAAATCTTGGAGCTGTTACTAAGTCAACTGTTTTGATCCTAAATTTTGAAAGTACATTTTCAGAAAGAAAAGGAGGAACATTGAAAAATGTTCCTTCTTTGGCAGTTCTTGATGTCAATAAGAAAGGCACCACAAACTCTTTTTCTCCAAAAACTGTTCCTACTAATTCTGATCCCTCTTCTCAGTTTTATTTCAGAGCTCTTCTCGGTTGGATTGCAGTGCTGTAATCGACATTTCTGTTTTTCCTTGTGTTATACCCACTTTTGTTTCTATCTGCTCAGGCTCTTGCTCCAGTCAATAGCTAATGCAGTTGCTCAGCTTTTACCCACCCTTCTTCCATTATCTGTCTTCCTCATTTCTTTTCTTTCCTTATAGTGTTCTCTATGCATATACTTACTCTGGGGGTTGGCCTCTGCCAGTACCAATGGGTATCGCAGAAACAAATAGCAGCATGGATGAACTGCAACCCCGTGCTCAGACTTGCTTTCTGGCTACCTTGTCATTTAGCAGCATACCCTTGTGCACAGGGTAACTTCCACCGACAAACTGGAGCATGTAAGGAGTTGAAGTGTCAGGGCTGACACTGGTTGTTGTTGACACACATCACTCTGGGATGCAGCTGTGTTGGTCGCTCTTTGCCTGTGTGATCCTCTCCTTCAATCCACCAGTTGAGCTGTTCTCATGATTATCTTCCCTCTGCCTGAAGAGCTTCGCCTGTGGGCAGCCCCAGGGGCAGAGGATGGTGCCTGTTCTGTCTCTTAGGCGTCTTGCAGTACTGTGGTACTGCACCGCTGATGTCAAAGTGCTCTTCTAAGGGGATAAAACACATGCCTCCATATCAAATTTTCTGATCAAAGTAAAAATCCACATGTTCTGCTGGTTCAGTTCAGTTATTTTGGTGGGGAGTCTGGAAGCAGTACTCTACTGTACGGTGCTCTGTATGCTCCCCCTGGTGTCTATACACTATTCTCTGTGCTCTTGGGTCATTTTTATTTCAACCTTCAACTGAAAAGCAGCAATGTAAGCAGTTGTATTACCTCCAGGGAAAGTCGTCATGCTGTTTGGAGGACAGGACTTCTGCTTTTGAGAATGGCCAGTCCCTCAAAGATGTGACACGGTGGAAACCAGTCAAGAGCAGAACTACAAGGACAGCTTGGTGCACAGGCTGTGTGCTAAGGATGCTGAGATATGCTGAGCACAAGTGGAATAAAAAGAATTAAGTGGTTGAGCTTTCTTTAGGGAATTGGGAAATATGATTTAAATCTCCTTAGACAGAAGAGGAAATTGAACTCTGCCCTCCCTGCGGCAAAGGTGAATTGGCTAATGTACACTGAGAGGGAGAGGGCAAAGGAATAGAAAATGGGTTATCAACAACAGCTGCATATAAAAAAAAGCAGCAGAACCCACCTGTTCCAGTAGGACTTGACTAGCTTTGCTCAGAACATGACCCTTAGACTGAGCCCCTGAGGAGAAGAAGGTAGGGGGAACTCCTTATTTCTAGGGCCTGGCTGGGCTTTGGGGTAAACTTGTTTCTGACCTGAATGGTGTTATAAAGGAGACATTTTCAGAGTCCACATGCATGCGTTACTTGAAGTGTCTGAGGAACTCTTAGATGAAACTGTAAGATGTCTTTGGAGTTCAGGCACCTTTGCTGAGTATTTTAGCATTAAGTACAAAAAACAGTTTTGCGCATTTGCAAAGGTGTTTATGGATCTGACTGAAAAGCCTCACAGCACTAATCCTCCCCCTCCTCCCCTGCCAAGATGTCCTTTCTTATCATGTAGAAAATGCAGAAGTGACTCGGTATCAGCATATACATTTGAGTCACAGACTTTTGAAAAGCATGCCTGAAGGTAGCACATCACCTCTGAACCAGGCCCTGTAGTTCTCTGCAGTTAAACACAAATAACTCGTGCAATACAATTAGCCTTCATAACATAGTAAAAAGTAGAAATTCTTCTTTGAAAACTTAATCCGAGGGATCACTTTCATTCCCTCTCATAGCCAGTAACTTATCTAACAATAAAAATATATAATGTTCAAAGTGCAGTATAAATGGTACCAAGATGAAATTGTAAAAAAACCAGAACATTATGTCAAAGATATAATATTCTTTTGGGATGAACATGCTCATTTTTTGTATAAATGGAGGCTCTGTTCCACAGAAGTAGAAATTGTTCTAAATGAAGTATCTGCTTCGTTAAAGCTTAATTTATCATTAACAGCATGAGTCAGAGTTGCCATAAGTCTACAAGGAAACAGCATGGGAAAATACATGGTCTTTACCCTGAATTCTCTGGTCCCACTAAAGCCAGACGGTTTTGAGTGTTTAAAGAAAAAAATGGGTTTGGGCATGTACTGTTACATCTATACCAGTAAATAAGCCAAGAGGAGGGCACAGGCTTGAGGACTGTCTCATGACTGTTTGCACCCTTCCTGGCACAACTTCAGCTCTCGTGACCTGGCACTCTCAAATGGCGCCAGACAAGGGCTGATGAGGGGGACAATTTCCAGGAGGCAGCCTGAAATATATCCCTCCTGCTCGTGGGGAAAGAGAACCGAGCTTTGTGCATTTGAGACAGACAGTGCCGCTTGGTTTCGGGTCCAGAGACTGCTCCCTGGTTTATTTTATTTATTAGCAAAGGTGTAGCCTAAACTTGCATCTCTGCTGTCACATAAGCTTGGACTTGTTCCTGAGCACAGCCTATTCTCTTGTCCACACAAGCTTAAGTGGTGGCTTGTGGTCTGGCTCTGGTCTGCAGGGAACCAAGTGGGGAAAACTAAGCACAGAGAGTGGGACTGTCTCGTCCTCCTGCTCTGCCCTCATGGATGGTACGAGCACAGCTGGTGAAGTCCAGCTGGCTGGAGAACAAAGGGTGAAATGGTGCTCTCTGCTCACCACTGCTTGACCCCAGCTTCCTTTCCCAGCCATGCCTGACTCCTCACCACCCACCCTGTGCGACTGAACCCCCTACACTTTTAGTAGCACGGCAGTGTTTCTGGGTAGGTGCCTGCAAAGACCTCGAGGAGGATTTGTTATCTCTGAGTGAATGAGTTGCAATGACTAGTCTGACCATATTCCAGTGATGCGCCAGATACCATAAGTGACTTTGGTGTTGAAAACAGCCTAGCTATTTTATGTTTTCTAACTATGAGAGGTTTTTATTTAGTGTACCAAATGGTTTCTGTGGAAAAATTCTGAAAAACACAACAGAATGGGTGAAGTATCACAGAATCAAAAGTCATCGATGTGATGGCTGATCCCTCTATGGACAGCTAAGTATGCCTTCATAAAATATTTTTCTCTGAATTTTCTCCTGTCCCCCGTATCACTACATTGTTCATTTCAGTATATACTGTTCTGTCCTTCCACTCAGATGTTATTTCCCTTTCAACAGGCAAAATATTTGAAAGCAGCTTGTGTTTTTCCTTAGATTTAATGATTACTGGAAATGGCTGCACAAACAGACACAAGAACCTCAGAGCTCCAGTTAGCTTGGCAATGACAAAAGCAGGTGCTTAAGGAAAGGGTGTAAGAAACACAGGCACATATTTCTGCAGCTTCCAGCAAACAATTATTAAAGGACTTTCTGAGCCAAAACTTGTACCTTGAGCATCATATTAAATTGCCAGCAATGAATTTATGGTCCACGAATTAGTCCTTTTTTCACCTCTTTCTTAAGCCCACTTTTTAGATATTGTGCATTAATTTTATCCATTTTTTTTCAAATGATCATTGACTATCTTAAACCTGAAATATGTGTTCATCTATGTAAGCTCTATGTTTTGTTCTGTTTCCTCAGTAGGTATACTTTTATGCAAAATCGGTCCATATCAGCTGTGGGTTATTTTATGAGTTCAGGGTGTATTTTAAAGAAAGAGCCTTACATGGAAAGAATTTGTGTTCTACCTACAGCAGATTTACTACTGACATTAGAAACACATCATCAGCACAACCTGTAACCCTGACATTTTCATGAATCCCTTGCAGTTAATTCCACTTGTGGGGAATTAATTGTACCATCAAATTATTTAAACAGGGCCTTGCCATCTCAATATGACCTCCTTACATCTATTTTGAATTCAGATGAGGGAAAGTGGCTTTTAAAAACTGTGATGAAATCTCCCAAATGAGTAATACATAAACTCATTGCAGAAGAAGGAGACAGAAGGTCTGCAGTCATATTTAAAAAAAAAGTATCAGATTACCTTAATGATATCTGATCAGCATATATAATCAGCATATCTGAAGCAATTAAGTTACAACTATAAAATATAAAGCAATGTGAAATTTGTGTGAGATGGAAACACTGGGTGTGTAATTGCTAATATTTCTCATAGTCAGGAACAATTGCAGTGAATGAGAAACTGTGTATGAGCTGTGTGTGCTCTAAGGAAAACCAACTAGATTCTGTTTGCCTGGAACAGAAATTACTCCTTTTCATAGCAGTATCTAAGATATGTAGTAACCAGGGGATACACCACTTAAAGGAACTGATCAACTCCCCGTTGCAGTCAATAGGAGTTTTCTTCAGTGTGAGGGATTTTTTTCCCTTTCTTTGGAGTTTTAAAGTATTTGCTGTGATTGTAAAAGATTTTGAGACCGATTGGTTATTAGAAAGGCAAAAGTCCAGTCCTTGTGGCTGAATCCCCAAACAATTGAAGTCCAAAAGACGAAGATCTTTATTTCAACTTATTAATTCTGGAGTCTCATGTTTTCTTACACCAAACTTTATCTGAGGGAGGAGGTTGGTTTATGGTCTTTCAAGTGTTACTGGCAACAGTTTTTTATTGATTCATTTTACATTAAGTCCATTATGAGTAAGTAAAGATCACTGATACTTTTTTATACACTCTTTGTTTACATAGACATAGTTTGGAATGTCCTCACTGAATTTTACACCTAGCCCTTTCCAAGTCTTATGTAATCCTGTGGAAAGATGCAGGCCTGGGAGAAATTTAATGAGGAGGCATGCCTTTGCTCAGTTCCAAGAGGCAGTTGGAAGTAACATATTTTTGTTTGTTTTTCTAAATTCTGAAATATTTGGGTTAGCAATTAAATGAACTTCTTTGCTTTGTGAGAGGGAAGAAAATTGCAAGCGTCTTCTTATGGCTTGCAATTATCCCATGCAAAGTTCTGGCCCTTCATCTGACTGTGCAGGGCTTCGTATAGACCAGGGGAAACCCTGCAAATAAGGATGACTTGCACAGAAGTCACAAGGATTCAGCTGCCTAAACAGGTGTCTGGTGCCTTTTAGATGCTGTAGGGCCATGGTGGATGCAGGCAGGACACAGGACCTACAGAAGACCTGTGACTTTCTGGACCGGCAGCGGAAAGCCAGGCAGGACACCCCAGGGCATCTCACATCACACTAGGTGCCTATATTCAGGCAACCAAATTTGACATCTGGTTCTGCATAATCTGTCTCCTTCCAGAATTCCTCCCGCCCTAAACCAGGTGTCTGAGGGATGTGATGGCTTGCTCTCCAGAGATATCTATCTTTTCCTACTGACAGTAGTGACTGCTTGTTTTCAGGGAAGGATGAAGGTCGATGCTGGAAACTTACTTGTAGATGGTTAAATTTAATGGAAATTAAATGGAGATAGTAATATCATTCCACAGCACATATCTATTCATGGAAATATATTAGAACTCCAAGGCTTTCAATTATCCATCTTCTGCAACTCCAATTTGAAGGTTGGCAGATACCCTGGTGTCCTGGTTTTGGCTGGGATAGAGTTAATTTTCTTCCTAGTAGCTAGTATGGGGCTGTGTTTTGGATTTGTGCTGGAAACAGCGTTGATAACACAGGGATGTTTTAGCTATTGCTAAGCAGTGCTTGCACAGTGTTTCTGCTTCTCACACTGCCCTGCCAGTGATCAGGATGGGGGTGCCCAAGAAGCTGGGAGGGGACACAGCCAGGACAGCTGACCCTAACTGACCAAAGGGATATCCCACACCATATGACGTCATGCTCAGCATGTAAAGCTGGGGGAAGAAGAAGGAGGGGGGGGATGTTCTGAGTGATGGTGTTTGTCTTCCCAAGTCACCATTACGTGTGATGGAGCCCTGCTTTCCTGGAGATGGCTGAACACCTGCCTGCTGACGGGAAGTAGTAAATGAATTCCTTGTTTTGCTTTGCTTTCACGTGCGGCTTTTGCTTTACTTATTAAACTGTCTTTATCTCAACCCACGAGTTTTCTCACTTTTACTCTTCTGATTCTCTCCCCCATCCCGGTGCAGGGGGGAGTGAGTGAGGGGCTGTGTGGTGCTTAGTTGCTGGCTGGGGTTAAACCATGACACCTGGCAAGTAACGGTTATTTTTACATTTGATATTTTAAGTTAAATTTAGTGCTCAGCTTAACTGAGATGTTAGTGCATCTGGAGCAGAATGCATATTCCTTAGCAAACAGAAGCAGAGATTTACTTCTACTGTTCTTCAGTTCTGGCTTGGAAAATCCAGTCAGGCTTGCTTGGTTGCCATTTGGTTGTGGTACTATTACACTATATTTGCTTTAATCCTGGATGTGAGCAAGCGATACGGTTAATCTGGGGAGAGCAGGAGCATTCTTGTCAAATACCGAGTAGTGAAGGTCTGTGCCTTGGGAGATAGGGAGTACTGATTATTGTTTTAGATTTGCATCAAGTGTACAGTATGTTAATTGGTTGGACCACAAAAAAAAAAAAAGTTCATTTCTCTTTTCTGAGACTGACAAAAATAATACTGATTGGCAGAGATTATAATAGCAGTTTTTGAACATCATAACCTCATTAGTTTGAAACAAGAAACTCATTTAACATAAGCTGCAAATCAATTTGCTTGTTAATTCTATTCAAATTGCACTCTCTTCTGACTAACACAGCACACTATATAACAGAACCAGTTCTTCTACCTGTCTTTTGGTCAGCTGAAAAATTAGTTATATGTTCATAGGAGATTAAAATCACTATACAGACATTTTTGTGCCCAGTTTTCTTTTCTTTTTTCAATTACAAAGATCTGTCTTCCTGGTTAAAGGAAACACACTGGGTGCTCAGAGACTTTGTGCAGAAAAAGAAATGAAGACTAAAAGAGGTATTTAGTTTCAACTACTTTTTTTTTTTTTCTGTCTGAGAGTAAAAAAAATTAGGTACTTGGTCTAATTCAGGCCATCTAAATCTACTTTATAAAGACAGACAATTCCTGTGGACAACTCATCCTATAACAGGAGTCTGAGCCAGAGGGTGTGATTAACTCTGTGGTGATGCTTCTCTCTCTTTGCTGACTAGGGAACAAGTCTTTATACCCAGATTTATGGCTACAGACTTTGGTTTGGCAAGTGTCATTGTTGCATCCTTGCAGCTCTTATACTACAGACCTTGGGATGAGCTAGGCATTAATTCAGCTGTCGTTTCAACTTTTAGGGTATTTCTAACCTTAGACATACTTCAGCTCATTTTGCCTGCAACGGCTTGAGAACCAGCAGTGCAGCAGAGTTAAGACTCAGGGACTACCCAGGCTCTCTGGACATGAATGCCTATCTAAAACTAGACTATCTGTGTTAACCTAGAACCTGCTAAGGCATCTGTATGACTTCTTAGCCTGAATGGGTAAATCCATGATTACCGGTATGTGTAAGAGTTAATTAGATTGAGTATCTGTTAGCCTGAACATCACTGTATGATGCTTCTAAATTACACATCCTGCAATGTCCCATCCACAGGTTGTTTCAATGAATAGAAGATTGCTTAAAAAGCAGTGGTGCCTAAGTGATACTGCCTTTGAAAGGATTTTCATGCTGGAGAATGTGAGAGGAGATAACGTGGAGCAGGTTAAACAAGCTGATCTCTGCAAGCTGGGGTTTTAATTTGATGATACCAAGAAAACTGCAACTGCAAGGCTGGAGGCCACCAGCCTCCTTCAACTGAGAAGCCCATATCTCAGCATTTATATGGCTGACAGCCAAAGATCCATAACATCTTTCTGGAGACCTTTGGGGAGAGGACACAGCTCCCCCAAAAGTCCCTTATGCTGCTGTGAGATAGCCCAGCCCAGCTTCACCAGTGATGGACAGACATTGATGCTGCCCAGACTCCTACAGCTGGAGATTTAGTAGTTGTCACATCAACATAAGCCTGCTTCCAGCAACATCAACAAGCCCTGGAGTTTTGTTTTAGGTTCAATGTGCTCTAGAGGCATATGTTGGTCAAGACCTTTGAGCTGGCTTTGCTTCACATAAAGCTTGGGACATACGACCCTCGCTAGATGTAATTGTAATGGCTGCAGAAACTGCAGCCTCCAGCCTTCATCTGGGGCCCTAAGTGCATATATACGTTAAAAAATGTATATCAAATATGGCATCAGACATCCCATGTTCTTTTAATCTCATCATTATTAAACATATTCATTTCACACGTGATCTGAGGTGTTTTTGTCACATCTCAAAGTCATAAATTTTGTCTGCATGTCAGGTTTCAGTCTCAATTCTTTCTACCTTAAATTACTCCAGTGGGCAAAATTATAAATAGTTTCTGACTTTATTCAGTTCAGTGGTTATACAGTTGCTTTAAATACACACACACACACAGTATAAGCAAGACAAACTATTATTCTTCAATACATTTTCAAAATCTGCTTAAAATATGCACGGAAGCATTGAAGTTTAGTATGGGGAAAGAGCAGCAGCTTGGTGTGTAAGACAGACGTGATCCTAACTACTGCTGCCCATTTTTTGATGGACGCAGGATAAAGACAATAGCCTTTTTACTAGAGATGTTACAAATAGTAGCTTACCCTTTTCTCAATGAATGTGCTGTTTCACATTTATGATTCTTCCATAACAGACTTCACTACATTTTTCTGTTCAATCTTCGTTCTATAAAATGTAGCATGCCTCATTATGTGATAACTCCTGCTAAGTGTTAAACTCCTCCTTGGAGGTTACGACCACGCTGAACTCCCCCTGAAAGCAAAGTAGCTTCAAGCCTCCCAGAACTCAGGAACATTTTGAGACCCCTTCCCCCACATATGGTAGATAGAAATAATTTATTCTTTGTTTAATACTGGGCACATTTCTGCAGCAGTGGAAAGATACACGTCGGGAACTTAAATTCCACAATTTCATTTGTGTTTGTAAAAAATCTGTCGCATTAACTCACAACACCTCGGAAGGTCCACTTGAATATGACAAAGAGGTGTATAGTTTCCATGTGTTGATAGTTGGCTCATTCTTGAATTTTTTGGTCAGCCAACCTCTCACTCATTTAATCTGAAGTTCTCTGGACGTCTTCTTTACATAAGAGCTACAGGACTAATGTTACTGAAGGTATCCACAAAAAATTACAGCTGCAAAAAATTTACTGCACTGTTTCTCTTAGAATTGCACTCATTTTCTCCACACACTTAGGACAGTTTTCCATATGTACTCTTGAATTTTCAGAGACAAATAACGTATGTTTACATACAATAGTTTCTGTCTGTGGTTCATATAATTAAAATCTTAAAGTTATCAACTACATCAGTGTCTACATGTCACAGACACCTGGTAAGTTCAGATTTCTTGAGTTCATAAAATAACAAAAATATATAACTCTCTGCAAGCACTATTGTCTCATGTTAACAGTGGTAAAATTAGTCCTGGATGAATCAGGGACAATTTTGTTCCACTTTCAAATGCCTCCCTTTCAGTGCAGAAGTTGATAATTTCTTACTCTTCCAAAATCTCTGCCTGCTCCTTTGTATGCTGTCACAGTAAAATTGCTCTAGGCTTATGCCCTCAGCTTTGTCTCTCTGTTCATGTTTCCAGCACCTAAAAGACCCAGACTGAGGATGCAAAGCTGTTACTTTCTATTACTTTGGGCAAAAAAATACAGTCATAAGGTATCTTGCACTTGTTAAAATTATAGCTTTAGAATAAATTAATGTTTCAAGCAATTAGTACAGTGCAATGACTTTAGTCTGCCCAGACTGACCTAAATGAAACTTTATTTCATTATTAGCTTGTTCCAATTTCATGGTTGATTCATGTTTAGTGAAAGTCCTCCAGCCTTATCAGATCTTCCACATCAACTCATGTTGCTGCTCAGGCACTTTTACGAGATTTATCTTTGTTTGGTGTGAGGGCTAAGACTAGCAGACGGATTTGCAGGATCATGGGCTGGAGTTGGTAATGAAAATATCTGCTTGTTTTTTTAGCAATAGCCCACCTTTATTCTGCCTTTCTTTAAATAAGCTATAACAAAATATTAAATATTTTTAGGGAATTGGCTTCAAAACCATATTCTACAATTGTAGCAGAAACCGTGTTCAAAATCAAAATAGAAATATTTCATAAGTTAATAATTTTAAAGTCTTACTGTGCAATATCAGCAGAACTTCTGTTGTTAAATATTTCCATAAAGCAGTGGCATGTGAAAAAAAAGTTTTAAATAAACCATGTATCTTATATCTTTTCAGCTGGTAGGAAGAGAGGTAATTGTCTATTTGGTCTCATTTGATACAAATCCTCCATTTGTTTTAGCATGTGATGATGGTGATTTTGAATCCTCTTTTTCCTCTGTTTTCTCGACATCTGTCTTTGTTTTGACCCGGTGTCTTCTGTAAACACGGTAACCTGGGAATTGGCATATATTTAGTATTAAATAAAGAAATTATAACAATTGCCTGAAAAAGACACTGTAGTAACATGTAGCCATGCAATATTTTCCTTCCTTATATTGTTAAAACATTCCAACACCTCCAGACAGTTTCTTTAAAGCTATGTTTAATTATTTTATGTCAACAACACTCATCACCAGAAAAGTACATTTGGAAATGTACTTTCTTCACTTGAAGAAAGGAAAGTGTTCTAAATTCTGCATTTGGTGTTTGACTGCTTTGTGTTCCTGTTGTGTGCAGTGACTTTTAAAAGTATCGCCTGTCTCCCTTGGGAAGCCTTTGGGCCCTTGGCTGGGTCTGTGGGACTGACCCTTACTTCTACGCGAGTCCTGTTTGGCAAGAGCTGGGACAAAGTGTTTCATCTGTCCTCACGCCGTTGCCTACCAGAGAGGTTGGAGTTGGGGCTGCGCCTCGCAGGCTGTGTCCCTGGGGCAGTGCTCTGGTGTTGGGTAGGATGGCTGGTTTGGGAGTGGGAGCTCAATAGCCACAGGTGGTTTTAGGTGTGAGCAACAGGGACAAGGTCCCGACCCTTGGTAAGTTAGTTGTAGTAGCAGCAGTGCAACTCATGAGAGGTGTGTGTGGGAGGAAAAAGGGAGCTTTACCTCTAATGGAAGATATTTTCTCACATTAGCCATGAAGTTAATGCCTGTTCTCTCAACCACTGATAGGAGGGGGAGTTTGTGAATGCTTGTGGGGGTGGCCCTGCCATGCAGCTTTATGCCCAGGCACCCTGGAGTGGTGGAAGAAGACACATTTGCCCTTCCTCGGCCAAGGGTAATAACAATCCTGTGCTCAAGGTATTCTCATGTGCCCGGTTGTAGGTGGTGGAGCTCCCCTCCCTTCTGCTAAAAAAAAGGGGTCTTCCAAATCTTGAACTGAGCCTTATATATTCCTAGTTATGTACAGGGCACAGCACAGTGGCGATGCCCAGCAATCATTTGGGTCATTATTTACTTAACTATTTTCCATTTGATTATTTTTATCCCTTCTTGTTTTCTCCATATCCATGAAAAATAAGACTGCTAATAATAATGATAATTATAATGCTATAATAGAAAATATCTATACTTTACCTCCTAAAATTAGTAGTGCAAACAACAGCTGGAAAATGCTGTAGATGAGTGGGAAAGTAAACATCAGTTCAAGTTGTTCAGGAGTGAAGGAGAGCTGTACTATAGTTGAACATAGCTGAGTGTTTTGCATGCCTGTTTCCAGAGACACTGTACGACATCTAAAGGGAATAATACAAAGACAATCGTGAAATAGCTGCCTGTGCATCCTTATGCTTTTTAGGAATCTGGATAAACATGAAACATACAGTAACAGATAACTGAGAAAATGGTATCCTTCAGCTCACATCGTCAACGAAACACTCCACAAGTCATATGTTATATTCGGTAACACTATGTCCCTCTCTTGTAACGATATTTTAAATTGTAGGTTGCTGCATCTTCATGAGAAATTTTACTGCAGTCCCAACCCACTTATAAGTCAGGCCCGTTTCACTCATTTGAAGTATAGGACATGGGCGCACACAAGGGGGGGACGTTTGAAAGGTTGGAGGAAATCGTATAGTCAGAATCTGTAAATAAAAAAGTGCACAAGAAACGTAGTACCCGAGAAACAGGGTTGGGGAATGAGTGACTCTGTAGCATAGCTAATGTTTAGGGAGCATTCTCAGCATTGATTAATCATTAAATAAAAACTTTTTTCGCAGCTGAAATAAGACTACAGGTCTTTGTCACAGAGAAATCTATACCTGTGCCAAGACAGACCAGCTATGCGGGCCAGAAAGAATCCCAGAGAATAGCCAGCTGCTGGAAATACGGTGCCAATGATCCATAACTTGGGTGAGATAATCCAGGAGCCTTTATAAAGTATTCCCCCAACCACAGCAATGAGCACGATGAGGATCGCTCCCACAATGGAACCGATCTGTGAGAGGAAAGAGGAAAGACTGGGTGAATAAGAGACCCCAACGAAATTTAATGGCATCAAACATAGTGTCAAACTTGCCCGTGAGTGTCTCTGAGTCACTGAAACATCTTATTAAACATAAAACCTAAAGTTTATAGCAATGTAATTCACAGCAGGCAGACAGATTAGATAGCTGCCATTTTTCCCAAAGAGGAGATGTACGATGTACTTCAATGTGTGACTACAGATATAGATCAAGGCACAGCTGTAATAGGTATCTATAGCAGATACCTGTAAAACTAGTCTCTTGAAACCTTGACTATAATTGTACTTAGAGCTGGAGATTAAAAATAATCTCACAGGTGTGACGTGAGCGAGGAATGGTGCACACATTAAAAAAATTTTCCCAGAGTTTTTGGGAAACTGACAGCCTAAGAGCTAGTATAATGCACTTTTCCTCGCTGCTTCTTGGACAGTCACACTATGGGGCTTAGTATAGCGTATGCTAACTAGACACTAGATTGTTAGTGATAGGAAATTATTTGCCAAATGGAGGAGTAAATATTTAATGTGGCTGAAAACTTCTGTTTGAAAAATGGCTGTGAGCTCATATGGCATTTCTACGTAGACATAGTCACTGAATTGAGCTTATTTCCTGTGGCTGAATGTACTGAGATCCTCACCGCTGCTTGCCGAAGAAAGTGATAACTCATTCTTTTCTCAATATCCAGGTAAAATGTCTGCCGTTATGGCATATGTTGCCAGGGATCTCACCGTCAGACTTCTGGGGCTAAGATTACATTTCTCAGCTAAAACATGTATTCCCATTGAACTGACTTCATCAGTCTTTGGCTGAAGTCTCTTTAAGAACACTGAGTGAACAAGTACTTTTGCTTGACTGAGCTATTAACCACATGCACCTAGGAAGAAGAAACATAGTCTGGCCATGACAAGCTCTTCCATTTCACCTGGCACACCGTCTTTGTGCTCTTACCTCCATGTCTCACTATATGGACCTTAAACTGACATCTACGGCTCAATCTTCACTTGATGCTTCATTGTCCTACATAAAGCAAACTGTCAATGGACCCTACTGTGGGTTGCTCACCCACTCGGGGTGTTTTGCCCAGAGAGCAAGTAGACTATCTCTTCATGTGAGTTCAAGTCCATGCTTTTCCCTTAACTGATTAAGCAGGAATAGTACAGTTTTGAAACCAGCACTCAATAGTATCCAAGTTCATAAGTAAGCTGTGAATGCATTTAAAGATACAACACAGTAAGCTAACAGTTCAAGAAAATTAATTGGACTTAAAAGGACCTTATTTGTGTTCTATACTACCTGAGCAGAGAAATGATAACAAAGTATAGGTAGAGTAACCAGTTGCCAGATAAGTTTTGTTTAAGAAAATTTAGAAAATATGTGTGTTAACTAAGAGTCGTTAACAAAGGCCAAGGGCCTTTATCAGCACGTCTGACAATCACTTTAAACCTAAACCTAAACCTAATGTTCAGAATGATTAATCTGCTGTTAACACTAAATGCAGCTAAGTAGTAGTAGTTGTTGTTATTATTACTATTATTTTGGTGAGAATAGTTTTTACCATAACCACATATTTTTGATGCATCTGAAACTGTCTTGCAGAGAGTTGAATTATGTGAATAGTTTTGTTAGATTTTTTTAACAGTTGGAACATTTTCAAAGAAGTTTTTTTAATAAAAATTGACTTCACACTCAAAATTGCCCCCAAAAATCGACAAAATGTTTTTAAAGTAGAAAGTTTTTTTTTTATCCAGAATGTTTTCATTTTTTTATTATTTTGCAGGGGAAAACTGTTTCCAGTTGACCTGAATGATTTTCCTTCCAATTTCAGTTTACATTATAAGATGAACTCAATTACTAACATAGTTGTAGCCAAAGACAAAAGTAGGCTCTTTGGATAATGATGGTTTCTAATAATGTATGCAACTCATGCGTGTTTGTGCAGGGGGAAAGCAATACAGTTCCGCAGCATCTCATTTGTTTTCTGCTGAAAACTTCCCAGCTCTTATGAGGTCAGATACTAATACTATGAATAGCAATGTACTGTTTCAGTGGTGCCTCTCATTCCATAATTTGTCCGTAATTATTAATGTTTCAGCTTTATATATCCTACCTTAAGTATGATTTTTGCTTTACTAGGCCATCTGTGTTTAACATATATTCCAAATGAAACAGGAATTATAAGAGCTACCAGTGAAATACCTGTAAAAAAGAAGAAAGAAGTTAAGCCCCCGTATCATGCAGAAGTTCCCGACAGGAGGACAGACATTGTGTAGAGCAGCTGGGGGTACGGAGCAAGCCTTTGGAGGATGTTTCTGGTATGCACACCCCAGAGCATGCATGGATGCTCTACCCACACCTGCCCATTTGCTTTTCTATAGAGTCTGTTGTCTTTGGCAGGCTGTTGAAGTAATTGCCATTCTGCTGAGCTACATGCTCATTCACCTGCATCAGAAAGGCAGACAGAAATTTGAGTGTGCTAATCATCACTATCCTGTGATGTGAGTAGCTATATTAAATGTTCATTTTGTCTGCAGGTGTTTTGCTACTGTACCATATCAACAACTAGTTTAGAGCTTCTTTTGTTTTGGCCTCCCCCCTCCAGTATTTATTTTGAAAGCACAAGCAATGTATGTGATTTTTTTTCCCCAGGACAATGGGAAATGAAATTGAAGAATATGAAAGTGACTCTGCTGGTTTTTAAGATTAGCACAGCATGGAACTGCACTTGATAAGCACTAGGGCCACAGCTCTGCAAAGCACTGGAGCATGTATTTCTAAATACTTTGACTATTTTCTCTTTGTAGCTGGATGGGATTTTTGACAGGAAGTCAAATGAAGCCACTCCTGGCGGTGTAGATTGCAGCTTTTCAAAGAGACTCAGCAGTTTTAATCACTTGCTTAATTATCCACATACGCTTAAGTACTTTGCCAGATTATGGCCTCAGCACTTAGCACTTTGCAGGATTGTGCCTTAAAGCTGTTACAAACACTTTCATCCAGGGGAAACAGCTATTCCTGTAGGAATTATTCCATATTCTTATCCCAGCACCACGCACATCTCCAAACCATTTGGAAAGAAAAACATGCACAATCTCGTGGTAAATATCTGTACAATATTTATAATGACTTCAAGTCTTTGTTCTGCAGAGTTATGGATGACATGACTAGGTACCTAATTCCCATGGAAGTTATTGGAAAGTAGGAAGATGAATATTTTTAAAAAGTCTGGGGTCATTTCTTCATGACTCTGCAGGATGATGGTATAAAGGTGGTTGTTACTAGAGGGAGGATAAAGGAGAGTCAGAAGGGAAAGTGCTGGTTCACCAGACTCACCAATGCTGTCATAGGGGAGTACAATTGCGTTAGAATCAGTCCATGTCTTCGTGTAAACAAAGAGGCAAAGTGGCATCATCCCCATTGCAAGCAGTGTGGAGCAAGTTGTCATGCTGATGCTGCAAAGAAATTGGTTAGAGTGACAGTTCATCTCATGCTAACCTATAGTCTTTCTCATTTTCTTATTATGACTTAACAGCTTATGAAAGGTTGGGCAAGAAATGCTGCTGTCTACAGTCAATTTATCATGTATATCAAGTTAGAAAAAAGCTAAATGGAAGGAATGGCTTCTGCTGGAAAGGATCATAAAATATCAACATGTTCTGCAGCCACAGAACAATAACTTTCAGTGCAAATGAGGCAGTCAGACAGGCGGCCATCAGGAAAGTCTGTTGGCAAGTCTGTCTGTGTGCTGCCTGTCCGGCTGGCTTCTGAGAGGTTGGCAAGCTGGACAAGGTCAGATGGACGTCAAATGGAGCTTTCCATTATATCAGCAGTTCTGAAGTGTTAAAATATCACTCTGAAGTCAACAGCATAAACCAAAAATATTTCATTGTCTAGGATGTGTGATGTAACAAAATTCCCTTTTCTGGCTTGTTTTGCTCTAGGCCAAAGAGTAGGTGCTGAGAATTATTCAGTGAAGCTGAGCATAAGTATTGTTTCTTCCTTGGTTTTTGCAAAGACATTTCTGTATTAAAATATAAAGCCTTGAGACCATCAGACCTAATACAGCTTGTACTAAAAGATGCATTCTGCTACAGGAATGAAGAACGAGGAAAAGGCTAGACAGCTAAAATAAGGAGGAAATTCTCAGAATCTGAATAGATAAAATTATGCCTACAAATCACACTCCTCTGACACAAAAGTAATGAGAGAGGGTTCTAGTTAAGGGACTTCAGAAACTTCCTTATGAGCCTCACTTCTGATTTCTCTTTTGTGTCACTTGCCCTCAGAAAAGGGACTACTGACCCTGTCCCACAAACTGGGCAGATCCAGAGAAATCTATAACAATTAATACAGAAACCGCAGGAATATCTGCATTAATTTCGGCTCCTGTCACTTTCTGCTTCAGAGTCATTGAATAGAACTTTTTAGGAGCCTCTGGCAAGAGAGTTCCTACACACAGAGAAAAAAGAGCCATGGGCTACAGTTAAGGTCAGGTGAAGCCCCAAATGGATAAAAGAGCTTATTTTTCCTACCTCCGTATTTCTTACATCTTCTTACTGTCCCTGTATCTACATCCTGCTCCAAAGTCTGCACGTTCTCTAACCCCAGTCTCTGTGCTTGCAGAAGCTCCCCGGGGGAGCTGTGGGGGAGAGGAGATGGTGTTTCAGGAGCAGTTGTTCTTGTGAAATATCAAGAGATGTCAAAAACAGATGTGCCTGTGGGAAGCTTCAGAGGATATCATCTGGGTCTGAGTTACTAAGAAAGGTATAAAACCTCATACTTCACCTCCCTGTGATTATATGAGCAGTAGAAAATGAATTCCTGCTCTAACTTGTGGTCTATTTGCGCTGGGACGTTTTGAAGCAGGACTATAGACAATGGTGATGGGTTGTTATGTATAAACATAAAATATTATCAGTTAAAAACAAAACCTTGTCTGATATGATAGGCAGTCTTTCTAGAATACTGTGCTGGCTCCAGAAACCAGCCAAGCTACTTATACTGTTACTCTTCTAACAAGAACTGAAGATTGCCATCTGTGCTGTACCTCCCATATCCTCTGGTCCCTGCATTATTGTCACAAAGATACTGACCAAAACCCTTTGACTTCTTAAGGTAAAGGTCTTTACCTGAAGAATAACCTTTTATAAGTATTTTCAATTTACTTCACCCTCTGCCGGCATCATGGGATATAAACCCTACTCATATTTATAGCATCATCAATTCGGATTTTTACCACTGATTTCAGTGGCGCGACTCTGAACATACGGAGCTGAGAAAGCATAATTTAGCTCAGTGTATTCTTCCAAGGAAAGATTAGGACCGAATTTCAGACTTGTGCTGGATATCTTTCCATCTGTGGTTTCTTAGACCTGTATTTATTGAAATTAAATGTCTTATAGTTCCTAATATCATAGGTCTTTCCTCTACAGTGAGGAAGTTGGTGATTAGCAGAGTTGACTTCATACATAATTTGAAAGCAGGTATTACATTAGCACCTGTATGTGACAAAAAAGTTCACTGTTTTCAAAGGATGGAAAAAATGTCTTGCTAAAGCTACAAATAGTAACATTCTTAGTCTATTCGCCCTAGCTCCACACTCCACATCTTTCTTACTTTTATTATTTTTTTCCATTTCTAGTTCAGACTGGCATATGATAAATTGGACTAACGCTCCAATTTATGTTACTCTGTGGGAAACAGAGAAATGATCCTGTTTATTTTAAAGCAAAGTAATCAGGATACAAAAATAAAAAGATGGCTCATTTTTAAAGGCTGTTAGTTAATGAACCCCCCATGGAATTTGCATCAACAGTAGGGTTCACTTCTCCTGCGTGTTTGACATCCTAGACCATGCCAGGTGCCTTAAATATCTATTTCTGAGTTCAGAGCACCCTGTCACCAAGACCATCACACTTGGCCACACAGGAGTTTTTTCATTGCACCCTATATGCAGGGCTGCCTTAGTCGGTGGCCTGTAGCCTCTCAAACTTTCCCTCAGTTTGAATACACTGCAGAAGGTGCCAGGAGCAGATAGAATTACCACAAGTGATTTTCGTTTGTATCAGTTCCCAAAGAAAAAATCTATGCCTGTCTATTCATTGTATAGAACACAAAAAGAGGGAAAATATTTTTCCACAGGTGGTCTTTTTGAAGAAACATTACTTCAAGAACTATTGCACAGCCACTATTTTGTACACAGGGTTCAGGTCCTAAAATCCTTTGTTATTTATTTTTTTTTTACTGCCCAAGATCTTGCGAGAAACACAACAACAAAAGTAGTACTAACTTCGACAAAGATTTCATAATCTTTAGTATTTTAGAGGTCTTCATCAATACTATTTTCTGCAACATTAAAGATTTACAATAAAGGCATTTTCTAATATACACAATTCTGTTGTGCTATCTTCCTCATGAATTCTCAAAGAACCAAGGATATTTGCTATTCTGCTTATATTTACTACTATTACAGTAACTAAACATCTTTACAAGAAGGAAGTTCTACCATGCATGGGCCAGGAAGGTAAGGAAAAGATCAGACAGACCTTTTCAATATAAAGTTTACGCTGTAAAAAGCTACATGAACTACTTAGAGAATGGCTGCTCTTACCTTAGGTCCATGTCTCCATCCACCCAGTAGGCGATGACATTGGAGGCTGTGCCCCCTGGACAGCATCCCATGATCAGCACCACGACAGCTTGAATAGGAAGCACGTTAAAGACCAGGGACAGCAAGAAGGCTGTGAGAGGCATAATTCCAAACTGGCAAAGGAAACCCACAAAAATACCCCAGGGTCTTTTTATGTGGCCCCAGAATTTCTTAAGTTCCACATTGCAACCCATGGAGAACATCACTAAAGCCAGCATGATTGTCAGAACAGTACTTAAAATTATGCTCAAAGTTTTGTTAAAATTATCTTCTGGTAACACACAAGAGGTGCCATTGCAAATAGTAGCATTTGCTGGACAAGCCGTGGAGTTTTCTGCCAAAGACCTAGCGTTAAATTGCTGGGAAAGAAGGTAGGTCTGCATTTTGAAATACAGAACCGGTCAGTACATCCGAGGCAAACTTTCAAGCCTGTGTAAATGGTTATTTGTCAGTGACTCCTTTTAAATGATCCAGGAAGCAATAAAGTGCAATAAAAACTTGAACACTCTTACTATTCTTGAAGGGTTTGGCACAATGCTGATTCATGTGGTTATAAAAGTTACATTTACTTGGTACAGTGATAATTAATCATTTATTCATATGATAATGAGGAATCCCACATCAAAAGAATAGCTGGGTTAATATTTAAGGGTGTAAAGGAGGCTTGTGGTGTAGCTGAGCACACAAAATGAGAATCACAGGAGTAAGAGAAAGTTTAGACTTCATTCTTTGAATTTCTTGCATGCCTTCGGGAGAGCTGCTCATGCATGCATCGTTACAGGGGTCTGTGGGGTGAGCGACCGAGACACAAGAAACCATGAGTAGGGGTCCTGAGCTAGGATTTGAAGCTGCAACTCTTGCTAAGTGATGCAGCATTCACCATGACACACCGGCTCATTTGAATGTGCTGGAATCCTCATCTGGTCATACTTCTAGTATAATAGAAGCTATGACTGGTGTACAGTGATAAGTCTACCACAGGACTGCATGCACGTTTGTGTCAATTTTGGCTCCTAAACGCAACTTTTAGGTAATCTTTCTGATTCCTTCTCATGCAATCCTGAAGATGGTGAAGATCCCTGGCTGCAAAGTTTCCCGTGATGCAGTCTGCTAAAACATCGCCTGTATTTTTGGCCTTGGCACATGGAGAACCGCCCCTGCCCTGACATCTTCACATCCCTCCAGCCTGGGCACTGGGTGACCACCCGGTGGCTGCTTTTCACTGCTTGTGTCTCGCATTGCTCCTGGCCATGTCTACCTCCACACTGAGCTAATCAGTCAGGGAACAGAGGAGAGAGGCAGGGAGGGAGGGGTGCAAGGAGCCATGGGCTGTGCTTATTCGGGTGGTGTGGAGATTTATGGTCCTCCTGGCACCTTCTGCCAGGCGCAGCTGGCGCAGTCATGCTTTGCTCCAGCTTGGGCTGGAAATGGCAGGCGGTGAGAGGAGGAGTGTGGGGTGGCGAGGGTGGAGGAGGAAGGAGATGCATTTTCTGAGCCAAACATGGGGAGCGGGGAGCAGGGCAGTGGGGCTGGCGTTCTGTTGTGGAGCCATGGTACCCAGCCAAAGCTGACCACGTCCCCTTCAGTGTGGCAACACGTTCAGCATCCGCACGGGGGCAAGGGTGCCTTTTTTGCCTGGTGTGGCAAGAAGGTTAGGAGACAGGTTTCTTGTGCCTAGCTTTGGTGTGGCTCGTTGTGCTCTGTCATCCCCATGGCTCAAAAGGAATGAGAGGCTGAGGCAGGGCAGCTTCCCTGGGATCTCTTTCGGGTCTTACAGCTCTACGATGGGCACTGGGCATGCTGTACGGTGTGCCTAACACCTTGTTTGTATGTGGGACCAGAGGAACTTTGTGGCATCCTCAGTGTATTTGCCTCCTGCTGCGTGTCCCTGTTCTCCCTCCCCTGCCTTGATTCACGTCCTTCTCTCGTGTGCTTTCCTGTGGAAAAACATCATAGATCAGTCAGCCCTTATGTATCTTTACTGTGCTTATTGCCCTACTAGGTGGATGCAGTGCAAATATTCATGCATTGGATATCAAAATAACTTTGTGCCACTGATATTCTGTAAGAGCAAAAGAAGGCACAAGAGCAGCCAGATGAGTTCTTCAAGCCCAAAAAACAGCAACAGCAACAGCAACAACAACAAAACACTAGAAAGCTGGGGTAATTTTGACTATGCAGCATACCTGAATTTCAGTCTCAAGTTTTCAAAAGCCTACCAAAGTCATTGGGTTTTTTGGCTGGTGAAAGGTTTAACCCACAGGCTTCCTCCAAAACTGGGAATGTTTTCAAGGGAAGAATTTTGATGCTTCTTTACCTGTACCCAAGCTTTGGGGCAGAAGTAGTTTCAAGTGTAGATCTTAGACTAAAATCAAGTCCGAAACGTAAAGTGCAATTGATGCCCCCCAAACATCTTTAATCTTCAATACAGAAATATTTTTTACCGGGGTAACATGGTAAGCCATAATTATCTTCAGCGAGCAAGACTCTCACTGAAAGCCTCAGCATTTTGTGCCTAACCTCAGTATGTAAAATGATAGGTGTTGCTATTTTTTTTTTTTTACTTTAAACCGTGAACCATTGAGGGGGAGCTGACTACATTAGAAGGGATTTCCCAGCATGCTCAGATGACACCTGTTTCTTTACAAGGGGGTCAGCTAAATGGCTGTATCTCCTAAGTCACTGTTGGGTGCATGATGGGATAATGTCAGAGTAGCTTTATCCTCCCAGGCAGCTGGCAACTCCTACCCTGTGATTAGTGCCACATCTGTGTGACTGTGATATGTCTAATAGAGCAAGGTAATAATGAGTAGAGGAAAGGAAGAGAAGGCTACAAGATCTCTGGCAGAAAACTTACTCCCCTTATTACGCTTGCTTTCAAACAGAATGTTTTAGGAGCTTTTATTTTTCAATCCAAGTCTTTTAAAGTGCTAGTTAGGTTTTAAAAGCATGCCTGTATTAACATTTTCTATAAAACCTGTATCAGAGTCTGGATTTGCACTTGAACTTGCTTCTTGTTAGAGCTAAAATTTTTGGCTAAAGCATCTTGAAATCTCTAACAAGCCTTGGGGCCAGGGGTGATTTTCCCAGGTCTGTAAATGTCTGTGATGTTGTGGGAACCCAGGGTGAGTGGTTTGGGAGAGGAGGTGAGGGATCTCCAACTCACAGTGGCTATTTCGCAGGCAGAGCCTCATGCAGGGGCTTGCTTTTGCCTCTTCCCTCCCCCTGCCAAGCGCATCTGAGCTGTGAAGGGGTGCTCGATGCCGTCCCCCAGAAACAGCACCCCCAGAAACAGCACAGAGGAATTGTCCTTGCTGTTGGTCTCCAGCCTCTGCTGAGAGATAAGTGTCCAGCTCTCATTTTGGAGTTTGACTTCTGGAAATGGAGTGGAGGGGGACACCTTTCTGCTCAGGCTTTGGGCTTGACTGATAACAAATGGGACATCAGCTACTCACCTACGTGGCCTTGTGGGTCATAGGTTGTGTAAACTTAATCTGCACTTACTGCTAGGTTTGCCTTCGTTTTTCCTCCTCTATTGTAAAAGGGATCATTCCGAGTCATTAGTTCATCAGCTAACTGTATAAAACCTTAGATCACAAAAAATCCTTTCTGGAAACAGAACTGAGCCCTTCTGAATTCAACATATTATTAGGCTGACAATGCCACAATTTAGCACAGATGCTAATATCTATTTCAAGAAATCCTCATGTGTTGTTAGGGAACGAAAACTACATCCAAGACACTGAAATATTTACAGGCACTTTTAAAAACTTGGTATGTTGTAGGAGGCACAGTATTATCAAGTCAGTGGGCAGCTCTCTCAGGAGTGCTGGATTTCAAACATCCCTTTAGTCTGTTTTGCTTTTTACAGTGTGCTTCTGGGATTTAATCCACATGCAGGCTACTGGGAGAAAATAGATCAACAACCCCAAATTTGGCTGCTCTCTGTAAGTTTCCCTGACATCCTCAGGGAAAGCAGCATTTCAGAGATGGTTGTCAGAGGTACTGAGCTGTACAGCTTCTGTTTTACTGCCTGTTTGCCACCTGGGTTATGGTGCTTAACTGGTGAGATGGACTATGTACTGCTTTGTGAACCCAGCTGGCGCCTTTTGCCTATTCCTGTTGTGCGTGTTATTTGGTGTGATTTTAAGAATTTGTCACTGACGTTCAGAGAAGAAAGCGGCAGTAAGCCTGGTGGCATTTTGGTGATGATTAACATCCCCGGTCTGATTCTGGACACTGTCTGTCAGCATACCTCAAAAATGAAAACAATCAATACTTAAATAAAGAAATACCAGCCTAACTGTATGTTTGTGTCCCAAAACTACCGAATTGCTGTATTCTGAATGATTGTCTTCTTCAATTTTTGTGGTGATGAGGTTGCCAGCTTGTGCAAGTGAGTTTAGCACCACTTCAGCAAACAAATCCAGGCAGATGAAACCTGTAAGGATCTGTCCCTGTGCCGACAATTAGATAATTGATTTATCCATTAACTCGAGCAGTTATAAAACATGAATAACAGTAAGTGCGTACAGAGACCTACACTGGGAGAGACAATTTAACATTTTGTCTTTTATGGTTATCTGGTGCTTATTTCTGTGATGTTTCTCTTAATGAGACTTATGAATCTTTCCTGTCTGCTTAATTCAGACTCTGAGATGCTTCTTAGTATATTTATGTCTCGGTTAGAAGATTTTTTCTTTCAGATAATTGATTTCCTAAAGGCAATTACCTGCTTTTTACCACCATTTTTAAAAGAGAGACAGCAGTTATACCTAGTACTGGTGACATGGTTTATAACTTTAAACTTTAGTATAACTATAGATGGAAGGTTTTTTTGTCTGTTTGTTTGGAAAAAGTTGTACTACATGATTGGAAGTTCTTAGAGGGCATTAAGAAAAGAAAACCTCCATGGAATAACAGGAGAGAAACTTATGACATTAAAATGTATCTGGCTCAGGATAGCTTCCTAAAGAATACTGAAAAGTCAGCTGCAAAGCTGACTTACTGAATCTTTACATTTACATTTTTATATTTCACTGTCTGGTGCATACACCTACATTCTGCCTGTTAGACTCGTGAGCTGAGTTTCAAATGAAACATCGAAGGCACGGGTGCTCTTGCATTTGGCTGTTGATGAACTCCGCTGGGGGAAAACCTGATGTGTTACGTACTTGGACTACAGGCAAATTTAGCTTGCTGGTGTACTAGCCCTGAGAGATGCACCTTACACCCACGGCTGAACTCCTGCACACACTAAGTGGTTGATTCGAGGGATATGGTTCTGCTACGATTTGTCAGAACTCTAAATATTGTGTGTGCAAGGAGAAATACATAGTGCATTTGCATTTTCTGACACATTTCAGCCTTGCCTATCTAAATCATGACAGAAAGTGTAATCTTACAGTGTACCCATCTTCAGTAGCCAAATGCAAGCATTTTCAATACAACAGAACATCTCATCCCAAAAGTGCATAGTTACTATGCAACTGCAGGTAAGAGCATGCAAAAGCCTTAGACATTAAAGAACTTCATTCTTTTTTGATGTGTGTATGAGGGGAAATCTGCACTTCCATGCTGTTCAGCAAGGACTGTCTGCTATGAGACAAATAACGGAAGTCTGCCAAAAGTCTAAGCCAGCCTTTTGGCTGCGAAACTGTAAGGGTGACCTCTGACATCGATTAAAAATCTGAAAGATAGATAATTTCATACTAAATCAAAGAAATGAGTCATTTTACCACCTATAAAAGTGTAAGTTTTTGAATGATTCTGTTGGGTTGGAATCCCTTAATAAAAGCATATTTTTCATGTTCCTCAACCAGGATTGACTTCGGACTTCGAGGGCTAATACACTGCGCAAATATTTCAGTGCCTTTACTTGTCCTTTCAAAGTTGTAATTTTAATTAGTAGTAAGGCTTAATTTGGGATGAGTGGGCAAAAAATTAGATGTTTAAATTCTAGGTCAAAGGTCTGATTGATTTTAAAGTCTGCAAGGTTAAAGGAAAATGAAATTGTTATAGGAATTTTTATTCTCCTGGGACCAAAATTGACTCTTCTAATTTCCATCAGAAAGGGAAACGATTCATACAGTTTCTCATTTGCTGTTGTGTTGGGTTGGTTTATGACATTTGTCTTCTGGCAAGTAACAGGAAACCGCTGTTTTTGTCTGCGGTTCCGATGCCCTTTCCCACCATCGTCTAAGCCTGGAACCTGGCTGCACCTTTTCAAATTTTTATTTTGATAATTGATAAATGAATTTGATAATTTGTCTTTTACTGGAATAATAATAATAATAATAATAGTAATAATTTAATTGTTCTATCTGCTATTTTGAGAGGTGAAGGTAGAGCACAGAAGGCACAGAATTAAAGTAGAATGAAACTGATAGTAAGTGAATAATGCCCATGCATTCATTTACCTGTCAGTGGAGGGGATGTAGCTTATCAAGGAACTAAGTCAGCACGACAGAAGCAGATCAGTAGATCAAAGCATCTGATGCTGAGGACTTTAAAATTTCCCTGCATGTAATTTGGGTATTTTACTTCAGAAGAGTTTAATCTGGTCCTCAATCTAGGTGTCCCTATCATAGAATCATAGAATCATTGAGGTTGGAAAAGACCTCTAAGATCATCAAGTCCAACCGTCGACCCAACACCACCATGCCCACTAAACCATGTCCCTAAGTGCCTCCTCTACATGTCTTTTAAATACCTCCAGGGATGGTGACTCCACCACTTCCCTGGGCAGCCTGTTCCAGTGTTTCACCACTCTTTCAGTAAAGAAATTTTTCCTTACATCCAATAACACATCATGTGTGCCTTGAAACTGTCTGAAGGATCAGTCATGGGTTTGGATCTGTATGTCCCTATTAAATATTGGAGCACATCGACAAATGTGCAGTGGGCTTTTTGGCTTAGTTACAACCTGTTAAAGGAAACCAGTTTTCACACACCAAAACTGCTCTGCAAAACAACCTGACACATAGTAAATGGGAACAGTTTGGGGATTTACTTCAACACTGCTCTGGTGCTCCAGGCCAAAACAACAAAGGGGGCACAACCTTAAGGTATCCCCGTCACCTGCACTGGGCTGGCTGATGTGCCACAGGCTCTGGGAGTTTTGTGTTCTGCAGGGGTGGTGGCCAGGTGGAATATCCTAGGGCATCGAAAATACCATTAGACACCTACGTTTAGACAGCTGAATCCCAGTCTGGATAGCTGAACTGGAGAAGATGAGTTGTACCCTGATGTGCCTGAGGGTCTCTGCTGAGAAGAAGGTAAGTCTCGTGTGAACAGCTCTGAAGCGGACAGCTACACTGGGGATGTTGAGAGCCAGGTTTTATAGAGCACATCCTTTAATGAACACACAAACGAGAAATTTGAGGAGAAGAAATGTTACTAAGTTCCTGCTTTTAGTTTGCCCAGGGAGTTGAATAGGAGCAGAAAGCCATGCAGCTGGAATCGCTTCATGTAAGCACTGAGCAGCACTGCTGGGAATGGGAAAAAGAAGTGAAGGAGAGGAAATGCAAAAGTAAAGCTGTGGGGGGGTTTTTGTGTTTTGTTTTTTTTTTGTTTTGTTTTGTTTTGTTCTTCTTCCCATTCTTAAATAGATGTTTTGCTTTGAATTAAGGCTTTATTAATGAAAGCAAACAGATTCATTAATTGAGGAGGCTATGCCCCCTTCTCAAAACTGGGCTGGTCTCTGTGAATGTGGGAGAGGCAGCTCCTTAGCATTTCTTTCTTCTGATTTACAGCAGATATTTGAACTCAGGCCTTCCACATAGCATGTTGGGAGGCGCTGGTCTCAGACTGTCTCCAGAGGAGCGGCTTTACCTGTACAGCTCGGTGGGCAGACCTGGGACCCATATATGCCATCTCTTATGTCGGTACCCTAATTACCCGGGACTAGTCTCACGTCCTGCAGATTTATAGGAAGTTCTGGGTCAGGTAGAAATAAATTTTTCTGGTGAATATAAAAGAATAGTCTCTTCATTAAAACGGTCTTGGATCCACCTGAGGTAAAAGGTGGTAAGATTTAACTAATGCTGATTCTAGAGCTTTTTGATGGCATATGATGAGGTGTGAGGGAGGGGAATCAGATAATGGCAGTTGTTACAAGCTTAAGATCCCACTTGTGCTAGATGCTGTGCAGGGCCATAGTAATCACCACTTCCCACCACTTCTGTTTTTTCTTCTAATATTTCTCATCTTCCTTCAACATATGGAAAATGCCAACACTACAAGCACAGAAATGAAGAAAAATCAAAGTGCAAAAGGGTATCCATTGCATATATAAATGACATCTAACTAACACCTGTTCTGAAAATCCAGTCTAAAACCATTATCCTCTTCTCCTCAGGGAAAAATTTTATCTGCATGTCCATCTTCTTAACTGAATTTTAATTTGCTTAGAACACCCATCTTCATTACAGTGGGTAATACTGGCCGGGACTGCATAAGGTTTCTAGGCCTTTAAAACTTTCAGCTCTTGATAAGACCAATTTCAGTGACTTGCTTGGCTGTTTGTTTTCAGAATACCTTTTATTACCAGGAGACACTGTTTAAGAGTTCTTTAAAATTTGACTTAATATCTACAAGCTCAAATACGATCGTAAAACCTTCAAGAATGCTACCTAGATGCAACTTTATCTGGGAGCTGCTGGACTCTCAGCACTTGGGAAATTTGAGCCACCTACCTGGATATTGGTATTCTACTTTAGCAACACACCTTTGAAAATTCAGACAGGCGGCTCTTTGGTTGTGGGAGTTGAAAGTACGGAGGATGTGGTGCCCTTGATCTGATGTACTGTAGTGCTGATGCTGTTGATGATAGGACTGGTACAGTCTCTGTGTGAGTGTCTGTGTCGTGGGCTTGTGGAAATGGGGGCGTAATTCTTGTTTGGAGCTATACAAATAGAACAGATGGCAGTAATGAAGTTTCATTATTTAATAGAACCTGAGTAATGTTTTGGGCCTTCAGTTAGCCATTTGGGTTCCTATTTGGGTGCACAATGCTGAAGATGCAAAAGCTTAACAACAATGGCTTTGGGACCTAGGAGAATCCATGCTTAGATGCTTGGTGTCTTCATGCAACATCCATCAAACTGGGCGATCCCACAAAAGCAGTACAGCGGGGTGGGAGTCGTGCACAGCAATCAGTTGAAAATGCTGGGGGATAGGTCTGTGACCTGCACCCGCTCACCTTCTGCACTGCCTCCCAAAATACAAGAACTGTAATAGGACCTGGAGCCCAGGTTCCTTTTCCCACGAGCCCTGTTTGCTCATGCCCCCTCTCTGTCCTCGTGAATATTTGATTATACCGCATCGTTCCTGCAGGCAGGCTGAGGGAGCGTTGGCCTGGAGCAGCCTGCTGGCTGTGCCCAGAGCACTTTGCAGATGGCTCGCCTGGGATCTGGCTAATGCAAGCTCAGGTCCCTCTGGGCAGAGACAGCAATTTTAATTCTGCTCCCTCTTCAGCTCACGTGAGTTTTTTAACCGGTGGGCCTTGGGATAGAAAAAAGATCAGAGGTGCCAGACATGCTTTCTGCATGTTAGTGCACCTTGCCTGTGCTTTACGCCTGTTGGCAATGTTGATGGAGCTGGGGCACAGTCAGGCATAAATGACAGCTCAGTGAAAGGCTCAGGATCTCACCTGGAGTCAGGCTCCTGCAGTGGCAGCCTGTTAGTACAGTACCCGCAGCTCTTCTTGAAGCATGCATGCTTGCTAGTGTGGATATCTGTTTTGAAAATGCTCATCAAAATTATTTCCATCAGTTCTGTTTTGAAATTATTTCCATGAAAATATAAACTGTGTCTTACTGCTCTCATTTCTGACACAGCTGAATGTCTCCTATTTGGAGTGTAATGAATCAAAAAGGTGGATTCATTCTATCCTCATAAGGAAAGGAATTTCTATATGAACACGTAAAAATAAACATATATAAACCACTACATATATATACATTTATATATAAATTATATGCAACGTGAATAATGATTAAATACACGTGGGGAGGTTTTTTTATTTTTTTTGCGAGAACATCTGTGCTTTCTGAGAATTTCCATGTGACTGAAGTGACTCTTCTAAAAACTTTCCTAGCCTCCTTCAGTAAATGACAACATGCTCAAGAAATATTTTTTTTTTCTGCTGCTGAAATAAGTACAGGCAGTATTAGATTTCTGTACATTGAGATCTTCTGTAGCTATTTCAGTAACATCTATTTTCTCTTTATGAAGATTTTGTGATCAGTCAAAAACCTGGTGACCTACTGTCAAGTGGCATTAATTAGGAAAAAAACCCTATGTAGTTTTGAATATATTTATCAGAAATGGGGACGTGTAATCTCTAAAATGTGGTTTTTATGCTCCTAATGATACTTGTGTGATTCAATGCAGTTTATCTATCCCTTTGCCCTCTATGCCTTAGTTTGCAAATCTAAATGTGTGATTATTTACATACACGGTATTCCAGTTCAAAATGTTTGAAACATGTTTGAATGCTTTTAAAATCTTCAGCTATTAATTGGAGGAACTTGCTTTCTTTGTCTTCCTGGACACTTAGACTATGTTTTAGTGCTGTTTTTGAACTCTCATTCATGAGGGCTGGAAATGATCTTAAAAAGAGAATTAGGATGCTCATGCATGGAAAAAAACATCACTGTGGGACTTCAATAAAATTCATAAGTTGGTGGCAAAAAACAATTATCTGTTTGCAGTATTATCTGTAAAAACCTTTCAAATGAGTTTTAAATAAAAGCACATGGGCACAAAATACTGATATAGATGTGGCTTTTGCAACAGTCAGGAATATAAAATTGATGAGTGGGACTCATTATAAAAAAATGGGACAGCACCATACTAACCAATGTATTAAAATTTAAAGATTTTATTAAACTTCTTTTAAAGCAGTTCGTGTACTTTGTGTTAAATAACAAAGTTATGGTCCAAAAATTTTTCATCTACATCTCTAAATGTGTGGGTTTAACTTTCCCCTCCTTTTTTTTTAACCAATGTGACCTGGAGGTATCTTGCAGTGGAAATAAAAATATTGGAAAAAGGAAGACTTAAGAGTACAAGGTAGATCCTTGGAGACTGAAGTAATACCATTAGTGGACAAGCTGAAATAAAAAAGCAGCTCCAATTTAGACATGCAGCCTGGTGAAGTCCATTTACATTATAAAATATTTGTCAGAAGTACATATTTTTTTAAATAGGACCCCACCTTCCCCCCCCCTCCCCCCCCCGAAATGAAAGCAAAAAGTCTAAATTTTTTAGGTCACTCAAGAATATATTTAGAAAAAAAAAAGGCATAACTCAGGTTTAGTGCCAGAATCTGAACTAACTCCTCTTACTTTTCCTCTCTGCAGAAAAGCTGCTATTTCTGTAGCTTTTATGTGGAGGAACAGTCCTGTCAGGTGGCCAGTTTATTAATGTCATGCGTGTGTTCCCTGGAGGAGGTGTCCTGCCCTGGTCCCTCTGCGGGGACAGATGCTCAAGGCCAGGCACGGTTGACACATTTTGAGGGTATCGCAGGCTGCAGTGGTGATGGGAACCAGACTGCGCTCTGAGCGGGACGGTAATGAAAAGATCATCAAAACAATGCACAGGTCTCGCAGCTCAAAACTTTTCTTTGGCATAGGCTGACTTTCCGCATATACTTTTCATTAGCTACGCATTGACCTTGAGATTTGATATACACTGAGCATGTGGGGGAGATAGACCTTTATCTCTTTAACCTGCCTTATCTTATGTGTTTCCTTTGGTATCTAACTCCTCTTTTGCTGATCACTAGCAAGAAAGAAGAAAACCCCTTATAAGCTTTGTAGAGTCCTAGAACCAAGCTTTTAAAAGCAGTCTCTGAAGTAGGAAATAGATAAATTCATGTTTATACATACAGTACAAATAGTACCATGGGGAAAAAAAGAGCCTTGTAAGCTGGAATTTTCAGTGCTAAGATGTGAATGCGACTAGGCTTTAGATAAACCTGTGCTTGCCAAACCTTGTGTATCCTGATAATGTAAAAAACAGCAGCTGAGAACTTCAGGGGAAAAATGTTTCGGTGTGAATGATATCACCTATATTCAGCTAAGCCTGGGTAAGAGAGAGACCATGACATGCCAAATAACAGACTTGCTAACACAGACTTGCTAGCAATAGCATTATGTGGAAATCAGGAAATAATTATTCAATTGAAAGATAAAATACTCTCTTTCTAATAAGGAAGCCTCCTTTCTTCACGTCCTACAGGTCATCAGCTGTTCTTAGGCAATATTAATTTTCTCCTGATTCTGTGACTAAGTGAATGAGTAGTCTGAAGGTCTCCTTTTGTTTTCAGAGCTGCTTGCGCTTGTGTTATCAGCACCGAACACACCTGAGCAAATGGGGCCTGGTGAGGTATTTGATAGGCAGAACTTTCGAGGAATCCAATGGTCCTACTGTTGCCCTCTGCATTTGCCCTTGGTGGGACAATAGTGAGACAGACAGACAGATGATGATTAATGCCTTATCCCCCGAGCCCTTTCTCCCCCTGAAATCCCCCGTTGTCTCTCGCCCAGGATATTTTTGGACAGCGGAGAGAGGAGGGATGAGATAGGAAGAGATGACTTCGCATCTGAATGAGATATTTTCCCCTTTCTGGTCCCCAGAAATGAAACCCCTCTGACTTAGCTGCAGCTCCACATGTGGTTAACTGGACTCCCAAGAACCGCTACAGGAACCGGGAGCTCTCTGGGCTAGGGGTTGTCTCTTCTCCTCTACAGGCTTTTCAGCCCATTACTGGAAACTACATAAGGAGGAGAATTTAACCTTTCAGTTTTGTCAGTTTGATGAGAAAGCTGGAAAGTAATCTTATCCTTTTCTTTTTTTTTACTCTCTTTGCATGACAGGAAGACTTCTGGCATTGGCAACAACGTGCTGTAAGCGCAGTGGGTAAGCTTCAGCTAGGGCTGAGGGCTAGGAGTAAAAACATGTTGGTGAAATTAAACTCATCAGGGAAAGGTAATTATGGAAGGGTTTTCTGCAGAGATGTGGACGCTTTCCTTCTTGGGCTTGAGGAGGAACATAAACAGTGAGCAAGATAAATTAATTGATAGTGCCAAGGATTTTCTTGACATGACATGACATACCTGCAACAGCCCATCAAACCTAAAGGTGCAGGCGATTACCAGCAATAGTTTGATATTTGGTTTTCACATTGAACAATGCTGGACAGCAGGAAATGGTGGAAACACAAACAGTGATCAAATAGCGTGGTGACGAGAGACACTGTTCAATCCCAAAGCCTTCTGACTGTCCCAGAAGGCTTACACCCCATGGGGCACGGGGCCGGACTCTGCGTCCATCCAGATGAACACTTCTAGCGTGAAGAAATTCCAGGTTTTAGTTTAGTAACAGCAAGTCCGTTGGTAAGAACTGTGGGGGAAACATTGATAGGTATAACTTGCAGATTGTGTAACAGTCTTGAAGGTAGTGCGCATGTACTTAAAAAAATATTTTGTTACATCTGTATGGTGGTTCTCCATCTTCTGTGACTGGGATAATTAGGCTGGAAGTCTGGACCACTTGAACATATCACGTGCATAACTTGTGGTAAAAGAGGTGTGACTGACAGTAAAAGTAGCCCACCAGTTTTGTTTATGATAATATTTAGAAAGTTATCAGCAGTAGGAAGGAAGACATCAAGCAGAATGACTACATCACCAGCAAATACTTAGGCTGGGAAAGATAAACACTTGACCAACCTCCTTTCACACTCACTTGTCATAAAAACCTAATGGTGACATTATCTCTGAGTTTATCTGGTTCAAAGTAGCTTCTCTGAATCTCTTTGAAGCAGTTCACGGACTCTTTGGGGTCTGAGAATGGCAGGTTGAAAACTACTGCTCTGTAGCAAAGTCATCTGGGTCTCAAAGCACTTTACCTCATGAGAGAAACACAAATACACATTTTTGCAACCGTGGATGACGAAGTTCCCCTCCCCACTCCTCAGGTGTGGAGGAATGCAAAAAAAACTTTTACAAGGGCCCTCTCCACTGAGCTGCAATAAACTGTACAAATCCTCTCCTGCTTGTGAGGACAGAGAGCGCTGAACTCAGATGCTTTTCTAGGAGGCACTCAGTAGATAAACTTGAAAGATGTTACCTAAGCAGTTTAATAAACAGATCATCTTCAATTGTTTTGAAGATTTTACTGAAAACTAATAGGAAATGTGAGGCAGTAGGAGCAAATGTGTATATAGGTGTCCTTGAATGTATATTTTAGTGTGTCTTGCTATACATCGAGTGTATATCTTACATTATTTTTTATAATGCAAATTTTGAATCATGAAATTCTTCCTTCTACAGCAATGCTTTTGTCCACCTATGAGTCAGAGGCTCCCTGCCATCACAGACCTTGATTTGATACAAAAAACCTCATGTGACAAAACTATGAAGATGTATGTAGCCATGAGAAATCTGGAAACAGACCATGGTAGTTCAAGATAAGTATTTTATGAAGAATTGGTATTTATAGAGGTAGCAAATTGTCGTGGTTTAACCTCAGCTGGCAACTAAGCACCACACAGCTGCTCGCTCACTCCCCCCCTGTGGGATGGGGGAGAGAATTGGAAGGGTAAAAGTGAGAAAACTCGTGGGTTGAGATAAAGACAGTTTAATAGGTAAAGCAAAAGCCGCGCACGCAAGCAAAGCAAAACAAGGAATTCATTCACTACTTCCCATGGGCAGGCAGGTGTTCAGCCATCTCCAGGAAAGCAGGGCTCCATCATGCGTAATGGTTACTTGGGAAGACAAACGCCATCACTCCGAACGTCCCCCCCTTCCTTCTTCTTCCCCCAGCTTTATATACTGAGCATGACGTCACATGGTATGGGTTATCCCTTAGGCCAGTTTGGGTCAGCTGTCCTGGCTGTGCCCCCTCCCAGCTTCTTGTGCACCTCCAGCCTTCTCAGTGGGTAGAGCATGGGAAGCTGAAAAGTCCTTGACTAGTGTAAACACTACTTAGCAACAACTAAAACATCAGCGTGTTATCAACTTTGTTCTCATCCTAAATCCAAAACACAGCACTGTACCAGATGTACTAGGAAGGAAATTAACTCTACCCCTGCCGAAACCAGGACACAAATGTAACAGGAAGCTCGGCTGGGGCTTTTTTCATCTTGGGAACTGTGGTCACCCCACCCAGTTTGAAGGCATTGGTCTACTCGTGTCACTGAGCTGTGGAGGAGGAGGCGGCGAAAGAACAGACTAAGGAGACTTTATCTTGAGCCTGATATAACATCTTGCCTACTGACATAGCTGAGCCAGTAGCTCTGTTGGTTATTGTGGTCTGTCCCAGTGGCTGTTCACTCTTTTGTTTAACTTTTGTCATATTAATGTTAGTTATGAACCTAACAGTCAGTTAAGCACCTAACAGTTATTTTTTAATCCGTGTGGAGCACTGTTTTCTGTCTAGCTTCTGGTTTAGATACTTTCCCCTCCCATCTGGTACAGCAAGAAAATTCTACCTATTCACCAGGGACTTCTAAGTTGTTGCGTCAAAATTTTAGCTCAGGAAAGGAAGAAATGAGGAAAAGTGAATGAAATTGAACAGCATTGATTGTGCTTTTTGGTTATAAAAGACCCTTCTTGCCAGAAATGTTGACTTTATGGAAAATTAGTGAGATAGACATTTTGGAATTGCTCATCCCAGTGACTCACCTCGATACCCCCCCAGAGGGGTTCAGCAATGGAGGAAAACGACACCTCCCACAAGCAGGAACAAGAATCCCCTTGTCGCCTGGGTTATGCACCTTCACAGAAACCGGTTGTTGTTTGTGTCACTTTTAATACCAAATCAGCATTTCATTATGAAGGGTAAAACTGTAAGACTGTCCTAAATCCAAGTGAAAACTTGCATCACTACCTTCCCAGCTTTTTCTGCACTATATTACTCCTCTCTACAGCCCTGTCCTTAGCAATCCTGTCTTAGCTTCTGGTGAAGTCCAAAGTGTTAGAGAAACATCCTTATCCTATGGACACTGAGGTGAAATAAGGATTCCTGGAGAATGTTTTTCAATTTAATTTCTGGCAATAGTTTCTACATATAATAATTTTGGTTCCTAAAGCTATGAAAATGTTTCAGGGAAATTATTCAGACTGCTTTTTAATTTATGAATTCCACCATTTCTGCTGCAGTATGCTGATTTTGTAAAAATTTAATTGTGGCCAAACCTGTATAGTGACTAGACACTTAATCTTGAATTTTGTTATACTGTGAATTATGTTACAGATTTTTTAATTTTTCTTTATGATAGATCAGGAATTCCTGACTCTAAAAAATATTCCACTGATATTTTCAGAGTTCTTATTAATGAAAAATTAACACGATAGTCCTACACATTTAACTTGACTCCTCTCCTTACATAAAATGGCTGAATTTAATTTAAGAGTTGAAGGACACATGAAAGGCAACTTAGTTTTATGGAATGTAGAAGTTTTACTTTTTTGGTTTCTATTCTATCATCCAAAAATATGTTTAAAGATTGTTAAACAATTGCTAGTCATTAAAAATAAAGAAAGCAACATTGTTCTCAAAGGTATCTAATTATGGAATAGATAACCAGTAAGAAAAAAAAAAAAATATTTGCAAGTGAAATGAAAAGCATAAAGCAACCTGGCATATAAAAATTTAGGTCTATTAATGATTCTTTTTGGCTCCACGAAGTATTATATTTTTGGTAATGATGACAAAAAGAAAAACTAATGCAAGTTTATGTTAAGTGCTCTTTGGAATTGCTGAGTTGCTTTTCCCCTCTCAAAAACATAAGCTTAAGACCTTGTATCTGTACAAAATTTTGAAACAACCAATCATGGAAACAGCATCTGATTGCAGAAAACACAATTTCAAAATCAATTTGTCATGCTCCTATATGGATTTAGTGTCTTCCTTGTTTTGACATTTCTCATTTGCTAAATGCATGAACGCTACTGAAATTTCTCTATGTTGTGTTACAAATTAGAAGGCTGGAATGCAAAAAGCTTCTTCTTTGTTTTTGAATTTGTCCTGGATATAGAATTATTTGGTCACTTTTTTCCCCCCAATAAATTTCTTTTGTGATGCCTTAGAAATTATGCTGTCTGACTTCCATCTGAAAATCATTTGTGACGCCCAGTTCCCATCACAAAAAATCCTTGGGAATGGCTTTGACAACATAATTGGCTTTTAAGACCTGCTTGCTGAGAAGAAATATACTGATGCTCCTTCTAATGTTAAATTTCACAAAGGAGAGATTGGATTTTGATGCAACTCTGTGCAGTTACTACACTTAAAGGCAAGCTGATTTATGACCCTTTTTAAAGGTACTTATCTGGGGGGAATTGCTTTATAACACAAATGTATACAGTGAACTGGATACCAGTTGCTTTGAAGAAGATATGTAACATTGTCATATATGTAAGTGATAGGCCAGTGGTCATCATATTCTCAGAAAGGCTCAGCTTTTATTTACTAATCAGCACAGAGATTTACTGTAGGACTTTGAAATGGTGAAAAATACTAATGTTGAATAATGTGTCTGTTTTGTACAGCTTAAGCTTTTAATATTTTTCTAACATCGGTATCTAATGTTAGAAACTGAGATGTTCAGGTTTTGTTTTTCTTCAAACGTGCGTGGGCATTGTTTGTTCCAACAGCTTTTGGTATGAGTTAAAATACACACACTTCTGCCTAGAAAGTTGTTTAATGCCTGTGAATGATATTGCAATGCCTATGAGTTATATTGAACTAGTTAGTAACCTTCCTCCCCCTCAGCCATGAGGTGTGTCTGGCACTATTTCAAACAGTGTTACCATCTACATCACTCATCTACAATCTGGGGCCATATTCTTGGGGAGGGTTTGCTAAAGATGGTTTAGATTTGGCACGGAAGTAACCTGAATCTTTATGAAAACTTGTTCACCACCGTCTGCTTTTTTGATACAAGTTTGCATGCTGAGAAATACTTTGTTGTTGTTATTTATTGTAATTTAGAAATACCTCAAATGAACACTCTTCTTTCTAGGTACCCTGTCAGGAATTTTGCACAATCACTATGTGCTGCTAAAACTTTTTAAGTCCTCTGTCTGTGGAGGGGTGAGATAACTGGCGACCAAAAGGATCGAGAAACATCTCCACCTCCCAAGCTCTACTTTTTCTTCTCTGACTCAGTCCAGTAACACACAGGCTTTCAGGATGCCTTCCAACTAACACAAGGGAGGGGTTCTGATGGAGCATATGCTTAGAAAATTAATAAGGATGGCTTTAAGTTTGATTTTAGGTAACTTTTGCTTAGCTGCCTGGATGAATCAGCTAAATTTCTGAGTGAACTGAAACTCCAAGCAATCTGTTTTGGACTCCATCCCAGGCAGACCTATTCAGCCATCCACTTAATTGCTAGTGCATCTTCATTTATGTACCTCTATTGATTTTAATCTCAGATGATTTATACACCACCATAAGCAGGTAACAACCAAACCAATGGCATTTCACTGGAGATGAAGATACTTATAAACTATCTTAATTTGTCCAAAATCTGCTCATATATACAAGGCATCTTTTGCTGTGGTTGTGTGTTTAAAGTTTGTACTTATGGCTTCTCAGCTAAACTTCTGTTCTCTTTCCCACTACAGGTTTACAGGCTGCTTTTCCGTATTTTAAAAGTAAAGTACATTTCTGTTTGACTCCAAGCTACCTTCATGGCCTGCTGCCAGACCTCCCTGATATTTGTTTTTCATTCTAGCTGTTTGTTATTGATACACTTATTCCTGAATGTGTGTAGAATTCATTTGGCCTGAATTCAGATGCCAGTGCGACAAGGACTTTCACATAGTTGTGAGTGATGAGCCATCATTGGCTTAATTCATAAACACAGGGAGAAATTAAGTAGTTTCAGAGTAAGATTCATTTTACCTCTTTACATCTTTACTTCAGGATGAAATAAGTCCTAGACAATGTTTTTGCTTGGAAAAAGGTTTATTTATTCCTGAGATCTCTCTGTAACAGAATTAAGACAGTATGCTCTTAGAAGGCCACGGCTGCTACTTCCTTGACTCTGCTACTTGAATGTCCTGGAGCAGGATTAGAACTGAACTCAAATGTTCCTGCATATGTCTGTAGCACTCTTCAAATAGCTATTTAAAACAGCTTTAAACTAATGTCTGCAATGGTTCTTATGCTTGAATATTAACATAACTAACACTGCAATCAAAACAAGGAAGATTAACATTGCACAGACGAGCCATCAGTCCTATAGGTGTCTAAGCAGTCCATTAACACAATACTTTGTGTTTTGTGACTTTTTTGCAAAGTATTATGCGATCTAAAAGAAAAGTGCAAATGAGAGAAATCATCCTTGTTAAATGAATCCCATCTTATTTTAATTTTCCACTTCAAATCACAGTTAATATGTATTATTCACACCTTTTCAGATGCTTTGTGCAGACTGTCCAAGACATGGAAACAGATTATCATTATTCATGTTTTTCAGTTGTCCTTCACTGTGGGCAATAATAGTATAACAGAAGAGACTCACAGTTATTGAAAGCAAAGTAAGTTAACAATTTTAGGAGACTGTTCACAGGGAGGATCTAACCATTTCTTTCTGCAGCGACCACACGTATCATATCAGACTGCTCATCCTGGGCAGCGGGAGGAGGAAACAGTGGGTTCAGGTGGGAAGCACCTCAGGAGAGGAAGGTCTCCTTCTATATCATTTGGGCTAGAGATTTGTGGCTCAGGTTCTGGCGTTTTATCTGCAACTGCATTGGCTACAGTGTGCCAAAATGAGGTCTGGGATGAGTTTGGGGATAACCTGCACCCAATAAAGATCTTTGTGATAGAACTAATTTGGGATAGAGTTAACAACTTTAACTTAGCTTACTTGTGTAAAAGTTATTAGGATCTTAAATATGAGGTAATTTTTTAAGTCAAGAACTCTATGAGCTATAATTTTTTGGAGGAGAAAAGAACCAGCATCACTTTTGTCTGCAGCTGGTCTCTAGTTTTGAAGGCTGGTACATACCACATCCCAGCACCTGGGGAATGGCAAAGCTTAAGCAAAAGAACTGATATGACTCACTTGGATAACCTCAACCTGTGGTCTTGGTTAGAGGGTTAGCTCTAGGCTGAATTAACCCATGTGAAACGTATATATCTCTATGATGCATTCGGACTGTTTAAGGCCACAGAACCTACCTGCACAGAATGAAGCTTATTCAAAGCTGAGTAGGGCAATGTTTTTCACAGAAGCACAATTATGCTATTTCTCCAAAAAACTGTAGAAGAGTGTGAACAATCATTTTTCTAACAATGTTGAAGAAGCTATCTAAGAAATACTATAGGACTACTCAAAATGCTGAAAACATTTAAAAATCAGCCTGAAAATATTAGTATCTTTTACACTTGCTGCTTAATTATGACAGTTCAGAATTGTGCATAATATCAAGTATCATATTGAATCTGTGGTGGAAGTAGAAAAATGTTACAGTAAAGATAGAAAAACAGAATCATTAGAAAAATATAAAACATGCAAACTCTCAGTTCTTAATCTGCATTGCATATTGAATTATACAAACTGAAATTACCCCTAACTCTTTACTAGCTCAATGAAAGTCATCTTATGGAATTAGTTGTATTAAATTGAAAATCATCATCATAAATCTTTGTTGTCAAAATGTACATATGGTCCACTGTGAAAATCAGATAAGTTACATTAAAATGTATTGTTTAAACACTGTATTATCTCCTTAGGTTTGAAAAAGTAATAGGCTGCTTTTATCTCTGATGTACAAGGATCATCTTCAAGAGCCATAAATATGGCTGAAAAGTCACAGAAGAGAGTTTTTTTTAGGACATCTTTTGAAGGAATCTTTTAGGAGGAAGGAAGGAATCTTTTAGAAGATAAGGTTTCAAGACAAACTGGAATAAAGGTATTTCAGAAAAAGAAATGCAGGTAATGATATACTCCCATAAGATGCTGTTCATTTGTTCGCTTGTTTAACACTGCAGTGATGCTTTTGGCTTCGCCAGTAATTTCTTGTGCTGTTCTATATACTATATATAGTTCTTGTCCTGCTATGATAAATGTCTTATTGAAAGTACTCAAAATATTTCAAGTGACAATTAATCGTAGAAGTCACCCTCACTTTCTAAAGTGCTGACTTTTAGTGCTGGAAGATGAATACAACCAGTTCTCATATCCCAGCTGAGGGCATTGTAAATGTAGCTGAAAGAATAGCACCTTCCTAATCTAAATTAACACCTTTTAATTTAAGCACTTGAGATTTTGTGATCCTCCTTCAACTGCTTTCCAGATCTTTCCAGATCTATGTTGAAGAAGTTTTTCAATTTTCTTAACTTACCTATTGGTCTAAGCTCCCTTTTATCCCCTGGAAAGAGAAAGGTTACCCAGTGCATGATATGAATCACCACATGCCTCTCTGGATTGACTGAAGAGAGTGCAGATTGCTAGTCTTTGATTAGATTTCAAACTGTTTCTCTAAACAGGATAAATTTTGACCTAAGGATATACTTAACACGTTGTTGAACTGAGTTGACTCATAGGTGTTAACACAAGTTACTCCTTCCTTGTTGATATTTTTTAAACTGTGGGATAAATTTTCAAAGAAAAAGAAAATAAAAGAAAATCAGTCTCTTCCTACCTACATGAAAATTAAATTCTGCACTGAATAAAATAGGCAAGCTATGTTACTGTTTTCCCAAGCACTCAGCGGCTCAATGAAACCCAACTCAATGGCTTAATGAAACCAATAAGGTTTTATGTGAGCTCTTGAGCACATAACTCATCTGATCACAGCTGAAATCCCTATACTATCAGCTTGACCTCATTGTTTTGGAAAGCACTGAGATTTCTCAGTTGTTCCTGATGCTTTATAACATTAACACTAACATTTTTGGATGAGAAACAGTTTGTGAAATACTTATTTTCATTTGTCTGCTGGTGTGTTGCTGTTTAAAATTGCACTGTATAACTAATTATAGCCTTAACAGTGGTACTAACTAATTTTAAGAAGAATAGTATAAAAGACACCTGCACACCATTTTTTAACTTTGCGCGTAGCCTATTAATCAAGGAACAATAGAGCTGGAGTCTGAGTATTGTTACTTTGCTATTTTTAGATCATGCCTAGCTCTGGTGTCCTCTGCGTATGTTTGTACAGCATGTAATATAGCGAGGTCCTGGGCTGCCTTTAGGACTCAAGTGCAATGCAAGTAAATGCACACAGACTGTCTGTACAGCTACTGTTAAGACTTTCTCGCTTCCACTAGTCAAAAGAAATTATTCCGAGGCTTGCAGAGAAAACCCGCTGCAACAATCTCCGTCTGGGTATTTACACCACATTCATTGCCGTGGTAGTGGAGGGCTTTAATGAGAGTCGTGTGCACAGTGAAAGGAGAATATACTCATTAGTGTCTAATGTATTGTTCAAGGTTATACACGGGATATAGAAGTTTAATGAGAACTTAATGGGACTTCTACTACTACTGATTAAGTGTATCTATCATTTTGAGGATGTGGGTAAAACTGCTTAACACTGTAAATTTAAGGAAAAATGAATGCCCAGTGTGTCACTCCCTTCTGCCATTAATCACGTTCATTAGCTGCGTTCCAGCGACAAGATTCTGACCCGTTACTAGTGCAGTACTGGGAGGACCACTACCAGTGGCCTGCTAATTTAAATAGTGATTAATCACATTAACTACTATGACTGTTTTTGTTCTTTCTGTCATATATGGCTTGTAGATTAAGCTAACTGTGACAAAAGTGAGAGTCCAGTACTTTACTGTAAATTTATCATCCATGGTGCCTTGCCGAAATCCTACTTCCAGAGCAGGAGAGGCAGAGCTGCTGAGATGGCAACCGGGGGGGAGAAGCAACGCATCGCTGCTCTGTTTTAGAGGGGCTGGGGGAGGTGGTTACCCCAGGCAGGAGCTCTACATCTGTAGAAGCCTGTCAGCTACTACATCCAAAAATGGTGATTTATTAAATCCTGATTTATTTAGTCTCTTTTTAATATCTAACTGTTATCTTTTGGCTGAGGGGGCATCCAGGAAGGCATGACTAATTATCCCTGCTTTTATAATGGACTTCGTAAAGGTAGGAATGGTATTTTTGATATGCTTTGTGTCAAGCAGATTTCGTCCAGTGTCTTGTCGACATTTTTCTTTGTCATGGGGGACCCTACCTCTACAGTAATGAAAACAATACATTAATGTTTGAGAGATTGGGGTGGAAGAACTAAATCCAGATCACCAGATATTCCAAATACAGAGATAATTATTTCTTCTGTGTTCAATAGCAAACCAGACAATATCTGGCAGTTGCCTTTGCAAGTCAGCACGTGTTAACTTCATGTTATTTTACTATGTTACTTTACTTTTAAGGGGAAAGTATTTCTGAGTGTTTTTGAAGGCACCAAAGAGCTCACGTTCCCCAAACTGAGTTTTCTTGGAGGCTGCTGATGTCCTGAGCATAACCTTGAAAAGTCCCCAGGTATAACAATAATGGCAAGTCTCCCTGGGGTGCCCTACATCCTCCAGTTTCCCCAAGAACATTGCTACTATGCCGGGACCTGCAAAGTGCTTCCTCTTGTGGAAGATGAGCTTCTGTCTTGTGCATGCCCTGCAGAAAATATCTCCTGGAGGACACCTGACTGTGCTATGGTCCTTTTACCTTGTGTTGAGGTTTTGACCATAACCATCAAATGGTCTTTTTGCTTCTTTTCTAACTTGCAGAATGTGGTTTTTTTTAAGTTGAGAGAGTAATAAGTAGAGGGAAAACCCTCTAAATGTACATGCCTCACATGAATGTAGAGAAGCATTCTAACTGCAGCTAATGAGGTTAATATATTTTAAACTAAATCATGGGTACAATGGCACTGTAAATACCATGTAAGAAAAAAACCCCACAAAACCAAACAGAAAGAAAGTAAGGAAGATGTAATCCAGCCTGTTCTTGCTCAAAATGCACTTACAGGATTGCTGTTGCTCTAATGCTGTGACTTCTTCATAAGTTTTACAGATTTAAGTCTGGCAAGTTTTGTTTACAGAGGAAGAGAGTACTTGAATATTGAATCTGAAAGATGTTTCATGTTTGATTGTAGCTCATTCATTCATAGGTCATATATGATTTTTTTATTCACTTGCTGAAAGCAGTGACATAATTTTTCCTAGCTTAGGGCTTTTATTGAACTAAATTAGTAAACTCTGTAATTTTATAAAATTGGCATGGATTTGTATGAAACATGTTTTGTCTACTGGAAGTTCTATGAATCGTTGTGACTAAACTTAATCGTTAGATTAAGGCAGATTAATTAATCATAATCTGCATCCTTAACAGTAAGTATAGAAGAACAAATTATGAGCTCATTATATTACAAGATTAATATTTATTTTTTTGTTGTTGTCTTGCTGACTTCACTTAACTCCAGTAGTTGGTCTGGACCAGAGGCAAGCCCTCTATAACAAACCCTTTGAGTGATATCTTGCAGATATTTTCCCTTTTACTGATGCAGAAGCATCACTGAACAAACAGCCTTTAAGAGGCAACATTGAGACTATTTGTCCTAGAAGCTAGCCTACCTTGAAAGTTTTTATAGGTTGTTAATCTTAGCTCAAGCATTTTAAGGCAATTATTTCTATGGGGTGTGGAGCAACATACATAGTTATGGCTACCTAAGTGCTCTCTTTTTAAAGAGGTTTTCCAGCTACTATTAATTATCTCAAATGATAGCTATGTGAACTTACTTTTTCCTTTATATTCTGTCTTGCCTGAAAACTGTTTTTTAAGTTTGATCAAATTCCTTCAGGCACTTTTGGGGTGAACTTGATAAAGCAATTAAAGCTTTCAAAATATGTGTGAATATATGTATACTTAATGCTTCTCTGTGGCTCCGCTTTTGGAAAAGTTCTAGGGTTATAGGAATCTGGAAGGTTATAAAAACTTTTAAATCACAGGGAGAGTTTGTGCTCATATAACTGTATTTTTATGCTCAGATTTTGTGTCTTTAAGGAAGGGAAGTCGTTCATCTTTAGTTTTGGATCATATGTTATCTGTTGGTTTTTGTTTGTTTCTCTGCTCGTTTTCTGCATCCTCATAATTAGATCAAATATATTTAGATTTCATTAGTTTTCATATGCAGCCTGGAGGACATGCTCATTTCAAAGCTAATCAGGTGGCTGCATTAACTTTCCCTTTCACCAGCTGCTCCAGGCAGCCCTGACCACTTGGGCACGGAGGATTTGAGCATTACGTGCTGCAGAAATGGCACCTGTCATCTAAAAGCCTTTGCCTTCAGGTCCAATTCTGCCTTCTCAGAAACCCTGGTAGGCTAAGTGTTTCATTTTCTAGAGCCTCAGCCTCATGAGCACTTTGCAGTAGTGGTTCTTATTGAGTGCTTTTCTCCCATGCTTTTAAGGGCTTAAAAAAACCTTATGCTTTTTTTTTTCATTTTTCTTTTTGAGTGGTTTCAATTTTCTCTCTTATATGTGACCTCTGAGTCTCGGAGTTTGTGCTGTTTGCTCCAGCCTCTACCTGCAGATGCGAGATGGGATTCCTCTGCCAGTAAAGCACACGTCTCCCTCCTTCTTTTGTGCCTTTGGGCTTCTTGACCTACCCCTCAAGCTTTTAAATAGATATACACACATCACAAGTTAATCCACAGCAAGTCTAGCTGTTCTTGTTTTGGAGAGATGTGGACACCTCCAGCTGTAATTTAATCTTGCTGCAGCAGTAGCCAACTGACTCCTGAACAAATGGCAGCTACATTTGTCATGTTTGAAAGTACCCTTCCCCTTGATGCACAGCATGCTTACGCGTGCTCTCAGAAGCACAAGGTGCAGTTCGGATGCAGCTGTCACAGTGTGATTTTCTTCAGGCTTTTTGCCTCAAGCTTTACCTCTCTGTTAATGTGTCCATAACCTCTGTGGTTTCAAAGACCCAGCTGTAATGCCTGACTTCTTTTGCCTGCTCCTAGGGAAAATGCTGCTGTTCCAAGTGCCCTACCTATGGGCAAAGTTATCTGGACTTCTATTATCATTCTTCTGTTACTGGACTGTATTAGGTTGTTTTCTTATAACTGAGAATCACCCAGATTTAGTGATCCTATCTTGTCTCCACCTCAGGAGATAGCTAAAATGTTGTCAGTGATACAAAAATTTTTAGAATGTCAACTCTTTGGAACATAGACAGGCTTCCCATGCTGCTGCAATCATAAAGGCTTTTTAAAATTACTGATATTTTCTTGTCAGTAGGGAGAGAGGCAAAATATCCAGGGCATAGAAGATCTGAATAGCCCTCTGGAAGAGCCCAACTTTCACTATGCGTGCTAGAGGGAACATAAAATAGCTGCGTTTCCAACTTTGGTGCATCACTCAGGAGTCTGGAGTTGGATGGAGTGACTCCAAGTCACAGGCTGTTGAAATTTTAAGAGGGCTGTTTAAAAGCCTGAGTCGACTGGCTACTAAAACAGGCTCCAAAGTTGGATATGTAAAATTAGATGGATAGACCTTGACATCATTTGATTAAAACATATTTATTTTAACACATTAATTTTTAGATGAGTCTGTTAGAGTAGCTTATCTGTAATGTTTGGGCCTTAATGCCCTTTATGGCTTTAAAAAGGTTTAATAGCTTCCATTAGGCTTCCATTAGCAGTGCCGGAGAAAACAGGAAGATGCACATGCAGAAAGGCAATGATTTGTTTTGTTATTCAGTAGGTATCGTAGTGGATGAAAGTGTTTGTATACACTGCCCATGGAATTGGATGTTCATTACAGTACAGATTCCTCCTGATGTTCTCTGGTTCTCATAGATATGGGTCCAGAATTCAAGTTTAATAGCTTTCTGAGATTAATTTCATAAGATCATTTGTAAAATAAAGCAACTGGTCTCTCCTTCAGCCCTTGTCTTAAATGAAGTTCAGTGATGTTCACATATGCTCTTCATAAGTTTGACTGTATGCTCTGCTTACTTTTGCTTTCTGTATTTTACTACTTAGTCATGCATAGCAGGAGACCTGTAAATGTTTCTTGATGTACCTGCAGGGGAAGAATGGGATATATACTACACATTAAGTGGTTTCCACAAAAGTTTTTAAAAAAACCTTTTTTATTCCATACGACTCATACAATAGTGTATTTGTATGAAAATAAGCACCAAATTTTAATTAAATAATTCTGACAACTATTTTCTAGGAAATGAAGACAATGAAGATAAACTTGAGTTCCAAACCATACCTGTAAAAATGGGTTCTTTTTATGTCACAGTTTTCTGTATCCATAACCTGAGGAAACTGCATGTGCAAATCTGTTCGGTCGCCATAGGATCAGTTTTTGACCTTGGTGGAAGGCCAAAAGTTTGGACCCTTTGAAGCCAATTTAGGCTACAGTTTCCTTTGTTATTGGCAAGGACAGTGCTATTGGGACTGTCAGAGACTTGCATGGAAAACACACAAGTTTCCACATACAGAAAACTAGAGATTTGGGAAAATTTCTTAATTATCTCTTACCTAACCTTTATGTTGTCCTTAAGGCTTTCTTTACAATTTCTAATATGTTTTCAATGGCTCTCTTTCCTACCTAAATATAAAAATAATGTTTGAACTAAACCTGCTCTTTGCCATACTGTGCTAGTGCATAACATTATTAACTGCTTGCTTGGTGCTAAAGAAATTATGGACTTCTGATTTTTATTTTTTTCCCTAGAGATGATTGCAGCATTCATCTTAATATCTTATGGGTACAGAAGAGTGTTCCAGTAGACAGCAGGACATCAATTACAGATGTGAAGCATGCTCGCAGGCATATGGGTCTTATGTTAGCAGCCTGTTCAAAGAATTAAGTAGTGAGGATCCAAGACAGTCCAGATGTTAGAATTTTCTATCAGTGGTCACTGCAGCATGAAATCTCATGTGAGTTTCACTTCTTGGAATCATTCAAGGTGAGTTATATAACAAACCTCATAAATTATTATTATCAGGACAGGTTTAATGAGTGATTACCAGGAAAATTGAAGGATTAATTAACTTGAAATGTTCTTGCTAGGTAGAAAACGGTCTGAGCTTTTATTATGTGAAAAGAAGGTCTTGGCTTTTATACAAGTGGTCATCCTACTTCTTCAATGACCTAATTGGGTTTTTCAGTTCTCACTGGAGGAACAGAATCATTAAAGCAGTGTATAACTCTTGAGCAAAAAATGTGCCTTACACACTTTTCTCTTAAATTTTTAGCTATATTTTGCCTAAAGGCAGTTGTTAAAACTGATGTTCAGAGTCCAAGTAAATCAGATGAGGTTTTTTCTTGTTCCAGTACACCTGGAACCGACTGCCCCAGGGGTGGCAAGTGATGCACAATGCAATTACTCACCACTCGCCGACCGATGCCCAGCCAGTCCCTGAGCAGCAGCCCCCCCGGCCAGCTTTCCCCAGTTTCGGTACTGAGCATGACGTCACACAGTATGGAATGTCCCTTTGCCCGGTTTGGGTCAGCTGTCCTGGCTGTGCCCCCTCCCAGCTTCTCACTGGTAGGGCCTGAGAAGCTGAAAGGTCTTTGACTAGTGTAAGCACTGCTTAGCAACAACTAAAACATTGGTGTGTTATCAACATTATTCTCGTACTAAATCCACAGCACTGTACCAGTTACTAGGAAGGAAATTAACTCTATCCCAGCTGAAACCAGGACACTGAACTGAAAAAAATTAGGAGTACATTGAGTCCCTAATTCTCTAGATCTGATTCAGAATTGCTAGCATTTTTATGAAAAGCACTTTTCAAAGTCTGTGGAGGCATTTGAATATTATAGATCAACATTCCTCTCCCCCAACCACAATGACAAATGAATTTTCTCAGCTAGGAGCATAATTTTTTTCTTGTCTCTTATGATGGGTGAAAAACATGATGGAGCAGAATGGCTATGGATGCTTAGCAAAGGTGACTAACTCATTGTTACCATAACTAGTGTCTGTAAACATTCCAAGACCAGTCACTGAAATATAGAATATTATGTCAAACCAATTAAAATGGAAGTTGAGAGTTAAAACTGCAGATTTTGTTTTTGTTTTTGTTTTTGTTTTTGTTTTAATTTATCTCTATTGTAACATAAGGTTCAGAACAACAAAGCCTGAATGATCTAGTAGAAGATGTAGTTGGTTCATGACTTATGAAAAGTAAGAGAATAAAGCACTGGAAAATCAAGAGAGATTGCTTTTAATATCTTTTGTTGTTTGTACCTCTAGGAGTAACAGATAGAACAAAAGACAGACATGATGCTGTGGTTGATTTTTCTTGTTAAAATAAACACATGCCAGATACACAAGACTACTACATAGTGCAAAAAATATAAACACCATAGTCATTACAGAACCCTGTGAAGCTTTTAACATATGCTTATAATAAAAATATATTTTTAGAGCCTATGATATGCAATGTTTCTTTGGACTAAGTATTAGATGTGATACTCCCCCCTCTTCTCCTTGCCTTTACAGAAATGGGGGATGAAGAGAATATGAGCTACTCAGATGTTTAATGGTTTTAGCCTGTGTCCCACAACAGAGGTACATCTGTGCTGGAATTCAGTCCAGTACTGTAATTCACTAGCTGTACCTACAATATCAATAGAAATAGCTCTCTTGTACTCAAACCTAGATATTATTTGCAAAGCTAACAGAAGTTTCCCCCTCATAAAGAGAACATTTTGAGTTTGCTGGATGAACTAAAACCAAGAAGAAGCTAATTCAAACAGCAAAGGAATGGAGAAATACATCTCTGGTTTTCTAGACTTAACAGAAGTCTAAATTCTTTGCAGGGGGTTGAATAAAAAGATTACATTTTTCATTTTCAGGATTTTATTACTTTCTAAAAATATATCAATTTAAAACCTTTTTTCTTTACCTTTTTTTCTGAGCTCAACATTAATATACAAATGCCTCAGTCAGCCTATAACTGTATAATTTAAGGGAAAAAGAATGTCCAGAAGAAAAAAACTTCCAAGTACAGCAAGATTGCAGTTCTGCAAGGATTTACATATTTCTAAAACTGTTTTCGCATACAGGAAGAGGGGTACTCTCATAACTGCTTGCAGATTCAAGGTCTGTGTGAGGAGTAAACAGTTAATTGACATGTAGATTTGAATGTAAATACATTTGAAGTTTTGAATTCTATTGCCTTTGCTTGTATGCAATAGTACTTTTATCGGCATAGTCCTGATTAAATAAACAATAGCTAAAATGAATCATATTAAGTATTATGAAAACATTTTCTAATAATTATTTTTGTTTCAGAAGTTCATTAAAGAAGTCTGTAATAACTTTTTGCTCAGGATCTTCATGTTTTTACTAGAACCATAGATGGCAGTACACATTTTTTTCCGGTGAGATTTCTCACAATTGTGATGTCTAAATTTGGATGTGTTAAAAACATGCAAGAAGAAAGTAAGTCTGTGCCCCTGAAGAGTTACACTTAACAACAGACGTGCTACTAGTCAGTTTTGATAGTTGGAAAATTCGTTCCTAATTGTTTCTTTCATCTGAATTTTTTTCATTAAATGAGTCTTCTACTTACACACAAACATATTTTGCATTTATTGCTTGTTGTAAATATCGTGAATAAAGTGTAGCTGATGCAATCATTTTACCAAAAAAAAAAAAAAAAAAAAAAAAGAAAAAAGAAGCCAGGCAAATTTTTTTATTACTTAATATTTAAGATGTGGGGTTTCTGCATTTCTACAGAAATGTTAAATCATAGACTCATAGAACAATCTGGGTTGGAAGGGACCTCGAAAGATCATCTGGTCCAACCCTTAAATATTGTTAATTTCAGTATATTACAAAATAGGAATTTTAATTAGAAATGTGTCTTTTTTAAAAGTCTTACTTTGAAGTGGGTTTATGTGAAGTAATCTCTGCTTTCCTACTATCAAAGAAGTATATGAAATCAGAAAATTGCGTGAGAATTAGTAAATATGTACACCAAACTTGGACAGAGCTTCAGCTATGAAATGTGTGGTTAAACAAAATGCACAGAACAAAAGGACTTTACACTAACTTTGCAAAGTGATTCTTCAGCCAGAGCTGATGAAGATTGAACTTCTGTTTGATGGAGAACTGTTGTCACTTGGTTCCACCATCCTTCTTGGTGACAGTGACAGCAGCTTCTGTCCAGAAAGGAGGCCTCTAGCCTTTGCTCTGAAGGGGACTGAGAACACTGAGCAATCACCACTCCAACGTTTTCCATCCAGATTAGCACAGTTGAGACATATGCAAGTTCCTAACTTGAGCATTTCTAGTCAGACCTTGAGTACAAAGTACAGCTGAGAGAAAACTTCAGTGTACACAGCTGAACTAAGCATAGTATTGTTAATAAAAAAAATTTTCTTCTGAATTTTTTTTACATTCTGAAGTCTTACAATGTAATTAAATCCATATTCTGCTGCAATAAATATTGAAATCAAATGCTGATCCTACTATAAAGCACATTGATATGACAATGCATAGGATTGTGTGGTAATATTTCCAAAGGTTGCTATCAAAACAACAACACATGGACTTGTGGAAAGCTTAATTAACCTTCGGTGTTTGAAAAGTTACTACTTAGTTCAGCCACACTGAGGAGGTTATCTGGCAAAGAAGTTGGAAAGTTGATGATTTGAACACAGGCATGCAATTATTCTCACTGGTAGGTTATGTGCTAACGTGCTCCAACTATATGCCAACCAAGCCTCTCTGAATCATCAAAGAAGAAATGTTAAAAATTCCCTTGGCTCCCAAGCATGATCTCTACTGCCATATGTCATAACGGTTCTCTGACTAATGCAGGTCCCTGGAAGACACTTCTTTCTCATCCTTGCATTACCACCTCTCAGAGCATCCTAAACGATTAAATGAAAGTACAGGCCATTTCTTTGGGGTGTATGTATTAGTATGTTTGTTACCATGAAATTATTCTAGTAGCCTGTTTTATTTAAACATTACCATACTGTAGGGATGGAATAATGTGATGTTAGCTGATGACATTGAAATTATGTTTTATACAAGTCAAGGTCAGTTGGAAGAGAACAGGAGTTAAATATCCAACACACATGAGAGAATGATGACTACTTATAAAGATGCAGGGGAAAAAAATCAGCTTAATCTACCGATTCCAAGATACAAGCTGAAAATCTTTCTCTTTGCCTCAATGTCTACAACTTGTTGGCTATATAACTGTTGTGAGCAAGTGGCTGAGAGCTCAGTCCTGTTATGTGCCTTGGGTGCATCCACAGAAGAGGAGCTGAGTCTGGGAGACTCACATTGTTTGAGATTTTGACCATTGTTTCAAGTCTAAATTGAGCCTGTCAAGATCTTTATTTGTTCAGGGATATTTAACCTTCTCTTTCTGGAATACTAACTGTCCATTGCTACTTCTGATTTGCTTTTGAGTCGCTAGGATCAAGGCAGGAGAGGTGCAGGCAACTCCCATGTTTGCAAAATGAAAAACCATTGCTTCTCCAGGGTTTTTTGCCGTGTCTGGGAAGGTAATGTACTATTTCTGTATGAAACATTTGCATAAATTGTTCCTTATGTTTCACATAAATGTATGACTACTGTTATTTGTCAATACGTTAATAACTATGCAAGCAGGTACGTAAGACTAATGCCTTCGGATGCTGAATGAGACCAGCCTCAAAGGCAGTCATTCCTTTTGGAGCGACCGTGGGTTGGAGTGACTGACCTCTCACTCCCATAACCATCCCTTTGACAAGTGCTACCACAAGTCGTTATGCACAGAATTAGACATTCACAGTGATTTGAGGTGGTGGGATCTGACCCTCATTAGGTCTTGTTCTATTGTGTCTCTTGGTATTAAAAAAATATTATTGCAAATGAGTACTACACAGATCAAGTCCCAGAGTGTTAGCATTAATGAAAGGAATATATTTATTTTTAAGGTAAAATCAGTTTGCTTGGTTGGACAGAAATAAATCTGCTCTACTTCCTATCAGGAAATTGCTGTCAGGACCAACCAGCAGATAAAATTCACTGACTCTTGATATATAAGGAGTGTGTTTCCTTGGTTATTATTCCCACATTTAAGATTACAATTTTATGTTTAAGGCATTAATATCAAAGTTTGGTAAGTTTTCATTCTTATAAAGCTTGGACAGCTGCAAGATCAGCAATTTTCAAAACTCCTGGGGAGGCTATGCTTCGAGATCTGCACTAAAAAAACACGACATCCACTGTGTATGTTACAGTTTTGGCCCAGGTACGTGTATGTATGCATATATGCCTGTACTGTGTACTACATTTATTTTTTAGAAAATGGCATTTTCCTGACTGTTTAACTCTAAGCATTCAGAAGAATGAAGCATAACATAAATATCAGCATGGCTGTGAGAAATTCCAGGCTTTAATTTGAAGGGGTTTGAGAGGAAGATTAGCAATATAGACATAGAGATTTGACCAGAGACGAACTTTCATAAAGACACCTTTCCTTTCTTCTCTCTATTGCAGACTTTGGGTCCGCTCCAGATTTGCCCTTCTTATTTCAGTATCCTTAGATAGAATCCAAAGCCTTGTTTGGAGGACAGAAAGGAAGTGTGGATGCTGGACATACACCGTGTGGAAACCTGTCTTCCTTGCCTGTGACACAGAAGAGAGAGAAGTATTTCCTGGACTACTTTAGACTATTATTTTGTCATGCTCTCTTTAATAAAAATAATTATAAAAATATAAATATAGATAATCTTGAATTTCTTAGACCCATAATGTAAACTGTAATGAAAAAAAAGTCACTTTAATGTCATATGTACAATGCAAATATGAACAGAACTCAGAAGGGCTTAATTAATTCTTTTTCTAACTCTCTTGATTTAATTAACATTAGACCATGCATTAATTTGTTTAAATATTGTTTACATCTATATTGTAAACTAAATAGTTGTAATATGTCTGCATATCACCTGGAACATATAAAGTAATAGCAGGACATTAGAAAATTTGTGGTTCAAATGCTTTGAATTTCCTGATTAATAATATAAAAAGTCAAAATAATAATTCAATTCATGCTTAAAAAAACAAAATTATGGAAACAACATCTGTTATTTTGCAAGCTCGTATTTGCAGGCAGCATGTTTTTAATACCGTTCTCATCTAATAAAAATAGAAATTTTTTATACACTATATAAACTGCAGGTTTATCTGTTAATAACAAACTCACTTTTGCTGAAGCATATAGTTAAAGCAATAGTATAATCAGATTTTCAGTGTTCTGGGCAGTCACGCTGGAAATTATGAACTGAAACACAGCGGTGTAATTTTTGTGTATTGTGTATTCCTCCAGAAGTTGAGGGACCTCACAGGGTGCCATTAAGAAGTCAGATCCTATCAGGAGTTAACCACATGATGGTTGTTGAGGAATTACAGAGCAACCTCAGTGATTGGAGTACTGCAGTGCATTAACTGTTAAACAAGTGATAAATGTTCATCTGCTCCATCTGTTTCCCCAAATGTTCATGTGTAGGCATTGGGATCCTCATCTTGGTTATGTTTCCTGGGTGCTAAAATAATACAAACAAGTTATACAAAGGAAAAAAAGAATGCTGGTAAAATTCTGTACCTTAAAAGTTAATCTTTGTTCACTGCATATGTTCCTGAAATACCCATTATCTTCAGACTGCTGCTGACAAACGGGCAGGTTATATTGGCTCCAGCTCCCCCAAATATTTGTCCTACTCCTCTCACAGAGGTTCCCACCCATCCCGAGATGTTTAAAATAATCACTCAGCAATTCCACACTGAACAGTTCAGTGTTTTTTACCTATTAGTAGTGTAAGTTTCTATCTTTAAATGTAAACTAGCTATCAGCAATATCTGTTTAACTGGTTCTCTAGCAGTTCAGTTTTCTCTGCAGTGGTAGCGTGAACCTCCTGGATGTGGGAACCTCCTCTAGGTACAGCATGCAAAGGAGATGGTAATAATCATCTCCTTCTGTCAGTCAGAGTCTTTATTTTGTAACATTTTAGCTACAGTACTATAGGAAGGTGAACTACTCTGATCACTCCACGTGGATTAAAACAAAATCCTGTTTGCCTCATCTATTTGAATAAAGGATTTTTTCCAAATATGCAGCCCATTACTCAGTTCAAATGATTCTTCCTTGTTTTGGTTTCATTGTGAGATTTACAAAAACTTAAAACCTTTCTCATTAACTCCAAGCTTTCCTCCAGGCAATCCTTGTCTATCACTAATCGCAATTAGTGTTACTTGTTTACTTAATGACAAGCTAGCAGTTTAAAATAAGCTGTCTCATAATTCCTGCTCCAGAGTAAGAATAACAAAGCTAAAACAATCAGTTTGTTTCATCCCACGTCCAAGCAGAGAGAAATTACTTCCTTTTGAAACCTGTAATGGCAGGTGGGAGGTTGAGTTCTGCTTTCGGATGGTTTTTGCAGCAGTGTCTCACAAACTCTAGGATCCCTTCATGAATCTTCCTCATACAGCAAGACTCTGTAAAGAATTTAGGAGGTGAATGTAGGAATTAGAACTGAAGTGTATAAAACAAAAAAATCTTATTCAAAACTTTTTTTGTAGTCTCTTAGGTACCTGCATACCTAAACTTCTCTAGTCTGAGAACCTCATCACCTCTCTTTAGTCTGAACCTGGAGAAAATTTAAAAAATTGACTTCCTTTGCCTAAGTCACCATGGCCATGTCTAGATGGGATGTGAGAACCTCATCACCTCTCTTTAGTCTGAACCTGGAGAAAATTTAAAAAATTGACTTCCTTTGCCTAAGTCACCATGGCCATGTCTAGATGGGATGTGAGAGTACTTCTAAGACTGATGCCACAGGTGAGACAGAGTGAATGACAACCCACAGTGGCTCTGGATTCTCAGGTTTATTTAAGAACTAGTGAGATGACAGTTTTACGCTGCTTGATCATCTGAGGTACCCACTCCCTTGCTGCCCCCAGTGTTATGGTCACTAGATCTTGCCATCCCTTCCTGGCAGGGAGGTCACTGTTGGCCTGGGACAGGTGGTCAGAAGGTTGCATTGGTTCCTACTGTGCTGCTGCTTATCGTGACCCAGCTTGGGTGTTAGGGGCCAAAGTCACTGGGCATCCCCCTGTATTCGTCTCCATGCAGCTCTGGTCTCCAAGAACTTCCACCACTGCTAGGACACTTCCTTCAGTCAAGATCTTCATCTTTTGCTTTTCAGCCCCCAAAGCCCTCTGTTTTCCTAACCTAAATAGTCTATGTGGGGAAGCACAATGCATGGTCAATCTTTTAATTGTTGGTTTTGGTTCATGTCTCTTTATTAACTGCAGGATTCAGGATATGCCACTCTCGTTTAGCCCAGGTATTACCAAAGTTTATAGGCAACCTGTACTGGCTGCAGCTAGAAAGTAACAGATTTCTGTATGAGAGCTCAGAAGTTCAGCTTGGGACATCCATCCACACACATGACCCAATTATCTGCCACCTGTTTGCATTCACAGTTTGAGCTATTTTTTTCTCTATCCTACATGCTCTCTAACTCCGCACTTGGGTGACATGTATCACGAGAGTAGCATCACCAACACTTAAGTCCCAAGAGAACTGAGCTTTCAGCAGCAATCCAGGACTTCAATCACCTATCCCAGGTGACAGTTACCCCATGTGGGTCACTTTGGACACCTCCTGAGGTATCTTAGCTGCCCTCTGAATGAATGATCTTGTAGCACATTCCAAAGATAACCAGCTAAACTCCCACCAGATCTTGCTTATTGCTTCTTTTGTGGTTTTCTCCGCATTCAAATACTCACCTTTTATTGGCTTCTGCTACAGACAGCATCACAGTTGAAGCATTATAGCTTGAGCTTGGAGACTTCTGTTGAATTTTTCGCAGTAGTACAGACTTCCAGTGGGGCTCCCCCTGTCCCTCTGCAACTCAGTTCCACATTTGCCAGACCTGTGTAATACTCTTTTCTCTTAAGGGAATACAGTATGCATAAAGGAGGAAATTGTAAGGACAGAAAACATGAGCATACTTTGGGTTTTCTTTTTGGTGCTGCTTTGTTGCAGCATTCTGAAAGAATATTTAGTGTATTTTATTGTTACCCGTTTATAGAGAATAACTGAAAACAATGTTATCAGGTAAACATGCTTAGATGTGCATGCTTTCTTCGGGGAGGGCTTATAAAGCAGCTTGTTATGCTCAGATCCTCTCTTCCAGCTCCCCTGATATCTTTGTATATTCACTGTTCTCCAGATACCATCTGCTGCTGCTTATGTGCCTCATCAGTGAAATGTAAACTGAAATTCCTCCACACTGCCACAACAAGTGTACCCTGAAGAAATATCTTCCTCTGTTGGTGAAAAACAAAACCAGAACCACATTGCCATAGCAGCTATGGGATGTAAAATATTCATGGTGACATGTGAGGTCCTAGAAATTCTTTTCTAAGCTTAGTAATGCAGTAAATACAGCACCCATTTTTTCTGCTTAGGCTAATTCACTGTTACAGATTCCACAAACTGGGTGGAATAATTCTTAACAGGGGAAATTCAGTGTAATGAACACATTAACTCTGTTTTTCCTAAAGGTTAAATATAGTTTCTCTCATGACCAGGCAGCATGCTTATTTGTGGAAAGTTTCTGCGCTCTTACGCTGCTGAGAACTTCCTCTGTGCAGCAGACCAGAGAGCCAAGCAGCTTCTCTCTTCTGAGCTCCAGGCACTCTACTCTAAACCTACCAGATTCATGAAGCGCAAAATGCAGAAAGTGCAGTTTGATATCAAGCTGACTCTAAGTGGAAGATTTCAGTTAGTTCAGTAAACATCTTGATTACTGTTAAGTGTTTTGGTTTTGATTAAAAATGCCTAGAAGAAATCTTCCTGTGCTTGGGAAATGGCAACTTTGAAACCGACTGTGCTGTAAATCAGCATTGTGTAAGTGCAACCGGGACCCGAAGATCGTTTTGTGTTGCTGAAAGACCGTCATTTTTGTGATCAGTTGAGCTAGCTAGAACGGGGAAGGTGGTCCAGGACAGGGCTGGATTACTTCTGTCGTCCCTCTGGTGCTGGAAGTTGCTGGTGTCTAACTGGCCCAGCATGTGTCAAAGGAGACTGTTTACTCATTGGTGGCGTAGAGCACTCAAAATGAGGCTTACAAATTTAGCATAAGAAAATATTAAGTACTGAAAATTAAATATGTGTGGGAAAGTGGAGGTTTCTTTTCTGCTATCCTCTTTTTGGGTTCTTGTTTATGATCTTTAAGCTTTTCTCTGTATTTTTATGAGATAAGACTCTAACTTTTTAATTGTAGCTGAAATGTTCTGGTATTTTAAAACTCTGGATATAAAAAATTGAACAAAACAGCAAGTAAAGTGAAAATCAACAATGGTGAAATACTTAGCCAATAAAACTCTGGGATCCTCTAATTTATGGATCTACTGGCTTTTGTTTGGATCAAGAATGTGAAACATGTATAGGTTGATCTGAACAGAAAAGTGATACCTGCAGTTGTCTTTTTGCTTATTCTGTAGAAATGTCTTAACCCAGTTTCACTGAAAGCTTCCTAAAACATTTGTTCTTAGCTAAGCTGCATTTAGTGGACTGGATTTGGGATAGTACCCTCCCATACCTAAGGAATGTTACATGTTACACTGATAAAATAACGCCAAGTCTTCTTATAGAATCATAGAATCATAGAATCATTGAGGTTGGAAAAGACCTCTAAGATCATCGAGTCCAACCGTCAACCCAACACCACCATGCCCACTAAACCATGTCCCTAAGCGCCTCATCTACACGTCTTTTAAATACCTCCAGGGATGGGGACTCCACCACTTCCCTGGGCAGCCTGTTCCAATGTTTCACCACTCTTTCAGTAAAGAAATTTTTCCTTACATCCAATCTAAACCTCCCCTGCCGCAACTTGAGGCCATTTCCTCTCGTCCTATCACTTGTTACTTCGGAGAAAAGACCAACACCCACCTCGCTACAACCTCCTTTCAGGTAGTTGTAGAGAGCGATGAGGTCTCCCCTCAGCCTCCTTTTCTCCAGGCTGAACAGTCCCAGTTCCCTCAGCCGCTCCTCATAAGACTTGTTCTCCAGACCCCTCACCAGCCTCGTTGCCCTTCTCAATTATTTTATTTCCTATATCTTAATGTGAAATTGGCACTATAATTAGATAATTTGAAAATTTAATAGAACTTTCGTCCTTGAATTAATACAGACAGATCACAATGATGGCTTTGAGCCTGGAGGTGAAATAGAGAAAAGATGGTGTAAACTGCATGGAGTCACCATATAATAGCAATTTTCAGTGTTCTTGTAATAAGTACTGTCTAATAATTAAACATTGCCTAGGAAGAATTCATCAGCTTGGTGTAAAAAATAATAAAGCACATTATCATGATAAGTGCATGAATTAAGTTAGTATCTCAAAAAGTACAGAAGTTCAGTAATTCTTCTAGGAAACTCAATCTGCATTAGTACTTTCACCAAAATGAGGGCGTGTATTAGGTCCCTTATTGCAGAATAATGGAATTGTCTTTAATAAAAAATAGAGGTTTGATTGTAGAGTGAGATGGTAGACTTTCATTGTTTTGGCTGTAATAAAGACAGATGCATGCCATTATGTATTTAAAATGAACATTTTTACTCACTAAAGCAATACACATTATATCCGATATACATAGCAGCAGACTGATAGATTGCTGGGAAGACAGAAAGAATGTCAGTTTGCATTAACACAATAACATTACTTCAAATGGCCCCTACCAGTGTAAATGAGATAATAATCCTGGCTCTCGATCTACTATGTTGAAGCTAAAAGGATCTATTTCTTCTTTTACATACACTAGCACAATTTCCACTAAAGTCAATGGGTCAAACTGCTCTTAAACACAGTTGCCCAACCCCATCCATTTCACTGTAGCGGCGGCAGAATTGAGCCCGCTGGCTTGTTTGATGCAGTGACTTTCCTGCCATTTGCAGGCCAGAAGGGCTGACATGTCCATTAAACCTATGGCCGTTGCAGTTGTACAGCACTCCATAATTCTTTTGATCAATTAAGAAACAAAAGTGCTCCTGAAATTTAATTTGCTGTATCTTTATAGGGTTTTTTTTACAGTATAATGAATCCTGAGTAGTGTAATTATCTTTAGAAGAGGCACTAAATAAAGCTACCAATTTAAAATATTGAACAAAGTATAGATTTGTGGGCAAAATGTAGCTTGTGTAAGGAATTATTCTATCTCCCTCCCTCGGTATCTTATGAAAATGCTGCTTGTCCCTTAGGAGTGTATATTATAATGTTCTTCAAATTTCTTATCCATTAAAAAAAGACATTACTATTACAAAATGTTAAATGGAAGAGTCTTACATTACAAAAAGTTACAAAACCTGCCATATGAGTGGAAATATATGTGCATACACATCCAGTCAAGAATTACTACCAACAGTTGTCTAGAATATAGACCAGAATAGGCCTTGGTAAAATATAATTAATGTTATAAAGATTATAAAAATATAAGGTTGGTGTTTCCCTTCCAATCAGACTTTACAGATGGATTTGCCACTTTAAGAAAATTTGATTTTTAAAGTATGGTAGTTCTTGATCGGTATGTATTGATTTGAAGAGTGAAGTAAGTAGTTAAAGGGAAGAAAGGTTGTTCTGTGGTTACTGTACAGACTTCTGAATTACTCTTCCTGGATTCCAGTTCTGGTTATGCTACCAATTTCCCATAGCATCTAGAAAAGTCCTGAATTAATTTGATAACCATACCCATAAGTAACTCATGTAGGTCTTTATTTGGAAAGAAATCGGATGTCTCATACCTCAGCCCCTAGCTTCATCTTTAAGTGCCTAAATATCTCTAAAATGTAGTTCTGAGAAATCAAGTCCCATTAAATTTAAATGATACACAGCCTGTATGTGCACTGGTAGTGCTTTCGTGATATGGAAATATCAATAATCTAATGCAGATAAGTGCTCCAAGAGGAAATTTGGTAGGAACTGTGAAGTGATGCATATTAAGTCAGCACCAGTACATTAAATGACCCTGTGAGTGGAACAAGCTAAATTGGTCAAATTCCAGATATACTGGTCAAGCAGCATTAATGCTAGGAACTCTGCTGATGTGGCATCTCAGTCAGACATAATAACTCTTAGTACCCTGCATTAGCTTAACTATATCAATAGAAACCCATGCAGAGGACCTGCCCTTAGTTCCTAACTTGTGAAGTGAGACTTAAACTCTGAAGCCATGTAGGCACCTTTGGAAGGGTGCATTTTTCTTCCTAAACACTCCCTTGCAAATACTCTCTGTTCAAAGTTATAAAAGAGTTTTCAGAAAAGGTCCTTTCTGGACCTAAGAATTGTGCCTTCTAGATGCAGCACAAAGAGTGGGGATGCTGTGGTTCAGACGCCTTTATAGCCCCAAGGCCAGGGCATCCTCTTGGGATAGGAGTTCAAGACCTCTCAGCTGAGAATTAAGTTGGAACACAAGTCTCCCTTTTTAGCTCATTCATAGACCTTTGGGTAGAAGGTGGGAAGCATCCTACCAAGGTGTGAAGGTGTGGTTTCCTTAGTTTCTCTTGCTCTTCTTCTTGGAGATCTCTGTTAGTTAAAAGTCCTTGAGGAATTGAAATTTACAGTGCACGCAGTGTCCAGATATCAGATTTATCTTAGAAATGTTGCCACAATTCGATAGTGAGGGATCCATAGAGACCAAGAAGAGATAATTAACTTTGGTGCTTGACTGTCTTGATATTATTTTGTCAATTTACATGACAGTCTTAAAGGACAGAAATTTTTTTTAAGAAAAAAACAAATCTATGGAATGAGCAGGAAGGTCTTGGCATCTTGCCAAGGTGCGACTGCATGAAACTTTGCTTGTAGAGTGCTTTGAAGTCTTTAAAGAAAAGTGCAATAAAACTGCAGGTTGTTGTTATGAAACATACAGAGACTTCCCCCTTCAAATTTTCCTCTCATGTTGTCCGTGACTATCACCTAATTTCCTGTTTGGCTTCCATCCTCAGTTCTTTCTAATACAATTGCCTGTGGGCAAAACTGCTTTGCACACTGGAACAACAGTCTTTGTCCAGGCAGTTACCAAACACTAAACCTGCTCATCTATCACAGAAGTTTTTTCATATTTTTAGATCTGTGGTAATATTTAAAAATTTAGGTCTTCATGGGAATATTATTCAGCCTCTTTGTAGTTAACTTTGACCTTCTGTCACATGTTCGTGCATGTTCTACAAGCTTATAGGTATGCCTGGTTTTATTTGGCTTGCTGGTTTCTGAGATAGAAAAGAAAGATCCTGAATTCTCTGCTTCTATCAGCTGAGAGGATTTAATACCTCGCTGTGGCTGAGATACTGGGGTGGTAGTAATGTTGTATTCTGATTACCTAAACACAATTTACAATATTTACACAGCTTAATTTTTAAAGCAACAATTGTCTTTATGTTCTCCTAAGGGAACTAAATGCAATCCCTTTTCTTTTCTGTTCTTTATACTAGACCTCATTCAGTCTTGAAGCAGTGATGTGAAAAGTGCTTAATTTTCATTAGAAATATTTAAAGCACTTCAGGAGCTTGCTTCTCTGTGCTGCACTGCTGCATGCAGGTACTTATTCTAACCCCTACTGAGTGCTTAGAAGTCATCTTTATGTTAAGATATTCCTGTACCCAGCTGTTGCTCTGTCTCCTGACAGTACTATACTGCCCTTAACCTTCCTTTTGCAAGCTTTGCTGTCAAGGCCCATGTGTGCAGTCTGCTCAGGAAGGATCCTGAGCTCAGCTTTGCACCACAAGCATGACTACCTGAGAGCTGCCTGGGAGCTCTGCCTGCACCGACTGCTGCCAAACCCCTTCCATCAGTCTTGAACTTTGAGCGTGGCCCATTCACTTTAGCTGGGCATTTCAGCTGGGGAAAATTTGACTGCACATTTCTTATAAATGATGGAGAACAACACATGCTTTACCCAATTTATTATACAGTTTCACCTTCCTTTTGTTTTCTTGTCGCTGAGTTGCAGGTAAGTAAGATGATCGCAATTACTGAAAGCCCTGTGGTTTGTGCAGCGTTAGATTTTTCTATAATGAGCCATCATTATGATTTGGGAGAAGCTTGTTTTGCTTGAATGGTTTATCAGAGGTTTGGTGTCTGTTAATTGTTTCTTGTTGTTGGTTTGTTTTGTTTTTTCTCCTTTCTTAATTTTTATTCTCTGACTGTTCTGTTTGGATTCCAAGAGAGAGGCATTTTTCTGTTTATCTAATACTTTAATTAAACTACTCTATAGTCTTATTCAAGCATATCACTGTTGGTATTAAATAATAGAAACAAATTGCCAGCTGCAGGACAAAAGTCAGGGACATGTTTTGAAGGAAGCTATGCAGTGTTACTGATGCAAATTTGTACTGATTCGCTGAAAATATACAACAGTGTTTCAACACTGGGAGGAAGAATTTTCTCCAATGTAGATGGTGTAGTTGTGGGATGAAGATACCCAGTGTAAAAAGGTGTCTTACAGTGGGGTGTCAGAATACAGCCCTGCAGATGTCAGATGATATGCCTCTTGCTCTCCTAGGAAGGAATGATCTTCATTTTTAGACTGAACTTTGTAAATCAAATGCTTTTGCCCTGTACGACCCAGGGATTTGCTGGCCATGTTGTGGAGGGACACAGCTTTCCACCAGTCTGTAAGTGCGGCTGTGGGATGGTGCTCCGGCGTCATTGGACATGTGTATTCACCGCCACAAAGCTGGATCTCCATCAGATACTGCTGAGTCAGTGGCTGTACATCTGGTTGTCTATGGTCAGAATGGTTTAATAAATCACTATGCATTTGTTTGTAAGCACAGTTTAATTTTAATAGCAGGAATAAAGCAAAAACAATAGGGTAGTCTGTGGACCTGTGCTGCAAACTGGGTCACTGAAGAGATGCAGGCTGTAAATAGATGTTTTGGCGTTGTTATTTGACACTCCAATCTGTTGCAGCAGCTTGCCTGGCTGAGTGCAACCCACACCTCTTTGTGCAGTCAGTTCCCAGGTTTCTCGGTTCTTCTAATGACCCGTTTGGGGAGCTCTGTGGGACATGCAGGGACTCTTCCAAACTAAAAGCTCTCTCCCCTTCCCTCCGGTGTTTGCTGGGAGATATATATCTGCAGTCTTTGTTTCGCTTCCCTGTTTTGTTTCCAAAGATCTATGTAGCATCCTATGGTCATACAGTACGCAACTGATTTAACAGGGCAACACAAACTTGCTGTAACCGACTACTGGAAAATGCCACCTCCATAAATGCCAGCCTAGATCCCTAATTCTGTCCTTGCCTCTGATTTGTGTGGCCTCAGTCAAATCACTTGCGCCAGAACGATGAAAGCATTTACTCGCCTGCAGATGCGTGATACTGCTTTTTGGGTTAAGAACGTTGCTAGTTTCTGTACATGTTATTAATTTGAATTTGGTGACCAGCTTTCACTTGTATGCTAGTGACCTAAATATATTTGAATTACCTGTTTATTTACCATGATTTCCTCTTTTCTTCTAAGTTGGCCAACTAATGCTCGGTGGACTCGCTATTGTGAAGACAAAGTAGCTGGTGAGTGCACAATGCTTTGCAAATGTCTGGAGATACATACATATTTAAAAAGGATTTAATACTCCTCCATGACTTATTTTGCTTGTTGTCTCACACATTGCACAGCATGCTAACAACAAAAATGTTTTGTATAACACAAGTAGTGAGCAGTTTAATGTATTTAGAGGCACTGTAGCCGTGATTAAAGGGCTGAGGTATGTGATACAACTGATCTAAGCAGTCCATAGGAATGTCTGTTACTTCACCTTGCTGCATGCTTTTATTGTCTTAACAGACCAAAATATTTCTAAAATAGACAGGATTTCCTAAAATAACAGGCAGGACTCACTGGATTTTATCCATTTTAATATGGTAGTCTTTACTTGAATAATTCAGTGTGACATGTAGCTTCCAGATATGCAACTTGAATTCCAAAACTAGTTCATATGTGCACAATAATTCTCAGTAAGTCACTGAAGGTTTTGCATTTTTAAAATATAACCTTCTAGTAGTGAAGGGGAGGAAAAAAAGTATTCTTGATGCACACAGAAAAAGAAACAGGAGATTCGAGTTCTGGGTAAGGTCTGAATGTTTATAGTTATAGATTAGAATTGAATCTATATTTATATTTGCTATGTTTTCCTTCAATTTAAGCCAGTTAGATTGGATAAGACAAGTGTCAAAGACGCAGTGTGCAGTGATTGCACTTTTGTCTGCATTCATCAAAGAAACCTGCTCCAGTGAAAACCTGAGGCACAAAATTGTTATCAATTACTATTTCTTTCTAGCATGCATAAATTAATATACCTTTAAAGTATGTAACAGGAATACACAGGGCACATGGGTGCAGAGGCCCTGCAGAAGTAGGTGCGGGTTGAGGAGCTTCTCTGCAGTTTGCAGGGGCTGCGAGCACACTCAGCCTCCCTCTCTGCCACCTTGTCACTCTGTCCCTGGGCAGACGGACCAGTGCTGTGCGGCACAGTGGGAAGGAGTCACAGACGAGGAGGGAGGTGTCCAAAGGAGGCAGATACAGTGCTTTCTGCAGTAAGATGTGTCTCATTGTCAGTGTCTGCAGGGCTACTGCGTGCCTGGGCTTCCCCAAAGTGGTTTTGTTTGCTGCCTTTAGACTTTGCCCAAGTGTAATTTGAGGATAAGGGGGTGGTTGCTCAGGATTTCCAAGTGCCTGGCAAGGTGGCACGAGCTACCGCTGGGTGTTTGTAGCGCATGCATGCATGAGTGTTACAGCTGGAGTGCGCTGGGTCTGACGTGCATGAGCTGCACCACACTTGCTGTGCATGTCCTGTGCAGTGAGTGGGAGCCTGGGCACAGCGTATTACCCTGAGGAGTGTGGCTGTAGTGCCGGAGGTCTTCGCCGTCCCTTTTGGTTCAGGAAATCCAGACAAGTGGGATTTCTTAGTCCTGCATGCATGTGTAACTGCCTGATTTAATCTGAATGAGCTTCGATTATGGATGGGAAAAAAGATTTCTTCTGAATCACAGATTAAATCAGACCATGAGTTTCTCAAATAGGGCTTTTGAAGAAAAACTTAAAATTATATCATAATAAACCAATCTCTGTCTTAGAATGTAAATGGCTTAACAGTTGAGCTCTGTAGCTAAATTGCATTTTCTGCAATATCAAGCCATTGCTACAAGAAATAAAGCAGGAAGAAAATAATAGCAAATCATACTGACGCTGTAAACAGCACAGAGTACAAAAATGAAAAAGCACAACATTATTGTTTCTTACCACTTCTCTTAATCTCTCATGAAGTTCATTTGTATGACCTCTGGCCACTTTTACTTGATGATATATGGTGCAGTATTCTCGGGCAGAGTAAGTCGGTCAGTTAATCTTTCTGTCAGAGGAGTACTCTTGCAATTCACACAGTAGCTGGAATTAGAAACTGGTGAAGCTACAGATGAGACGTCATGTTCTGCAGTGAGGAGGCTTATTAATTTTACCCATGCTGGTGCTCCAGAATTGGCCATCTGGTTCTGTAAATAACAAAATTAATTTACATGTTGACCAACTAGCAGCAGTTTCCATTATGCTAAACACCTGTTATCACTTAAAGCCATTTTACTGAATATGATGCATTAGCTGTATATTATTGGTGCTAAGGATGCATACAAAAATATGTCATCCACTTACATGGTTCAGATGTTGCTTAAACAATCTATTGAATTTGCCGAAGAGCTTATGCAAGAACATTTGTATTTAGGAGGATCACCAGAGAGCATTCTTAATTATCTTAAATATTTCTGATTACTGCATTCCAAATACACTCTCTTGTCTATCATGGTATAGGATGTGTGTGAGAATGATTATATGTTGTATTTCAGCGACTCTTCCTGTTTATTTCAGGCTTTTGTCCAATAATTAAGGAGAAATATGTGTAGATGTTATCAGATTCTTATTACTGGCAGGTGAAAAAAGATCCAGGGAAAACTGGTACAATTTGCCAACAAATGTCACCAGACAAACCTTGCAATAGTCTGTCATTTGGAGAATGAGCAAGCTTTTAGCCTTTCAAGAAATGGTTTGTTATTGCAATGATATTTTAGTTCCTAAAGGTCTGTAGTTTTAGATTATTGTTGCACAGTGTTCCATGAAGGAAAAAATCCTTCAGACGACAGGAAAAAATCTTTCAAACAACAGGAAACTTGATTTATGCTTTATTATCTGTTTTGTAGAGTAAACTGAAGCCTAGAAAACTTCCTGGGAAATTAACACTTATTATGGACTGAAATTTCAGGAGGGTGGGATGGCCTGTATACTGTCTCTGACTATTTTGCTCTTAGCCAGCTGCATAGCCACAAATAAAATCTTTTGTGTAGCACAATGGACTTCATCTCCTAATTTGTCCCAAACTGGGTAATCAGCAAGTCTCTTGTCTGAGGTCTAGACAAGAATTCAATATAAAAATGAGAGACAGCGAAATTATCAGTTTAGAAAAGAGGCATATGTCCATCTTCCAGCTAGATTTTTTTTTTTTTAATCTTGCTGTATCTTTTACTGACAATTTGCTTTTCATATTTATTTTAAATAGCAACACAGTTTTTCGTTCACTTCGGTCCTTTCAGTCTCACTTCAATGTATGTGAAAAATTTGCTATGAACATTCAAGTTCAAGACGATATTAATTTTGTTAGGGTTTCATGTGACTTGTAGTCCTGGCTGGATGTGTATAAGAGTTAGATGTGTATAACAAAAGCACATAGCTAATTGAACTAGAAGTTTTATCCCACCAGTCGTCTTTGGAATCATCTAGAAATTTCCAGATTAAAAATCGCTGCTCTACAAATGTTAACATATGGGCTTTTCTAGTGAGCTCTGCCCTTACACGTATTAAATGTTCTTAAGAGGTCTTAGTTCACAGTAAACCGAACTAACACTGTGTGGGTCAGTTGCTGCATATGAAGAATTCCTTTGAAGTTTATGATTTCATCCAGGAAAAAAGTTAAGGTGACCTGTCCAAAGGCAACGTGAACTTTAGAAATGATTGTTCAGCAAGGAGGCATTCCTCTTTAAGCGACTGTCCGTGAGGATCCTCAGTCCATTTCAAATACAGCAAGTGGGAACATAAATAGAAGGCAGAAATAGCAAAGAAGGAAGTCAAGCATGAACAAAGAGAGGCAAATAAAACTTTTCAATTAGTCAAATACTTAACTGCTCAGCTGCCTCTTGGGTACGATAGAATGACAAGAGAAAGCAGAGCGCCCTGAATTTTAAATTTGCTCATGTGTGACACTTCTGTCTCTCTAGACATTCATAAAATACTGTTTAAACCTTGTAATATTAAACAAACTTTAATGTTTATCAATTCAGATTTATACACCTTTTAGGGTTTGAGACACTAAAATATAATAATGACTACTGTATACTGATCGCAGAAAAAATCGGGTCGGAAGGGACGTCTGCAGGTTATCTAGTTCAGCCTCGATGCTGCTGACATGAACTTCTGTTCACATGGCATGACCTCATGTAGAACAGTGAAAAGATATTAGAGAGAAATTAGAATAAAATTCAAATGGGATTTCACAAATTGACAGACACAATTTTTAAAACCAAACAAATCAGAGAGTATATTTTGCTGCAAGCTCAAAATTTATTTTTATTCCAAATCAAAATAAAAAGACAAATATATTTTAAAATTTCCTATTGTAAAGAAAATTATTTTCTTTTCAGTTAGTTGTCAGGCATTCTCCTGTTAAAAGGACAAAACTGTTCAGGAGCAAACCCTTAATTCTTTTGGGTGAAGAACCTGGCAATTATTCTTGTACACATTGTCAAAAAAAAGGAGTGTGGGAAGTACAGTATAGACACAGCTATCATTTCCCATTCCCCGTAATCAATAGAGAGGACGAGGCATCTCTGAGGTGTGATCCAGGCAGTAGGTGGTCGTATTCTCCATATGGAGATGCACCTCTCCACTGACTTTAGAAGTAGACATGGTGACTCAGCAATAAATGCCTGCATGTTTAGTAAAAAGGATCTGAAAGGAGCTGTACCCTAAAAGTGCCTTTTCGTTTATTGTAAGTTTAAAGGGAGCCTGAGATGACCAGCTCAGATAGATAAAAATGTCTATATCTGGTTGAAAGAAAACCATCCCAGAAGTGAAGCAGTGTAGACAACCAACTGAGGGATAAAAACTGGTTGTTACTTCACAGTAATGGCAATTTTTTGATGTACATTAACTGCTGATATTGAATTGTCAACAGGCTTTGGCTACAAAATCCAATCTTTTGTATATAAAAGCCTGTGCCTATAAAGAGAAGAATCTACAAGACATTTTGAAGAGGGAGGTTACATGAAGTGAAATAACTATTCTTTTTCCACATGATTTTGCAACTAAATTAATCGAACAAAAAAAAAAAAAAATTGGACTGTGGTATACATTTGTCATAACTGTTCCTCAAGGACAAAATGTTTATATAGACAAATGAAAAAAAAATAGTGTAGACAAGTTGTGTCTCTGGAGGTTTAAGCCTTTTTTTAAAAAAAAAACAAAACTGTTTTGGGCTTTTGTGGTTTTTTTTTTTGTTTGTTTGATTCATTTTGTTTTAAAGTAAATGCCAGTGACACTGGATGTCTTTTTTGGAGTCATTGCACATTTAATTAGTCACATTCAGTCTTCTTGAAGTGGACCAGAGGTAAGTGAAACGATCATCTGTTTCTCCTGGCACTTTGGATTGATTTGAGAGTAAGATGTTTGCCCTAGGGGAGAGAGGCATTGTGTCTGCACAGAGCTGAACAAATGTTTTTTAATTAATAATTTATTCAGCTCATGCATTTCTTTGTATGCATGTAACAGAACACCCCTGGGAAGATCACTGAGAGCAGAGGCTGAACTTGGGACCTTGAATCTGAAACCCTGGATGTCTACTGCCAAAAGCCTCATCTTTGTCTAACAAAGCTACTTCGGCATCATAACCCATGATGGGGTCCCTCCACTCTAGAGAGGGTTGTTTCCTTGGATATCAGTCAATCACTGTTTAAATGGCTGACTGACACCCAGCCAAATTCAGTCTTTTATTAAGTAATTCGTTAAATTTATTAAATTACATGGACCCCATTTAGGTGACCCAAATTAGCATAACGCTAATAATAGACCATGTTTAACAGAAGAAATACAAGATGCAGTTTTTCCCTGCCAAGTTTCCAGTCCAATTTCTTGCTGGGGTTACCGGGTTGGTGAGATAGACCAGGAACAGTTGTTTCCAGCCTCTGTCCCTCTCGAGGCAGCTTGTGTCCATGTTGTGAGAGCCCAAACTCCGCTGGAGTAAACCCAGAAGAACAGGACAATTTTGGGTAGTGATCAGTTTTGTGGGGAGGGATTTCCCCTTCTCTCCTGTGACCTACCAATGCTTTGAGCTACCTTGCTCGGATGTTGCTGGGATATTTAAGAAATTCTTATTAACATACCTAGAAAGCAAGAGAAACCGTGCTGAACAAGGCCAAAGACTAGCTCAGCCTCTTGCCCTCAACAGGGGAGGGCAGCAAATATCTGGGGAGAGGAATGAGGACAGGGATAACCATCAAGTGGTGCTTCTCTCCCCCATAAGAACTTGCAGGTTTGGCAAAGTTCCCAGCCCAGACACTGCCCACAGGCTGTATCTGTTCAGACTGATCAAAGTTCAATCAAAAGTTAATTACGGCTTTTGGCTCCTTGTGCTGACATCAGTGAAGCAGCAGAGATTTCTGAGAAGTTTGGTACAGCGGTTTTTCGTACTTATATAATTACAGTGCGACAGTGCCTCTTGTTTGCCAGGAGCTGCATGAGCAAGGTCACGCCACAACAGCAGGGCTAGCTGCATACCTCATCCGCAGATGGAGAGGGACTTTCTTGAGTGTCTTAGCTATAACGAATCATTGCCGGAATAATTTCAGAGGAGTATTCTTGTCCTGGAAGCATTTGCAAGCATTATGTTATGAGCATTTATGGAGGGACGGTGGAATTTTTTCCAGCCTAGCCTGACACATCGAACAATGTTGTTTCTGCTGCCACACTGGATGAGCAGTAACTCTGCTTCCAGTGGGACAGCCGGTGTTTACGAGCGTCATGGTTTCTGAGAACAGTCCTTCCAGTCACACTCATTTGTTCAAACTATTCACAGATTATAAACTCATAAGGGCCACAAGTACACTTAGAAGTTTATTGATTCACATTTTTTGTGCAGACTTTGTCTGCCTCCCTTACTGAACAAAGTATAACAGCCTCAGCAGTGAAGTGTACAGGAATGTAATAAATGCCAGGGTCTTGCTACATCTATAAAAAGGCAGCCATCACCCCCTAGTATTGGTGCTGTGAGGTGTTAGGGGGTCCTGGTGTAAGACACTGGCCAGTAAAAACTGCTGGCAGTGCTCTGTATGGATCAACCGAATAGCAGCTGCCAGTTGGCTGAATTCAGAACAGTAAGAGGAGCTTCTTTCTCCCCCTCCTCCCCGGTGCGCCACGGCAGGAGTACCTATAATTTCACTCTTTGAATGAATTGTTTGCTATCCCAGAGATCTAAAGCCAGATTAATTGTTTTATGGGCAGTAACGAACAATTATATCATATCTGATTGGATTTTTGTTCAGTGCAGACTGCTTGACGACATGATATTTTCAGCTAGTGCTTTTATGGGAAGGGTGGGATTTTTCAAAGGTGGTGAAGTGATTTAGGAGTGCAGTTGCTAGGGTGTCTGTTCATTTTGTGCTTCCAAATAACACAGGGCTAGTATCATGAATGCATTTAGGCATGATTTTTGTTTTCCCCCACTGAAGTCTTCTACGTGCCTGAGGTTTGGCTGCAGAGTGTGAACACAGTCAAAAAAATCCTGGGCGGTCTAAGAAACTCAGCACACAGGTCATGGTGGATACAGAAAATCCTTTGCATGTCTCTCTGGAGAGACCTGATCTGCTACAACCCGCGTAACAGGGAGGGTATCACCCAAAAGAGTTGCAGAGAAAAGAGTATAGGGACCTCCTCCCTCCTCATGCTCTACGTCAGGGAAGTCAGAGACCCGAGTTTGAAACTCTCCAATGTTTAGATTGCAGTAGGGACTGGGAACAACACCTTCTCTCTCTGATGAGATCCACAGGTCTTTCTGATACTGGGTTTGAGCCCATGAAGTTCTCATCTGGAACAATTTTTTTCCCCAAACTAGGATGTATCGAGGACCTGGCCTTTATTTTGCCCTGTTGGGGACCTGCTGTTGTTACGGATCCCGCCCTGCGCCTGTAAACTTCCTCTGTGCCCTGGAGACTTTGCCAAAGACTTTAGTTTGAGCGTGATTTACCTGTGTTTAATTTTATGTATTTGCTCAGGTGCTACCTTGTGTGTCTAAGGTTCAGCAATGTCAATTATTCTTATGGCTTTATTTACAGCAAGCTAGCAGCATAGAAAAGCCACCTCTGGAATTGGGATCCCCTTCTCGACTTGACCTGAGCGATTTTTCCTGAAGAATTTAGTGAGAGGAGCCATAAAGTGCTTCAGAAATTCTGGGCATCCCTGAGGCAGAGCAATAGCTCTAGAAAATGGGTTTAACTGAGAATGTACAAAGTGGCTTAGATGGCTTAGTAGAAAATGTCCTGAGCTTCATTTTTGTAAATGTGCTAGTTCAGAGGTGTGGTAATAAATATTAATTTTATTTTGACATTTGAAAGAGACATTTGAATGCTGTGTATGTGCAGTTTGGAATGATTAAAAATTATTGTGGTGTATGAAATTTATGTTTTAGCTAGTGTGATTACATCCCTCTAAAAATGTGCAAGGCTATAATCTTTTAAAATTGTTTTTGCAGTAGAGAGATTAAAATTCAGCAAAGCACTTCATATATTTTTAAACAATCATGTTAATTTGGAAGCGACTCAAATAACATTCATTCCATTTTAAACATAAGTCATAATGATCCATGTTCAAATTCTTTGTTTCCAATAAAAATAACCATGTCCACAAAGATCTCAGCAAAAAAAGTTTTCGTATACTGTAAACCGCCATAGAGGTGACACCAGCTGGCTCAGTGTATAGCAAACATGGCAGAATGACTAAATGCAATTCCACTCCAGATCAGCCCTTTATTTCAGAATATGGGATAGTTTTCCTTCCACCTTCGCCTCCTCCTGTAGCCCTGCTCTCAGTCTGAGTGCCTGCCCTGGAATTTCCCTGGTGTGGCAGCGGAGTTGGAGTGGGGATGATTTGCTGCAGGCTGGGATTAGACAGCAGCCGAAAGCCTGTGTGGGCTCAGTTCTGCTGCATTTACTTTACAGATAAGGATCTTACGTCAGGGTTGCACTGCTGAGGGTCAAATTAAAATCAGAGTGTAACGAGAATGAAGTTGGTGTGCTTCTGAATGGAAGAAAAAAATATAAAAATTAAATGGATACTCAAATCTTCAGAAATGCATAGCACAGCATAGCTCCTTCTTAATGATTGGTCTGAGTCTGTCTGTGTCCTCATATTCAGTGATCCCTCTTTGTCAGTTCTGGATTTCTCTCCACTGAAGGTTATAAGGTGTTTATAGCTCTTCTGGATAATGGTTTACCATCGTGTTGGATGGACCACAATGAGAGATGCCAGTCTTGAAGCTGTATTCTTTTGTCTTCTGGTAGGACTACCATGGCTCCTTCTCCATTACTCAGCATTGACTTTCACCCTTACTGTATTCTGGGCTTTCCAAGGCCTTTACAAAGTCAGCATGTACACATTGTTATTTCAGTGGCAAACACAGACATTACATATTTCTAACCCCCATGGACCTATACAATCCATGTCTCCTCATCTGTCATTTAGGTGGGGCAGGCTACTGTCCTGTGTCTTACTGTCTTGATTTATTGACTGGACTCCCTGGATGGACCCCAGACCTGACTCACTACCAGCCTCGTCCAGGACACTCAACTGAGCCTTCACCATCGCTGTCCTGGCCCTGCGCAGGTGCTTGGGACTGCACCCTGCTGCGGGGCACTGCCCTGCCTGTGCGAGGTCCACCACCTTGGATCCCGGCTCATTGCTGCAGATCTGCTCCAGCTCCTTTCTGATGGTGTAGGTGCAATATCTCTGTCTATGCCAACAGAACAGAATGGATGCAGAGCTGCAGTTACTTGGTGGCAATGGTGAAACTAGTTGCAAAAGATAAGGGTTTTACTGAAGAACTTGAAATTGCATGTTGGGTCATGTTGCTGTGTGCTGACTGAGGGAGCTTTGCTGGAAAAATGTCTATAGAACAGAGCTTTCTGTAGAGCATATTTTGACAAACTTTATGACTTGCCCATTAGAAGTAACTAAAATTAGAGAAAAGATTAAAGATGCAAGGTAGAAACAATATCTGAAGAGTTCTTGACTTTATAATGTGGGTGAAAGCACTCTCCTTTGATACCTTAAAGGTGCTTGGTACGGCAGCCAAAGGCAGCCAGACCTCCTTACAAAAAGGAGGTGAATCCCAGATGATGCTTTCAGACCATCCATATTTGGTGAGATGCTTTTAATGGGCAGATTCTCCCCTTTTCTTCCATCTGACCTTAAGGGAAAAAATGCATTAAGGAAGGATAGTTCTAAGGATATGAGTGTACCTTGCACTGCAAGACAAGGCTCCTTCTTCACTTGACTTTAAACTCCAGTAATCACAGTTAACTCTTGAAGTAATACTTTAAAGAGAGTTACCAATCTCTATTAAAACTGAATTTATCTTTGTTACTGTCTTGAGTTAGATAATGTGGTTTATGACCATACTTTTTTGTGAATTGTAGACATACCTAAAATCATAAAACAACTCCCTGTGGGAATTTGGAAGACACCTGTGAATCATTGTTTTCCATTCCTGCTGGATAGAGTAAGAGTAAGAGTGTAAACCTGTCTCATTAAGAAAATACCACTTATTTGCCAAAACCAGAACATGAATGTGCAGGGAAATCGCAATGTGCTACTGGTTGGTATAGGGGCAAATAGTATCAATGTCAAGACCATGCATTTGTTGAAGAAACATCAGAAGCATCAAAGAAAATGTAAATCAGTCACACTGTCCAAATCTAGGAGCAGCTATAGGTACCTGCTACTCATCTGACTATACTGTATTGTGACTTGTCCCCTGCCACAGGAGAGGGAGAACTGCAGAAAAGTGAGTGTAAAATTTTTTACTTCTGAAAAATGTATGACATTCAGCATCCAGTTTTTACTTGTGAAAAAGACCATAAAAATGAAAAAGCTGACAGATGGGTTGAACCCTTTATCGAAAAAATACTGAAACGAAATTGTTACCAATGGCATTGGCATACACCAAAAGTCTTGAACGTCAGTTTGCAGATTGGTTCTGAAGTGCCATATTTTGCTCCATAGTCATTACTGGTATTGGCAGAAAGTACATTTTGGAGTGTTCTCATGTAAACTGCTTTACATGTAAACTGGCCAATCTAAGATTTTTTTGTGAAATAATAGAGAGGAGAAATGAAGGTCAACTTTTCAGTTTAAAGCTAGATTTCAAGAGCTTCTGCTCCTCTTTGCTGTTAAGGGAGATCAAGTAAATGTTGCTGGGCATCTTAACCTTTCCTCCTTAAAATCAGTTTTGATCACCCCTGGTATAAACTGCATTAAACATGTAGCACAGGAACCCTTACCCACATTCTGAAATGTGCACAATACTGTGTACACACAAGGTGTGACAAAAAGAAAGCAGTATGACAGGACCGCATGGCAGCTCTCTCTTCTGAGGTCAGAAATATTTGTTGTGACACAGCTCTAGTTATTCTCCTTTCCCCACTGACTTCTTTCTGAACTGATCTGAAAATTCAGATCCTGACCCCTAACTGAGTGCCTTGATTTGTCCCTCTTTTGGCAATGGGAGTCCATAACAGGGTGACCGCTCTGGAGGAACTGGCCAGAAGAACCTCTCTGCACTGGCATCCTGACAGAGGAGGGAAACCTGAAGCGAATGAAGATACATCGGTTTTAATCTCATCTAATCATTGACCTTTCTGCTCAAAACTTTAAGAAGATTGTCTTCTATGCTGATGTTATTTGTGATGTGAACATATCCCCCGGATTTGGAAAATAAAACCAAAATAATCGGATTTGGAAATGAACTAATTTTCAATAGGTTGTTAGAGGAGCCACAACAGGACTTTCAGGCCTCTAGTGGCTTGGGCTGAACTTGAACTTACGTTCTTGAAATGAAAAGCTCTGCATGCTATTATTCCCTGAGCCACACCATGCTGCTAATATATTATATCTCTGATGTTTTTGGTTTTGGAAAGAAATTTAGGCAAAAGGAAACTGTATTTCTGCAACTCTGGTGTCGAAGCTGACACTGACAGAAGATGATGTCATGGATGTTGCCTTTCTATAGCTGTATTTATAAAACATCCCTATATATAAACCTATATAAGTGCAGTTTGGATCAATTTATCTCAATCTGTAGTCTGTAGTCCTCCAACAGTCTGCTGAGGACTTGCTGACTGAATTTTTCTGGTTCTATTTTTTGTTTCCATCAGTTATAATGCTTTAAAAAGTTAAAAGATCTTGACCTTACTGTGCGTAAAAAGATGTTGTGGTTATGATAAGGTTATTAGGTGGTCAGCAACAGGAGTGAAGATGCCCTCTGTACTGCCAGTGTAAACGTGGTAGTTCCCAAAACAAAACCTTTAAAATCTGGTTTGCATTATGAAACAAATCTGGGAACTTGTGGATATTAGCAGAATATAGCATGATGAATGGAAGCAGTCACTGTAAAACAACTGACTATCTGAAAAGGAACCTGACTGCAGCTGAAAAGAGAAACATGAGTCCTGCTCACATCCATTTTCCATCTGTTTTATCCCAGCAGCGATGGCTACTTTTTGCAGTATCAAGCTAAGACCTGGTCTTTGAAAATATTCACTGAAAAAAGAATAGCTGAAAGAAAATTTCCATTTTTCTAAATATGATACGCTTATTCATGTGAGCCGTTCCATGCTGGTTAAGGGTGTGTAAGGGAAACTCTCCATGCAATGGAAATAACCTGTCATTTTGAAGATTAAGGTCACTAAATAGAAAGCAGAAGGTTACTTATGACAGAAAGACTTTCTGCAAAGGTTCATGGCTCACAGGAGGGAACTATGATTGCCTGAAAGGCCTGAAGAGGCATTAAAAGTCAGAGAGGTCCTTCCCAGCGGCATACTTAACAAAGAGCTATCCTTCCTTCTTTGTGACATGGTGACATTACTTTTTTAATCCACCATAACTACTCTTTGATGAAAAGGAGAATGGTGACAATACAGCCAATGAACCTGACTGCTTTTCCAACTGCTATTCAGGAGAAACTGTATGTATTTGGAGAAAGTCAGAAGCCTGAGGTTTTGAAGGCATAAAACCCAGAGGTAAAATTCTCTCCCAGAAGTTCTCGAAAGGCTCCCAAATGAGTAGGAAAACATATGCATGCTGTTTATTGACAATGGAATAACACTTGCTTCCCACTTATTCACTTAAAACATCACAAACCCAATATAATTTATTAAAGCAGAAAATACTATGGCCCTGTATTCCCATTTAACACCAGCACCTGCATTTCATTTGTGTTATAGAAAAACGCAAGCATATTACTTGTTCCCCAATTTCCTCTCACGTGTTTAGTCTCCACTCTTCCCCACTTTCTCCTTGCATTTTGAAGCAAGTACATATTGGAGACAAGATGGTACTTTCAAGGCCTTGGTCTGATTCTGAAGTAGGGTCAGGATTAATTTTTAGGAATAAGGTGGTTTGGTTAGAAACAAAATTTTTTAGTATTTCTTATGAGGGTTTTGGGGGAAGACTGTGTGAAGAAAGTAATTTTCATGATTCTTTGGAAAACCAATTTTAAAAGGTTCAGTTCTGCACATTCATTTGATAGTTTTTCCAGCAGAGGGCAAGAAAGTATAATGGATGAAAATGGTGCTATTTTCCTGGACAGCCACAACGGAAATGTTAAACAGCGTAGCCTGAGGAGGGAACGTGAAAGCTAATAACCATCCCCCTTTTAGGTCATAATGGCTTTTAAACAGCCTTTTACTCTTCAGGGATAGCCATAGAAAGACAAGGTAGGAAAGGAGCAGAGGAGACCACCAGAGCTGCCAACTGGCGCACGTTGCTTTGTCAGCGCGAGTTCCTTCAGCCGAGATCTGATTTCTGGGGCGTGCAAGGGAAAGCTCTGCACGGTATCTTTTCAAAACAGTGCCTGTGCTGACACATAGATCCTCACTCGATGTTTGGGCTAGCTGTGGGATGAGGAGGCACACAGCTGCCTATCTGATGCAGGGCCATTATGGCTGTTGAGTTCAAGCCTGTGAAGCGGGGCTACCTTCCTCTCCAAGGGACAAACAAAACTCAAATATTAGAAGTTTGAGCTGATGCTCAGGAGTAAACATCTGGGATTTTGCATCCAACATAAATAAGGTTTGCTTATCACCATATGTGTGTTATTGTGGTGAGCATGTCTGCGTTAAAGACACACACATGGAAACATCCACAACTTTCAACAGTTCCATGGAATGGGTTTGCAGAATATAAAATTTAAGACTGCAGACCTCATTGTTGTGCAGCAGTGTGTATTTACCAAGGTCTTTCTCAACTTTCTTCATACCATTGCACTGAGTTAAAAAAATGCTGTATAGCCTGTCTCAACTAGAAAAACCTCAGACTCTGACGCAAACCTTCTGTTAAGGTCCAAGCTTTGTTTGTGATACTGGTTTTTGCTGTTGATGGTTCCTTATGAATAAAAAGCATCTGATTTGGACAAAAAGTGCAACTACTTGTTCTTCCCCCTTGGTTTTTCCTAATTGCATTGCAGTAAATTATATAATTCATAAATAGGCAATCTCATACTCTCATTTTGCTGCCACTGATAGGGTAAATAATTTTATTTCTTATCATAATGGAAGCAGAATCCTGAGGAATAAAGCAAGCCTTGGTTATCATAGCTGATCAGGCTGTACCCAGTACAGCCTGAATGCCTAAGAATAATGGAAGTGATTCAAACAGTGTAAAAAACTTTTTTATTTGATGATGATGATGATGATGATGATGATGATGATGATGACAATAATAATAAAAATTAATAATAATAATAATAAAACCAAAATCATGTTGGTTGAATGCCAAAATTAGGAATATATTTGTAAAAATATGCTATTTTAATAATAATTATCTGTTTAAAGTGTAGCCAATGATTTTGGAGCAATAAAGTCTCTAAGAGGAAGCCATATATCCATTTTCATAAAGGTAGTTTTGCTTCTCTGTGTAGTTGTTATGACTATACTATAATTCAAAAGTTGCTACATCACTTTAGTTTCTAAAAGCAGATTCTGTTTATATAGACAGAAATACATATTTCACAGTAAAACTGACATAACAGTACAGTTAGCTTTGTAGCTCTGGTCAGCATAAAAGACTACATAATAATGACCACTGGATGGTTCTGTTTTTCTCTTCTGCAATATGGAACAGTCATGTTTCACATTAAAAAAATCAACATCTGTACTTTGAGTTTCTCTTTTCTTTTGGTTTCTGTATTGTCTCAAGTACTTCTGATTTGTTTATCCTAGCAAGATATAATGATTAATTTATGGCTAAAGATCTGTTCAATTTTTGGTATCTGAAAAGACATCAGTGTTTTAAAAGAGGATTATGGACAGAAAAAGCATGTTATAAAATGTTACCTTTATTCTGTCCAGTGTTTGTTCCCTGTGCTGTTTTTTTCCCAAGTCACTGTAGCCTGGATTATATATAAACCCAGAATTTTTGATGTCATGTATTATGTTTTTAACCAACCTCTTATAAGAGGGATTCTTCATGCGGAAATCCATTGAGCTGCAGAGGTATTTCCCTGATGTACAATAAATCAGATATTTCATGTATTCCTGATATAAAGGACACAATTCTTTCTTTGGAACTGAGGAGGGCTGACAGTAGTGGCCTCAGTGACCTGTAGCGAGCAGAAAAGTCAACTCACTTTGCCGTCAATCACCAGTAAATGTTTGGAAGTGGAAACTCTGCTCTCTCTAACTTCAAGCACTGGTCTTTCCACGAGGTCGGGTGCGGTGGCTCATAGGAAGAGGAGCTGCAGGCCAAGAGAGCATCCTGGAAACTGCAATGAGCATTTGAGATCCTGAAAATAAATGTACAAACGGTTGGCAGCTGTTTGATAGCTCTGGCAGAGTATCCTCAGCAACACCTCCCACTACCAGCTGAGGCAGTTGTATTTTAGGTGTTGAAATTAGGATGAGACAGATTGTGCCTGAAAGTGACCATTCTCTCCGCTGTACTGTAGGCAGCCTTTGTCACCTTCAGACCTAGAGTCCTGCTTCAAGACCTCTGCGACTGATCAAATGAATCCCACTCTAGGAGACTCTTAATAGGACTGACTTTGTCAGGGTAATTCTTTGCGTCAGGCTTATAGCAGTAGTCTTAAAAAAACATTTTGTTCCATCAATTTTTCTGCTAGAACGTTCTTGTACACCATTCCTTATTTTTTGCTATTTATCGGGAATTTAATTTCTGGAAGCATGTTCTAAGTAGAGGTTTATCAAAACTCATGTGAAATTCAGTTCTTGGAGCACAATGACAAAGTTTGTAAAATGTATACCCATGAACAGTCACAGCAAAATGAAAGAAATTTCTTTTTCTTAAACTTCACTTAAAACTCTTTTAGGATTCTGTCAGGGAAAAAGAGGCTACAACTTTTCTCCCATCATCTCTGTCCTCCTTTCTCCTCTAAGCACCATTTTTTTCCCTATAGCCCAGACTAATTTGTTCAAGAATGAAAACTGTGTCTCTCTTGGTCAAAATCTTTGGGTTTTTTCTTCCCTGACCTTCAATATCCAAATTATTTTGAAATGCGATGTTTCTTGTCAAAGTTACACTTTTAATACAAAGAAAATGCAAGTTGTGGTTTTTTTTAAATATTTTGGATGAAAAATTGGAAACAAATCTCCGTGTACTTGCCTCAGATTTTCCTAAGTGATAAGGAAAACTCTTGAAGAAATTAAAGGCAAAAGTTGCAATACTAATATATTTACACTACACTAGTAATTATATCCAGTTTTTAGAGGATAGTTAATACCTAAAGTTATGCAGTCAAATTCTGTTCTCATTGAACATTGAATAAAGCTAGAATAATGTCATTGATTTAATTTCATTGAATTTCCTGATTGGAACTCAGGATGTGACTCCACTTAAAGAGCAACAAAAATGGTCTCGAATATCTGGTTCCTGAAGTACCATGGAATGAAGGACAGACAGCCCTAACTCAGCCAAATGTCTATTTAAAAAAAAAAAAAAAGATTATTCTTGCATGAATCAGATAAAGGTTTCTCTGTGAAATTTGCAGTGGTTTAGATGCATTTTGTCTTTCATAACCATTGTATCATAACACTTCACAAAAGTAATTGTGTGAATGATAGTTGTCTTGCCATTTTCTGATCAATACCTGGTTTGTCACTTGAGGTATTACTCTGTCCATGTTGCTTTTATTTGCAGTTCTCATCAGAAATGGAGAATGGGGTACACAGCACTTTTTTTCCTGTAACGTTCATGATAGTGTCTACCATATGTTCTCCCTACATTTTTGTAAATACATTATGAGAACATATGCATATTATTCCCTAACTCTCTTATGCCAACACTTGTCTGAGATGTCTGTAAAGGATGCTATGTCTTGTGACAGTATAAAGATATTCTGAATGCGATTAAAATTAATCTGAATGTTTTGGGGTGTTTTAAACAGAACTTCATGAGCTATTTAGAACTGCTTCCCAGGTCTCTCTTTGTGTCTTGACAAGTTACCTAAAACCAGAGTGTGTACAGATCACAGGTCATCATATTTAGCTGATGTGCAAGTATCCAGGATGCATGAACTTTGGAGAAATCTGTCATCAAACTTGAAGTGAGATTTTAGTATTGTGATTAGGTCTATATAATGGATACATAAATGTAATCTTACTCCTTTTCTCTTGAGCATATAATTTTAGATGTGATACTAAGAACCTGTTCAGATACTTCTCTTATTTTGACTGTATTTTTATGAAAAACTGAAGAATTTAAAAGTGTCTCATACCAAAATATTCTTCAGTGAATGCATGGCACCTAGTTCCTTTGCATTTTCTTTGAGAACCTCAGCCTTTGTGATCTCTTAATTAAAATGGAAAAAAATTGGAATATATACTTTTTCAAAGATTGATACAAATATTCAAAAATTTTGTAAGGATATCAGCAACAGCCATAGACCAAGCAGATCTAACTTCTAACTTTGGGACTGTGGATAAATGCGTTAAAAAAACCCCAAACCCAAACCCCTTAATTTATGGATACAAGCTTGGTGAAGTCAGTAATATTACACAAATTAGGATGATATAATATATAACGGTTTGCAAGGAGAGTGATAGTTTTGTTGTGTCCTGCATGCAACCAAATGGCTATGAATATTTAAATACCAAACGCTGATTTGTTCCATGTGTTAGAGGGGTTTACACTGACAAGAGGTTGCATGTTTTCTAGAAGATTTGAACGACAGATTCATGTCCTGGTAATCCAATGTGTGGCCAAAATGCTCCAGGTTATGAACCCGCACAAACGAACAGGAGTGTGGAGGGGATGAGTCATGTAATGCTGGAAATCCTTCCGTGAGTGCTGTAAATTTCTGGCTGTGGACAGGAGTTGGTATCTCAAACACAGACTGATACCGTGGAGTGCAGTTAAAAGTCAAGAGTAACTGACAGATTTGTGTGAGTAACCTTTTGTAATGCCTCTTTAGAAAGGAGATCTTAATTGTTTCTCTTTGATGTTCTTTTCTATCAAGGTTTGCCTTTGTGGATGTTTGTACTGGCAAGGGCAATTCACTATTTATGGTATGCAGAATTCATTAACATTAGTTGCTGTACTGTGTTTTTTAATCACCAGCAACATGTGTTACAGGGTACAAATTTGCATCTGTTATGCCTATCATTCTGAAGTGGGTTAGCGACTAAGACACTTTTTAAATGAGTTAAAGTGACATCGGTGTGCAAGTGAGGAAACCAGACTTAACTGATGATGTGCCACACCCACAGACACATTCCTCTGGCCACAAGAGTGGATTCACTGGGAGACCCTTACTGGCCTTTTCAGTCTGTTCCATATTTGGCTAATAGACACATCAGATTTTTGGTTGGCAATGTATCTGGGCTAAAAAAGGAGAGGAACAGGAGTAGGTCTCTAGGCAGCTTTGACCATTTGCGTCTGAGGAATCTCTTAGAGCCATTATTGTTCTCTAAACTGAGTAGAATTATATCCTTTTGTGATCAAAAGAATATTAGAAAAAGAAGATTTTTTTAATGTTGCTTTTTTCTGTGAAAGTTTGTAGCCTCTGCTTTGGCAGTAGATTCTGACAATGAAGATAGGTGGATGGTTGATGAACCCAACTTCATGCCATGTTGAAATGAAATAGTTTATCGAAGTGTATTAATATTTTATTTTTTAAAGGTAGTGTGATCGTGCATTGGGTACATCTGCAAGATTTTAGAGAATTTGGGTTACAACTTCAAATCAGAAATGTTTTGGGTTTTGTTTCTGGCAGACATGGAGTGTCTAGTAAAAGTGCACTGGAGTACACTATTTATAAGCTTTGTTTTATAGGATCATTTTTTCCCTACTTTTGTTGGATTTGGGAGTGATATTTTTATATTTTCCATTAAGTGTTCTAACTAAAACTAAGCTTGGAATTTTGACAAATAAAATAAAGTGTATAAAAAAAAAATCTTGTTTTAAAGAAATCAAGCTAGATTGTATTTGGAAAAAAAAAAGGCTTATACTGTAAAAGGCTCTAGGTATCAAAACACTATTTAGAGTCCAACATATACAGAAGAAAAGGTGTTTTAAATGAGTATTTAATGAATAATAAGCTGCTGAAGCACTAGTTATTGCTGGCATTAGCTGGAAGGAAATGAAAACTAAGTGCTAAAAGCAGAAAGATATCTCTTTTATGAACGATAGTGTTTTGAGAAAAAGAAAGTTAAAATCTGAAACCTTGATTGTAAAACAATATATAGCAGCATGAGGCTTTACAGGCCCTTTCTATTTCAATTAATGTCTGTACATTTCAGAAAATAGAAAGATGGGAAAACAAATGGTGTCTTATAGTTGTCAAGCTGTATGGTAAACATTTCAGAGCTGGTCCCTTGAAGGGTGAACAAGTATTCCACTTAGCTTTTCCTCTTCTTTTACAATTCAGAGTGATACCACTCTGATGAATTTTCCTTTTACTTGCTAGTACACTTCCTTTGGTAGCATTTGGTCTTCAGTGCCTTTTTCTTCCCCACTTAATGTTCCAGAGCTTTCTTGTGAGCCACAAAAGCTAGATATGTTTCTTCTCCAACTTGTGAAATAGTATGGTGAATATTTACTCATTCAGAACAATTCTTTCCTCTCCAGTAGTCATATACACTGGGAAGATGTATTAATAATGTGAGGAAGTCAAGCAAGGCTAGTCCAGTGAGCAATATGTATTCCTGACCCAAGTGATAGAGAGGCCAACACGGAGAGGTGGTCTAGTGGACTTCATACTCACCAACAAGGAGAAGCTTGTTGGGGATGTGAAAGTCAAAAGCGACTTTGGCTGTGGTGACCAAAAGATGGTGGAGTTCAGGATCCTGAGGGGAAGAAGGAGGGTAAAAATCAAGCTCACAACCCTGGACTTCAGGAGAGCAGACTTTTGCTTCTTCAAAGATCCCATGGAAGAGTCCCATGGGGTAAGGACCTGGAGGAAAGAGGGGCCCAAGAAAGCTGGTTGATATTTAAGGATCTCCTCCTCCATGCAACAAGTAGGAAGTCAGGCCAAAATGCCAGGAGGCTTTTGCAGATGAGCAAGGAGCTCCTGGCCAAACTCAAACACAAAAAGGAAGCCTATAGAGGGTGGAAGCAAGGATGGGTAACCTGGAAGAAATACACAGACATTGTCTGAGCACACAGGGATGAGGTTAGGAAAGCTAAAGCCCAAATGGAATTGAATCTGGCCAGAGGTGTTAAAAAACACAAGAAGGGCTTCTGTAAGTACATAGGTGACTAGGCAAAATGTGGGCCCATTGCTCAATAAGACAGGTGACCTGGTTACACAAGATTTAGAAAAGGTTGAGGTACTGAATGCCTTCTTTGCCTCAGTCTTTACTAGCAAGACTGGCCTTCAGGAATCACAGTTCCCAGAGACCATCTGGATGATGGGGCAGAGTGTACCTGCAGCAAATTTGTTGATGACACAAAACTGGGAGGACTGGCTGATATACCAGAGGGTCATGCTGTCATCTAGAGGGACCTCGCCTAATGGTATCCTGGGCTGCATTAGGAAGATGGTTGTCAGCAGATCGAGGGAGATGATTTTTCCCCGCTACTCAGCACTAGTGAGGCCACACCTCGAGTCCTGTGTCCATTTCTGGGCTGCCCAGTACAGGAGAGACATGAACATAATGGAGAGAGTCCAGCGAAGGGCCACAAAGATGATGAAGGGACTGGAGCACCTCTCCTATGAGGAAATTCTGAGAGAGCTGGGACTGTTTAGCCTAGAGAAGAGAAGGCTCGGGTGGGAACTCATCAATATATAAAAATATCTGAAGGGAAGGTGCGAAGAGGACAGAGCCAGGTTCTTTTCAGTGATGCCCAGTGACAGGACAAGAGGCAATGGGTGCACACGGAAACTCAGGATGTTCCCTCTGAACATCAGGAAACAGTTTTTAACTATGAAGGTGACCGAGCACTGGCACACATTACCCAGGGAGGTTGTGGAGTCTCCATCCTTGGAGATATTCAAAAGCCGCTTGGACACGGTCCTGGGCAACCAGCTCTAGGTGACCCTGTCTGAGCAGAGGGGTTGGACCAGATGACTTCCAGAGGTGCCAACCTCAGCCTTTCTGTGATTCTGTGATTCTGTGACATGTAGGTTCCAGTCTGGGGGTAAGAATTCCAGTTCTAGGCATTTATAATTAGTAAATATGTACACCAGCAAAAAGTTCGGTTGTAAACAAAACCATAATCTGCTCCCATGGCATAGCATGTTCATCTACATATGATATTTGGGCAAAATTACTCACCTTTCACTTTGTGAACTCTGAGCAGAATCAATGAGTTTAATAAGGGAAATGTGTAAAGATTTCAGATTGTGGTTACATATTTTTCAGAGCCACTTTCCACGGACTGTGTTACATGGACCCATCAACACTCAGTATGGTTTGTTATGTTCTCAACATGTCTGGACCATGAGAGCAAATTGTCTGTGGTCTTTACAGTGAGCAGCAGCCCCGCTCTCAGGTCAGGGCCCCCGAGTCACTCCAGTGAGAAGGAGGTAGGGTTTCCATGAGTACGGAAACACATTATCTGCCAATACCATCTTAAATGACTCAGAGTCCACATGCTGCACCAGGCAGTTGCCCTCCCAGCCTGGGTAAGCCCATCAGGTCCAGAAACGTGTATCTGGGTAGAAAGTCACACAGGCAGAGGGATCAGAAAGTACAATAGTTCTTCCTGACTCCCTCTATATATCTGTGCTATACATGCCTTTGAAAGTAAAGTAGTTTTTGATCATATGCCTTTAAAAGTAGACTAGTTTTGATTACTTTATAACTTGGGCACCTAGATGTAGAAGACAAGGTAGGGTATGGTATATAAAATCTGTAGGATATATCTTTGGTGTAACTGTTTTGATTTAGAATAGGGTAATTTTGGATTTCAACTCTGCGTATTCCTGATTGGTACTCACATGAAGTGCTCAGCTGCTAAATGATGGCACTAAACTTCTGCCTGAAGTTGCTTTCTGATCAAGTCCTTCCTATTTTCAAAGATGACCATACTGTATTTTCAAAAACCATCTAGCTACTGAAGAGCCAAAGTCAGTGGTGTTCCCATGGAACTTAGATTCTTAGAGCCTGAATTATTTAAAAATTGGAACTTAGACCTTCAAAGTTATTTAGACTGTTTTGAATGTTTTCTTCGTGTAGCTTAGGCATTTGTATAGTTGAAGAGGAGAACATGTCCACAAGTAAATGCTAGAGATATTATCCCACAAATAGCCATGCAATTTGTTCTTCCTGCATTTAAATTAGTTAACCTAAATATATTCTACCAGTAAATCATTAAAGCTGTGTAGGCAGAATGCATAGGGAGCATTGTCACAGCTTGAGTAACGATTAATGTGTTTGTTTGATAGAAAAATATTGAAATTGCCCATATTTGACAGGTTATAAAAAACCCCTGAGTTTTAGAGTGTCATGTGCCTGCCTTCCTCCTCCTATGGTGCCAATTTCTAATACACACATAGGTACAGCTCACTGCAGAATCTTTTTTCTCAAATCTTACAATGCTAATAAGGAAGTTTTTAATGTGTGACTTCTGAGTAGCATTGAATGGAAAGTGTGCAAGGTGAAGCTTCTGCTTAATGTGATTTTTTTTTTAGCAAACTGTAGATTTTTCTGAACAGACACATTTAGATAGATATGATAAGTACTGCTACTACTGTTGCCTCAAGGTATCATCACTAAAAATATTATGCTTCTTATTAGACAAAATTTATCTGTGACAAAACTTAAATATGGTTTCTGGAATTATGCCGGTGTGAATTTGGCAGATTACTCTGAATAGCTCCAGAAGAAACATCATCCATCTGTTTCCAGATATAAATGTGTTGTGGCAAACATTGTGAAGAAGAAAGTGCCTGCCATTGTTACTGGCTTTTCAGTTGAAGTCTGGCAAGATCCCCTCTGACTGTATCTTGGGGTAAGATAGCATGACTGGTCTTATTGCTTTCATCGTTTGTAAGGTAGCAAGCAGTCTCTTAGATAGACTCTAATGATCAATTGTTAAATTGATGACCTGAAATTGTTAAATTTCTTGTTCCAATATACTAAAAGTCTCACTGCCATGCTATTGCATGAATTTTAAATTACGGGACGGTAATAATGCATACAAACCTGCTTCCTATTTATGTCGTATTCCCTTAAGCTGCGTACTATTTCTGATATCTAACCACAGCGTTTTCAGAAATCATTTCTTCTTGCCACAGAATTTCATCTTTCTAAATTTTGTGTCTGGGCTACAGATGGAGAGAATATATTTATTGGTTCTCTGCAAATTAAACTAGCATCATATCCTTTTTTTGTGTCACAAGGAATTTGATACTTTGTACATTTCATTTTCTAGCTGCAATATCTGGGTGATTTGTCTGCTTTGCAGAAAGACTGATGTTTTTCCCCTATAGTTAGCATTATTAGAAGATGTGTCCACCACTGGAAAAGATCTAGAAATTCTACATGAGCTGAAGAAGGAGGTATTTGGATTGGAAGCTCCAGAGAAAATGGAAATACATCAAAGAGTTAATTCACAGAAGTTGCTTTTCCTCGTAGTGGTATCTTAAGCTTTTAGCCGAAGTCAGCCCAGTGTTGTTGCAAATTTGTCTCTAAGATAAAGAACAAAACTAGATTTGATCACTGCTCATCACTAAACTGATAATCTATTTAAATAGATCATTGAAGAACCATTCTTATCGGCTAGCCTGACCTTCTGGATTATTCAGACTATAGAACTTCATTCACTTTCTGCATTAAGCTAACAATTTCTTTAGCTTAGGATAAAGCAAGCCTGTTCGAAACAGTCCTCTGTAAGTGGCGAGGAAACTCAAGATAAGCTCATTACTTTTTCTCCTCACATTTTAGTCAAATTCTGCCCAAGGCATGTGTTGTGTCTACCCAAGATTGGCAGCATGTTTTCAAACATATTCTTCATACCTTTTAAGCAATCCATTCCTAAAAAAAAAAAATTGCTATCAGTGATTGGACAAGCCAGTAAAGCAAGGTAAAACTTTGTTTTCCTGAATGAATATAATTATGAAGTCTTTTTTAGGTAATATTTTACTTTCCTCAGAAGGTTATATTCCTGCCAAAAGGATGTACACATCAGAACTAATATTTAAAATATATTATTTGACTTTGTCTTTAAAAATTATGACCCTTGTATTGCAAGCCCCTAGTGTACATATCGGGGAATTGGGGACAGAGAGGGAATTAAAAAAATAATTTTTTTTTAATACTACTTTGTAGATAACCAAGTTCCTTTGCACTGCAGTGTTAACAAATGAATAGAATAACACTAATACATAAAATCAATCCTTGGATTCAAACCAGTTGGTGTAATTTGTTCTATCTGGTGTTTTACTCCATCCCAATGATTTTTCTTTATCATCTGTTTACTCTGGGTTTTACCACTCTTGGATGAAGAGGAGTTATATGTCCCACACTAAAGCAGTACAGCAAACAGAAGTGATGATTTTCCTAACCAGCCTGAAAAGCACTTTCTGCTCAGAGTTCCACTGATGCAAAAAGAAATTGTGAATATATTCATTCTGCCGGGTGTGCAGCAAAAGCTCTGAATACAAATACAGTATAAAATATCTAAAGGGAAAATTCCTCAGGGAGTAGAGCTATGGGAGGTGAAGGGCAGAAGCATGGTTTCAGGAAGTACTTTTCCTTCAGAATTACTGAGAGTTTCTAAAAGTGGGTTTGATGGCAGGCAGTCAGAAGATGGAGGCATACATGAATTAAAAACCACGCTGTGAATCTGCCTGTAGTGCTGGGAATTAATTATATGACCTTTATGAAACCCTCCTAGTTTGCAGCAGCAGATCAACCTATGCAGTAAAACCTAGACTTTGTTGAACACAGCACTGGCACAGCAACTAGTTTGGATAAATAAGACTATAGTCTTGATCAAACCTGATATCTGAAGTTGCAGAGGAGTGATTCATTCCCTCTTAGCTTCAGACACGTAATAAAGGTGCCTAATTTGGGGTCAAACTCACTTTGCAGTCAACAAATATAGCATTACTTCCAGAAGTCAATTTTAGCCTATTTTTCTCTTTGTATTGATTACAGAGGAAATGCAGTGGGGTCAGGCTACCCTCAAATTATATGCCACAGTGAAGTGCTTGAAGTTAAGTGGGATAAATCTGGTTGTGATCAGTTAATCCAGCTGGGACAAGTCAGGATCAGCCTAAGATGTCTCAAGAGTATAATGAAATTCAATTTTCGTGCTCTTAGGATGAGGTAAAATAATACTGTCTTTGGGGATTGTTAAATAGCATTCATGTTTATGGCAGAGATCTGTCCTCAGCTGGCTCTGTGTTCAGCCTGTGGTTGCCCAGTGGGACAACAGAATATTTTCTTTAAGTCACTCCATGTGCAAGTATTAAATGAGTGCCTCAGCCCTGGTAGGGGATATTTATTGCCCTGTCTCTGCACCTCACTCCAATCTGTGGCTTCCTGTGCCTATGCCAGTCTCTGATATCACAATCGGCCATAGAGTAGGGGAAGACCTCCTCCTCCAGGACCACCTCTTTGGTCCTGCCTCCTCTGTATGATTGCCCACGCAGGGGTGGAGGCTTCGGGCTGTGGGTTTTGTCTGGCTCTCCCCTGGGACTGTGTGTTGTTGGAGTGCTGAGGTTGGGCCCATGGGGCCCTGCTGGGTCCCAGCAACCAGCAGAAGGGGTTGGGCACAGAGCCCGCTGCCAAAGGGTGGAAGCCTACCCCCCGCCGTGCCTGAGGTGTCATGATTTTGCTGACTTGTTCCACTGCCCAGGGTGATTGCCAGCTTTGCCTATGCCTCAAGTCAGTCCTAAATCATGATTAGTGAAGGGAGGGCATGAATGGTGAGATTTATTACAGACCTTACCTTCCAGGCGAATTTCAGGCTCAAGAAAACAGAGTGGCTACTGAATTAAAAAAGTTTGATTAAGCGATGTGTGGGGCTTTCTAGGTACCTTATTGATCAATACTGCAGTGGCCAGAAAGAAAACAGTGACCTATCTACAAAAAACCTGCTGTGTTTTCTTTTCCTGCTTGAATACTAGAGGTTTCTTTACTACAAATGCTGCTGCTTGTACTGAAAAAGCGGATTTATGGTTAGGCAGAGCCAGTACTGACCACACTGAGTACTAAAGAAATAAAACTTTTTTGGACATCAGATGCCATTAGAGACACTACCACCCCAAATATAAAACGGAAAGAAAGAAATTGATCAATGCACCAGAGGAAGAGTTCTTGAAAAGAGGCAGAGTATCTCACAGCCATTAGAGACGAGAACACTAAGTAATGTTTTTTTTGTAACTGGTGGCAGCTGAGAATCGGCAGTCTCCTTGCAAACGAGCCCAGGAGAAATCCCACACAGTTGGGTATCTGTCAGTATGCAGTCCTTGTCAGGGTCTCAACTGAGTAACTCTCAGTACTGAAACTGAGTAACCTCTTCCTGAAACTCTGCCTGATGAAAATGTTGATTGCTTTATGTAAACTGAAGGTAGTAGCTCATCTCAACCTGTAAGACAATTAGGCAACAGACTTGTGAAGAGATTTTCAGTCACCCAAGGGTGACAGATCAAACTTCCTGGGGATTACATATACTATGACAGATAGAAGGAACATTTTGCATGTTGCCAGGGGCAGATGGGCAACTGAAAGGTGGGACAACTTTCCTAAAAACTTGCAGTTATGGAAAAGCCTCTGAAATCTGTCATCAATAAACCATTGGGTGATTGCCACAATGGATCATGATGCCTGACAAAACATGACTTCAGACATCCTAGACAAGTTCTGACAGAAGGAAATGTCCAATAATTTTTTTAATGGTAATTTCTGTTCCATAAAGGAAGGAAGAAACATAAAATTTTAGAACTGAATTTTGCAAGGTAAACGGTTACGCTTTTGTACAAACTTTGGCCTCTGTACAAACTCTGTGGGAGAGTGGAGACAGTATATATTGCACAGCCTTGCCAATCATTCTTTATCGTGATAGAGGTCATCCAATCTGTACTATTTCCTTATCGTTTTTAAAATGTCTAGTCACATAATGAAAGAAAGAGAAAGAAAGAATGATTTTTTGAAAAATCACAGGAGAATTTGCTTTGCAAATATCAACCCTACCTTATAGTTGGCTTTCTCATTCTAAATTAAAGATTCTCATATGTTATATTCCAATTAGTAAATGGTAACTTGTTCTGAAAAGGGTGCCAACATGGCTGCAGTTATAGATAGCTGTATGGCTTCTTTTTAGAATTAGGTTCCTGACATAACTTTGAGTTTGTTTGGAGTTGGTTTGAGTGAAAGGGTTGCTGTGAGTCAGACACCAGAGTTGTAATTTAGGAAGCTACAGAACTGGCCACTATTAGGCAGCAATGTGTGAGCCGAGCAAAAAAAGGCATTGTAAAAAGGCTGCAACATTAAGCAATCTGATTATAATGCAATTAAGATGCTTTAGAAAAGCAGGACTAATTTCCAAGAACATTGCTATCATGGCTATCCTTCCTCTGGGACACAAACTAGTATCTCTGCATGACACTACATTACAGAACTGGCAAAGAAGAGTATTTGTGGTGGTGCTCTTCTGGTCTTACATTGCAATACAACCTCATCTGGCTTCTCCTTGAACTGGTCCATGCCTTTAGCTGGCAGAGAAGAATTTGCAGTAAGCCAATCTTGTGTAGACATGCCAGCATTTTCAAAGCCGGTTTGAGTAGCTCCACGTAGTGCTGCACTGCATAATACAGACTTATCCCCCTCCCTGTGCATGCAGCCATTATGACTGTTCATACAGGCAGAAATATAACCAAGTGCCTAGGTGATTATGCCCCTAGTCCAAAATAACGCACTTAAGCATAGGGACAGGAAGACTGATCATATGCCCCAATTAAACACATTTTTCAGTGCTCCTGTGATATCAAATATGAACATGTCTTTGCACTTTTTGCTATATCCCAGTCAGGCTATCCATATGAAAATGTATGTAGCCTTTCAATGCACAATTATAATGAAGAAGTCTTTTGAAACCATAAACAGTGCATGGACAATGTGTCTCTCAGATACCTATAATGTTAAGAGAAAATAACCCCTTCAAAATCGCATTAACTGAGCTACCAAAAATCGACAGGATGTTAGTAATAACAAAACAGCTCAACAGTGCGCAAATTCCTGACAGCTATTAAGATTGCAAGAAGCTAACATAAACCCCAGAAGTGCAAGTCTGATAGCCTGTTTGATCACAATCTGGAAAAGATACAGCAAAAAAAGGCAGATAGCTGTACATACCATGTTATGTAATTCTCTCTGTTTTTTCAGCTGTTACATTTTCTGAGGCAAGAATGTTGAATAATAGTTTCACAAAATCTGATTCTTAAACATTTTTGAGTTAAAATGCATAACATTCTCCAGAGATTATACACATGTGCTTTCCTCCTTTAAAATCTAAACATGGTAAGTTTTCTTCTGAATTAAATTTCTAATATATGCCTTTTTAAAAAGAGAGTATTTGGAGGAGAGATAACTGCCAAAATAACAGTTGAAGGGAGAGAATAATAGCATCTTTTCTATCTATGAAGTAATTATTGTACATTTTCCCAAAGAATACAGTCAACATTCACTTTTTGAAAGGCTTGAATGGGTCACTGCATTGAAGGAAAGCAAATTTTGGAATTCGTTCTTGTATTGTCAGCTGTTTGTACATGTAATGACAGTGTTATGAACTGCCAGAATAGCAAATACACAGCATCACTGCCAAATCATATGGGATTTAAACCTGCCATTATAATGTTTTCATAATTACAGAGGAATGTGTGGTGGCCTGTGGAAAGAAAGCTGAAACTGGTGACACTGAAAGATCCGTCTATACTTAACTGCAATGTTACCCCTCAGATTTTTCTTTTCTTCCTTTTCTCTTTATCTGCTACTTCATGATTTGTTCATTTAGCTATACTTACATGTGGTGCCATTGGGGCCTACTGATGAGCACATAACTCCTGCTCAGGAGCTGAACTTCCATATTAGATATCTCTCAAGCAGGCAGATTAATAGACTGATGAACCAAATCTGAAGACGGTAGCCAAGATAAAAATTAGCCAGTTTCATAAGACATAAGCACTTGTACATGTCAATGTGTTAGATTTTAATGGATCAAAGGATTCAATTCTGCTACTTTTAATGGCTTTGGTTTTTGTGGCTCTCAGGAAAAGTGTATCATGGTCATAACCTCTATACATCTACCACCTAATTAAAATAGAACCAGAAGCAATGAACTTATTCTTTAGAAATTGGATTAGAAATTTTGTCTTTTAATCTCAATATTCCAAACAACAAATGTGGCAGATGAAAGAGACCAAAGCAATAGTTACATTTATGTATCCTAGAAAATATTTCTGTTTATCTGAACTATTTGCTGAATTATACTTTCAGGATTCTTCATATTATTTTAGTATGACCGGCTTAATTTTTTACTGGTTATTGTTTAATTCCCTGGAAGATGTTTGCTCCAGTTCTACACCATATTTCTCCCTCTGAAAAGCAAAGGCAAAGATATTGTAAACACATTTTCTCAGATGCATGATTTTCCCTTTGTCCTAAAATGTATCATAAGCACTGAAATATTTTTTTTTGCTCTTGTAGGTCACACATTATATTCCTGACATGTAAGCATCAAAAGTTCTTTGAGCTTTTAAGATCTCATTATATGAAGAACTCATTAGCAAAAAAGCCACTCAAAAACCAAACCTAAAACTCAGATGAACACTATCCTCTGCATTAATCAATCTTCTTACTTTGTATGCTGAAAATGTTTTAGGAACTGCATGTGCCTTTTGAGGATCTATAGCTGCAAAACTGTTATCCTTCCAATAGACAAACTGGAATATTTGGTGTTCAGACTTTATTCAGGGATGAAACAAAATGTGTTAGTAAGAAACTTTTATTGGGTTCTTTTCATGCTGTTCCTTTAGTCTTCTTGACAAGTAACTGTCTTTCATTGACATATTTGAAGTCCTGATAAAGGAATAACCATGAAAAAAATTTGAACACAAAATACACCATGGTATCTTCTAAATCCTTAAGCAGATGTCTGGGCTAATAATAATAATAATAACAACACACCCTTCCTTCCCAAATGCTTTCAGGCAAAACAGTCCTCTGAACCTGTTCCTATGTGTTGGAACAAAGTGAAAAATATGAATAACTATTTTATACAATCATTTGGGTGAGTCATGGAGGATTTTGTGGTTGTTCTCACTGTCTTCCTCCATATCCTCTGGACATATGGAAGAGATTATACTAATAAGTTATTTCAAAAAATCAAATTTGCATGATAGCGACTTGTTTTATGATTGGTTAATTTATATTTTATGGTAATATCTGAATGCCATGTAAACTGGGATAGCAATATTTTGCTTTTCTGAGAGGTGTGTGCCTTGCTTTCCAGAAGGGTTAGGCTAAATACTCATTTATATGAAACTGAACGTATTGTAGCTGTTTTTATTATACAGGGTTGTGATCCATGGAAGAAAAAAGAAAGAGGATTAAATATTTGGAATATGTTGCAAATCATACTCAATAACATCCTTCTGTATTCACTGCTCAGAGCACTTGCGGTTCAGAGGTGCAGATGTTGCTTATGCATGTGGGTGACTCAATTTGCCAACCTGGGTGCTCTGTGGTCAGACTTGTGCTCTGCGCCTGTGTGATTCACCAGGAGAAAAGAACTGCAAGGCTGCCTCAGGATCCACACACAGCATCTCCCATCTCCCAGTCCATTACAAGAAACAGCTAGTCTGGCAAACAGGAGTGAAAAGCTCAAAAAAACCACAAAGGATATTCGCAGAGTTTGTTTTTTCCTTCAAAATAGAAGTGGATCTCAGTATTTTAGGGACTTAATGTGACGAAGCCATAACAAAACCCCTCTTGGCTGGTAGCTAAGTTAGGAAAAGAATCAAGATGAAAAGTGAAAAGAAAACCCAATTTTTACAAGAGTAATTAGCCACTGGAACAGACTACCAAAGGAAGGAGGGAATTCATTGTTGCTTGGAGTCTCCGTGAAAAAAAGATTGCTTTAAAAATCGTTTTTACCAATACCTGTAATTTTTACGATGTGTCTTGTGATGCTTGGTGGATTCTGTATAGAGCCAGCTCCTGTATTTATTTGAAATGCTCGGATTTCATCTCACAAAGCAACATTTCTAGCCTTCTGCTCATGCTGAAGAGTTTGTATGGCCCAAGTGAAGACTAATGCCTCCATACTGAAAAGGCAAATAAAGATACCCAAATGTTTTTAAAAATCTCAGGGTTTTTAAGTCAATCTCATAACTTCTGTGCTTAATTTATGATTCTTGAATCTTTGGAGTTGTCAGTACTGTAAAAAAAGGTTTTCTGCAGTTCTCTACCATCTGAAGGGAACGTGAGCGAGCTAAGAAACATGTAGCAGAACTGCAGCAGCTGCAGTTTCTCCATGAAATCTTTCTTCCTGATACAATATCTTAATTTTTTTTTTCTGGTCTTAAAATTCTTCAGTTTAAGAGCCGTGTGTTACAATGGAAAATTCAGTGTCTTCTTTTGCTAGAAACCAATTGAAGTCTGTAATTAACACATACAAAACATACAACATATTGCCAGTTCCACTATATGCTTGAAAAATATATTTGTCCTTACTTCTGCCTCACCATCAGAGATTGTCTAGTGTCTATTACCAACCCTGCACCTAAAACCTCAGTTTTCTTGATGTTAGGGTATTTAGGACTGATGTTTTGTCACATTTTCCCTTTGAGCTTGTATTCAAGCATGTATCTCAGTATCTTACTGATTGCCAGAGAGCCTCCAGCATCCCACCAGCCATTGCCTGAAGACAGCTGGGAACCTCCTGACACCTCTGTCGCCTGCTCTCTACTCTGTTTTTGAAGCTCAAATGGGAACCTACTTTGTTACCATTTGGATAAAATTTGCTATGGACCTGTGAAACTTGTTAAGGTGAGAAGTGCATTGTTTTTATTCAGGTTTTCTTTTTTTTAAAATAATCCTTAATTCAAAACAGGTTAAACAAATAGGCAATCATTTATTTATAACACCAGAAACAGACCACACAGTCACAGATGTTCATAGGAGAAATAAGTGAAGAAATAAAAGAAAAGCTATCTTTAACTTACTTCACTAGGATTAGATCAGAAAGGTCTCCTTTTCCTTCTTTAAATGGGATTGTTTCTTCTCTTGTCAAGATCGTATTCGAGTTTCAGGCTTTATGCTTGCCACCTCTCTCCTGTGGTGGACTGTTCTAGCTTTTTTATTCAGCTTCTTCAATCAAATCTTCCAGGGGTCCAGACCATGCACTTTTTCCCTCCGCAATGACTTCTGTTTTATCCTTCTAGGAGAGACAGTCTGGCTTCCCACCAAATTTAAGGAAAAAAAAAAAAGAGAGATTATTTCCTTTCCATAGTTATGTAAATATGTTTTTGTCTACTGGGAGTCATCCTCTGCTCTTAATTGATTAGTAAACAGCAACTTACTTCAATGGGTGCACAACTGTCTCCTTCCCTTTGGTGACTATTTCTAATTCTTCAATAAGGAATGTATCATTCTTAGACCTTACTCTATTATCAACTTTTACACTAAAAACATACATGAAAAGCCAACAGTCTTAACTGTATACAGCTTATTACTAGCTTTTGACTGAGACCAGACATGAAGCCACAGAAGTTCTCTGGAGTGACAGTGGATTTGAGGGTGACTAATCCACTGTTTCTTCCTTTTAGGTATGTAATAGTATTGTATATAAGATATATTTCCCCTGAAAGTAGACATGTGTATGAGATTGTATTTCCCAATTAGGTAACCGGAAATGAAAGTACTTTAAACTGCAGTTCATTTCATTTTGCCAGAACATACAGAGGAGTAACCCAGATCTGTAAACAGGTGTTGGGGAAACCAGCTGGAAATATTCCGTAATGTGGTTTTCTTTTAGCTGTTGCTTTTAGTTTATTTTAAAAGCAAATTTATTTTTTCAAATTATGCTTTTATGAATGCTTTGTGGCCTATATCAGTGGCAGAAGCCCTAAAATAAAGTTTTATAATTTGCTAGAACCATTCTAAGGTATCCTTATGGGGAAGTCACATTTTATGCTTAGAAGAACTAAAAATGTCTGCAAAAAAGCTCCATACTCCAGTATCAAGTAGGTCAAGAATCTCAGGTTATAAAAAGATTTGCAATATCTTAAGCAAAGGCCCTCAACTAGATCTCCTCTAAAGCCCTGATTTGCTCTTTTTCTCTTGCTTAGTCTCTCAAGACTGTAAAGTACTTAGGAGTGTATTAGTAAGCTAATGTGACAGAAATTCTCTTGCATAACACTTGGAGTTTTAGAAGTCAGTTTCAGAGGAAGAAATACCCCTGAAAAGAAATATGTAATCCTATAAATATTTTCCTGTGTTGACACTGAAGACAGCACTTCAGACATGAAGACTGTTCTGAGTGATAGCCAGGAGGGCTTATATCTTGCAAGATATAGGTATCTCCTGCTTTGCTCCCTACATTCACGGACCCTAAGATCATAGCCAAAGTCAATAAACAGACCAGAGGACTTTAGATCTAAACTTTAGTGTCTTTGTTCTCCATTAGTCTTTCTGCCTGCAATTTAAATTGAAAGAACTATAAAAACAACATTTCCTCTCTACTTTCCTATACAATTGTAATCACCATAGTATCATGCATCTCAGATACACTAACTTATATCTGCAGTAGCTTTATTAGGTAAGGAAATGTTATTTCCATTTTACAGGTGGAGAACCAAGGTACAAGGACATTCACACAGAAAGGTTGGGACTAAGCTGCAACAGCAAACCAGAAATTATGCCCATCGACGCCAACGTATCTACATGCACACACATAATCTGAAAGCTCAAACATCTTGTTTGGAAACACAGGAAAGAAATAATTTCAGTAGTCTAATTCTACCTATTGTGCCAGAAATATGGAAAAGTACAGAAATCTAGAAAATGTGCCTTTTGTTGTCTTTGGATGATGAATCCCTGTTTCATTGACTACTACCAATTGATAGGGAGCTCCCTGGTCATCAAATGCAGCTCTCCTGTATTGCAGGTAGGCACTTCGTATCAGCCCTTTCAGAATCGATTCAGTGCTGGTCCAGTATGTGGAAATTATCAGCAATAGTTGGGTTAAAAGCCAGGAACTTGTTTTTGCTTTGAGGAGGGGACAATTGAAGCCAACAGGGTACCAATGAGCTACAAACAAATAAGCCAATTTTGAGGTAGGCAGGCAGGACCTAATTATTATATATAAATTTAGATTCTGGCTCTACTGAAATAGATAACGGATCTTGTCATTGACTGTGCTGAAGCCAAGCTATTATTCATTCCAGGTGAACTCTTGGCCATTATAAAACGTGTTTCAATGTAAGTTATTTTTAATGGGACTCTGTTGAGGTATTTATTGTTTATTCAATTATTTCTTTGTCTTTCCACTTGGGCAACCATTCTGCATATTTTGTGTGCGTTTTGCCTTAGAAAAGGCTTCTTGAAATTCGTGCTACATTGTACTTTCTTTCTGTTTAGACAAAATCTTTAGTACAAGGACAGTTTACACTCTCAAACTGGAGCTTAAAGAAACTTAAAAAACATCGAGCTGAGACAAGGAACGTTTTTGATGTCACTAAATACCTAAGAAGTGTGTGTGTGTGCGCGCGTGTGTGTGTGCATGCACGCATGTGTGTTGTTCACATCTAACAAGTGCTGTAGGGTGAGCACAGACAAGCTATGGACTCTTAACTGGAACTTTCCTAAACTTTCTGAACTTCTTGTGTCTGCAAAATTTCATGGAAAATCTCATATGAGGAAGCTGACTCGTGATATTTTGACACTTTCATCTCCAGAGCTAGAAGAGCTGAAACATACCAAAATAATTCAAAGCAAAGTTAGCCAAAGGCTTTGAACCTAGGGATGTAGTATAAGTTTAGTTTGGATTTGGAGCAAATACTCTTAGTGGATCTTATTTTATTTTAACTTGTTTATTCACACTAGTTGTTAGTGGGTCATCCTGAGGGTTGCTTAGTAATTAGAGTCTGGGAATTGAAATTCTGGAACTAGGCACAAAGTGAACCAGCAGCTATGGCAGTGGCAGTACTGGAGGTCAGGATTTAATACACAGACATATGTCCCCCGAATAGGTCAAACTCCAAAAGCTTTACACATTGATGGGCTGATTACCAAACACACTAACCCATAATAGGTACCATGTTCTGAAATAATTTGCTGTCTTGTACCAGCATTATCACCCCGTTCAGAGGTGAGTTTAAAGAAGATGATTTCTTAGAAGGCTAAATCCTTATTTTATGACAGTTTAAAAGGATAATTAAATTTAAATTATTCTTTTTATTCTTCTAAAATAGGAAATAACTAACCGGGGTGAAAGCGCATGGATCATTGAGACCTTAGCTATTATAGAAAATCTATAACTACGGACATTGATATATCCTTTGTTATACAATACAATTACTTTGTGGTAGTTTTATTAAAGGTAAACTGTATTTTACTTACTTTTTTTTAAAAAAAAGAAGACTACAAAAGAGCTTTCTTTTAAGATCTAATTGATTTGTTGGAGGTCAGTCTCCTTCTTAAGCCCCTTTTGACTGATTCGCTGAAAAAGGATTTTTCAAATAGGAGGTAAAGAAGCACTGAAAAAATTGCCCACCTGGCCTGCGTTAATAACATACAGTATTCTGGTAGGCATAAATTTGGGCAAGTTCAGTGTCCTGTCAGGTCAGATGCCCTTGCTCTTACAGACTAGTGCTTTACCAAAAGTAGTCTTAGCAGACATGCATACATTGACAAGTCCTGGAGAACTTCTTAGGCCAACGTCCTGGTGACCATCCTGGCAACACCCCAATGCTATTCGGAGGCACAATTTAGCTATGAACATGTAATTCTCTCTCCTCCATCGCCTGTGGCGCTCAGGTATGCAGACTGAGGAGGGGTGACAGCATACTCTTCTGATATGGAGAACTGCAGGACCAGGGACAAGCTCCAGCAAACACAGTGACACTCATTGGAGTTTGACTGATACTGTGCTGCAAAACAGTTGAAACTGTGAGCAGAGATATAAAAAATTAGTCCTTCAGTTAAACATTTTTACTAGTCCCACCCCCTGCAAAGTTAACAGGATATTTTACATTGACTTCAAGAACCTGTGAATCTACCTCTTGTTCTGCTTCTGAATTACAGGACTTCTTTTTGAAAGGACTTTTCATACCAAGTAGGGAATCATTTTCCTACAAAACCACACAAATGAAAATATAATTGAACTGAATTAGCTGAAGACACTTTGGTTGTGTCAGTTTAATATAATTTAAGCAAAATAAAATAAAATGTTAACATTAAATCTAGGAATCAAAATATGTAAAGATGGATTTTCCTGGCCATGCATTTTCAAATTTCCTGTTTGATTTAATTACTATAAATAGAAATATATATGTAGTTTGATACAGGCCAAGGACCTTGTGGCACAACAGTAGGACTGGCCCAGAAAGTTAATGGTTCCTCCAGCCCGTCAGTTCCTCTCCACACATCTGCACAGACAAGATGCACACTTAAATTTGCTCTTTGGGTGACTGCTGACTTACTTTCCTCCTGCATGGGAAGATTTTGCACATGTACATTCATAAATAGGTATGGTGGATACATCATGGGTAGAAAAATTTAGAAAGTAAAATTCCAAGTTCCCTGTCATATGATTTCTAATTGCTGCAGCTAGATTTTCTAATAAGTTAATTCTTGACTTTCCAGAAGTTATTTATGAACCACATTTTATTCGTGAGTCTCCGGTCATTTGGGACTATTACCTTCTGTAGGTGAGTACCTATAGCTATAAAGAGCATGAGAAGGGAAAAGTTAAGAAATGACCGTTAAATGGCACAATAAAGGGTAATGAGGTGTGCTCACCAGGGATAAAAGTGCTGTGAGGGGTATATAAACAGAAAGCAATTTAAACAACCTGACCCATTAGTAAGAAGCAGTAAAATGAGCAGAGGAAGAAGGCCTGGAGGAATCTGAACTTGTTGGCATTTGGAATCCACTCTTTGTCCTTAGTTATCACATAATGTGATATGAGCGGTCATGACCTAATTTTAACAGACACTTAACATGTTGTGGGTTTTTTTTGTCAGCTGTAATAGCTACCAATGAGACACATAAGGCGGCAGCAGCTGCAGGCAGACCTAGCTGCAAGTCGTCTACAATTTCAATTGAGAGAGTAGCCTTAAACAGATGATTTATTCGATAAACCACAACCCTTTTTACTGCTTGGGTATCATGTCTGAGATGATAGTTTGATTTCCTCTATTTCTTTTGTGGCTTAGTAAAAGAAAGCTTCTTTTTTTTTTTTCTTTTTTTTCTTTTTTTTAAATCATCTTTATTATATTTCTTGTAGGGTTTGTTCAGCTTGTGTTTCTCAGTGTCAGGCACTTGCAAATGCATCTCTCTGTACCTGATGGTTTCAGTTCTGCCAAATATACTCCCAGTAACTCCAACATTCCTTATTCCATTGTTGTTAGTCTCACATTTAAAAATGAATATTTTTCCTACTTTTCATATTCAGCCCTCTTTTATTTTTCTTCTGTAAACATGACTTAAAAATTTCTAAAGAAACCATTCTGGTGAAAGACACGGTCTTTTTGGCTTCCTTTACCTTCAGTCCTTCAAAAAAGCATTATTTCTGGAAAGGTATTCTGGAAACAGAGTGAGTAGAAATTAAAATAATAATTCCTGACTAGCTTACATTTTTCATACTTGGATTCACCTGTACTTTAGTTTTCATCAAAATTGTTCCTGGAGTTGGTTTATTTTCTCCCCCCCCCCCCCCCGAAAACGCCACCCTCATAGAATCATTTCCAATATTATTATTTCTTATTAGAAGATGTTGAAATACAGTCTTCAAATCTTTTGCTCAGATCATTTTTAAGTAATTATTTTTCTTTCCTGTTCATGTCTGCCTTCCTTTTAGAAAGTAATGGTAGCAATTAAGGATAAAACTATTAAAAAAAAAAAAGTATTAAAGTGTTTGTGTCTCGCCTAGACTTGACCTCCTTCAGAATTTTGTCAGTTTATGTGAGATTTACCTTGATGACTTTAAGTTATTCGACCTACTTCAGGCACCCATCCCTGAATATACTTCCCTCTGGCTGTTGAGGGATCTTAGCTTTTACGTGACTAACATTAGTTGAAATTCATCCCCTTTCCCCTTTCCCTTCCTTTCTTGTTTCATGTCTTTGTGTCTCATAACGAAGTTTGGGTGGCATGATGTTGATGCACATTTGGGAGAGGTCCATTGTTAGAAATTCACAGTTGAGGGGTATACCTTTCCCTTCCCCTAGCTGTCATGCCCCACTTATGTGGTTTGCTCCTTTATTTCTGAATGGCCACGCAAGGCAAAGAGTTGCAGAGCTCTTCAGTCCCCACATCCATCAGCCTTAGACATAACCTGAATTCATTATTTCTTCATAAACAGCACAAAGCAAGGCAGAGAAACAAGGTTATTAACAATTAACCTAAAACCAGCAGAATATCTTCACGTTCTCCATAGATTTACTGCTGGCTGTATCACAGAGCTGACTCATTTCTTTTTTCTTGTCATCTAGCGCTGGTGGGCCCCTTTCAGCATTACTGCTGCTTCAGTTATAATGTTAATATCTCTGAGGAGTTGTATTTCAAATTTCCACAGCTATATTGGTTTCTAATAAATCCAAGAAGCACTCCAGCTCTTCTTCTCTCCCTGCATACATTGTCCTAAGCTAACATTTTGTGAACTGTTTGAATGCACTTGAAATTATTCTTATTTAAGATAATTTTAATTCATTTTCAGATTTAAGACTTCACGGCCTTCTAATATTTCATAACGAGAACGATGTCCGAGCAGGAACCTCTAAACGAGTGAGAGGTTTTTCTGCAACCTGTTCTCTTAACTTTACATCTGGATTTCACCAGACACTAAAATTGTCTCTACTTCGAAGTTTATCTGGTGGGAATTTGAGGATGAAGTAATTTTTCTGAGCACCTCACACCTGGATATCTGGAAACCTCAGATGCAGCAGCTGAACTCTGCCACTCATACATAAAATATTTGATCTTTCTGGGAAGTCTTGGACCTCCTGTGCATGTGCCGTTCAGTGAATCCTGTGTCTCCAGAAGGTTGCAGCTACACCATGCAAAGCATCTGCAAAATCCTGATAAGGCTGCCCTCTTGTAGGCTTGGACAGGAGAAGAATCCCAAGGAAAAACTGCCCCCGGGAAAGGCTTTGGGTGGCAGACGAACTGGCTCCTGCCTTAGGCATTGTTTGAAACTGACCAGGGGCATGTGTGACTTGAAAGCTCGTTCCTTTCTTCCAAAAATATTATTAGGTAGTCTAAACTTTTTTTCTTAGACCATAACAAGTGCAGTGGCACTACCACTCGCATCATATTATCTTTTCAAAACTTTTTTTTTGTTTCTCTCACCCTAACACAGTTTATCTTGTTCTTAGGTGTCTTCCTACCGCTTTGCTCAAGTTTTAGCTTCTGTGCCTTTCCTTTCTTTCCTTATGATGGGTTTTCCCTAATGCTTTTTTTCCAGGCTTATATTTACTTTTAATTTGCCCTGGGACACATTTAATGTAACACAGAAAGTCAAAATCAAGATAGGATAAAGCTGAATATTCTAATATCTACTTAACAATATTTTTTTTAAATTGTGGTATCTGCATGCCTTTTGGAGAGTACTGCTAGTACGTTGTGTTCTCCCATATGGGTCTGACCTTCCTGCAGATGTTGGAGCCTCTTTTGGGCAACAGTTGTCTTTCCTGGGCAGTGCATAGCCCAAGGGGTCTGGCATTTCTGAGAACTCTTGAAAGGCAAATTGCTATTACTATTACTAACAAAGGACCAAGTTGGGCCTTCAGGAGTCTGTTTCTTATGGAAGAACAGTAGATGCATGTCTGTGAGAATCCTGGGCAGTGCTGTCTTGAAATACTGCTTAGGAGAAGCTGGAAGCCTGTATCGAGGTTATGACCATATATTGCCCTACCATGTGCGTCTCCTTGTCTGATTCATGGTACTGCTCTGTAGGCAGACCTTGGATCTGACATGGTATGTTGGTCCTTTAGGCCATTGAGCTTGAAGTATTGGCAACCTTTAGATACTCCTCTCACCCCTTTCCTGAAGGTGGGTGCTACTGGCTGCAGTCTCCAGAAAAGCTCATGTAAAGACCCCAGTTAATCCTTGCACCTGAGTGATAAAGTAACGTCATACCAACCTTGCTCCCATCTGAGAAAGCAGCTTAGCTCAAATCCAAATAATAATATTTTACTTTGTTCCCCCGTAGTAGCTAATTCTGTAATACTATGCAAATGGCAATCAAGTCTTTGAGCAGCTCCACTAAAAGCTGACACTTTATAGCACACTATATATTTGCTGTCCTTTTTTTGCTTTTCTCAGTATTTATTCTTCTGCTGTGTTCTTGAATGCCTCGGTAGGTTATTTTAAATATAGCTTTTTAGAATTCTCATCTAATACTTCTGGTTAGCATTCAGCACTTTTATGGAGAATGTGAATTACACACTATGTGAGCCAATAAAGATTTCATTCAAAACCTTAAAAAGAGCATTTTTAGAAGCACTGGGGAATAAGACAATAAAATCCAGAATAAAAACAAAATAGTGTTCCGCTGAGAATTGCTTATCACCAGCCGGAAGATTTTGCTGACTAACCCATGGGGGTAATGACTGACAAACTTTTCTTGAAATCTGTCAGTGCTGCCATTTTCTGCATGGCTACAGAGTAAATCATAGACAATAAGCAGAGCACCTTGTTCAGTAAATCACTACAGCAATTCCCAAGCACTGCAGTAAATGGACAAGAGACAAGTTTGTGGCATGTCACTTTACATCCAGTGTTTGGACAACAGTCAATTAGATTTTACAGCATGCAGTTACACTGAAGCTTTACTGCTCTGTTGGTAGTGGGGTACCAAACAGAGGTGGTGGTTATTTTAACTGCTAGGCAATAAAAGCAAAATACTATTATTACAGATTTTTCTCCCCATTTCTTTTAGAACTTGGCTGCATTACGATTTCATGTCAGTTTTAAGATAATGTGTGTCAACATTGTCAGAAAAGGTACACACCACCTGCAAGGGACACCTGTTGGTTGGGTGGGTGTGTCATTACCAATTCCGTGATGGTCCGCGTCTGGTCTCGGCTGCTTCTGAATCTGTCACGTTGTTTGACATTTTATTTATTTTATCATTTTTATATTTATTTATTTCCAGAAATAGTTTAAAAAGCATAATTCTTCTGTGGTCTGTGCAAACTGGAAAGTGATTTTAGCTCATAGAGTATATTTTGGTATTTTCGGTAATGAAATCTGATGACAGAGTTCAGAGGTTTAAGTTTGTGAGAGAGATGCAAAATTGTTGCAGTGTTTCTTAAAAGGCCAGATCCCAGGTTTGCTGAATAGGGCACGGCCTCATCCTGGCAGCTTTGTCACTGCCAATGACAGCCTTTATGAAACAGCGGTAGGGAAAATAATGACTCATGTTTGGAGCGGGAATGTGAGCTTCTTCCCTAGAAATGAGGGGAAAGACACTATCCTGGATTAAGCAGAGAGGCAGAAGGAGAGCAGGGGAGCAGAGATGAGAATCCATCAGAGGCTTGTGCAGGGAAGGAGGGATGCCCATGGATGTCCTGGAGCTGTGCTGTAACAAGCCAATAAATGCTCTGCAGGGTAACACACATGACTGGCGAAACCCACAGAAGTCTATCCAGGTTTTCTGGCAGATTATGTCCCTCTCTTTTTGAGCACGGCCTCATTTTGTGCTTTTGCTGAACATTCAGGAAGCTTTTTTTCACATGTGAATATAATTGTTATGCTATTCCTTATCCCTGGATGGGTCCTTGCAGGCTGTTGGGTAGCAAGGAGCCCATTATTTTAAGCAAGCTTTAGAAAATCAGGGAAATCCTACCTACACTTTTCTAGGGAAGGCACATTAAAAGAGATCTTGAGCCAGAATATATTTATCGTTATAGCCAGAATGTCTTATCGGAGAGTACAAAAAGCATTGGACTGCCTTTGTGGGCCATGATTGAAGGTAACCCTAACCGTGGTATCTCTGCTTTCTTCAGTTTGTGGGCTTGTCCCTGCTATTCAAAGTAAGTGGCTCTGCACGTGCTATGGAGAAGGCAGCGTGGCCATGGCCTCTTACTCCCCCTCACCGTGGTTGCCTGACCGTGGAGCAAAGCACGCAGTGGACTGTCCAAACTCTGAGACCCATCCCATCTGGGTACTTACCCTCTCCTGCTACGCTCTCTGTGCCAGGTCTGCCAGCGGGAGAAAGCCCAGACTCACCGGCACAGAGGACACCGTGATGGGCTCCACCAAATTCCCTGATCTAGAAGCTTAGGGGGTCAGGGCTGACCTTGGATGGTCTTAATTGGGCTGCTAACAGACTGGAAGTCTCAAGAGCTGCTCTTTTTCTTCTCTGAAGGGAAAGAGCCTGTAGAATTTAATAAGAGCTAAATTGCAGGGTTCTATAAAAATAAAACATGATCCTGTACATATTATCCCATGAAGGTATACATAAAAAGCTACTTGTATGCTGAAGTGTTTATAAGAAAGAAGTCTTGCACACAGCAGAGTTTAATTTCTCTCCTTGAAATGACAGAAACTTGATACTGGTGTAGTAATTCTTGGTTAGAACAAAATTATTGTAAAAATTACTGAAAAGCTCTTCATTTTCATGAATGTATTCACACTTTATTGTAAAGGATTGTTAAATGTAATGGGTTGCTTTAAAAGAATCCCTATAATAAAAATAATAAGAAAAAATCTGTTATCAGATACATTACAGTTGATAAGATGTTGTTGTTGTTGTTGTTGTTGTTGTTGTTGTTGTTGTTATTATTATTATTATTATTATTATTATTATTATTATTATTATTATTATTTTAATACTAGCTGGTTTAGTGACCTGATTTGGTATCTCTGTAGTACACCAGAGTCACTTGGTTGTGACAGAAGCCAATGGCACACTTCCATGGTTTGAAATCAGGACTAGATACTATGCTAGTAAAAAAGGCAATAAGGTGTCACTAAACCAGCTATAAAAAATACTAATTTGAACTTGTTTAGAAATGACTGTAGTAGTGTTTATAAACAATGCATTTTTATATGTATTCTATTCTGTCATAATATGTATATGCAGCAAGCTGCCAGGAAGCTTTCTCTGTTTTTAACTCAATGGTGCTTAGAAGAAATAGTTCAGGTACTGCTCAGTTTACGGGGCACTAAAAGCTGTTTAGCAGTTTACTCTGATGTGGAGGGGAAAATAAACAGTTTTTTACCTGTGAACAGTGTGAGACTTGCCAAGCTGATCAGCACCCATAGCCCACCAGTGAGGAACAACACTTCCAAATGGAACTCTGGCCCCGCTGCATGCTCTGCCTCTCGCTGCTAAGGAGTTCCCCTCTGGCTGACATAAACTAAGGTGCTTTTCTCCTTTTCTCCCATGGGTCTGTTAGCTTCTTTTCTGACCTGAGGAATAAAAGCTTGTTTTTGTGGTTTGCGGTGTCCTTTTTCTTCTTTACAGAGACACTTCTCTTGCTTTCACTCAGACATTTTCCTGACTAAGAAGTGAGTGTCAACTTTGCACCCTCCTTGATGCACTTGTATAGTGGATTTTTATACCTAGAATTTTTGAAGAAGATAAAAAGGTTAAATACAAGGATGCAAGTTCTTGTGTAAACACATACTTGTCTGTACAGAAACAGAGTGCTGCACTCTGCTTTTTATATTAGTTCTTAATTCTTCTGATTTCATTAACAATCAAGATGTGATGGTCTTGATTATATTAGTGTCAAACCAGAATTGCCCCAAGGGAGTTCCTTTAACAGAATCACTCTGGACTTACACGTTATAATAGAGTTCAGGATTTCTATTCCACCTATTCACAGGTGAAAAGAGTAAGAAATCAATAGGACTTTTTAAGGGAAAAACTTTTACAGAGAAAGACATTCTTACCTGTTATTTATAGTTCTGTTTTCTTTAGACATTAAAGCATGACAGAAATAATGAAAAAGAATGAGGAATATTTACATTTTAACTTTTGACTGAAATAATAGTTACCAGAAATCAGTATATTTTTCAGCTTGAGCTGTCAGCTTTTGATATATCTATGGAGCAATGAGATCAAATAGTTTCTGTAATTACACTTCATAATTCTGGTATACTGTTAGCTGAATCTTGTAACAGTTTGTAACACTATAGAAAAAGAATAGAAAACCTACTTTTAAAAATCCCATTCTCATCTTGCTCAAACCAGAACAGGTTATTTGAAAACAGGGACGTTAGTTCCATTAACTTAAGGTTTATTGTAACTAAAGAACTTTACACAAAAGCATTTGCCAACGCATCACCACAAAGAAATAGAAACAGAGCTCTGTAGTACCTTTTTTACCTCCTAACAAAAAGGACAAGCTGTATTGGTGCTTTGAATGCAGAGTCCTGGCTGACAGGCTGCAGCTACTCTAGCATTCAAGTTTGGGGCAAACATGCATTGCTGAAGTGAATCCCCCAGTTGTCCCCACTTAACGTGCTTTGGTTTGGTTTCCAGGGAGGTTTGGGTGAGTGTTAGCAACATCCTTTCTGGAGAGGCTACACTGGAAGTTGCCACCCCATTGTGTACCAAATGCACTCTGAACCTCAGCGAGGACACAAGTGTCTGACCTGACAGCTGGCCTCGTGGACAGCTTCACCCTATGTGTGCGCTGGCCTGCTCAGCCCGGGGAACTGGGTTATACCTCTTGTAAAGTAACACTCTTGAGCTGTAACCCAGTGAAGATGTAGGGTCCTCAGCACCACTTGCTTCCGTATACTGCTTATCCTGTATTGTTCCATATTACTTGCTAATACAGACATAGCTTTAAATTTACAATAGTAGGTTGCTGATGCATTTTGAAAGTATCTAAATGAAGCCCAAAGTGGAAACTTCAGCCTTGTTGACTTTCAGTGGGATGAAGATGCTCATACATTTCTTTATCTTTCTTCCCAAAAAATTTAAAAAATTACATAACTTTATCAAGCCTCTGAATAGGGAAACTGTGGCAGAGGTAAGGAATATGTAAAGAGACTTCTATTGGCATTAACATGCAGTCACCATAAGATGAATCTCAGTAGCTGCTTAGTGGTGCAAAGAAACTTGCTCAGCAATATGCACCATGAAGTGAAAGGAGAATCTAAAAAACCATTTCACTTGAATGGGGATTTAGCCAGGACATAAAAATTAATGCTGAAGTTAACAATCCTAATCATAGAAGGAGTGCCACAGTAATTTTAATAAGCATCAAGAATATTCTGAGTTTCTGTCTGACCAGGGAGCGATACCAGTGCTGCAACAATAACCCCACTGATCTTGAGGGGATCCAACTGAGGGACCCCATTGACCTTGTCTAAATCTAGCTCACTTTATCTGTAAAAGCTCAGAGAACACCCGGCCAGGTGGCTCAGGGAAACAGATGGGTGTATTTACATGTACATTGTGTGTATTCTTCCAGACAAGACGCAAAATTACAGAATGTGTTATGCATTTCAGATATATTCAGGGAAGAACAAAAACCAGATGGATAGCAACCTGAACTTACTGGTGAAAAAAGGCAAAAATCCTTCTGACTTAAATGAAACCAGGATTTAAATAAACTTCTCAGTGATTTCCGCTCTTATTTAGGAAACACTCATTTGCCCAATCTTAAACACACTGGCTTTTTAAACAAAGCTCCCTTTGACTTCTTTGGCATCATGATTTGGCCATACAGTTTTGTTAATTTGGGTGATTCCCATTTTAACTCATGAAGTTATTCCTTTGAACCTCACCTGTCTGTCTCTATTAGACATAATTGGCAAGTGTACAATAAACAGGATGCATAAAAGCTGATACTTGAATTCTGCAGTCTGTAATTAGATTAAGCTACATCCTACTCTGAAAAAAAATTGATTATGTAGCAGCCTGCAATTTTCCTGAAATTTCTGTGTGGGCTGTACTACTTACCCTCAGTACATAAGATGCAGTAACATCTGAGCATATAAAGCCTACCAGCTGTAGCTGACTGGGAAGTGTTTTCCCTGTTCTTTTCCTTCTTCTCTTCCCCCTTCCCCTTCTCCTCCTTCTCTTTTCTCCTTTTATTTCCCCTTTTTTCTTTCTTTCACTTTCTCTTTATTCTCTTTCTCCTTCATCTTAAAGCCATATTATTACGATAGCGGATTGACAAGAAGCAGACATAATTTCATACTGTAGTTATCATTGAAAGTAAAACATTTTGACTGTACATTGTCATGCTATCTTAATATGTTAAAGTATGCCTCTTATATAACCAAAATGTGAACAAGATAGGCTGTGTACATTTTTCAATCTAATATTTATTACTGAAACTCTAAAGAACCACTGTTGAAGCCACAGTGTTAAGTAGTGGATATTTATACCTAGAATAAAGATGAGTCTATTTCTCATTTTGATCTTGCTGCTTGACCACAGACTGTAGAATTTAGAAGCAGAGGCTAAAATGAAGAGAGGGAGTTAAATAGGTGGAGAAAAAGGGCAGGAGAAAGAGATTGAGTCTTCATAACACCATCAGTCTGTGGTTCTGCAGTATTTTCATTATTCCTGCTAAATTTTTAGTCATAGCTGGCAAATGCATAACACTTTTTTTTTTGGTCCTTACATCAACACTCTCTTTAAATTTTGCTGATCTTTCCTGAATAATGTTTCTCAGCTTCAGGTTTTCTTATCCATTTCCAGAGTTAAACCACATCACGGGGCTCTGATCACTTCCCCTCTCAATTGCTGCAGCCTGCTCTTCCCTTGACAAAAGCAGTCTTGCCCCAGCACTACAGTGAAGATCTCTCTCCGGGTCTGTCACATTGACCATGCAGACCCTCTCTTTGATTCCCTCCACATGCTTTCCCTTCTGTGTATCTAATGTAAGCTGCTTGTCTTCACTTCCAAGGATTTTTATGGCCTGTTCCCACTGTCATCTCTCATTGTGACAAACTGAACTATCAGATAGGTGGAAAAACCGCCAAGCGGCTGGCTCCAATTAACCACCTATCTTTTCAAGAGCTGGTGGGAGCAAGGAGAGACCTAAGTGCCATATAATCAGACCCAGCTCATTCTGAGAAGGCGTCCTTTGGTGAAGAAGGATAGATGTTGAAGGCATATCAAAGGGAAAACAGCTCAGGGAAAGGAGGAAGGACAAAAGGCAGTATCTCAGTGAAGAAAAAAAGAGAAGGAACTGGAAATGAAAATAATTGGGGACCCAACAGTCCTGCAACTGTGTGCAATGCAACACAGCGACAAGACACAGATGAAAGTGCTTGAGAACTGTTTGCCACAGCTCTCCTCCCATCACATGGCTGAGCCTGTGTTTGAACAGACTTGACCTGGGTGTGACACTTCTGGGGGGGAGCACTGCACGTGCCTGATTGTCAGTCTGTCTGAAAATCTACTGCGTGTGTATGGGTCAATTACAATTACACTCTTTATGTAGTGGATGGGTACTTCCGTGGGACCCAAAGTTTGAACAAATCCTTGCCCAGGGATCACAAAATCTGAGCACCTGGTCTGAGTGTACACTGTTACCTTCCGGAGCGACTTATGCAGGATGAAGTGGGCTCCTCATTGTCTGTGCTCAGGAGTACCTGCCTTTAAATATCTGAAAACTTTCTTTTCTCTTGACTTGACAGCCTCTGTAAAGAAATTGCAAGTGTGCTTACAGACAATCCTTGACTGGGCTGTTTATCCTTACGAAGGCCACAAAAGCTTAGTTTAGTCAAACTATGTTAGCAAGTGTCTCTTTTAGTAGAATATAATAGTCATTTGGGATTTATGGCTTAACATCTTGCCCTTTTGCTCTTTGCAAGGATTCTCAAGGATGCCTATAATCAAAGTTCGCTCTCTGTAAGTCCTTGTAATAAATCTTTCATCCCACTTGCTAGATGTTTCATTCTCTTGCAACTTGTGTTCAGTATTTAATTATCTTTTGTTGTTAAAGGACACAAATAAGGACAAAAGCAGAAAGCAGGACTCACTGCATCCTTCCATTGTGAAGGTCTTTTCATACCAGGTTGGCTAAAGTCATTCAACCTCTTCTACCATTTCTTGTATGTTTTCAGTACAGGGTGACATTAGCTATTTTGCTTTTGGACAAGGGGAAGGAAGAGTGTTTGCATAAAGGCTCCTTTTCTGGGCTGGACTCAAAAGTTTAGCAAATTAATCTCTGTCGCTCACTACAAGGATGAATTTTTCCATTGAACTTGGCACTTGCACATTCTTTGGCTACACATTTTGAAACCTTCAGACACTGTCAGGCTCATGGGCCCCTCAGCCCCTCTGCTGTACTCCCAAACCTGAAATAAACTTTTACGGTGCTCATTTTAGCAGTTGGAGGGACATCCTTTACTTTTCTCTTTCATGTGCAGGGTGGAGTTTAGGACCACATAGACCTTCCTTCCTTGCTTCCTTCCTTCATTCCTTCCTTCCTGTGAAGGTGGCCCATGGAAATGGGGATGAAGGGATTGAGAGCAGTCCTGCCGAGAAGGACTTGGGGGTACTGGTGGATGAAAAGCTGGACATGAGCCAGCAATGTGCGCTCACAGCCCAGAAGGCCAATCGTATCCTGGGCTGCATCATAAGAAGCGTGGCCAGCGGGTCGAGGGAGGTGATTCTGCCCCTCTGCTCTGCTCTGGTGAGACCCCACCTGGAGTAGTGTGTCCAGCTCTGGAGCCCTCAGCATAAGAAAGACATGGACCTGTTGGAGTGGGTCCAGAGGAGGGCCATGAAAATCATCAGGGGGATGGACACCTTTTCTATGAAGAAAGGCTGAGAAAGTTGGGGTTGTTCAGCCTGGAGAAGAGAAGGCTTCGGGAAGACCTTATTGCAGCCTATCAGTACTTCAAGGGGGCTTATAAAAAAGATGGCGGCAAACTTTTTAGCAGGGCTTGTTGTGATAGGACAAGGGGGAATGGCTTTAAACTAAAGGGGGGTAGATTGAGACTAGATATAAGGAAGAAATTTTTTACACTGAGGGTGGTGAAACACTGGCACAGGTTGCCCAGAGAGGTGGTGGATGCCCCATCCCTGGAAACATTCCAGGTCAGGTTGGACGGGGCTCTGAGCAACCTGATCTAGTTGAAGATGTTCCTGCCCACAGCAGGGGGGGTGGACTAGATGACCTTTAAAGGCCCCTTCTAACCCAAACTATTCTATGATTCTATGATTCTTTGATTCCATGATTCTATGATTCTATGATTCTGTGAAATGCCTGAAAATCTAGATAAGTGATTTTATCCAGATCCCTGACTGTGTGTTTTTAACCTTATACAGATATCCTAAAGTCTCTGTTCAGCTGAGGATATTGTAGAGCATGTGGGCTTTTGTGTGAAGTCCCAGCTGCCCAGGCTCCTTCGATTACCCTTCTGAGAGACAGTTTCCACAGTCCCTGCCCACTGTTACACAAACACGTGTGGTTGCATCAAACTAAGTTTGATATATATGATTTTTCAGGACTGAGTCAAATAGGGAAGTTCAGATAAACAAAAGTTTTCCAAATCAATTTTCTTCAGCTAGTATTTAAAATGTGCTTAGAAATACTCTCTTTTTCTCTATTGAAAGACTTTAACCTTCAGTCTCATTTTAAAAATGTCATGTGTATTTCATGTAGAGAACTAACAATAGCCAGTACTATAAAAGTCAAGTGGCTTTATTTTAAAACATTGCTTTAATTTCTAGAACTCTCTTACTATGAAAAGAAATGCCATATGTAAAAAATATAAGACCGTTCATCTATCACTATCCCTAATATGCTATCAAGGATGTCTCTTTAACCTTAATTGTTCTTCACTGGAGCATTCAATTTCCTGTTCTCTGCTCTTGCAGTTCTTCTGTCTGCTCGAAAACTGAGTTCTTTTTAACATTGAAATTGCCTGAAATGCAATTGTAAAACAGATGATTATAAATTTTTCACATGTGGATGGAAAGTCAATATATTTTGTCAGAGAGCAGTGTGCTCTGTTTTTAATTTCTTCAAACAGAATTTTTTAGCAGCTTTATCAAACATTGACAAACTGCTATATTTATTATTTATATAATGGCTTTAATGAATGAACCGTAGATCATACTTAATCATGATGTCAAAAAACGACAAAACCTGAAAAACTCATATATGGTGAATTATTTGACCTTTTGTAATTAGAGAAGGAAGCACAACACAGGTGTCTTCCTGTAGTTAGCAATAATACTCCTGAGAAAGTATCTGTATTGCAAGTTACAATGTGTTTCTACTCAAAAACAGTTCAAGTAAAGTGGAAACACAACTTCACAGCACAGTCCTTATTCAAAGTGTAGTTTGGTGTTTATAATCACTAGCACACCAAGCGATGGGCCATGTTGTGTTTGATGCTGGCACAGACAATATAATTGGCCTCTGTAGGGTTTAGCTAACAGGAGAGAGAAAAACTAAATGCACAGCTTAACACATTGCCTGTCAGGTTAGGGTACTGATGTTTATGTTTGTTAGGATCAAAGTGAAAACCATCAGAAAATGAAAGAGCAGAAATGTCACTGACTGCTTAAAAAAGCGCGGCTATCGGTAATTAGCAGGGCTGTTTTCCTTTTGCCCTTTCTTAGCTCAGTTTTCTTACTCTTTCCTGCAACCATCAAGAAGCTGTGAACTTCCCATTAGCCTCAAATGATCTTTCTTGTGGATGATGCTTACTTCATAATTCATGCATTATGTCTTAGTTATCAAAACACAACATTGCTTTTGGTAAGCAAGATGTCTATTTTTTACATTAGATTTTAAAGCAAAAATGGTATTTTGGATATCCGACTGTATTTTGACTTACAAGAGATGCTACATGCCTCTGATCCCACATTTTCTCTCTGAATACAACAGGTTTCAGGCTTGAGCTCTTAACTGTTTTGGGAAGGAGCCCTGCATCTCAAAGTGGCCATTTGTTGAAGTTCCCTATATATCAGCATTTGGGGAAGAACAGATCTTCACCCACCTTATCTGCCCTCTTCAGGATTTTGTAAATCTTTCCCTTGTCTCCCCTCAGGCATCTGCCCTCCAGCTCCAACGTGTTTAACCTTTCCACACAAAACAGCTGCTCCACCTCCTCAATCATTTTAGTTGTACTTCTCTGTGCCCTTCCTAACAATAGTCTGTCCTCTCAGAGACATGGAGACTGAAACTGCCCACAGTACATTTAACAACTGATTTAATCCTTAGTTCTTAACTATTGATTTAATCTTCCGTATAGAATCCTGGTAGTTTAAAGTATGGATTTTCTTGAGCGTGACTGGTAAAATATGTTATGTTAATGATTAGGTCACTTAAATCTGTGTTTTGAAAACAGTCATTTTTTAAAAGCTGCATTATTCTTTGACCATCAAGGTGCCCCGGAATTTGAGCACAGTGAAACTCAGCATTGCTACACCTAGCCCTTGCCTAGGAGCCTGAGTCCCAGGCTGCAAACCTGGTGTAGATACCTGTGAACCTCTGTAGTACCTAGCAAGATGTGGATGCCTCAAAATGAGATTTACAATAGGCAGCATACTGACACTTCACCAGCAGCAGGTACAAGTGGAGAAAGGTGCAGTCTCATCTGGATTTAGGCCAATATCTTGAAGCCAGGACTGGTATTTTGGAATTTCCTCCCCATAGTCCCAGATTGTCCCAGGCTCCTTTCTCCCTAAAAATGCTGCTGATAGATGAGACAATGATTTTCATCTCCTTTTTAACCTACAAACCTGTAGCCCAAACCCAAGAATCAACAAATGGGAGAGAGGTAGCCCTGGTGTTTCATTCTCTGTGCTCTGGTCTTGCTGGTGGAACACAGGGCAAAACAGCGGAGACTTGCAAAAATAGTGCACCAGGTATTGAGCTTATCCCTGCTGCCACTGCTCACAAGGCTTCTGTATAAACACTACTGGACCCAAAGTAGTGCAAAAGAAAGAAGCTTATTTCTCCTGTTTGCTTGGTAATAAAAAGCGTAAGTAGCGTGCCAAACATCCCCCTGCTACTTCTGGAGTTGCAGAGACTTTAATCATTGACAAACTCTCCCAGAACACTTTTCCCCCCCTCCTCTCTCTTAAAAGCCTTGAAAGCCTTGTCATGAGCAGTGTAGAAAATGGGGCATAGATTAGATTAAATGTTTCCATCTGGAGGGAACGTAGCTATAAATTAGTGGACTCAAAGAAAGTAGTTAAATGTACATAAAAATAAAGTCCTCCCAAAACACGGTGCTGCTAATGACATGACATTTAGTTATGTGTTCATAGACAGACTCTAACCAGTGTCCGTGGTGAAGGTAGGCGTTTGGCTTTGCTGGAAAGCGTGAAGTACCTGCTTGTAGAAGATATCAGTTACCAAAGGGGAGCAGTTCTTTTCAATGCATGTATAATTGCTGTTATGATTTCAAAGCTTTGGGGTATTAAGTAGCTGACATTTTATATTGGACTTACGTGTGACATATGAGTTACTGTGTGTTTACATAACCTGCATGGTTTAAAAAATGATACTTAAGTGTCAGACTCATAGTGCTGCCCTAAAAAACCTGGTGGGTATTTTTAAATTTTTTTTTTAGTTTACAAAGCAACACACATACACAAATGACACTGAAAGGGTTTGCTTGAGCTGGGGACCAGGACAAATTCCTGAATAATATCTAATGACTTAATAGGTTATGAATATAACTGGCCAGATATTGTTTGACAAAACATTTTTACTAGAAAACACTACTTCATAGAACCAAATCAGCCACAGAGGAGACAGATTTTCGTGTTTTTTAATAGTATATTCATATAGAAAAATGGAAGTTATTAGTGCTGCACATCCAACATTTACAAAAAACAATGTCAGGATTTCTATAATTAAATTAACTCTACTTTTGAAATTAAAACTGTAAATATATACTTATATACAGTGAAAGGAAAAAAAAAAACCCTGGAAGAGAGAACAGTCAAAATTTAAACAAAATATTAAACCATAGGAAATTAACCTAGAAAAATGTGAAGACACTTTTGTCTGTTTAGTGAGCTGAAGTGACTCACTGAAGGATCAGATGATTTTCTGACCCTGCAGACTGGAAGGTGTGAGAGCAGGAAGGCTTTCTTCTGGTAGGAAGGCTTTCTTCTGGTAGCAATGAGCTTTTAAGTCTGCTCAGTTATCTGCAGATACGTCACCCCACATTCCTGCATGGAGCAAGAGAGCAAGAGAGGTGCCTTCACATGTGCTCTCACTCCCTATACATCCTGGTCTGGAGAGCAGAGCTTTGACCCATCGTGTCCATTGACACAGGCATTTTTTTTGTGCATGAATAAGTGTTATGAGCTGAGGCCTACTGTACTTAAACAAAAATGCATGTAGTAGACCTATGGAGGATATTCAGAGAAGAATTTGCAATTATGTGACGAATGCTGCTAGTAGTCTGCTAACTTCCAGTCTTCTGGACACTGTTGTCATTTCAGCAAGAAGGCACCTGACTGATGATGCATTTTCAGGGCACAGGGCAGATCTAGCTCACCTCTGCTGCGAGTGAGAGGTACAGCTCCCTACCCCACTGCCTGCCCGTATATACCTGTGTGTCAGCCTGAGCTGGTTCAGGCACTTGTCAGGCCCTGTCAGAGCAGACTCAACTCACCAACCTGGCAGAAAAGGAACTTAGGTGGGTAAAAAAATGTCACTGAAGGAAGGAGAGAGGCAGTCGGCTGTCTCGTGGTATTTCATCATGTCACCCAAAAGCCAGTGATTATGAAGCCAGCAGAGTGAGGTGGGAAACGGAAAGACAACTAGCAAATGTGATCAGTTTTATGACATGGGGGGTGACTGTCATGGAGGTGTGTGATTCTTGGGACCACCTTTCACTTTATGTTATTTCTTAGTGATTACTGACAGTTCTCTGTTTTGCATTTTCAGTCTTATGCAATAGGCAAGGCGTTATGTCTCATTGTCTTTTGCACAGTTAAGGGTACATTAATTTTCAGCTACCAGATAATAATAATAATAATAATAATAATGTAAAATTCTGCAGAGGTTTTGTGTCTTATTCACTGCTTGAGCATGATTTGACAACTTGTGAAATGGGAGTCAAGTACTGGCAGGGCTGAGAAATCCTAGGACAGCAGCAGAGAACCAAAGAAAATTCAGAAGCAGCCTGTAACAACAACCTGAGAATGAGAGTATGTGAAATCAACTGGCATATTCAGATGCATTTCTATGCCATTTATCTCTAAGATAGGACTCAATTTGCTATGATGAATTTGGAGGAGGGTGTGTGTGCTAACAAGGTTCAGGGCTATTCCATCTTAGTTTGGCAGCAGGAGGTGGGTTGAGATCCTGCTCACTCTGAACTCTCCTTGCATAGGAAACCAGTCCATCCCAAGTGAGATGGAGGGGCTAGAGCTCTTTCAAAAAGTGTGCTCCATGGTTCTGATGGTACTAGAAACAGATGCATTTAGAAAAACTGGTTTCCAAGGGCTTAAGTGGTGTGGGAAAGCAAATGGTAGGACTGGAACATATTGTATTTAAATCTGTATAGATTTCTTGTGAGAAATGCATATTTCTATGGCACTCTTCCTCCTGATTTGTTTCCAGATTTTTTGCACACTTAACAAAGGAACTAATAAATAATTATTGTGAAGTTTCAGAGACAAAACAGGCTTTTTGGAAGCTCACATAGGAATCACATCTACACTGAAACAGAGACTTCACATCTTCTTTTCCCCTCACCCTTTGTAAAGTAGAATTACTTTAGGTAATACAGGAAATTAGGAAAAACCCTTAAATGACTGGAAAAATCATAGGGGGACTCTGTAGGTTAGAACATGTTGCAATTAACAACCAAACCTGCAACAGGGCTAAACACTGGTGATGGCACTTCTGCTGGCGTAATTTCCACTAACAGCCAGGTTCTTAATATAAACATAATCCAAAAGAAAAATCCTCTTCATGTCTGACATTGTCTTCCAGTATAGGCTTAACTTGCGCTTATTTTCTTATGAACAGAGGGAAGGCTGCTGTGATGATTTTTCTTGTATTTCCAGTGCAAGTGCAGACTAGGTTCAGTTCTGCTTCTTTTGCAGGAACTGGTGGGTATACAAGGAAATGTTTTAAAAAGCGCCCAGGCCACTTACAGCCTTAAGGTCTACTGATATTTGATGGCTGTGTCTGTGCTTCAGGTGGGTGCACATAATGGTGTGCACCACTATCCTATCTCTTAGACTGTCTGGTGTCAGGGACCGCTTGACTCTTCTCCAAGAAAATACAGGGAATGGGAATAGGGAGAGTGGGCAGTGGGAGAATAGTTTGTTACCAGGTCTCAGTGCAATGCACAAATGAGATATAGCTACAGTGCGGATTCAGAAACAGTATATCATATATTCATTGTGTCCTTATTTATGTTTCTTTGAGGGTCTGCTATTAATCCTAAAATCCCCTGTTTTCTGATATTAGTTTAAACTTTAGGGTGAAGTGGAAGCTGCGATTCTGAATTCCATCCAGGGTGATGAGAGCAGGAGAAAATATGCTGCAACTGTAGAGATTTTATTGTTGTTGTTCACTCTCAGCTATTAACTGATCAGCTCAGAACCATGCCCTTGCGCAAAGCAATGGCGTAGACAGCAAGCTATTAGCTCTCAGCACCTTGGGCACAAGGGGAAGGAGAGGAAAAATATAGAAAAGGATTTTCAGCAGACCAGGCGATAACAGGCAATCAGACCTGCTATGTGCATACAGATTTTCACTGGAAATCCTGTTTTTCACTTGACTTGTGTGTGTAGGACATGCACAAACATGAAGCAAATCTCCTGATAAAAAGGCTGAGAATGGTATAGATGACATTTTTGTAATAAATAATGAAAAGATAACACTTGAAACAAAATTTAATTGAGGTTTCACATTATGATTTCTCTGACGGCAAACCTAGTTTAAAAAGGTCCTAGTCCCTTCTGTTTGCAGCTGCTTTCCTCTCTTCTGCCCCTCATAAATCACTGTCTCCTTTGTTGTGCCAACGCAACTGTTTACAGAGTTTTTTCTCTGAAAAGTATGAGTCATATTATCTAGAGCTCATACCCTCTCCTGTTTTTAATCCTGAATCCTCTTTCACTGTTCTGGTTTACAACAAACCCCCACAACGAAGTGGATCCCATGATGAACGATTAGGTTGCTTGTTATTGTTCAACCTAACTAAACCTACTGCTAAACTAATGACCTTGGTACTTTGTCTCAGCTTTTGCACTTGTGGAGACCAAATAACTGATTCTGGGAGCTAAACCAGCAGGAAAAATAACACTCCAAACAACCATTTCAAAGCACATCCTTCCCTGTTGGTTTGGGATCCTCAGCTGGCTCACAGCGGGGCCAGCATAGGTGCGAGGGAAGAGGTAGGGGCCAGCGGGTGGGCTGAGAAGAGAAACAAATCCCCTTGTGCTTGATCAGCTTAGCTATAATGTGAAGCAGCTCCCACAGGGAGCAGTTGTGTGGCAGGTCAGTGGGAAGAACTACCTTGAGATGGGTGAGCCAAGGAGTGGATGGGCAAAATTTGCTGCTGGAGAACAGTACTGTGAGCTACACCTTTGGTGTAAACCACAAATGGGGTACTGCCATAGGAATCACATGCCGTTCACGTGTTTCTGTTGGGTTAAGGTGGTCCTTGTGCAGCAGCTGAAAGTCCCTGGTAGGGATTCAGGAAAAAGTCTTCTTCATTAGATCTTTATTTATGTCCTTGTTTGGAAGGGATATTTTTTTTCCCTTTCATCATATCAAAAGCTGTACTAACAGCAATCAGTATTATATTGCTCCCTAAGAGCCTGATTTTGCTACCGTAATTTACACAAATAATTTTAACTTGTTTAGCAAGTCCCAGTGGGAATATCTTCTTAGGAACTACACGGGCAGATAAGTAGCACATTTAGGGATTAAGTTCTAAATTTAATGGAAAACAATCCCTTTTTGGGCACTTTCCTTCTTGTAAGGTCATGGTGCACATTTTCCTGTCATATATTAGTTAGTACAAATCTCGGATTGACTCTACTTTTCTAATGTAGTTCAATGGTAAATATTTTTGTGTTAAAAATGTCTTGTCATACAAGTTGTTGTGACTGCTGCCAAGTTTCTGTTTTTTTTTTTTTTCTTTTCCATAGTGTAAAGAAGAAAAAAGAAATGGTTTATAAGAACACAGTTAATAATGTTCATATGATTGGCTTTGTTATCTGATGTATAAGGTAGCACCAATATCTATTCTAAGCAGCTGGAAGAGATAGAAACAGGTGTAACTATTCAGATGCTCATAAACTATAGCTGTTTTAAAGAAGTAGGGATAGTTGGAACCCGAGTAGGTTTACTTTCAGTGGTTTTACCCTGGAAGACTTTTAGTTGCTTGGATTAGCACTGCAGAACCAATTGACTAGGCCTGTCATGTTACTGTCAAGAGTGTTTATGCATAATTTCATAAAATAAAGAAAGATATTTGTTTGAGTTTTACTATTTTGGAATGCCCATTACGAAACAGAGCCTTGTTCTGAAGGTTGCTGCATAAATTCAAGTGTCCTTGCCAGGGAAATAGAGAATCTGCTCAGTTATTGTTCCGATATTTCCACTAATTAAAAGTGTGCTCAGTTTGTCTTCCTGCATGTGTGATCAGCTGAGCTCTGTCTCCCAGGCCTTGCTAAAAATTCCAGACAAACAACATTAATAATATACATATGCATTTACAAACAATTCATACACCAATTAGTTTTCTTTGTTTTTATTAGCGTGTTGGTGGATATGGAGTAGTCAATCCTTCATGCTCCCTTCCAGCTCTTCGTCCTATTATACCAGCATTTGTAAATAAATAGAGCTCTGTTGCTGAGTGGTCTGGCTGTGGTTAACTCTCTCATTCTTTCTAAGCAATGCCTGGTATGAACTGTGGAAGGTATTTTTGCTAAAAATCTGTACAATTTTGGTAGCTATGAGTGGAATTAGACAGGTGTACTCTGCGCTGGGTAAAAAACTGTCTGGACGGCCGGGCCCAGGGAGTTGTGGTGAATGGAGTTCAATCCAGTTGGCGGCCAGTCACGAGTGGTGTTCCCCAGGGCTCAGTTTTGGGGCCAGTCTTGTTCAAGATCTTTATCGATGATCTGGATGAGGGGATCGAGTGCACCCTCAGTAAGTTTGCAGACGACACCAAGTTGGGCAGGAGTGTTGATCTGCTCGAGGGTAGGAAGGCTCTGCAGAGGGACCTGGACAGGCTGGATCGATGGGCCCAGACCAATTGTATGAGGTTCAACAAGGCCAAGTGCCGGGTCCTGCACTTGGGCCACAACAACCCCATGCAGCGCTACAGGCTTGGGGAAGAGTGGCTGGAAAGCTGTCCAGCAGAAAAGGACCTGGGGGTGCTGGTTGACAGCTGGCTGAACATGAGCCGGCAGTGTGCCCAGGTGGCCAAGAAGGCCAATGGCATCCTGGCCTGTATCAGAAACAGTGTGGCCAGCAGGAGTAGGGAAGTGATCGTGCCCCTGTACTCGGCCCTGGTGAGGCCGCACCTCCAATACTGTGTTCAGTTTTGGGCCCCTCACTACAAGAAGGACATCGAGGTGCTGGAGCGTGTCCAGAGAAGGGCAACGAGGCTGGTGAGGGGTCTGGAGAACAAGTCTTCTGAGGAGTGGCTGAGGGAACTGGGGTTGTTTAGCCTTGAGAAGAGGAGGCTGAGGGGAGACCTCATCGCTCTCTACAACTACCTGAAAGGAGGTTGTAGCGAGGTGGGTGTCGGTCTCTTCTCCCAAGTAACTAACGATAGGACGAGAGGAAATGGCCTCAAGTTGTGCCAGGGGAGGTTTAGATTGGACGTGAGGAAAGATTTCTTTACTGAAAGAGTGGTTAAACATTGGAACAGGCTGCCCAGGGAAGTGGTTGAGTCCCCATCCCTGGAGGTATTTAAAAGACGTGTAGATGTGGCGCTTAGGGACATGGTTTAGTGGGCATGGTGGTGTTGGGTCGATGGTTGGACTCGATGATCTTAGAGGTCTTTTCCAACCTCAATGATTCTATGATTCTATTCTATGATTCTATGAATTAAGGCAAAACAGAGTCTAGTTCTGAAAACAAGTCAGGTGTCCTTTTTGTGTTTCTCACATAGCCAGACCCTTGTCATTTTGAAAATACCATGGATCTGTTAACTGTCTTTGCTAATCACCTCTCTCTTCCCCCACGATGGTGCTTAGAGAGGGTTTCTAATGGACCTATTCTTTCAGCATAGAAACAAATGTACAAGGTGACCTATCTTTCTTCTATCCTGTAGATAACGTACTCTTAAAACAGAGGCGTGATCCAAATTGGACTCCTTGATTTTAACACGCAAAGGGACCTAATTTATTACACTGCATCACAAATTATATTCTCCAGCATTTGATTTTGTTGTACTCCAGTGCCCCCTTTTGTTTTGGAGAATAATGTTGTAAAGGAAAGATGGCTTTGTCATAAGGAGAATTATTTCATGTCAAACCCCAAACTGAATAGTTAAAATTTTCCAGTTTTGTAAGTGGGTTCTTTTTACTACCCAGCTATCCAGCTTTTCTGAACATCCCTTTTACCTTCTTTATATTTGTAAATCAAATGAGGATTTCAGTTTAAACTTCATACACTAGTTTTTCTTCCCACTCTACAAAGGTGTTACTTTTATTTATTTTTAGGATGCATAAAAATATTTTGTCAATCTCTTAAGAATCCTTTAAGACATAGCTAATCTAGGTAAACAGACATTTAATCAATTTCTTTATTGACATTCTGACCTTAACTGCAATGCTTGAAATCACTTTACAGAGAAAAACTAGTGTATATATTTAACTGTAAAACAGTAGAGTAAATGTAAAGCCTCATCAAAGAGATAACAAATTGATTTATTCCAATAAATAGTAAATGGGTCGAGATTTCAGCTACTGTGGAACTGAATGAGAACAGAGAAAAGGAATGTATAAACTGACTAAATGTCTAAGAAGACTTCCTAAAGAGGGTTCACATCCTAGCTGAAGGAGGATGCAAACATATGTTGTGAGTAAAATGACTCAGTATGACTGTACTAGTTTTAAAAGCCTAAAAGCCTCATTATCTATTTTTTCTGAGGATTGCTTTTCTTTGAGGAATTTTCAAGTATAGTGATTCTAGAACAGCTTTATGCTTTCCTAGACATGAACTTTGCTATGAAAATTGTGTGCATGGGAGGCTTATGTGCCAGAGCTGCTGTCATATTCCTATATTTCCTTTCTCTAGGCAGAAATAGGGAATTGTTTTTGTTAAACAAACAATTTCAAAGTTGGACCAATGCAGATGTTTCTACCAGCTTTTGGTGGAGACTGTTTTTGCAGGACTAGGGTACTGATATTCCTAAACAGCTAGCTGAAAACATCTTCCATAATGTCTCTGCGGGCCTTTTGTGGGCACTCTGTTTCCACAAGTCATCACGTGTACTTGAAAAGAAAGCCTAAACTGTAGAATGATGAAAGAACATAAGACCGTGGCCATGCAGTACACTGAAAGGCAATTTTTTTCTTCTTTACGGAGTCTTTAATAGATGGCCAGAACCAGATGCCTTTTTATTAATGTGTTAAAATATACATTACTTTATATCCCTATTATATCTCTTTTTTTGTCAGTGCCTAACTCTTAAATATTCTTTACAATACTCCTCTTTATTGCTGCTCTGCGGAGCGGATAGGTAGATTCTTTCTGACTGGAGTATTGCCTGGTAAATAGATCGCAACAGAAAGGGTTTCATAATGAACAAATAACTTTGATGAACAAACTGCCACAATCCCTAAAAAGATGCTCAGCAGAAATGGTCAGCATCTGAGATACAGCTAGAGCTATCTGTTGTTCCATGAATTACGGATACGCATGCAGTAGTGGATAGGCACGTGTGTAATGGCGATTTATTCTCCAAGATGGCCTGGCTGAAACCCTCTGCATGCATTGTACTTTCCGTCTGTTGTACCGAGTGCCTGCAGGCCCAGTAATGCTCTGCTGCTTCGGCCGGCACGAGCAGTCACCGATGAGCTTCTGCAGCCTCTCTGCAGTGTTACCAGCCTGCAGACATAGCTTTAGTTGGACCGTTTCAGGCAGACACTGTGAGGCAGCTGGGGAGAAGATTTTATCTGATCGGGTACCTAATCATTTTGTGGACCTCAGCTCCTAGGGTTCAGGAAAGACCCTTTGGTAACCAAATGGCTGTAATAACCTTATGGGGCATCAGGTATTTGATAGCCTTAACCATACTTGTACTTTTAGCATTTGGAAAACAAGTGTCCATTTGAAATTTATCATGCTGCACATTATCAAGCAATAGAAATCCTCAGCTGCCTGCGGCATTCTCATAGCTGCAAAATCTACAGATGGTTGACTTTTGAAATGGTTTCTGAATAGGTTCACATGCTTTGGGTAACAATGTAGTTTCACTGAAGTTTAAAACCCGCTTACAGTGCAATGCCAACTAAAATAGTAGCAGGCTGCCAAGCTTGTCCCTGGCCTTTATGTGCTCCTAGACCTGTAAAAGCTGTACGTTAAAATATGAATTCTATCAATTTTCTGTACAACTTAATGCATTATTAGCGATTTTTATTGATCCCATGGAAAAGCAAAATCTCTGAAGTGAGCTCTGCAGGCCTTGCTGGACAGTTATCACTGCTCCTCATTTTGTAGTCATGCCGTCTCAGCGCGAGAGCTCTCTGAATATCTGTTAGCTGCTTCCCAGGATGAATCATACTGATTTCTAAGGCTGAGCTGCATCATTCATATTGAATTACCTGGGAAATTTCAGAGACTTTGGGTAGTCAATCACTTAGCCTTTTGGGACTGGTGAATTGAAAGACTGTCAAGACCACACATGCTGTTTCCTTATGTTTTTGGTTGCTTGGCTATTATAGGGAGTTTACCCTTGGGCCAGTAGGACAGATTTGCCCAGACGACATTCTGTCACTAGCAACAAAGCCCACTGTATCCCCATGAGCATTAGAAATAATTGATGAGGAAGTTTGACTTTCATCACCTGCTCAGTGTGTGAGCTGGCTCTACTTTTGTTTTGCAGCTTCACAAACCAGATTGGGTTGTCCTTGGGCATAAAATGGAGTGTGATGAAAAAAAGCAAAAGGTTGGGTTTTTTTAAATGATCATGTAAATATGAATAAATAAAAAAATCCCAGGATCTCCAATCTGTGAAACACCGTGTAACTTACAGCAAAGATCTTAAGTGCATAAACATTTTTCTGACAGTATGCGATACACAGATGCTAATAACATATTATTGTGGGTTTCAAGATTGGCAGCTTTTGCTTTCGTTTGTCAAACCATTTTGTCATTTGAAGGGACTGGCCTCAAATGTGCTGTGGGCACTTTTCTTGTTTTTATGGGTTATTGTCTACTGATTGTGATTTTTTAAATGATCTGTCAGGGTACCCTTAGCCATTAGTTGGTCACTGTTTGTTGCTGGTTAGACAAATGGAAATATTCATCTGATGACCCTTTTCTCCTTTCAGGTACAAGAGATAGTTGGGGATATAAATGATGTTGTTATCAAGAGTAGGAAACCCTGTGACAGAATCCTCTCGAACTGTCGTTGTTGCCTGTCAGCAATTTATAACTGGCACTGTGTGCTGACAGATGTAGTGATTCATTAGTGAAATCATTTGGAGAAAGAAATTCAGGAATTTTGCAACTGTTATCTGAACATAAACTTAAGCTATAATTTGATCCTTTTTATAACATTTGGAAGACAAATTTGTTAGTGATCACACCATACTTTTCTGGTTTTTGACTCATGATCTGACTGTATAAAAGTTGAAAATTTGAAGTGGTGTAATTTCTGAAGGGATTTTTTTATATTATTAAAAAATGTGTAGCAGTTATTATTTATAGGAAATAACAAGGGTTAGAAGAATATACATTTCCGTGAGTGCCTCCGAGGGAGATATTTAATTTCTTGCTTGTTTGTCACTATGAAAAATGTCAGGGGAAAAATTGCATTGATGTGTAGATGAGGAGCTATAATCTAACCCTGTATGAAAGCTTAGGTAGAGGTGAAATGAGTATATTGGTAATAAGGGCACAACAATTTTTGCTCCCTGGCTTGGACAATTTGAAACTAATGCAGGTCTCAGCTGGTTCAGAGAACACTCTCATTGACTGAACAGCAGGGAACCAGGCTTGTAGTTTTGCATATTATTCTACTGCTGCATTCAACAAGTCTTGTCATTAATTGGAAGAAAAAATATGGCTTGTTCTCTAGGAGAAGAACCAGTCTTTTTTTTACAATGTCTGCTTTCTCTGAACACAACAATAAGCTCCATCTTTGAAAGTGATTTGATGTGTTTGAGAAGATCATATAATTTCCTTCACCTTTTTAAACATGTTTTTGATACTGAGTATGAAAGTTTGCTTGTGAATTAGGTAGAAGTGGATCAGTTAGGGCCATTTATGATTTTGGTCCCTTTTCAAGAACTTAAAAAGTCCCTGGGAATACAAAAACCATGACAGATTGCCTGAAAGTTTGCAGTAAACACTGGTTTGAAAAGCTTTTAACAATCTCCATCTGTTCACTGCACACTTGAAAAGGCTCACAGAGCCTATGCAGTAATACAAAGATACCTGTGACGGCAGATCTTTTCTTGGGAGGATTGTTTAATTTCACTTGTGCTGTTTGGGGACAAGAAACTTCCTAAATACTTATTAAAAGGCTTTTTGTTTTGTTTTCAGTGATGACAGTCATTCAAGTGGTTTTCATTGCAGGGTCTTTCTTATACTGATATGTATCGTAACTTATCTCTTCTCAAAAGTTCAGCAAAAGTAAATGAGGAATCCTCAAGCATTAAGTGCATCAGCTTTTTGAACTAGTTTCTGGCAGCAGTGATTCGCATAAGGCTGTGGTCCTGTGAATGCATCCATACTGGACTTCAGTCACAGTGCTGCGTACAGGGCAGGGCTTGCAAGTTTAAGTCCTGGGAACATCAGGACCTTGTTTACTAAATTGAAATAATAGTTAACACAAATCAAAAGGATTTTAAAATCATTGACTGGGATGTACTTTACACATATAAGAATTTCTATTGATCTGATTAGTTATTGTTAACCTGGATGGTATCTGCCTTGTACAATTTTTCCCCCTCTTGTGTTTAGTAGTAAGTTTTTACAGGGATAGACCTTACAAAGTTTGTTTTGTGACACGTCTATTTCATGTACTGGATAAATGACAAAAAATGAGAATGATATCATGCTTCTTTGTAAAGTTGCTTTCCTTCATAATTAATTTCTTAAAGTTTTCTGTGGAATATATTCAGATATAGATTCTCATAAATGAAACTACTTAGGAATAATGTAAAATCAATTACAATTCTTTGTATAATGATGGAAATGTTAGACACACTAGAAATTACCTTTATGTTAGCATTACAGTTTCATATTTTTTGTCATGTTAAAACATTCAGATAGCACATATTGTAACAACACAATTGGTAGCTTTCTGAGATCTCGCTTTTCTGATAGCCAAATAACTTTCTGTTTGACATCAAGAAAAAAATTTCCTTTTTTTTATTTTCCTACACATGCTGTCCTGCAATAAAAATGCCTGGCTTTCAGAAGGGAGGAACTTCAATTAGTGTCAAAATGCAACAGGCTATTCAGTTTACAAATAGTAAACTCCTGACATAGTCAGCAGCAGTTTGATTTTTTCTGTGGTAGTAACTATACTCTATCATTTCGTAGAAGGCAAAATCCTACAAAAAAAATCTACAAAATCTACACCAGGAGAATTCTTATTCTCCTTGATAGTACATGTACCCACCTAAAAGCTGAGGGGTTTGTATGAGTCAATGCTGATGGACTTGTTCACTTTATCGTGTGTTACAGGATATATCTATCATCCCCTGATGGTTAAGCTCCTGCCATGAGTTTCAGGGCCTGCCTGACTTGGAAATTGTGAATGCTGGAAGACTGCACTCAACTGTCCTCCTAAGAAGATATTGGTCAGCTGCAGGCACAGCTTCTAAGTTACCTACTCAGTTGCTTACATGGCTTCTGCTATCGCTTTAGGCATCTAGATGTTGTGTGTCTAAATGTGAGCAAATCATGGTGGGCTCTCTATATGGTGCTTGGAGAGAATTAGATCAAACGAACCATTCTGAGGAGGAAATCTTAGATGACTGTTCCAGAATGAGATGGATTTCCTTCATTACCAAATGAGGTATCCGTTGATTCACTGTCTTTAGAAAGAGCCTGAGGTGACTGGGTTGGGATTAGCTTTCTAATGAATCTCACCTGAAGTTACCCTGTTTGGACTGACAGTTGCAGTAATATATTATACAAAAAGTATTGCCATTTCAGGAAAATTAAGTTTTAGATTTTTAGCTATTCAACATTCAAATACGTGGGAACACCTGTTTTAGTTTTCTTTGCATATATCATTAGTACATTTTAATGAACAGTGGATTGGATAATGGTTTTCTGATGTAGGTGCTAAGGATTAATTTTAAGAATTATTCTATCTCACGTAGCTCCTACCTTGTCACATTTTTAAAATACTATTGTTCAGAGGAGAAATCTTATTTGTTCATTCAAGCAATAGGTAGCTTCTACTTGGAGAGGTAGTTGAGAGGCTGGAAGAGAATAGTGCTTGAGCGGTGTATAATTCTGGCAAAGCCACAAGATCCGCTGCTTCAAAATATTTGCTCACCTTGCCACATCTTCTCTTTGAGCCTTCGTCTGCATTTAAGTGATGTTTCCTTAAGCTTCTGCAAAGCTTCTGCAAAACGGTTTTGTAGCAGCTGTTTGAAAGAAAGGGGAAAGATTTCGTTCCTGTAGAGTGAATCAGGCTGTTGCTGTTTCAAAAATTTAGACCAAGGTTTCACTCTGAATGGTAACAGTAAGATCATAATCTCCTGGTTTTAGATTTTTGTAATTAAGCAAGATAAAAAGACATTGCTGTGTCAATTTAAGAAATTTCTTTGGGATGGCTTAGGCAAACATCTTCCTTAAATGAGACATGCATAACTAATCCTACATTTTTGTATCAGAAAGGATTAGCTGATGTTTTGAGGTCCTGTTTAGTCCTATGGGTCTGTGGCAACTCAGTTTCTATTGGCCTTAATTTAGGCTACTATTTAAACAGCCATAACCCAGTGTTTTCATCATGGTTACTTAAGTTCCTCGCAGATGTTTGAAATTACTTGATTATTTATTATATACAACTCCAGAAATTCTAACTGTGGTATTCTGACTCCTTAAACATTTCTGAGCTAACCCAATAGCCTATGGGGTTGGGGGCATTCATTAAACCTTTGGCAGGTAAAGACATATCGTGGGCAGAGGGTCCATGTGTGGTCTCCAGGTGGAAGCCAGACTTCCCCTGTTTCTGTTTTCCGCTCTAATAACCTCGCCTGAAGCAGCTGTAAAACAAAATACTGGTGACACTGGAATTTAGTAGAGCGATGGGCTTAGATGTATTAAATGGACCTTAAGTCTCCACTCTGTGGGCACTGAGGAATTTAATAGGATTTTAAAAATGGCATAAGTACCTGAGTACATAAACTTCGGAAGCAGGGAATGAAAGTGGAAATGTATTGTTTTGCTAAAATAAAGAGTTAGGTGTATAATACGCACAGAGTATCCTTTAACACAACTGTTCTTGGAAGTATTTCCTCTTTAATTGTGATCTCACAATTCCCTTTTGAAACCCAAAATACTTGTAATGGAACATGCATGTTAAAAAAGGCCTGAAATCATTAAAAGTACGTATAATAAACACTGGCTAAAAATGAATTCATAATATGTGGAGTTCCTCAGGTGTGGAGAAATCTGAAGTTAGAATCCATTAATGTACAGGAACTATACCACAAACACAGAATGGGAAACATTAGTCCCTTGCTACATTCCACGTCTTTACAGATGATCCATAACCTTTATGGCACAACAGCACACAATGTAAGACAAATATTTGTCAGTGAGAATGAAAGATTGCAGAAGTCAATGAAGTATTTTAGCTCAACTTTGGGTTTTTTTTTTCATTAGTGAGGGAGGAAAAACTATTCCAGACAAGCAGTTCTTGAAAGATATTTGATATTGCTGCAACATCAGCCAGATACGCTAATGTAATGCTCTGTAACAACTCAAGCCTTTTTTTCCTACAGATGATTGCCTAGAATGGTTTATTTAAACTTGAAACCTGAAGAGAGTTCTGGCTCCATAGACATTATCAGTATCTTTGTGCCCTACATGCACCATGTAGTCAGAGACTGCTAAGATTATAAAACACCTAATTCATCCCTTGGGGTAGAGTGATTAATTTGCCTTCTAAAATGTGCTAACCTGGAATCCTAAAATATACATTCACTCCTTTATGTATTCTTAGTGGCCACGTGTTGAATTCTCGCTCTGCATAAAATTAAGTTCCTCTGATTTCATTGTTTTGAATGACTAAAACTTTATTCTTAGCTTTTTCACCCAGCATTACATGTGTCTCCTTTTTTTGCCCATCACTCTTGATAAATTAAAAGAAAGAAGGGAAACAAAACAAAGCCATTTGGTGTCTTCTTGAGTGAAGTAGTAATTTTTTTGCCTAGATTGAGACTGCTGTAAGCAATCTGCTTTGATTATTGGAAATATCAAATTGCTCTATAAAAATACAAAACTCGGGGCCTTTGTTAATCCATATTTAAATTACAAGTGTATTCTACCTCCCATAGTTTATAGACATTGAACATTTTGCCAACAGTTTATTGGATCCATATTTTCATCTATAAAACAAATGCTATTTTACTTTTTATTACACAAGATGCTTTTTTTGGACTTGATTTTTTTTTTAATTCTATAAGCTCCGCCCCCCAAATTGCTTAAGTCTTTACCCAGGAGATTCTCTTCCCATGAATAAAATTGCAGTTTTCATTTTTAAAATTTGTCTAGGCATTCCTATATTATTTAAAATCCCAGTAAGAGTTGACTCAGTCTAATAAATGCAACTGCATTTCCCTTATTTTTCCTTGGTCCAGAAAAAAATGATGGAAATGTTCCATTACTATCAAATAACTTCTTAAGCTGCTTAAGTTAACTCTGTCTTTTTTCAGTAGATTTTTATTATTTTTTAACCTCTGAACTGGTGAAGATAGAGAAAAAGAAAATAATATGGTGTAAAATTTAAATGAAATTCAGACTAAGAAATCTGTTCTCAAGAGCAGTTGACCCAAACCAGTAATTACTTATATCATATATGCATTGAAAAAAAAGCAGAAGGACACCCCCCCCCCCAAGACTTCCAGCTAATTACTGTTATAGAAGTTCAAACACTTCCCATCAATCTGAATGTCATAACGTTACAATAAAGGTAGCAGACAGGAGTTTGAAATGTATTTCTTTGCTGGTATTGCTAGGACAGAATTTCCAAATAGACAGTAATGCTTCCTACCACAGTAGTGCCACTGTGAAAAATAAGAGTTGATCGTGATCTAATACAACCATGAAAAGAGAGTGAACAGCTGTTGTATCCAGTGAGTTTATTACAAAAGCATTTTTTATTTCCCCCCGAGTTTGACAGGGAGAATAAAGTAGGTGAAACAAATGAAATGTTTGATCTTAGGCTTAACCTTATCTACTGCTGAAAAATCCTAGAAGAGAAAGAAGTATCTAGTTATAAGCAGAAGGCACTTTAGCACTAGCAGTGTGCTTACTGTTCAGTTTATGTCAGAGCGTTTTAGCAGAACAAGGTTGCAGCTTTCAAGTTCTTGCAGTACGTTCAGGTTTCTAATTCTCTCAGGTGTGATTAATTCTTGCTTAGGGAGTCTATGCCCAAAAGTTTATCTTTAGTATAGCCCATCTACTTGTAAGCTCCCAGTCCTTCCCAGCCCATGCAGCCAGCAACTGGCACACTGCTTAATAACTTGCAGTTTTGGGCAATAGGTCTGTGAAGAATAATCTGACATTTTTATTTCACATTAATGAGCAGAAAGAATTGTAGACCTCTTGACATTCAAGTAACTACACCACTTCAACTCCAGCCTCTCTAGCCTGCTATTGAATGAGGATGTGAATGATAATGTGATTTTTTGCATGATTTCCAATTTGATAAACTTTCATTATCTAATCTGCCTAAGAGTAATGAGGGTGTCGTATACCTTATTGTAGTATAAAGTATATATCATGTGTATATATCATAGTATATACACTACACATAGGTGTTGTATTTCTATCATAGTTAAAAGACTAAGTTCATCCAACCATTTGGGGTGTGATTTGAAAAAGAATTTGAAGATTTTTAAGAAAATTCAGAGAGCACATGGCTCTTGCCCATATATTTACTGTTGCAATAAGGAAGTCCAGACCTCTTTGGACTATTTCAAAATGCAGAGTTAACAAGGATGTTCTTACTCATGCCAGTATCGATATCTAGGAGGTTTGAGTTAACACTAACGTGGGTTTATTTAAAATATAGTTAGCTATGGTGAATGCAGTGAAGATGTCTAAAAACTGTTATACATAACATTGGCTATGCTGTGGTTTTTGTAATAGAATCCAGCCCAGAAGATCATGTGTAATTTTCATGTTAATTTTTAATTTTAAAAACTTTTTATATTCCAGGAAAGTTGTCATACAAACAAAATGGGATGAGAACAGGGGAAAAAAGTCCTAAAGAAAATGAATACATTGTAAGACTCTTCCGGGGACTCTTTCCATGTATGTTAATTCTGACCCGAAAGACTGGTATGCCACTTTTGAATAGCAACTTCCAGTAGTTCCATGTTTTTTTTTTCTGATATTTAAAAACAGTGCATTGGACATACCAGACCCATTTTGGACCTTAGTCAAGACTTCTCAGAAGAGAAAGCCTTCGATGTGTGAGCTGAAACAAGGGCAACAGTAACCAAATCACTCTGTAATAAAATTTGCCTCATTGCTTTTAAGAACTAGCAGATGGTTTCAACTTTATCTCCCATTGGAGACAAGCTGATTGAATTCACTCCTTGGTTAATGGCTGCTATTTGTGCAAATGAAGATAAAGGAACTAAGCTAAAGACTGCCCATTCCTGCCTAGCCAAGTAGCAGAAAAGGTTCTGCTTGTGTGACCAACAGTTTCATTTGTAAAAGCTGCTTTTTTCATACTATTGATGACTGACAGCAGGTGATGCCTTCTCACAATATGCAAGCAGGAGAGTACAGTGGTTTCCTATCTCACCGATTACAGTCAGACTCAGCCATATATATGCCTGATGAAAAACAAAATATTAACAACAAATTCACCGAGCCCTCTTGGTCCCTAGCTCTAACACAGGCACCTAAGAGACTGCTGAAATAAATCATTCAAACAGGAATTAAGCTCTGAAACAATCCTATGGATGTGAATCTTACTACGGAAACCAAATTTACTGCGGCTGTGGTGTGCATAAGGGTTGGTTAAACTGTCTGGATGCCAGCAGGAATACACAGGGAAGCTGCCCATCATGGGCTGCATTCTGTTACTTGAAACACAGAGAGACAAGGTTTGAGAAGTTTTAGGTGATCTGTCACTGGAGTATTTGTACCGGGAAATAGGCTGCAGGTTTCTTCTCTCATTGTCACCGACAGCCTATTCATAGCATGTGGACTGAGTTGTCAGACTTACATGTAGTCTAACCAAGAAGAAGATTTTGGTTTGAGTTTGACCCAAGACCCTTTGGTGAATCATCACTGAAAACACTTTGCTGCTACAAAACCCTGGGCTGGGAGATCGTATCTTTCCTGGAAAGCAGAGACCCCAGCTTCTGCCCTGCCTGATCAGTGTGGCGGGTGGCCAGTGCAGGGCTGGGATTTGTGAGCCTCCCCAGCTGCTGGATGGCCTTCCCAGTCAATGACCCTGGAATTAGGGCTCAACCCTCTTTTCACTGAGAATTTTACAACTTTTTATTTTCATTTTGAATTGGAACCAAGCGTCAGGGTGCCTGTGTGAAACTGGACTTTGGTCTGTAGCTGGGGAGGCCACCTAGAGTTTGTGGGAACCTCAGCTCTTCTTGCAGACAGTATTCCCACCAACATGACAAGAAGGGGACTATCTCCAGAAAGATCCTAGACGTCCTTGCTCTGGGACTTGCCCACAACATATGTCTACTGCTACAGTAGGGACAAGACACAAGGTCACAACGGCATTATGATTCAGGTACAATAGCAGAGAATTGACACACAGAGAAACACTTTCATTTATACCACTGATCACATAGAAGCACACAGTATGTTGGTAGATGTTGTGGTTTAACCCGTCAGGCAGTTAAACACCACACGGCCATTCGCTCACTCCTCCCCCTCCAGAGGGATGGGGGAGAGAATTGGGGAAAAAAAAAAGTAAAATTCATAGGTTGAGATAGAGACAGTTTAATAGGACAGAAAATGAAGGGAAAATAACAACAACAACAACAACAATAGAATACACCAAATAAGTGATGCACAATGCAATTGCTCTTCCCAGTTCCTGAGCAGTGGTCACCACCCCCCAGCTAACTCCCCCCAGTTTATATACTGAGCATGATGTCATATGGTATGGAATATGCTTTTGGCCAGTTTGGGCCATCTGTCCTGGCTGTGCCCCCTCCCAGCATCTCGCTGGCAGGGCATGAGAAGCTGAGAAGTCCTTGACTAGTGTAAGAACTACTTAGCAACAACTAAAACATCAGTGTATTATCAACATTATTCTCATTCTAAATCCAAAACACGGCACTGTACCAGCTACTAGGAAGAAAATTAACTCTATCCCAGCTGAAACCAGGACAGTAGAAAGGACAAAGAGAGAGAAGACAGTTTTAATTAGTTACATTTTATGAATGTGTATGTATGTGCTCCCATGCATAAAAGCAATTAGCTCTCCTAAGTAAACCCAATTCAGATAGACAACAGCATGGACAAATGAAATAACATATTTTTAATTGTTATTTGCACAGTACTCTCACTGTGTGAAGCACTGCGTGGCACAGCACCTTTCATCTGAATACCTTCAGGACCTGTACAAAATCTGGGTAATGTAAATGCCTAAATCGCCCTGTCATTGTGCATAGGTGGAAATGGAAGTATGAATCACAGTTAAACACTGGCAAGGTTACACAGTTAGTCTTGCCAGAGGTCTGGGCTTGATCCAGACATTTTGGAATTTAGATTAGATGTCCACAAAAGAGTGCAGACTCGTCTGGTGAAGGTTCTGGTTGCCCAGACTGCAGGACACACACTGTACATACATGGTGCAGGCTACATCTCAAGAGGAACCAGGATTAACAGTTGTCTGTGTCCAGATAGGTCTGTCAAGTCTATGCACAGTACATCTGTGGTTAAGTCTGGAGTCCATGCCTGCTGATTTTGCTGTAATTATGTCTCAGAGAGTCTATTCCAGGTTAGAAGTTAGGGACACTCAACGTGTGTCCGTGTACAAGGGCATTATGTCTGCTTTTGCTTCCAGGACAAGAGAATATTAGCCAAGCTAGGGGGTTGTTCTCACACAGCTGTGAGACTGATGGGCAGGAGCTGGCTCCCATATCTTCAGTCTCCAGGAGCACAGTCCAGAGAAATTTATGCCTGTTTTGTACATTTGGCAGTCTTAATGAGGAAGTCTCTTTGTAGTCAATAAAATTGTTGTGTCCTTTGTAAGTGAATGTGGTGTTACATTTTCTCTTTAATTGCTGGTTCCCTAACACACCATTATGAAAATGAATTGTTGCAAGCGTATATGCATTAACCAGGAAATAGAAATGATGTAGAAAGAAATCAGGAATATGCAAAAATGGTGTATCTGTGGGAGAACTCTGTTAAAATATGTTTTTACAGAGAGAGAGAGTTGTCAGTTGGGTGGGTATTTAATCTTTTGCCCTCAAGCAGAAACCACTGTGAGACATACAACATTCAGAATGTCTTCAGGTGCTTTCAAAGCAATGTCATTCCTTAAAGGGGCAAAGAAGGGGGAGGGACACTGGGAGACAGAAAGCCAAGCACAGATGGATAATGAAAGGAGAAATGTTTGAAAAACAGTAAAATATTCACAAGCCACAAAGAGGTTGAACAACTGCCAAACTGATCCAAGGAAAGGCATCTAATCCTATTAATGTTTTGCTTCATCAGGGGAAAATGCTGGACAAGAGGAAACATTTTCTGTGTGGTAGAACATGGTAAGCACTTCAGCCAGAGCTCTGCTCCAGGCTACATGCTGAATGGTGACCTACTGAAATTATTTAGGCTAAGAACCATGACAAGAATTTCACACTTTGTCTGTCTAGGAAAACAGCTTTATCACGTACATGATCTAAAAATGTGCTGAAGTTTTTATTTTTTGTACATGGTCTTATTTTTTTCAAGATTTATATGTTTTTCTCTACCACATGTTACTTTTGGAAATGTGAATCACTGTTTATGCTCTTAACAGAAAATATCCTTATTTTTACCTGTTTGTATCCTTTCTCTTTCTTAGAAGAAATTATGTGACAAAATCATTCAGATTAAGTTTTTCTGCTGTTGGCAGATATGGCTTTAACTTTTAACAAAAAGCCAGTGTGGTTTTTCTTTTTTGTCATACCATCAGAAAGATGCTAGGTTAATGAATCTAAGCAGATATTCAGCACTGTGATATATAGTAACAATATAGATAGTCCAATGCTGCCTCTATTAAGGGGAGAAGGAGATTACGGTTTTGCATTGCTATGCTTTAAAGATTCTGCAGGGTTTCTAACGCACCCGACAGGATTGTTCCCATGTGTGCTGAAGAGTTAATGTTCAAATTTTGAGTATGTTTTAAAAGCACAACACCTCAGCGGACATGGATGCCCAAAGCAGAGGCAGCTTAGCAGCCACTGGCAAAAACCTATGACTGGCAATGACTGGGCAAAACTTACCAGCCCAGAAGAAGAATGGGAAACAGAGGATGGTGGATGGCTAGAAAATTTATGCATGCCATGCTTTTTTTTCAGTGCACCATAATTTAGCAGCCCTTTGGGACACTAGGAGGAAAGATGCAGAAGTTGTGTTAAAGATTTCTGTAAGCAGTTCTGTTTCTCTCAAGCGAATAAACACGAAACTTACACATGCTGTGTATTATGCTTTATTGCCTAGAACACAAAGGGCACAGTGGGATTTCATAATAAGGATTTAACCTATAAAATTCAATAGAAATATAATAGGTATCTGTAGAAATGCCTTTAAAATTGTGTAGACTTTAATAGCAAATTATCTCCTCTGTATGCATTTTTAATAGGTCTGTAGTACCCTATAGCAAACACGACATTTTCATTGACATTGAACAAGTCCAAAATCCGATAGAAATGGCGTAGTTCTAATGTTTTTCCCTGAAGAAAAATGGTGAGTCACTACAGCAGGCTGCTATACTGCTCTTGATCTCAGCTTTGAGAAACAGCCATTCAGGGTAGTGTAGTTTGCAGGAAGAATGAATGCTTAATGCTGATAGAGAACAGGTCCTTCTGTTAAGAAAGCAAGGAGCTCATCACTTGAAACGGGTTGGACTATGATGGGCATACCATGAAGGAGTGGAGGAAGGATGGGGGGAGCATTGTACACTCTAGTAAGATGAACATCATGAAATGGGGAGTTACTCTAGCATCTTTAGGAGAGGGAACTTGAGAAGAAAGTACATTGAAATAGGTAACTCAGAAGGAGAAAGATCAAATGCAATCAGAATCTTAAATCACAAATGGCTCATTAAAGTTTATTAAAGGCTTTTTATTCACCTCTTATTTTCTCTGAAACTTTAGGATTCAAGAGAGCTAGAAAAGCAGTTGCATACTTCAGTTGGACTTATCAATATTGTATCACATGCCTTAAGAGGTTAAAGTGAAATTGTGTGGAGATGAGTGAAGTCATGGCAGTTGTAATGGCTTGATTGTACCCTTTCCTTCCAGTGTCAAGAGAACTAGATACACCCACAAAGTGAGGAACCTCTGATAGACCCTTGAGAGAGGGTTGTTTTAGGAATGAGGATAGAGTGGTTATAGCATACATTTGCATTAACATTTTAATTTGGATCAGGCTAGTCTGCTTCTGAAGTGGATTCCCCAGTCATTCCCACAATCTGTGCTCTCTTTCACATGATAAACCAGTTTTGGAGCATGTTATGTGAATACTTTCTGTATGAAACTAAATCAAAAGATGGTCTCCAGGATTTCTCCTAATGCACTCCAAATGCTGGTGGTCATCAGTCAACAGGTCCAGAGCAGAGCCTGTTGGAATAAAGGCCCCCAAAGCACACAAGATGTGACCACTGGTTCTCAGAACTAAATATTTTGCTCTGCAGATCAATTCCTACTGTGATGCTCTTGTTAATGACGATCTATCCAAAGAGTAATTTAAAGGGAGAAAGAGGAACTGTAGAGCTCCTTCTACTCTGTAAAGAAGGTATTTTTTTAATTTTGCTGGAAGAATAAATTGTGCAAACTGAAGTTCCTCAATAGGAAGGAGAAAATGAACCTGTGGAAAAGTGTGGGTTAAGTACTAAAGAAAAATATGTAGACCTGCTTGCATGAAGAAATTGTCGCAAGTCAGTGCTGTTGTGTTAATTGCCTATATAGCACTGGCACACACTTTACTACTGCACATAAAAATAATGGGTGAAGCCAATTTAGAATTTTCAGAATCTCATTTGATAATCAATTTGAAATAATTCTTACTGGCCTTGCAGACTTCATTTTAGGAATGTGGTTTTGCATGTACTTTCCTTCCCTCCAGAGTGAATTGTTTACTAAGGTTTGTAAATTGATTCTATTGCAACATTTATTTTGATAAATATGCATCTTGAAAAGTGTGTTAAACATAGGCTTGATCTAGCAATCCTTTACTGTGTAAATGTATTCCACAGAGCATTGAAGTGTTGTAGTAAAAAGCTATCTGATAAAATAAGCAACGAAATTGAAATTTTGGCTTAAACTACTTTTTAAAGAAATGTTACCCTAAGGCTGATGTTTGAACTAGCTGCTATTATTTGTTCTGTGTAGCAGTCATTTCCTTATTGAAAGCCTAAATATATTTAAGCTAAAGTTGGGGGTTGAATTTCTTGGTACAGTTACAGATACCATTAAAAAAAAAAAAAGATTCATTGTTATTACTTAAATTTTCAATTTGGTGCTTCATAGACAGCAAGTAAAGGAGAATATTACGTGTCATTTCATTTTGAATAATATTGAATGTCTTAGCTCTGTGTCGCTCTGCCTAGAAATGAAATGAAAATGGTTTATTTTATAGTGTCTAATCCTGTCTTAGACATCCATTTTAGTTTTAAAGAACGGTTTGAAATATCTCTCTTTGATAATTAAAGCATTGTCTTTAGCACAGGTGAATGCTTTGATTCTGCATGTCTTTATTATCTCACTTGAAAAACTTCCAGCTAAGCAGAAATGGATACAGTTATGGGGCAGATACAACCTTTTTGTGTGCCTAACTGAGATAAGAAATACCCACTGGTGATGCAACATCACACACATAAAGAAAGTCTTCTGTGCTAGCATTCTAGTATTCTTTACATTTCAGCATGTGGTTGAATTAATTTTACTTGCTAAAGTCAAGGGAAAGTGAACAAGAAAAATAATCTTGAGCACATTCATTCAGAATTTTAAAGCAATGTGTCTGATCACGTGTGCTTTATGTCACCATACTAGGAAATGCTGCGTTCTTTGCCAAAACAGCTATGCTTGAGGAAATGAAATCGAGTATTTGTGGAAGGTAGAGTTTCTTATTAGTGATCAATTCATAGTTGCATTTCCATGATTCTTAAAGTGTTTCTTGAACAGTCTAGTTTAAGTTGCTTGATATCAATTAGATATAGATATTAACTTTCAGATTTAACCTTGAACCATTTAATAGGGGAAGATATATTATACCATAGCTGTAATACAGAGACAGATGCTATATGTAGGTAACCTGATACTGGTCATTATAAGACATTTTTGCAGCTTTTACAAAAGGCTTTATTTCCTTTATTTGCTGCAGTCTAGAGCTAATACCCAAGGTACCATCTGTGACCACAGATCTGGAGGAAGCAAGGATAGGCTCCATGTGCTAGCCACCTTGCTCAGATCTCCTGGCCTATTTGATGCACCCTTTTCCTGGAAATTCTCAAGGAATTGAATTGATCCTGCACATTAAATCACAGAAGTCTGTTTACGGTACTGAAGGTTCAGAGCTTGCTTCCTGTTTGGGGGTAAACAGGGGAGAAACAAATGAAATGAAAACTTGAATTAAGACTACAATGAAATAGTGCTAACTTCCCTCCTGGGCTGCTACATACAAAAAGCACATGCATGTATATTTTATGCATTGGGTGTGGCAACGTGTGCAGGAAGAGGGAAATATCTGTAATTCTACAGTGGTCTACATCTCTAACTGCATATATAACTTTATCAATAGATCTGAAAGTATCACTGTCCTGGTTTTGGCAGGGATAGAGTTAGTTTCCTTCCTAGTAGCTGGTACAGTGCTGTGTTTTGGATTTAGGATGAGAACAAAGTTGATAACACACCAATGTTTTAGTTGTTGCTAAGCAGTGCTTACACTAGTCAAGGACTTCTCAGCTTCCCATGCTCTACCCACTGAGAAGGCTGGAGGTGCACAAGAAGCTGGGAGGGGGCACAGCCAGGACAGCTGACCCAAACTGGCCCAAGGGACATTCCATACCATGTGACGTCATGCTCAGTACATAAACTGGGGGAAAACTGGCTGGTGGGGGGCTGCTGCTTGGGGACTGGCTGGGCATTCGTCGGTGAGTGGTGAGCAATTGCATTGTGCATCACTTGTTTTGTATATTATTATTATTATTATTTATTATTATTATTATTTTATTTTATCTTATTTCAATTATTAAACTGTTTTTATCTCAACCCATGAGTTTTCCCACTTCTACTCTTCCAATTCTCTCCCCCATCCCACCGGGGAGGGGGGGGAGTGAGCGAGCGGTTGTGTGGTGCTCAGTTGCCGACTGAGGTTAAACCACGACAACCACCTTAACCTTTTGCCTCTATACATCCTAAATTTGAAGCATGTGTGCCTAGCCTATCAGTACTTAAAGGGGGCTTATAAAAAAGATGGTGGCAAACTTTTTAGCAGGGCTTGTGACAGGACAAGGGGGAATGGCTTTAAACTAAAGGGGGGTAGATTGAGACTAGATATAAGGAAGACATTTTTTACGCTGAGGGTGGTGAAACACTGGAAGAGGTTGCCCAGAGAAGTGGTGGATGCCCCATCCCTGGAAACATTCCAGGTCAGGTTGGACGGGGCTCTGAGCAACCTGATCTAGTTGAAGATGTCCCTGCCCATGGCAGGGGGGTTGGACTAGATGATCTTTAAAGGTCCCTTCCAGCCTAAACTATTCTATGATTCTATGATTCTATGATAATCTGATGTAAAATTTTATTTGAGTGGTATTTAAAGGAACTAGAAGCAGACAAACCAGAGAAAGGAACATGGGAAACACAGGCAGGAGTGAGTAGGGTAGGCTGTTCCCTCTAACAGCCTTGGAATCTCCTCTTTGCAGGGGAGATACAAAAACAGAAGGTACATTTTCCATAATCAGCAACCCTTTCATTTTCTTCTGTCATATATTGCCTAAAACATGTCTTTATATGGAGTTATGGCGGCCTTTACTGTAGATTTCCCATATCTGGCATTTTGCAGAAGAAAGAATGGCTAAAATGCAGCTAAAGAAGAGAGAGATGTTTTACTTTTAAACTAGTGGCTAAATGTTAAAGATGCTAGAAACTAAGAAGGACTTTTAATTTGTACTATGGTTCATTTATTATTCCTTTTGTAATATTTGGTTCATTGTTTGCCAATGAAGATGAAATATATATATTTCAATAAAGATGATATATATATATATTTCTCATATTTCATATATAACACTGCATGTTGTTTCTGATCTTGTAATTTGAAGGTAGAAATGGTCTTAATAGATCAGATGTTTGATCCTAATTTATATATGTTTTCTGACAGGGGTTGTTATTGCACTCTTCTGAAAAAGGTGTAAAATTCCCACAAAATGCTCACAGTGCTGTTTTCCTTTGTGCTATCTGCATACCATGTGGTTTAGGAAAACACACTCTGTCTTTAAGCCACATATAATACTGAAGTTGCACATTGCGTCAGTCCCACTAGGCCAGCACATTGTCCCAGTCAGTGTCCAGTGCCAGATGTTCCAGAAAAAGGTGTAAGAAAACCAGCAGTGGACAGCTATTAAATATCATCACCACAGAGGAAGCTTGTTACCTCCCAGGCAGCTAGTTAGTGGCTGTATTACTGTGGAAGCATGAAGATTTAGGGCCCCTATAAATTTTAATCCTTTCTAATATACGGACACATTTTGACAAACTGGGAATTGAAACATTGGATTCCAGTTTTATTCTGGAAGATAAATTTATGTGGTCATTTAAAATGCATTCATGAAAAATTACAGCAAACAAGTAATTACACTGTGTGCACTTGCTCTCATTAGTTGGGGAGAGGAGCTGAGCTTTTTAAAAATTACATTAGCTACCATATGAGATTCTGAGAAACATCTTTTTGTGAAATGGGACAGGTGATAGGTGAAATACTGGTAGGATGTATATGGTAGTCCATAGCTAGGAAGAGAATTTTAAAAGAAGACCCTACTCTTTTACAGGCAAAAGGTGGAGAGAGTAATAAGGCTTGCATTGGTGTTACAACTTTATTGTCATTGATCTGTTATTTTTCAGTCAGAGCTATTGCAGGGAACTGTAATGCAACATTGCTTTACACAGCACAGTTTACAAATTGTTTGCAGAATCACTTACATCTCTTGTTGGAGTTCATGTTTGCTATCTAGTTCAGGTCCAAGAATCATCAGCTCAGGGTTACCTACTTTTCTGGGGTCTATCCTTCATTGCATCTTTCCTTTCCACTTCTCTAAATCTCTTTGCATGCACCATTTAACACCATTTTCAAAAACAGAACCCAACTACTTAACTGTTAAATACCAAACGTGGTATAGAACTGCTCTGGGATGAAATCGTGGCCTATAAATTCAGTAGACAAGCTTAACGTTTTTTTAATCCTTTGGTAAGATGCTGATGGTCTTCATCTTTACCTGGATACTGAAATTTTCATTCCACATAAGCTTTCTAGCTCCAGAGCTTGTTCTTATTCTTCAACTAAGAAAGTAGCCAATAAATAATGTATGTAATATATTAATTGTATCTGTATCACCTGCAAACACTTTGACCCTCCATTGCACATTTGCACCATTGTACATGGGGCTTTTATCTTGCAAACACTGAAAAATAGATTCATTTCAAATACAGGATTAGTGCCATTGAAGGATAGTTTAGCATATTCCTTATGAATTGCAGTATCAAAGGCCTAAATCCTTTGCTGGCTAATCTTGTGATTCAATTCAGAAGATGTTACATCTCACATGAAGGTCCGTTGTTTTATTGCTAGAGATTGACCTGGTGGAAGCTGATGATCTGTTGGTGCTGGTGAAAATGATGAGGGAAGAGCTACCCTGCCATTTTCATGCAGAAAATTTGGATGTTTTAACTTACTAAAGTTTATCTCTGAGTCTAACTTTTCATCAGTAAATAAGGGTCAGCCATCTGGCAGTGATAAATTTGGCTGGAATGGATTCCATCTGCTAAAATACGATGTAAAAATATTCTGATCTTCCATGGCACTGGAAAGATATGACATCTGGGATTAGGCAAAATAAAGAAACTTGAAATTGGAAGGCATTGACAAAATGATTTCCCTTCTGAGAAACTGGAGAAGTGCCATCGTAGGGTGGGACTAACGACAGGCCTATAACTAGGGTTTATCTATTTGCAGATAGTTTTTTCTAGAAGTTAATGTTAAGTCAGAAGTTAAAACACTGAGTTCAGCCTTCCCCTCCAAACTCCCTCTACCATCTACTGGAGTTATTAAGTAGATTTATGGCCAAGGAATCACCCATCCCGGTTCATAAAGTTGTAGGTTTCTCATGTGGACATGGAATTTTGTGTTACCTGGCATCCAGCTGTTTACAGCTGTGTGGCTTGTGATTTCCCAGCAGAGCTGGAAGAATAGGAAAGCCTGGAAACCAGTGAACAAGGAAAAGTCAAGAGGCTTTGCACTGCTTTACCTACAAGCTGAAGAAGGTAGTTTCTATTTTGATGGACCATTGCAAATAGATCACAATAGAGCCTCCAGGGATCCTATTTTTCAAGGCACTGAATTTGCCTGAAGAATGAAGAGGTACTCTGTAGAGCTGATGATAGAAGTTCTTTCTCTGTCTTTTCAGTCCACTGAGATATGGTGGTTTATCGTCAATATTCAAGATCATCTACGTAGGTAAGGTCTGTTCATACTGGCTAATTTGTGTTTTCTAGTCCATGATTTGTTGATGCTACCTAAAAAGATAACAAAGACATAACTCATCTAAGACTATCCATTCCCCAATAGCAAGATAAAGTATTACTCCGTTAAGTGTTTCAGCATATTCTGCTTCTGCATTGTGCCAGTCTTGAAAGCTGAAAGTGTTACATGCTTTCAGGTTACAGAGCAATTCTAAGGGATTTGGAGAAAAACTGCAGGTCTTCCATGTGGGAGCAGTTTCTCCAGGGAGCCCACATCCTTGTAGACATTGTTACCAAGATACACCTTTCAGTTTAATTTGAGGACTTCATTCTAAATTAAGAAAACATTTTTAAGGAATGACATATGGAAAACTCTGAGCACGAATTTTTTTCCTGGGGCAAAGCAAGCTGCTTTCTAAATTATCATGTCCCAGAGAGGAAAGATGCGAAAATAAGGTTCTGCATTTGACCCTGTCCTGAAGATTGGAATTGTAATGCATCCTACAGAATTACTCAACAGACACCATGTTAATGTGAGGTTCTTTTTATAAATCTAGACAGCGGTATGCCAACATATATTCCCCAATGGCTGCTGTAATGTGAACCAGTAGGCATTTAGTTTTAGAGTACCATGTACAAGAGTTAGTTTTCAAAAGTCAATCCTCAGTAATTGGTTTAATAGTTAATAATAACTGAATACTATGGTGCAATACAGAAGCTATTACGTCCATTAGAATGTCTGTAAGCGTGAACATTGTTCATTTGTGACCACAGCCAAGAGAAAGGTTTTAACAACTTTTCTGCTTTACTTTTAGCAGAAGGCAATTAAACAAGAAGTTTGTGCAGGTTGGAATTTTTTATTAGATACGTCTTCTCCACTCTTCTTTTTTGTTGTTGTAGGCAGTGATATAGTTGCTTCATGAGTAACCAAATCTCACGTAATGCATTAAATGCAGTTCAGCAAGAAATGCTGAGCTTGAGAAACATTGGAAAATAATGTAGGATTCGAGTTAATACAAAGAGACTTTGACTAGACATCCACTTTTTTGTGTATAATGACATATTTAAAAAAAAATCTGGGTAATTTTAAAATGATCAAAAGCAAACAGAATGAGTAGGATTTTAAGGCTGAGGGCTCCTGGGAGAGGGATTTACCTGTAATTTTCTTACATTTCAATAAGGAGTACATGTGCTTAAATTAGGCAATTGCTTACTTGTTTTGCTGACTCAGGGACTCACTAAAAACACTACTGTGCAAAATTTTCAAAAACACTTTTTAAAGGGATATAGATATTTGATTTCACAGAATTTGTCCTTTTGTCTTTAAATGCCATATATTTTCACCAATGTTGCAGATAATTCCTACTTTTTTTTCCCTTTTTTTTAAGCATTATTGTATATGCATGTATCTAAATATTGTGTTTGATTTCTTCTTTTAATTTGGGGTGACTTCTCTTACTATTCCCAAGGCTTCCTTTCAATTTATAACTTCTTTGTGTTGAAATTTTGATGTGTAAAAATCAACCTCAACTTGTATTTAAGCACTTGTAAAATACTGATTCCTTGGTTAACTCCCCAAATGACATGTACCCCCACAAAGAACATTTATTTGAATACAAGTAGACTCACAAAAAAAGAAAAAAACAGAAAAAGATTTAAAAGCTTGTTTAGTGTTAGAACGAGCATATAATTCTCTTTTTCTCTTATTTTGCTTTAAAGAAAGTGCTAAGCATGTACTTCAGCATTTACTGAATTGGAATGAATGTACTTGTATAGAATCTTTACTGAATTTGTGATCTGAAAAGTCAAATATGATTAATACAGAGGACATCAATACTCTAGTGCAAGATGCTGATGCTCAGCAAGTAATGTTCATTTCAGAATTTAACAGCACAATATGTTATAACCCATTTGTTTCCCTCACTTATTTTTGGTCTTCTTTGATGCCAACATTCCAGTTTATGGTGTATATCTGATATAAATATCTGACTAATATAAAGGCATTAATAGATATAGACCTTTGTATAACAACAAGCAAATTGAAAACAAACCTAGTACCTCCATTCTCTTCCCAATATTGCTTCATTTCAAATAGTTACAATATTAGTAGAATAAATAACACATCAAATATTACTTCATCCTTGCCTGCCAGCAGCTTAAATTCCATTTAATTTCTTTTGTGTTAGCAGGTTGCATTTACAGAGAGCTTTTGATTTTGTTATTTGTCTCAATTTGCTGAAGTAGCTGAGTATGGTCCAAATGGAAAAATAAATCATAAAGAAAGCTTATTAGGAAATGTTTATACTGTTGAATTAGAAAGCAGTAGGTAGTATTTGCTAGGCCAGATAAACTGTATATTGCTGTCTTTTGGGGAAACTAAAAACTGAATAAAATCTTTACCTTGGACACTCAAGTTTTTCTCCAAAGGTTAAGCTGATACAGCAGTTACTTCCTTAATTATTTATGGATGAGACATGTGAAACGCCTGCCAAAGTTAGCAGAGAGAAAATAATGGCTAGTATTAAACATTTGACCTTGAAAGCAGCTCTGATTGAAAATAATTACCCCAAGTTTTAAAACCTTTATTTCCTGTTCTGGTGGCAATGTCCTTCTTAAGCTGTAATAAATTGCCCAATCATCTTAGCATCAGATTAACTTGACTCAAGTGTTTATTTCACATTAAGCTTCAGCATTACTGATGCACTATGTAAAAGTGATATTAATTATCTTCAGGGTTCTTTTTTTTTTTTTTTAATCCAGATTTCTTTGGTGGTATAAAGTTTCATTGAGTTTGCCCTCAATGTTCCACCGAGGCCAGACGTCATTTCAACATATCAAAATCTTAAAATTAACTCTGAATTTTCTGCTGACCTCTGTGATGTTTTGGTATTGAGCAGGTGCAAATGAATTCCTTTAGACTCCTTTGTTATGTCTACCTGTGTTGTCAATCTAGTTTACATTAACATCTGGAAAATGGATATGGGAAAATTATTGGTCTTGTTAATTATAATTAGCTGTCAGTCTTCTCAATGAGAGGTATTTTGGTCATTAAGTGAATAATATTGGCTCATGAATATTCCTTCATATAATAGGTACTTAAAAATGAATTGTAAAATTTTTGCTTTCAAGCATAACAATGTCCCCATAACCACCGTGTTCTGATTTACGTAGGGTTTGTGTTTTGGCAAACATTTTGCCTCAAGGATACCAGGTGTAGCTTTGTAAGGTGCTTTGATTAATGTCTGTCTAGTAACATCACTGGTTGCTTTGGGCAAACTGTTCTATAAAGGGAAACCTTGCTGACATGGAAAAGAAAATTGCAACTCTGGTGTGCCATGAGATTTTAATTACAATAAACAACAATTAAACAAATTATTATAGCAGTGCAATTATTACTTTAAAGTTGACATTGTGTCAGCATCTTATTTTCATTGGTTTTGTAATCAGTCTATGGAATTTGCCTTGAGCTAGAATAAAAACTTTTTAAAGTCAACAACACCAAATTTCAAGACAATTTATTTTTGTAATTTATTTTAATAACTGGAAAGATTTTCAGAATTTTCATTCTGTTTCTTACTGTTTTGGTCACAAAACCATCAAAAAATGTTTTGTAGCTATCTGGTTCGTAACAAGCCAGATCCTGTTGTCCTTATGCAGTAAGCTTCCCTCGGACTGTGAATTAATTTTGCACTACTGGTCTGCTGTACTGTGTGTTCCAAGTGCAAAAATGCCTTGTAAGAAAACTAGTGGAAAATATTTTTTAAAACTTCTGAAGTGGTCCAAGTGTTTCATAGGATATATCTGTCCTGTCTTTGGGGGTCAGAGATAACTAATGGAGACTGAATCTCTCAGTTTGAAGAAAATGCATCTCCTCCACAGCCCATATTTATCTTTAAATAGCAGTGACAATAGCAAAAGGATTTTCTGGAGATTACAGCTGAAGATATGGTTGCCAAATGTGATCAAGAAGTCAGGTTTTTTGGACCTTTCTTTCTTCTGCCTATCCACTTCTTGTTTTAAAAAGGTAGAAATGGCAATATAATTGGTGGAGAGGTTATAACATTTCTAAATGAAAAATAGAACTTCGGCAGGATTTGAACTAAATGCCTTTGAATACAGACACATTTTCTGCTCTCCCACATGGCACTTTGTGGTAATTGAGCAAATTTTATAGGGCCAAAATTAGTCACAAGAGAACTGTCTGTATTACTCTCTGAAAGCAATGGAAGCACAATGAGAGTTTTGAGAAAAAAGAAAAAAAAATAATTAAGGAAAGAATATACCTGGGGACTAGTTTAGCTTTGATATGCTTCAGCTTTTGAGCTTACCTGCGTGACTGCAGTGAGACTAAACCTGCAGGCTGGCTTCCAACCCCTGCAGCCCAGCTGGGATCAGCCTTTGGCAAACAGGCAAGGAAAAATAAGGGGTCTGCAAAGCTCCAACAGCAAATTGTGTCAGTAGCTGTAGGAGAAACTAGCCAAGGCAGGGGAGAGCCTGCAGGTTTCCACACCTTTCCTAGAAAACTGCTGTTTGAAGAATGCAGGAGGTGCTCATTTGGAGACATTCCTTCTCACCAACGGAGACAAACCAAGACGAAGGCTGCTTTTCTGTCACACTTAGGAGAGTGACAGAAGAGTTAAAACCATGGTCAGCAATCTGACTCTGTGTTACCTGGGTTTTGAATATTTTAATGTAAGTAAAGGGTAATCATAATGAAGGTTTGGTGTGATAAAATAGTCGTTCTCCAAAATTTACCTTTTCCATGCCAAGAGTGGTGTCTAAAATTGGAATCATTAAAACCAGAAATGTTAAATCTATTTTAAGTTTTATTAGATTACTGGATAACTAAGGGACCATTATTATTTGTTTATTGCTGTAGGAATATATCTGGTGGAAATTTTTGCTTGATTAATTATTGGTTAATTTATTAAGTGCTTTCTGGCTACATTATGGATTTTTTAAAAAATATATTTGAACACCACTCTACACTTCACTTCTGCACACATGGTTTGTTTGCATGTACTGTCATCATTCTTTCATATCTGCTATTTTTTGCTCATTACGGAGAAAGCGATGTTTTAATTTCCACATCATTTCATTATAGAACTATTAAAGTTACTGAAGGAATCTCAGCAACCCATTTAATTTAATCAAAAACCAGAAAAAACAATTACAGTTGTGTAGTAAGTAATCATTTTCTCTTCTGAGATTTTATTTAATATGGGGAAAGCAGTATTCTATTTTTCTGTGTATTAACCAGCACTACCATGCTGAACTTTGGTACCCAATTTCAGAATTTTTAAATTAATGCTGGAAGGAGAAGTTGCAACTACAAATCCTTCCAAAGCATAGATGCCTTTTTTTTTTCTTTCTTACCCGGCGCACCACACTTTTTCTGCTCATGAAGTACTTCTGAATTATGTAATTTATTTTGTTTTCCTTATGGTAGGAATAGGTATTATTACAGTAATTTGACTCTCCATTGTCCCTGTCCATTGTTCCGAGAGACTTCATTCTGGCTGCTTTTACTGTTTGAGCTTGTCTGTAATTTAATTTTCTAGACTTCATTCCTGACACTTAAGGACATACTTAATGACAATGTTGCTTCTCTTCAGCATCGCTGTTGTGGGTGGAAGTTTTACGCCTGTGTGATGGGTGCATAGTGATTGACTTTTTATTGTTAATTTTTAGTTAAAAGCATTTTAACTTCAGAGAGCAAGCAGAGCTTGAAAGCAGAAAAAAATGTTTTGCCCATGTTAAAAAGAAAAAAAAGAGTGCACTTTTTTTACACATCTCCAGTGTACTTGGTGTTTCAGATGCAAATTGACATATGCAGTCTTTGCATTCTAAGGTCCTTGAGTTTTTTGCAATAAGTATTGAAAATATGACAGTGAATAGTGTTATTTCTAGAAAACATGATATCAGTCTTTCCAAATATTAATGCCTAATTACACTCAGGAACAATAGGATTGATTTGTTATTGTTTGGTTCCCAGTTGCCAGTGCTGACATCTCTGAAAGAAAACAAAACGAGCAAACTACCCAACATTAATCATGTAATGATGTTATCAGATTTACATATGAGGGATATTCTCTTTCCCCCATTCATTTTCTGTAATGAACATTATTTCATGTTTCACTGTGTCTTGATTGCCTCCCTGCTACCTGTCCAAGAACCGATCCAAGCAGCTGGGCTAGGCTGGCTCACAGGCCAGGGATGATTAACTGCAAAGGCCATTCAAGTCAGTGGCCAAAATCATCTACGCTGCCAGCTTCCGCTGAAAGACAGGCAGCAATAATCAACCTCTCAGCTTGTGACCCTTCCATGATTTCACCCATGTTTTGTCCCAGAGGAACAGAGCAAAGCATTTTGCTCTCTAGAAGGTCTGCTGAAGGGTTTCCAGCTTTGGAAATGTGCATAATGAGCTCACTGTGCAGAGCAGAGTCACAAGTGGAGGCAGGACAAGGGTATTGCCTTGCTTCACGTAGAAAAGCAGTAGTTGTTTTGTTAGTAATACGTTATATTAAAAAAATATATTCAAGTAGCCTTTACGTTTTGTGTTGATTGAGTCCCATATCTGTGTACACTATGTGTTTTAGGTTATTTTCTGAGGAAACTTTTATATATAACATTGTCTGTCAAAAGATAAGCTTGACCCAGTAATGAAACATGCCAGCGTGGTCTTTGTGGATTTATACGCATTTCAACTTTAAAATTTTGTTAGCGCGTAGGAGATGATGACAGAAAATACTGAAAGAGCATCTAGAATTAGTTTTATAAATTGCCATATATGTATGTTAAGATGTAAACACACTGGAACAGGAAAAGCAAGAATAATTAATGAAAGGTATTTCCAGTCCTCCCAAGAACAATAGCTTTCATAAATAAATAAATGACTACATAAATGACTACAGCTTTCAACTGGATTTCATCCTCAATCATTCAGGCTAATCAAGCTTGTGAAGTCTAGTCAGCTAGTGGTGGTCCAGCAAAAGTTAACTGCAGTTGCTCTAGGCTTCTAGACAAAACACAGACACAGAAGATAAGAAAAAAATGTATATTGATGTATGGGGAAGTTTGGTTGTCATCTTTACTACTGGTGTTTAATGTTCACTAGTTTTCCAATGTATATCTCCATTCAAACAGTATAATGTTATATTGTGGTGGTGTTCAGCCGTCTCTTCATTCATTACCACCATATGAATAAAAAAAAAAAGGATATATTGTCATGTCATGTAATCATTGATTAAGACACACAGCAAACTAAAAAATAATTAATGTCCAATTTATATGGGTTGTCTCAGTTTGCTTAAATGCACAAGCTTTCAGAGAACCTAAATTCCTGAAGCAAGAAGAGAACTGCAAGTTAAAGCTCAGAAGGTAAAAAATCAATTGCACATTGACACTGCAGTCTAAAGTTAGGATATCGAAACACAACCAATTCCGTAAGTAATAGCAAGCTTTAGTACATATGGTACCCTCCTACAAGCAAACTTTCTAAATGCAGTAACAACAAGAAATCCACTGCTAAATCTGTTAATCAGGTGTTAATGTATACATTTTCCTCAGATTTTTTTATCACCATTATGCTAAAAAAAATTAGAGAAAGTTAATCTAAATGGATATTAACATTTTCAATTTGTTGCTTCAGGGTCACTGTATGAACACATAAGCTTTTCTCTGCCATCCTCTTATGACATTGCATCTTGCTAAAATCAACATTTATGGAGCAGATTGATATGACTTCTGGCCTTTAGACTCGGAGCTGTATCTGAATCATGGCTCCATCAGGCAAGGAAATTAATGAGTGTACCATTCTGCCTCGCTGTAAGATCTGTTCCTATAATGATAATTATAATGGCACTGTTATGCTATTATGGTTGAGGTGCCGTCACCAATCCCATTACTGAAACAGGGATTTTAAGGGGTTGATAATTCAGCTATAAAAACAATATTTATGTCATAGTAGTGTAATCAAGGGTGAATACAAGAAAATAAAGACTAACTGCTTCTACTGAGCACTGTTGGGGTAGGAGCCAGTCTGCTTAATTTAGCAATCCTTTTCCTTGGGCTCCTTATGAAGACCTCCATGAAGTGAAGTGCATGCTTCCACGCATGGTGCTGCGTTGGGGCTCTGCAGGGCTTCGGAGGGTCATTCTGTGTCTGTACAATTTCCTGTTCAGAATAACCCTCTGGAGACCTTCCATGGCACCTACACTTTCCCTCTGACTACAGGGGTGATGTACGAAACGTGCTCGACGGTACAGCTACCCGTGGCACGTCAAAACATTTTGGTTACTTAAAGCTTACATATTGACTACTTAGAGCATTTTGATCTGGAAAAATTCAGCTGTTTATTTAGGCTTGTGTCAGTGGACCTTCTCATGTTTTCGAGAGGTGGGATTCTCCAGTTTTAGCTGTCTGAACGTTAGTTGTTAAATCTAAGGCAGTCACTTAAACTCCTTCTACAGTCAATGGAAGTCTATTGGTTTTGCTCATCTTAGATACCTATTTTCAGATGGGAATTAATGTTCTCCAGAGATGTCTTTTTCCCTCCAGTAATAAAAAGAATAGTAGTAATAATTAAAAAGAAGTGTACGTGACTATCCTAAGTTTAGACATCTAACCTATAGACCCATATATTAGGGCAAATGATTCACCTCTTGTGCTATGAAGACTGAGTTATAAGACTCAAGAGTCGTAAGTTTGGAGGTTTTCGGAATGGTGCCAGCCCACGTGCAGTAACATCTCCATGCAAAGAGAGAGAGATTTCTTTTAAATGAGTGAGGTATGCATGAATATATGCACCAGCACAGACATGTGACTACCTGAATATATATGGAGAAGCTTGAATAAATGTTTTGATACTTTGGACTGCATTTTCTCCCTCAGGTTGATAAAGCTATAACCCCACTTTCATATGAACGAGCACTCTGATGTTTCATAATGTGTGAAGATAATTATCAAACTATTCACGTCACGTCTGAATTTGTGATAGTCCATAATGTATTGTTATTCCTCTTCATCAATATTTATTATTACATTATTATTTATTCATTATTTATTTTGCTCCTCATTTATTGTTACTGGTGGATGTTGGTTATTATTATTTGATTATTTGATTACAATCATTAAAGGAACTCTATTAGATTAGGGGCTGCATGGCTCTAAGCACATTGTGCAAATGGTGAACAGCACATGCAAGAAGCACTAGCCAAAGGCTTCGCATTCTTTATTTTATTCCTCTCTCAGAAGACTGAGGTGACTGGTTTAATGGCAGAAGTATTTTAGCTTATTCTCCTTCTTGCTAAATGGAGTGCTACTGCCTAGTAGTTTTGAAATAGTTCTGGCACAACATGGTTGTCTCTCTTGTGATCTCTCTTCCTTCATGCCAAACTTATGTTTGCAAATTTTTTGAACAGCAGGAGTGAAAAAGGCATTCTCCTTTGTCAATACTAACCCTATGGAAATTCACTTCTAGCTAAAAGTTTACCCCACTGAGTGTCTGCATTCTGCCTAAATATAATAAAGTATAAGGAAAGTAAGAGGCAACATGTTCCCCTCCAACTCTGCTCAAACTAAGCACTAATTTATTTTTGGTCTAGTAAATTTTGTAGAGTGGATAAAGTAATATATTCATGGTCAGCTGTGTTGGATCCTATTAAAATAATTACTTTTATTAGTGACATACATCTTGAATCACTGTTGTCTCACATATCCAGGAAACACTGGGAAGTATTTCTTACCAAATGTAAGTAGCATTTTACTTGAATAAAAGTTTGAAATTTAGCAAATCAACTCAAAGAAAGTGCTGTTAAAACACAATTAAAATTCTATGCTTTTAACCAAATTGCCAAGACTAAGGTGGGCATAAACTACCTTTTTTAATTTGTTCTGATTATCTGTTAATATAGCAAAGTGCAAATCAATTTGTAAGAGTACATTAAAACTCACCGTATTCTTTTTTGCAGGAAGACTTCTAAGGAGATGTCATATTTTAGGACAGTTTTAATGTAACAAAGAGAATCTCTGTTTTACAGCTGATGAAAAATTAATGGATTAGTCAGAATGAAAAATAACATTCTGGACAGACTATTTGAAGATATTAATGCAATTTTGAAGTATTTTAGTGAGCATACTGAATATATGCATTCATTTGTCCTCGATTGCTAGTTCACAGTGACAATTCTTTATGAAAGTAGTTTTTGTAGAGTAAGTTATTATTTTGTATATAACTAATGGTGCAATAAATTTTTTCAGTACCATAACAAACTTGTTTTAGCTATTAAAAAATTCATCCAGCACACAGAATGATTCTTCACTCTCTTCTCGTGTCTCGTTTAATAGATATGAAGGTTTTTTTGATCTTGTTAATATTTCCCTTACTTCTTAGGAGAAAACACTATAAAGTTCTCTGCACATAACAATAGCTATTCTTCCTTTATTCAGGAATAATTTCATAATCAAAATATTTATTTCAAAACTAGTTTCTGAGCCTGGACTTACGTGCCTATCTTTAGGCACTTAACCTTGGTCTTTCTTTAGGAGGTTTGTTGCCCTAGTATCCCACTACGGTGAAGAGAGAGAAATAAAAAGCTCCAAAGGATGATTTAGATTGTAACTGGGCCAAATCACCCCTTGAGTTGAGTATCTTTGTACTACCCACATAGCTCTTGACTTGTAATATGTTTACCACTGATAATTTTGTGAAGCTTTTGCTGCTGGACCACAGAAATTTTGATGGTGCCTAGGAAGTAAATTACCTTCTTGTTTCCAGATGGAAAATTGTGTTTAAAGACAATTATATATGTTATATAGGTAGTCTTCTACCTAATCTAATCTTAGAGAGTCTCTTGAGCTAATAAAGAAAGTGAGCAGGTTTAAAGACCTGACTTTTCTGGTGATGCACAATTCATACCCGAGGAATGTTTGGAAACCCCTACTCCTCATAATCTTCTAGAGTCAAAGTTGCTTTGGCAACTTTCCTGATGAAATTTTAAACATGTGAAATTGCTAAATACTAAATTGGAGGTAAATTCTGCAGCCCATGGAGTATATTTGGGAACTTCAGGGACATTGAAATATCCTTCAAAATAAAGATTTTAAAAATCATGTCTGTACAAAGGGAGAGAGTTTTTAATAGGTTTGGTTCTTTTGTATGCAGAATTGCCACAAATTTGATTAGTCCCAAGTGCAACCTGTTTTTTATTCTCTTTAAGCATGTGATGTCATCTTGGATATATTTTGCTCACCTTTAGCCACGTAACACTCAGATGTCTAAGTCTAAGCTTGACATCTGAATTATTTTTTATTATCTATTTTTGGATGAAACACTCTTTACCTTTATCCATTTTCTCCATTATAGAAGTGTCCAGATTAGATTTGAATATCTAATTTTTAGGAGATTGAATTAGAACAAATGAATCCCCTATATCTTGTATTTATAACACTGAAATCCAAAGAAAAAGAAGTCAGGTTTCAGAACTTGCAATTTCTGGGACAGGCTGTGTTTAATTTTTAATCTTAGAGTTTACTTCATACATGTGAACAAGTATGAAATAAAAAGATTAAGGTTTCTACACCTTAATTACTTGTGCCTTAAACAGGCTTTAAAATTGACAAAAAAAAGCTGGGGTGCAATAATAATTGCACAGAGTATCTTTATTTCATTTTCTTATTTCAAAAAGTAACCAGTTGTTCCGTTCTTCTTAATTTAGTTTGTCTGCCACTTGAGGAAAAGATTTGAGAAATATTTTACAGAGCTAGTCATTTGTATTGTGCCAAAGTCCTTGCTAACTTTTCCCCTGGTATGGCCTTTAATGTGGAATGATTTTCAATCAGTAAACACAGTCAGCATTGTGGAAATAAACTGGAAGGGATCATAGGATAGTTTATTAAGGCTGACAACTCTTTTTATTCTTCAGATAAATGCTGTACACAACGAAAGGCAGATTATATGTAATTCATGGTCAATAGAAATTTTGTGAAAGTTAAACCTGGATATTAATTTGAAGTATCTCTTCTTTCCTCTAACCTTGTTCTCTCATTGATCTTGATGGCTGGAGATTTCTCAGTGCTCCAGAGTTACAGAGACCTGGGTCTGCTGTGATCCTGTTATCTCATGACTGTTTTTTTTTCTTCTTCACAATTTTGGAAAAAGAAGCAATATCTAAATGAAGGATCTGGTTCTGTTTTGTATTATAGGAAGTAGTGTTTCTAGGTTTTCTCCTTCCAATATTTGTTGCTGTTATTGTTTGGTTTTAATTTGTGAAGAATATGTAACAACACTAGAAAAGACTGTAGGAAAACTTTATGGTTTAGATACTTTGAAGGTACAGAATATTTTAAGCTAAAAATCACAGTTCCAGCTTTTTTATTTTCATCTATTTTTTCTGGATCTGTTTTTTTGCATAACAAGCCCACTATGTGTATGCAAAAGTCTCTCATATTCTTCTCCAAAGATTGGTCAAAAGATGATTTGCTTTCTGTTCTGTGGCAAAATTTTTTCAGATGTAACTTTTGGGAACTAGTTTCTGATAACCATAATCAAAGTGCGTTATTCATTTTTCCAAATTACATTGATTTCTGCAAGGCAGACTAAAAATAACTGCCAGGAAAGAATTTATCAGAATATAGCTGCCAGTGTATGTAACATGTTTGCCCTCTCTTTCCACTTCTATTAAACTACTAAGTTTACCAGGTAGGATAAATTGCTAACAGAGCCCTGGGCTTCTAAAACCAGACCTTTTCCAAAATTTCTATATGGCTATCCTGGAAATCTCTAGGTGAGAATAGACTGGATAGTTTATACATATTCTATGCATAAAATTAATTAAGTTGTTGTAATAACACTGTCCTGCTTTTCTCTGTTTGGTTTTTTTTTCCCCCTTTTTTTTTCCTTTAAAAAAAAAAAAGCAACAAATCTAGGGTGTATTTGTGATAACAACCATATTTATTTCTTCACTTGAAATTGTAGATTTATTTTAAACTTTACAAACCATTTTTCAGGTGCTTCTAATTTTCTATTTAATTTTTTAAACATAATATGATTACAGTTTCAGGATCAAAACAAACGCTGGTGACAATAAGATTATTTCTTAGTCTTTTTGCAATTATTTTCCTGAATGGTGATTTACAAAGGACAGTTTAATGTTCTTTATAGGCTTTTTTTCCACCAGGCTAAGGGTTTTTAATGTGGAAAACTCTTGTATTTCATAAATGGAATAATTGAGAGTTGGACTGCTTTGATCTTTGCACCATTGCATCATTTGGCTCTGACTATTTAAGGCTATTTACAGGTCACAGCCTGTTTGTAGAACAGCAGGCAGGGATGGAGCATTCAGTCAAACAGAATAGAGAGAGCTGCAAGGTCAAAAAACTCTATTCCTTCTACTTTTTTTGCCATGCATTTTAATTGTTAATTTTTAAGATTAATATGGAATTGTTAATATTAATATATTTCATAGCTCTACTCAATAGAATTTATATTAAACATGAAAAATGAAAGAACATATTCAGACATTAATACTCACAGCAAATGTTTTACATATCAATAATAGATTTGATTTATGTATACCTGCATTCTTATTGGACTTATTAAGTTTTTGGTTATCATAATTTTGTTTTACATGTCCCATACATAATTATGTTGATCTTATGATATGCATGCACACCAAAAAGAGCTAGAATATGCAGAACAAAATGGAGTCAAAGTCAAAGTTGCACATCTGAAAGTTTTTTTCTCCACAGTAGCTGTCGTGGTTTAACCCCAGCTGGCAACTAAGCACCACACAGCCACTCGCTCACTCCCCCCTGGTGGGATGGGGGAGAGAATTGGAAGGGTAAAAGTGAGAAAACTCGTGGGTTGAGATAAAGACAGTTTAATAAGTAAAGCAAAAGCCGCACATGAAAACAAAGCAAAACAAGGGTTTCATTCATTACTTCCCATCAGCAGGCAGGTGTTCAGCCATCTCCAGGAAAGCAGGGCTCCATCACACGTAATGGTGACTTGGGAAGACAAACACCATCACTCAGAACATCCCCCCCTCCTTCTTCTTCCCCCAGCTTTACACGCTGAGCATGACGTCATATGGTGTGGAATGTCCCTTTGGTCAGTTGGGGTCAGCTGTCCCAGCTGTGTTCTCTCCCAGCTCCTTGTGCACCCCCAGCCTGCTCGCTGGTGGGATGGGGTGAGAAGCAGAAAAGGCCTTGACTCTGTGCAAGCACTGCTCAGCAGTAACTAAAACATCCCTGTGTTATCAACAGTGTTTCCAGCACAAATCCAAAACACAGCCCCATACTAGCTACTATGAAGAAAATTAACTCTACCCCAGCCAAAACCAGCACAGCCAAAACCAGTTTTCCCAACAGTTTTCTGCCTGAAATCTCAAACTAAGGAGACATGAGGAAATGAAAAATAATGTTTACCTTGCAACTCACATGATGATTAGTCCCTACTTTGTTCTGGTCCTCAAGTTTTAAGGAATTTTATCATAGGTAAAAATCAAAGATAAACCATAGTTTAAGGTGCATTTTGAGCTGGCATTGCTGCAAGGTGAGACACTGCACCCCTTCTCCGACATTCCTGCCTTTGCCCTGTGTTTTTCCTTGCATGATGCAGGCTGTGCAGTGAGCCAGACTGTGGGGCTGAGCTGCCCGGTTTGTTTTTCCAGAGCAGTCCAGTTCATAAATGCCTGTAGTGCTGTAACCCAGGGGATGATGTGGGGGCAGAAGTAAGTGACTGTACTGAGGGACTGAAAAAGTGGAATAGATGCTGAGTTTTTTGATAACTTCGACAGTGTCAGTTTAACTTTTATGTTAAATTGTGTCCTAGGAGATTTATACTTGCAGAAAACACCCTTTGCATCCCATGTAAAGGTAATCAATTTAAATATTGATGTCTGACCGAGTAGCTGATTTTATAGAGAGGCTGTACCTCTAGACAGCAGTTCAGGTAATTCATTCTTAATTGCTTTGTCAAAGAACAATAATATGAACGTTCTAATTATGTTCCAGTCAGCAGAGAGGATGTTTAATCTGGCACAATGAATACCTTAAGAATTAGCATATAGCTACAGAGACTTTCACCTTTATTTCACTTCTTCAGATCAGATCTGTGTTGGTAATGATTGAAAGCTGTATATCCATGATGGCTATTAGTCATAAATGAGTTGAAGATCTCAGTCTAACAGAAGAAATAATTGGTTTGGAAACCCAACAACCCCTTCACCTTTAGTCTCAGTCCCATCAGAGAGAGGCCCATGCTTATTCACAGTGCAGCCTGGGAAAAGCTCTGCTTGTACTGCTGAGCTTGTTCAGGGGCTGAACTCCCCATGCAGTACAGCCAGTCTTGCACAGAGACTGTACTTGCTTGTGAAAAAATAACTTCTAACTCTTACAGCCCAATGCTCGTTGATGTTTCTTCAGGAGAGACCAGATTGCTTATATGTGTGAAACCCCTTCAGAGACCTATCTAACCTCCCTAGGTCAGGGTGCCCTCGGACTAGGCAAGCTGAGCCTATGAAACACACTTGTGCATTTGCAGTAAGTACTGAGATAATTTTTCCTCATAGAAAATTCTGTTTTTTCTTCTCAGCTTGTCAGCATTCTCTATTTAACAAGTACAGACTGAGCAAAAAATACAGACTTAAACTGGTTACCAGCTCTAGAAGCTTCTTTCATCCACATGGCTAATATTTTGGGCATCCTTCCATTCAGATCATGGTGTGTGAGAAAGATAACAACTCTCATTCTGCATAGTTTTCCCAGATGTTTTTTTGCCAAAGGGAACAGCTGCCATTGTCACAGTTGTAAACTCTGTTCTTGACAGCACCTTATGTCAGACCCTGGAATGGAATTTTGTGGGTTTTGTTATTTTTCCTTCATGGCAAAGTGGTGCTCTGACTTTAGGATGCAGAGCATTACAACATCATTTGGCTGACAAATGCAATCCCTATGAGAAATTATGGCAATATACCAAACCCCGCATGCATCATTTCAGATTTTGCTTTAGACTTTAATTTAAGATTTCTTACAAGTCTGCTCATGTGAAACATCCCTTTTTTACATCTTAGGGACATGGGCAGGTTATAGGTTTTCCCAGTCCTCCTAAGTAGACAGATGTAGTGCAATACATTATGAACTAAGATATGGATAAATGGGCTTCAAAGCCAATACAATCTGAGAAGAATTCATACCTGGGACTTGTCTTTTCCTTCTTAAATAGTTCATGCTGAAAGAAACAAAGGACTTTGAGCATGCTACTGATATTCACCTACGAAATGCTATCCCACAATCTCTCTCTAGATATTACTCAGTATGAATTATGCTATGAAAACAGATGTCTGACTTGATGTCACATAAAATATTTCTGGTCTGTTAGTGCCTAACAAGGTTTATTTAAACTAAAGTTGCAAACCTTGAGATTAGAAAGCTATTTTAAATTTTACAATATGCATAATGGAAATTCAGGAAAAAATGACAGAATATAGATTTGCAAATCTTCCTGTACCAGCCAAAGAAGTCAATGTATACATTATAACTCCATATTCTTCGTGAATACCATAAAATGATAAGGGTTTTTTTTCTTCTTCTTTTTTTTTTTTAAATGTGATGTACCTGGGAGAATTGGAGATGGGAGAACAAACTATACAAGACAGATGTTAGTCATATTACTTACCGCACGACTGGAATGACAATGCATATTACAGTGTTGTGCATGATGTTAGGTACAGGGTCCATACAGAATAGAAGAGCAGTAGAGAAGAATAAACTGGTGAAAGAGGAAATGTGTTGAGATTTCCCCCAAATCAAGCCACTGTTTTTCCTGTGGATGCAGAATTGTTGAGCTAACAGTCATTTTTTGTCTCCTGCTGCTTATAAATTTTGAAAAGCCTGAAAGAAAATATTTAAAATCTCACTGGATAGTTTAATTTGTGCTTTAGCTGGAGTTTTCTTCTGTCTTTTCATAACTGTTTTTTTTTTTTCTGGAAAGGGAACAGAGAGCTGCTTGGTGTATATTCTAGACAGAAAGAAACCGATTTTGCTTTCAGAGAAGTAGGAAGTGCCTAAAAGAATCATAGAATCATAGAATCATAGAATCATTGAGGTTGGAAAAGACCTCTAAGATCATCAAGTCCAACTGTCAACCCAACACCACCATGCCCACTAAACCATGTCCCTAAGCGCCACATCTACACGTCTTTTAAATACTTCCAGGGATGGGGACTCAACCACTTCCCTGGGCAGCCTCTTCCAATGTTTAACCACTCTTTCAGTAAAGACATTTTTCCTCATGTCCAATCTAAACCTCCCCTGGTGCAACTTGAGGCCATTTCCTCTTGTCCTATCGCTAGTTACTTGGGAGAAGAGACTGACACCCACCTCGCTACAACCTCCTTTCAGGGAGTTGTAGAGAGTGATGAGGTCTCCCCTCAGCCTCCTTTTCTGCAGGCTGAACAGTCCCAGTTCCCTCAGCCGCTCCTCAGAAGACTTGTTCTCCAGACCCCTCACCAGCCTCGTTGCCCTTCTCTGGACACACTCCAGCACCTCGATGTCCTTCTTGTAGTGAGGGGCCCAAAACTGAACACAGTATTTGAGGTGCGGCCTCACCAGTGCCGAGTACAGGGGCACGATCGCTTCCCTACTCCTGCTGGCCACACTATTTCTGATACAGGATCAAAGGATCAAAGATGAAATTATCTGCCTTTCCCTGCAGGTTTATGTGATGGAGACAAGTTGGGGTATGGAGATGCAACTCAAAAATGTATGCACTTAACAAGTACGTCTACTGCAGGTGTGTTATTTGCATGCACATAATATTCAGTAACTTCTGAAGCAGCATGGGATGAATGAGAGAAAGGGAGGGATTCAGAGGCACGAGGGGCAGAATATACCACCTGGAAAGTCAAAGATGGGAAAACATGACTTGTACATACAAGAGGTTGTGGCTGCCTCGAGGCTTGTTCTCCTGTGAGGTGAGATCAGGAGCGGAGACAGGGCAAAACCACGTGGAAGGAGGTATTGGTATCCCAACATCAGAGTGCATATACAGATTTGGTAGTTGGTGGTTTGTTCCCAAAATGATCTCCCTCTTCTGCATCAGCACCTCCTACCTGTGGCTTGAATAAGAGTCAGGTGTTACTTTGCTTTAGCTACTACACTTGATGCCATTTTCAAGACTGGGAAAGGTTTTTGTTTTCAATTCCAGGCTCGTAGAGTTGGGGGAGGGGGAAGAAAGAGACAAGAAGAAAAATGTAGTCATGAGATGAAAAGCAAGGTCATGTGACTGGTTTTGTATGCAAATGTTTTTTCCAAGTGTGTTCATAGTCTGTGATACAGCCAGAAAAAGAGCCTTATAAAAAGGTGCCCATTAACATGATGCAGTACAGCTCCTGGTCTTGGGCTCATACTTCCAGACGATGACTCTAGCTGAGGTGCTTATGTGTGGTCATCCTCGGTGCCATAGACAGTAGGAAGAAAAAGGCACTTTCAGTTCTTCTAAGAGATGACTTAACAGGGAGGGTTTCTGTTGACCAGAGATGGAACCCAGGCACCTAAGTTAGGTACCTCAGATGAGGTCTTATGGTTAATATTGGTCTAGGCCCTGAGGGTTGGCATGGTAAGGAGGGGGAAAGCAGTCCTAGCAGAGGACAAGGGACTAGCCCTGAAGCAGGGCTGGGGGGAGAGGGATGTGACAGATTAACAGCAGTCATTCTGAGCAGAGAGGTAGATAGAAAGGAAATGATAGCCTCTGTTATATGAAGAAAGGACTGATAATTGCTAGATGAGTTTAATTCATAGACTTGTGACTGTGTTAGGCCATCTCTTCACATCTCATTGCTCCTTACGTGTGTCTGGGACAAAAGGCCAATAGTATTTCTGTAGTTTGATCCCTGATGCAATATACATCAAAGCGCCTTACCTTGATTCCTGCATCGTACCTATAATTTTGGGTTGAACCGCAACATATCTTGGTTACAGATAGAATAGCTGCTTAATGGACCATCAGAAAGTAATGAAAAATCACAGCCTATGGCCTCCACTCATCTAGGCAAGAAAAACACTTTTCTAATGCCAAGAATGCCCTGATTTATAGTTCTGGAACTTCTTCAGTGTAAATCGAATATATCCAGATGATTTAGTGGAAATATTAACATCACACTCTTAATAAATTCTCTCTTAAAATTGTATTTCAGTAACATAGAAAAGTCTGAAACCAGACTAACTAATCTTGTATTACTACATGTTCAGTGTGTATATTACTGTATTTTTCACTTGCATATGGGCTAAAATACTTTTTTTATTGAGTCAGTCCAGAGCACAGAGTTACAAATAAACCAGCACATTATTTTATTATAACTTTATTGTTACCTGTACACAATGCTTTTACAATAGCTGAAATGTGCCAAACATTCAGATCAGTGCTTCAGAGGACTTGTATCCTAAAGGAAAAACAGGCTCAATACAGCACCACAAATCAACCACTGACAATAGTACAGTGCAGTGTATAATGCACTTCCAAAGTGCCTTATAAATATGAAAAGTGAAGTGCAAAGTAAGGGAGAATGTTTGCCTTTAAGCTACTCCTCTATAGCTTGTAAATATAATCTCATGGTTTTCTTCATGAACCAGCTTTTGGTGTTGTTCTGTTCATTTCCCATTGGTTATGCAAAGGAATTCATCTGGCTGCCCTGTATTGAGGGGCCTCTCTTTATCTTCAGAGAACCAAAATAACGAGACCATAAAAGTAATGGAATCTGCCATTCTTTGTTCCTGTTTGAGAGACTCTCACTTCATGTCATCCTCTGCTTCTAAGCAAAGGAAGGCACCATTGCTATCCTCAGATTTTTTTCTTGTGTATGAATATACACATACATAAAGCAAGGAAAAGACATCTGTTATCGTAAATAAGTACAGAGGCAAATGCTATTAATTCACAACTCAATTTTAAGACTCCCTTTTCTTCCTTTCCTCTCCACCCATTATTTCCAGTTGTTCAGAGTACAAAGTCAGTTGAAATGAAGACACAGTGGAGCTGGATCGTTTATTTGACTGCATACAGGCATTTTGTAGAACTATATACACTATATTCTTCTGACTCCTTGTCTTTCCTATGGTTCTTTTACTCAGAACTATATACAAGTGCTATAATATTTCAAGTAAATAAATGTTTGACATTGCTGAGTGGATTTAAAACAGAGTTTACATGTAAACTGTGGAATCAGAGACGTGGGAGGACTGGTCTCATAGTTAAACAAGGAAAAGACCTCCACATTTTTTCCAGTTGTTTAGTTTGGAAGCAATCTAGGGTATGAACCTAATCTCTCCAAAATAACATGATTAGCTAAATCAAAGGCCTTTCCAGTCTTTAAAATACTGAGGCCAATCAGATGGTTATTATCCACTGCCATTATGCATTTAGAAAACTGAAAAATAACTGATGGTAGATTTAAAAAAATAAGTTTTCTTTCATTTATAAAACATGCATCTCAATAAATGTCATTAGCGGCTTCTGGAGCAGCTTTCCAGAAGCATGTTTATCATGTGCTGGATAAGGAACTAACTATCGTCTGCAGTCTATCTAGGACTTCACTTTAATTTATGGAGATATTGTACTCTGGAGAAAGTGAAAGTAGAAGCAAAAAATGGAAAAAGACAGGGAAAAGAAATTAATTTGGATGTGTCAATTTAAAGGTAAAGAAAAAAATCTAACGGCTCTGTAACTTTTATAAGGGATTCTTTTATCTGGAGTTATACCCTTCAGTTCTTTTTTGCAATGAAGAAAATAAAGTTCCTGAGGGAAAAAAATATTAAAATCTACAGAATTAAAGGAAAAATAATTTAAAGCCTGCTAAGGGAATCCTGTTCTTTAAGCTTCCAATAGATGATGCTCATCAATAGCCATCAACCTGGAAACAACATTTGTGATAATGGAAGGAACCATGAGAAGCAGTTGGCATATTATGAACTATGACTTTTTCCTCATGGAGATTCCTGTGCCTGTGACCAACACGCATATTCAAATTGCTGCCTAAGTAGTTAATGCCATCTACACATCCGGTTTCCACCATAGCAACATCTAAGCAGCCAGTTTGCTCCATGGCAACTGCTCTGAAGTGTCACAGTAGCTTTCACCAGGACCAATCCTTAATAGACACAATGTCGTGATGTTTATTATCTTTTCCCAGTTAAGTCTGCAGGGCAAGACGGGGAGACTGGGTATATATCACTTTCACCTACCTACTCTGCCCCTGATTCACACGCTGCTCTCTTCTCTGCTGTATGCAAATCCCTGAACCAGAAAGAAATATTTATGTGATTTGGAAGAAGGGGCTGGTGCTGTTTCAGATGCTTTTCTAAATTAGATTAATCATCAAGAATGATTAATACTATTAAAAATTTAGTAGCTTGTTTTTCCACATGTAACTACCTAAATATGTTATTTGGTTTACTGTAAAGAGACAGTCTACTTAGAACAAATGCTATACTAAAATTAAGTAACACGTCTGATTTATATGAATCTCTATAATCAACATTCATAAGTAATGAAGTTATTCCACTCAGTTTCTACTCATTTTCCTAGGCCACCAGATCAGCACAATGCAAACAGAGAAAAATATGTAGCGAATTAATCCTCCCTAGCTTACCTTTATTTTTGGTTGAAGTTAAACATTTCAGTAATTAAAACAAGAAACTATGTAGGAAAAACAGTCCTTTTTTCATATAATTCCACCAGTTGGATGGATTAATGGCTTTTCATTCATCATAAACACATCTCAAAATATGGTATTCCATCCTAGCAACTGGTCAAAATGTGGCCAAACTGTGACCATACCTTGAAAAGTATTTCAAATAGGGGCACAAAAAGCTCTTGTTTTTCATTTCCAATGCAATACCAAGTAGTAACACTTGTCTAAATACGCTGGCTTACAGGTCCTTCAATTTTATTGCAACTTTAGAAGATCTTATGGAGATCATCATGTTAAAATTGCCTACTCCTTGAATATTAGAGCGGAAGAAGGATTGGCTTCACAGAGCAAGAGAACTGACCCGTTACAGTCTGTTCATGCTAATGGTCCTGCTGTTATCACTTCTGCTCTTCTAAAAAATGCTGCATCAAGACCTACTTGTGTTGATGTCAACACAGACTTCTGAGAGGGAGGTCAAAGACTATGTTCTGAGCATTTGTTTATATTTATTAAGAACATTTTTTCAATTAGCTCTCCTGGGCTCTGGGAAATCTTGACAGTCATAAAAAAAATTCCAGCATGTAAAATAATAAATATTGCAAGCAGTCCTTCCTCCACTATGCCAACTGCACACAAATCGAGTATCGGTGTCCAGCAGAGCCAACATCAGATTCAGAAAGTTATTAACCACCATGACCAGGGAACAGCAAATGCTGATCCTAACAAAAAGGTGTTTAATCAAAACCTAGCATACATAGGTAACTCAGTAGCACTGCATGCAATGGCATTTCTTCTCAAATTATATGGAGCAGCTGCTTTAAATTGTCTGGCAGTATTAATTAATGATAAAGTCCTTCACTTCTATAGAGATAGATTTTACATTCATCAAAGAACAAGACTGCAATAAATAATATTTTTTAAGTAGGAATGAATCCCTAGGTCTAATGTTAACTTTTATTTCCACAGTCTGAAATAATTAAAAAAATAGTCTTATAGTCTACAGTTTTGTGATAATGATAAATTAAATCTTATTGACCATAAGTTACAGGGGTCAAAAGTTATCCCTTTGATTATGATATGAATCTTTAGAAGTTACATTTCCTGACAAAACTATCCACTAGTCAGTTGGAATCCAGTTGTCCCAGTCCAGCATTTAACTCATTCACGAAGTTTTAAGTTGAGAGCAGTGCTATGCAGCGTTTTCCAAAGTAAATCAAAATGAGGTTTGCAATGTATTTATTTCTATTATAGAGTGATCAGTTTCATATGTGCATTTGATAATTAGGACTGTGATCCATTAAAATTACCTGTTTTCTTTCAAGAGAGAATTGTGCTAGGTATTTCCAGATGCGATTAGGTACTTAAACTGAAAAGCTCTTTCTCCTGCTCTTTCTCCCCAGAACTGAAGAAAATACCCTCTTTGGCTCTTGTTAGTTTTGTAAGCATTTCACAGAAATGCCTCCGCATTTATCTTTAATTTCAGCATTTTAATACAATTAGATGTTGTATGATTTCCTCAAGTAAATCTCTGTTTAGAATGCTTAAATGCAAAAGAATTTACATGGATTATTCTAAGATCTTTTCAGCACATAAGAGTAACAAATCCATAAAGTGTTCAGATTATTCACCTATTTTTCAAAATTTGTGATGCTATTTATATTATGGCTACTACCATAAACATTTCATAACTGTAAAGTTATCTAGTTTCTGATTACTTAAAAATTAAACTGATTTCAACTAGTTTGAAAAATGAGGGAAGGAAAAAGAATCTAGCTTTGATGTAATAAATCTATCCTTGTCATTTGTCAATAGGACACCCCCCCCTCTTTTTTTTTCTTGTTTTTTTAGTTGCTTTTCACTTGAAAGGTCTGAAGCAGTGGTCTTAGAATTTGATAGAACGGGACCAGGCCTTTTCCTACAAAAAGAGCATTACTGGTTGGTTACTTTCTAATGAATATATCTGTGGTAACTAAGTAACAAATTACTAATACTGTTGAGCTGTAAACTATTTGTTATTTCATTACCAGTTACAAAAAATTTTTGGATCTCAACATCATATTGTAAAAGTAAAAAACATGATAACACATTCACTTTATTTATGGGATAATTGTGCTAGATTATCCCCAAGTACAATATAATATTCTCAGTGGGGAAGTATTTCCAATCTGTAATAAATATTGTTTTGAATGAAACCCCACTAAGACAATGTCTGTCAATTACAATATATTTTAGTGAATTCTAAAGCACCTAAACACAAAATTGAGCAGTCATAATGGTTAATAATAGATTTGCACAAACTTGTTCTCAGCTTTGCTTCTTCAATTAAGTTTAAATATTTAACTGTTGAAACATTATGATGAAGGCATGAATCTTCAGTGTCAGCAAAACGTTAAACAACTCTCACTATTTAGAGCAAGGAATGTCTATCTTTTCAGCAGTTAATCTTGGAGGATCTGAAGGTATTTTTGGTTCTACTGCATGTATGTTTGCATGGACGGTGATCACGAAGAAATGAAATGTTATTCTAAATCTGGAGAATCTACTTAGTTCCATGGGAATTTTCACTTTATGTTTGTGGCTGCATATTTTTTATGGCACCTAGATGCTGGCTATGATATAAATTGACAAGATTTAAAGACCTAAATTGTAAGCAAGTTTGTCACCCATCAGATGGAAAAATTCTTTGCTGTGAAGCCATTTTTTTTCCATTTCTGCTAATGCAATGCATCCCTTGACCACTAAAAAATAATTTAGTAGAAAAGAAACCCAGAAAAAGTAGAAATGTTTGACTTATATATTTTTTTCCAATGTTAGACACTGACGTGCATAATGCATTGTCTGAACCACTACTAATAAGGGTTACCTTTACCTTGCTGATCGTGCCTTGCTGGCACGATCCTTGTTTCCCAAACTGGGGGAACCTCAGGGGGAGCCAAGAGAGCTGCCATGAGCCCGCAGCTTGCCTGACAGCGGCTGAAGGGACCTGGGCAGGGCCAGGAGCAATGGCAGCCAAGCCCCCCTACACGCATAAAAGAAGCCCTTAGGGAGAGCTAGCAAGCAGGATTGCTGCGAATTGGGCAGGCAAACAGGCCGTGGCACATTAGCAAGGGTATGGCGTGGCAGTTTGTGCAGAAGGGCGTTGAGGAAGGGCATGTAGGAAGGGCACTGAAGCTCTGCCAGCTTGACCAGGGAGCAATGGTATCCACCCAGCAGAAAACCATGGCCTCTCTAAGCTCTGCACCCACCACGACTGATGCAGCTGCCCAGAGAGAGCTCTGGTGGGGACACGCTGCCACCCAGGTGTCAGGCTGCAGGCTGTGCCCTGCTCTTATGCCAGTACGGGACGGCAGCAGTGAGCACACCTGTGGGAGGTGCGCCCAGGGAGAGGAACTCCTCCGCCTAGTGACAGAGCTCCGGGAGGAGGGGAGTAGGCTGAGGAGTATCAGGGAGTGCGAGAGAGAGATAAACTACTGGAATCGCACCCTACCTTCCCTGGGACAGGCCCAACAGGCAGGCAGGACGCATGATATGGAGGATTCCCTAGCCTCTCTCTGCCTGGCTGAACACAGTGACTTAAGGGCTAGGGGGCAATGGCGACAAGTTCCTGCTCAGCGCAGCAGGCGCGTCTCCTCTGTGACTACCCCACCTTCCCAGGTGCCCTTGCGTAACAGGTATGAGGCTCTGCGAGTGGAACTGAACAATGAGGACGATGGTTCATCTAGCATGGAGGTGTGGCTGAGGTTAAGTCGGCCTACGCCCTCTGTCAAAACTGCTTCCATAAAGGAAAAAAGACGGGTCATTGTCATAGGAGACTCCCTTCTGAAGGGAACAGAGGGCCCAATATGCAGACTGGGCCTGCTTCCTAGGGAAGTCTGTTGCCTCCCTGGGGCCCAGGTTAAAGATGTGAAGAGAAAACTTCCTACCCTGGTACAGCCCTCACATTATTATCCATTATTGATTTTTCAGGTAGCCAGTGATGAAGTTGCAACGAGAAGTCCGAGGGCAATCAAGAGAGACTTCAGGGCCTTGGGACGACAGGTTAAGGGATCAGGAGCACAAGTAGTGTTCTCCTCTATCCTTCCAGTTGCAGGGAATGATGAGGGAAGAAACAGGAACAGCCAGCAGATCAATACCTGGCTCCGAGCCTGGTGTCATGGGCAGGATTTTGGGGTTTTTGATCATGGGTTGGTCTACACGACACCAGGCCTGCGGGTGACAGATGAGGTACACGTGTCTCAAAGGGGGAAAAGGATCTTTGCACAGGAGTTAGCAGGGCTCATTGAAAGAGCTTTAAACTAGATTTGAAGGGGAAAGGTATAAAACCAGGCTCACTAGAGATAAGCCTGGGGGTGGCACACCAATGTTTGAGGGACAGTGTGCTAGCAAGGTCCTTCAGTCTTCCGTCTCAGTGGAGGTAGGGGATGGAGATGCATGTGGCAGCAAAGATGCAAGGGTTATGGATGTGTTAGAAACCACAGAAGTGCCTGAGAATGGTCACGTAGGAATTAGGGCTTCTCCCCCCAAAAGATGGAGGGAACAATAGCCCAGCTGAAGTGCATCTACACCAATGCACACAGCATGGGCAACAAACAGGAGGAGCTGGAAGCCATTGTGCAGCAGGAAAACGATGACATAGTTGCCATCACGGAAACATGGTGGGATGACTCACACAACTGGAGTGCTGCAATGGATGGCTATAAACTCTTCAGAAGGGATAGGCAATGAAGGAGAGGTGATGGGGTAGCCCTGTATGTTACGAAGTGTTTTTGATTGTCTAATACTTAATGATGGTGACAATAGGGTTGAGTGTTTATGGGTAAGAATCAGGGGGAAGGCCAACAAGGCAGATATCATGGTGGGAGTCTGTTATAGACCACCCAACCAGGATGAAGAGGCAGACGACGTATTCTATAAGCAGCTGGGAGAAGTCTCACAATCGCTAGCCCTTGTTCTCGTGGGGGACTTCAACTCACCAGATGTCTGCTGGAAATACAATACAGCAGAGAGGAAACAGTCTAGGAGGTTCCTGGAGTGTGTGGAAGAAAACTTCCTGACAGAGCTGGTGGGTAAGCCTACCGGGGGTGTGCCCCGCTGGACCTGTTTGTGAACAGAGAAGGACTTGTGAGTGATGTGGTGGTCGGAGGCCGTCTTGGGCATAGCTATCACGAAATTAGATAGAGTTTTTGATTCTCGTAGAAGTAAGGAGGGGGGTCAGCAGAACTGCTACCTTGGACTTCTGGAGGGCAGACTTTGGCCTGTTTAGGAAACTGGTTGAGAGAGTCCCTTGGGAGACAGTCCTGAAGGGCAAAGGAGTGCAGGAAAGATGGACATTCTTCAAGAAGGAAATTTTTAAGGCACAGGAGCAGGCCATCCACATGTGCCGAAAGGTGAGTCAGCGGGGAAGAAGACCAGCCTGGCTGAACAGAGATCTTTGGCTGGAACTCAGGAAAAAAAAAGACAGTTTATGACCTTTGGAAAAAGGGGCAGGCAACTCAGGAGGAGTACAAGGATATCATGAGGTTATGCAGGGAGAGAATTAGAAGGGCCAAAGCCCAGCTAGAACTTAATCTGGCTACTGCCATAAAAGACAATAAAGAATATTTCTATAAATACTTTAGCAACAACAGGAGGGCTAAGGAGAATCTCCATCCTTCATTGGATGTGGGGGGGAACATTGTCACCAAGGATGAGGAAAAGGCTGAGGTTCTTAATGACTTCTTTGCCTCAGTCTTTAATAGTAAGACCAGTTGTTCTCTGGGTACCCAGCCCCCTGAGCTGGAAGACAGGGACAGGGAGCAGAATGAAACCCCCATAGTCCAAGGGGAAATGGTTAGCGACCTGCTACACCACTTAGACACACACAAGTCTATGGGGCCAGATGGGATCCACTGAAGGGTACTGAGGGAGCTTGCGGAAGTGCTCACCAAGCCACTTTCAATCATTTATCAGCAGTCCTGGCTAACGAGGGGATGTGCCCATTGATTTCGGGTTAACAAATGTGACGCCCATCTACAGAAGGGCTGGAAGGAGGATCTGGGGAACTACAGGCCTGTGAGTCTGACCTTGGTGCCAGGGAAGGTTATGGAGCAGATCATCTTGAGTGCCATCACGCAGCATGTACAGGACAACCAGTTGATCAGGCCCAGTCAGCATGGCTTTATGAAAGGCAGGTCCTGCTTGACCAACCTGATCTCCTTCTATGACCAGGTGACCCACCTAGTGGATGAGGGATGTGGATGTTGTGTACCTAGACTTTAGTAAAGTCTTTGACACCGTTTCTCACAGCATTCTCCTGGAAAAACTGGCTGCTTATGGCTTGGATGGGCATACTCTTTGCTGGGTAAAAACTGGCTGGATGGCTGGGCCCAGAGAGTTGTGGTGAATGGAGTTCAATCCAGTTGGCAGCCGGTCACAAGTGGTGTTCCCCAGGGCTCAGTATTGGGGCCAGTTCTGTTTAATATCTTTATCAATGATCTGGGGAGGGCATCAAGTGTGCCCTCAGTAAGTTTGCAGACGACACCAAGTTGGGCGGGAGTGTTGATCTGCTTGAGGGAAGGAAGACTCTACAGAGGGATCTGGACAGGCTGGATCGATGGGCCAAGGCCAACTGTATGAGGTTCAACAAGGCTAAGTGTTGGGTCCTGCACTTGCGTCACAACAACCCCGTGCAGCGCTACAGGCTTGGGGAAGAGTGGCTGGAAAGCTGCCTGGCAGAGAAGGACCTGGGGGTGTTAGTCAACAGCTGACTGAATATGAGCCGGCAGTGTGCCTAGGTAGCCAAGGCCAATGGCATCCTGGCTTGTATCAGCAATAGTGTGGCCAGCAGGAGTAGGGAAGTGATTGTGCCCCTGTACTCGGCCCTGGTGAGGCCGCACCTCGAATACTGTGTTCAGTTTTGGGCCCCTCACTACAAGAAGGACGTCAAGGTGCTGGAGCGTGTCCAGAGAAGGGCAACGAGGCTGGTGAAGGGTCTGGAGAACAAATCTTATGAGGAGCAGCTGAGGAAACTGGGACTGTTTAGCCTGGAGAAAAGGAGGCTGAGGGGAGACCTTATCACTCTCTACAACTACCTGAAAGGACATCATATTGAGGTGCGTGTCAGTTTTTTTTCCCAAGGAAGAAGCGATAGGACGAGAGGAAATGGCCTCAAGTTGCACCAGGGGAGGTTTAGATTGGATATTAGGAAAAAATTTCTTCACCAAAAGGGTTGTCAAGCATTGGACCAGGCTGCCCATGGAAGTAGTTGAGTCCCCATCCCTGGAAGTATTTAAAAGACGTGTAGATGTGGTGCTTAGGGACATGGTTTGGTGGTGGACTTGGCAGTGCCAGGTTAACAGTTGGACTTAATGATCTTAAAGGACTTTTCCAACCTAAACAATTCTATGATTCTATGATTCTAAGAAAATACAGTTATTATCCATCTTCTGTAGGCAAAATAGAGTATATACTTTCTCTGTTCAGTCTAATTGTATTTAGAGATTATGTAGGTATTAAAAAGAAATCTGTATCAATTTCCATAGTATAAAGGCCAAGAAATCCTCTGTGTAACAGGGAAAACAGCTTTGTAAATCCCCAGGGCAGTGGATACTTAATTATGCCAACTGTAATTCTGGATTGAGTTAATTAATTACACTTAAATATACATCATCACCCAACATACAACATTTTTTCTCTACTCTGAAAAAAAGATACTGAATTTCTGGTTGCATAGTTGCTTAAGAGTTTTATATTTCTTAACTGGAAATTCAGTATGAAAGGTGGATGAAAGAGAAACCACATTCTCTCGCCCCCTTTCATAAGTTCAGTATAAGTCTTGAGGGTATTCACTTTCTGTTATTGAGTTCTGCAAAGAGTACACTGCATTTTGGTCACTCATAAAGAAGGAACCATTATTCTTTGAATTCAGAAGTATTCCCCCTTCTTTGAAGAAGGCATTGGTGGCAGCAATAAACACTCATTTTATTACACGGTGAGAATGTAATCTTCGCTCCTAGGCAGGTTATGAAAGAGACATGTACTCCTACTTTCCTCTTCACCATTGTGCAGCTATTTGCAGGCTGAATCAAAACTCACAAACTTATGTTTATGCAGAGAAAATATCAGAAGCAACAAATTAGTTAGATAGCTTGTGACCAACCACACAAGTAAATATCTTTAGATAAATTGTTCATCAACATTTGAGAGCTGTGCATATTTGTTAAAATCTAATCATGTGCAAACAGCAGAGAGTCAGTAAAGTATATTTTCTGCTGTGAATCATTTGTCTAACTTCAGAAAAGAGGAAGAAACAGATTAAATGGTAACTGGAATTGCTTTTTACAGGTATCAGTTAAAAATACACCTGGAAAAGGAAATGCATTTCTTGTTTTGGTCCCACCATGTTAGCATACGCATGGAATTACTAAATGTAGATTGGTAAGGGCATCATAGGCATGATTAGTTCCTGCTGTCTGGAAGTCAGACAGTATGTTTATGCAGTACGTTTATGTTTACTCCACTCTCATGAGACCCCACCTAGAGTACTGCATCCAGTTCTGGGATTGCCAGTACAAGAAAGACATGGACCTGTTAGAGCGGGTCCAGAGGAGGGCCACAAAAATGGTCAGAGGGCTGGAACACCTCTCTCTCCTATGAAGAAAGGTTGAGAGAGTTGGGGGTGATTAGCCTGGAGAAGAGGAGGCTCTGCGGAGACCTTATTGAGGCCTCTCAATATACAAAGAGGTCTTACAAGAAAGATGGAGAGAGACTTTTTTACCAAGGCCTGTAGTGACAGGTCAAGGGACAATGGCTTTGAACTGAATTAGGGTAGATTTAGATTGGACGTAAGGAAGAAATTTTTATGATAAGGATGAAGAGACACTGGAACAGATTACCTAGAGAAATTGTTGATTCCAAGTCATTGGAATTGTTCAAGGTCAGGTTGGACAGGGCTTTGAGCACCCTGATCCAGTGAAAGATGCCCCTGCCCATGGCAGGAGGGTTGGACTAGGTGACCTTTAAAGGTTCCTTCCAACCCAAACCATTTTGTTATTCTATGAGTTTATGCTGAATGGTTGTAGCTGGATGTTATGCTGCAACCTATACTACAAGAAGTACTAGTTATACTACAAGGAGTACTAGTAGCTTCACTGGGAGAAATGCAGGGAAAATGCAGTGTGTGTCACTGAGCAGGGCTCTCTGAAAGTAAACATCTATGGATATTAATGTAAAAATGCTAAGCAGCTAAAATGCATCAGCAAAAAAAGAAGAAATCAAAGATGCTTACAAACTGAAAGTGCTTAACACCAGTATAAACCTTATTTAGAAGTCTAATTTTAGTCTGTCCTTTTTTACCTTCCATTTTTGTTCAGTATTTTTCAACATCAAGAGGAAGAGAGGTAATATAATGATGAAGTTGCCCAGACTGAAGAAAAATATCTAGCTAGAATTTTTTGTAATCAACTAATTATGTTATACCATGGAGAAACTCTATTCATGGGCTGGGACTATTTTTGTTAATTACCATACTAATACCAACAGTGAAATGGACCTTGAGGATGTCACTTCCTCCAACCGCCTGCCGTGAGCAAGACAGAGCTGGAACTGAAGGGAAACTTCTTTTGAAGCAATTTGTGTTCCTGGCGTCCTCTGTAGGAACAGATCTTTTTCTTACAGATAAGTCATATGTAGTTTCTGGTATTTTCATGGGGAAACAATGGATGATTGAATCTAAATTTTGTGACTGGTCTGATACACCTTGGGGGAAGGAGCAGTGCCACAGGTAAGCTGCCATCAGTGTTTCAGAAAGATGAGGACTGCATTTTCCAGTGTAATTCCTGAGTTGTGAGGTGTAGTAGAATCATGGTACTAAGCACAGATCAGGTCACTGAGTAGAGATGGAGGGCAAAAAATTGCCTGTAATAGGCAGCTGTTCAGAAAGGGACAATTTATTCCTTTAGAAAGACTACAGAGCATCTTCTGTGAGGCTGTTTTTTCTGTATTTCTTTACATGCAAACAAGCAGGGAAGGGCAGACATAGTTTCTGAAACTCTAAGAAATAAAGTCAAAGCCTGCATCATATGATAGCTTTGACTACAGAACAGCCTGTTATAGCAGGAAAGCTGCATGGATTTGCCAACCAAGGTGTCCCTCAGGGAAGGAAAATAACAAGATGACTGCAGTGGGAAAGAGGGGAGTGCTCAGCTTCAGTTAAAGCGATGGAGGAAAAAAAACAAACCTCAGGATCATCTAATCAACAAATCTGGAAATAATACATGATATCAGGGGGCTGAAAGGAAGATGCTTTTTCCTCTGTTTGGAGGCACAGTGTTTTGAGCACCTCATTTGCTGGCAGGGTAAAATCATCATGAACATTGAATGTTTTAGAGACCAAGCAGTACTTAGCTAACTTGGTGTCATTCCTGCTTTGCAACTTGTACTTTTTAGCCTCTGCTGCACATTCTTGTAGCAACCTTCCCTACCGGCAGACTGAAGGCTGCATCCGTAGCCGGACTATGAGCATCAGGCACTGTGTCTGTTTTGTGGCTATCAGTGAGAAGGATGTGGACAATGGCTATGTCATGTTGTGATTGCTATGTACTCATCTATTTGTTATTATGTGGTTTGCTCCTTGGGTACAAGGGACTAATTCTGAGAAGTGCAAACAGCACGCAGCCTGGAAAGTGGACAGTACCTTCAGGTTGCTCTGCACGCAGCCACTCTAAACCCAATCACTTGAAAATTTTGCCTTGGTGAAGCAAGGTGTCCAGTCTCACTGGCAGACTTTCGAGTGATGTGGATACAAAATGTTTAGCAAGTTGAAAAGACAGAGGACAGGCTCATGAACTTAGAGGTGGGTAAAAACCTGATATTTGGGAAACAGGGAGAGAGGGAGAAAGAGGGTGGCATTGCCCACACTGACTGTGGTCATCAGATTATATGGGAAGACACTGATCTTGGTCTCAGGAGAGACAGAAGCACATGCAGATTGCTCGTTGCATTAACAACCTTGCCTGGGTTATGTTTTGTTTTTCTTGTTGAGATTAAAGGTTACTTTGTTTTAACTAAAATACGGTCAAACGTGTTTGGGTCGTTGAATGTGTATGCTGGTCTGAACTCCAAAAGGGAAGAGCTGCAGGGGCTGAGCCCACCTGGGGCCTCCTGCAGTCATGGAAAATACCTGGGATGTTGCATTATCTGACTGGTCTAAGGTTGTAGACATGCACTGTAGGGGGAAGAGATTTAATGCCACAGAGATCATAGCATGTAACATAGATGCTGCTGTGCCTTGAAGACAGGAAATAAAGCAATAATGAAATATGGAATGGCAGAAGAATATGATATAACCTTTATCAAAGAGTATAGGACTGTGCTGTCTCCTGACCGGCTGATAGAGGCAATGATAACCTTCAGGACCACTGCAAAGGCAAATCACCAGTAAATAATCTTAACCATTCAGGCTTTTGAGTGCTCAGACAGCAGGAGTATCACTGAAGACTTTCACTAGCCTGCCATTTGACACAATAAATTTAAAATGTCATTATCTTGTTTTAGCTTATATGAGAATGGATTCATTAGTCTGAAAAGATTTCAACATTCAAATGGACATTTCAGAAATAGCTTTCCATATTCAGTTTTAATGCTTTTTGAGGCACCGCTTCCTTACTTGGGACAGGGCAAAGGACCAAGTTGTGCCTGTTGGTCCTTCCTGCCCTGTCCCTGGTGAGTCTATCGGTGTTTCTTCTGTGTTAATAGTGGAGTCGTAGTTAGAATGAAACAACAGATAAGCAACATCTTTTGTTTCTTTCAATTCTTCTCTAAAAATATCTTTCAGAGTTTGAACCCTTGATGAGTGATTTGTGACAGATCTCTGTGCCTAAGTGACTGACATGGTGACAGGTGCTAGATAACAGGAGCGCTGCTTACAACTGAAAACTTAATATTTCCACAGTTGTTAAACAGTATTATCTATATCACCAAAGAAATGCTGAAAACTCTGTACCTGGTACGGCTGTGGGTAGTAGTAACACATGGTTATTACCATTATAAAAAGTTATCTATGGATGGCTTTGCTCTTTGCGAGAAGGGGTTGTTCAGGTGTTCAAAGAAGTTTTTTCAAAGTTAGATGGATTAGCGTCTCAGTCGTTGATACTGTAATCTCCTGCTGTGGATGTCTATCATTTTTAAGGGATGAAAGAATGTTAAGTCTGCTGCTTTTTCTTTCTGACATGAGTGTGAAAGATACATGACATTTATTATCTGTAGGATAAAGAGAAAGATCTTTGAAAGCACAGATGAAGTTGGATGATAATTCTAAATATCTCTTTGAATGACTTTCAGACCATGTTGCAAGAAAGTTATTTTTGTCTCCATTATGACATAAATGTAAGGTGAGATTACTTCTGAGATGGTTGCAAAGTTTTCTAGCCATATAGATGAAGATAGCTCTGAGTTCCTTACAGTTTTCAGATGTATAATTGTCATAAGATGCCCGTTATATTCTATTTAAAGCTCTGAAAATGTTTTTGGGAAAAGTTAGAAGGGAAGAATGACTTTGTTTAGGTTGAGCTTTCCTTATCAAAATGGTCTGGCCTTCAGCAGCTGGATGAATAGAAGAAAGGTTTCAAAGCTCCTTTAAAGCTTGCACAGCACTGCTTACTGTCACCTCAGATGGGGCTAGGTGTTCCATCAGAACAAGAAAAAAGTGTTGCTGTAACATGCTGAATTATTTTGTTTTCTTTCTATCCGCATTTTTTTTTACTTCCTCCTGCAAGCAAGTTCCTTACTTCTCCAAAACTTGTTCTGAGAAATCTTTTTCAGGACTAAGTCCTTCTATAAGTCAGTCTACCTTCATTCAGACTGAAGAATCAGCCTGCTTACACAAAGGTTAACTCATTCTCTTTTCCACGTAATTGCCCAGATCTTTCACACACAGATATATACAAGCCATGTCCTGAAAAACAGACCTCTCAGATGACTGACTTTTTCATAATATTCTGGTTTAACTATCTGTTGCTTATCTTGTGTCTCTTAGGCAGTTCTCACAAAGCAATATGCAGACATTCTCAAGCTGTCTTTGGATGAGGGAGCAGCAGAGCTGTGGTAGTACTGTGATAAGAAAATGGCTAATCAGCTATGGGCAGAGCATACCGAAAAGAAGCACACCACTGCTTCTGTAAGCTTAGCTATTATTTCTACATGTCAGCGAGTAGTGTCATACAGACACATGATGTGTCATGTCTATATGATATACCAAACCACTCGGACCAAACTTGGGCATCATTAACATGGTTCTGCATTGAATCATAGAGTACCCTCCTCCTACCCAGTTGGTAGCATCTTCACCCCTTCACATGGAAGTCATGCCAAATGTTTTGCTAAATTGAATGGTATAAAATGCGTCTCCTGAATTTCACTTACTGACCTTGATATTTATGCCCCTAAAAATGCTGTGAACCTCAGTTATGCTACCTGTCCAAGTCTGTCTAAATTCATGTCTGCTATCTACAGTCAGTGTGCTTATTCAGGTGTTCCCTCATCAGCTGTCTCAGAATAGTTTTCCATCTTTGTTTGCAGACAAGTTCTGTAACTTGTCTTTTTTGAAAACAAACAAACAAAACCTATTAAATTTTCCACTCATCAGTCACCAGGAACCTCTTGAAAACTTTGTAAACTCTAAGTTAACCCTATTTTTTTTTTTTTTTTTTGTGAATAAGAAAGATTCACTGATTTTCTGTTCACTTTCCTTAAAAGTCCTGGATGTAGAAAAAAAAGCTAAATCTTGGCTATTTCTTCAAATGCAACTGACTTTTTAATATTTCAGTTCTTGATGAAATGGTCACTTCTGAGAGAGGGATCATTTCTGGATTGAGTTATAGCTGGGGCTTTTTGGTTTTAAACAAAGATTAAAATGTGAGTTAAAGCAAGCCATTTCCCAGGCAGTACTGAATACTGATTGGAGTAGGGATAGATGTGTGAATATATTTATGCATAGGTACTCCAAGTTTTTGTCAGCACAAGCTGCCAGGACTTATAATAAATCCTGGGAAAAAATGTATTAGAATGATGAGGTCATTTTTTGCCCTAGTTTTATTCTCCAATTCATTTATGGATTTCTCACGCATTTGTGAAAATTTCTCGAGTCAGTGTGCTGATTTTTTTTTTTTTTTAAAGTTATTAATCAGTGTGCTTTGGGTCAGTATGTTTCATATGTAACTCTGATATGGCCCAAAAGCAAAACTGAAATATTTTGCTTTTCAAAGTTTTGATTCATTAATAGTATATTTTTATTATACCCTTTGTGCTAGTCTACTTTATCATTTCCTTTCATTCAAGGTTAAAAACACAAGCCCGAATGTGGTGAAAAGGAAAAACAATGCCTCACTGACATTTGAAAAGGTTCTTTTCAACTGTTTTCATATGAGTGGATGATAAAAATATGTGAATTATAGGAGGACCAGTAGGGACTTGATGAAGGAACTCTGAGACTGAAAGTTTGCCTGCTTTTTCAACCATATCAGCTGATTTAATAAAAGATATTACCTCTTCCTATCAACTGTACCTCCCTAGAGTTAAAACTATATAGAAATTTTTATTTTAACATTCTCTTGGCACTCATTTATTGGGTGTTCCTGTGGGCTTGCTTTCACTGAAAGTCATGTCAATTACTGCACTCAGAGTACCCCAGGCAACCTTGCTTGGCTGGGATTAAAATGCTTGCTCTGCAGCGGGAAGCTCTAGCCATATTCAGGTATGTATGTGAGTACATACATGCTTTTCCAGTGCTCATGAAGCCCTGGAACCTCATTGCAGCTGTGAGTTTCTCTGCCTCCTGCAGGCATATCTTTTGGTTTCTTCAAAAAAAAAAAAAAAAAAAAGTTCCTTCCTTTGCCCTTCTGCCCCTTCTAAACTTCTATGCCTTTCTGTCTCTTTTGAGTACATGAGTTGTTGGCTTAGCAGCTTCTTGTAAAACCTTGTTTTTACTTTGTCTGAAGCCTAATCTCAAGTAGAAAGTTCAAGATTTACCTGTAAATACTAATGTCTGAAATGCTGACGTTGATGTATCTGTCATTTTGGACACAGGAGACATCTGCTGTGGATGAGATATTTTATAAGGCCTTTTTTCTTGATTGTTGCTATGTAAAGGCTGCCGCAAGACAGCACCTAAAAGGGGTGAATATTGGACTTCCTGGACTCATGTCCATGAAATAGAAGCTAACTTTGAATGCAGGTTCATGAAGAGGAAAGAAGAATGGCATATGAGAGGACAGAAAAGAAAAATCAAGGTGAAAAATGTCATTGCTGAATCTAACTTCATTTGCAAATTGAATCCTGAAGATACACACTTTTATTAGCTCCTATGAAACCTGGCAGACCAGTATGAATATCAGAGTATGTAGACATTGCTGTTAACATTGCTGCAGAACTTTCTGTCTTGTCTGGCTAACTGAGATTCTTTTTGAATAGGTCACAGGAAAAATAGGTAGCCTATACTTTCCTGGGTTAACCATAACAACGGAGGTCTTTCTGACCTCTAGCCTGTGTGGTAAAATTTACTTTTTCCAGGCTCAATGACCCTGGTAAAGACCTCAAAAGTTGGTATCAGTAGGTCTTTCTGTTCTGGAGAAATGTCTTTCTTTTCTTAACTTTTATTATCAATTACAGTTAAAAATGTATTTAACTATTGCATTAGACCACATGAACTGTGTAGCGCATAGATAGATTAACAGTACACACAGTGCTTGTGGAGAAGGTGGCTTCAGAGCAGTCTCATCCGGGGCATTCACACTTCTCAGGGTCTGGGAGCCCCAACAGCACTCAGAGGTTGCACCCTCATCTCCACAGAAGTGAGTTTTGTAATCTTAATAATCCCAACTCAGATTTACACTCTCACGTCTCTGAGGCTTAACCCACAGAGGTGGGAGTTGGAAATTGTGGGCACATAAATGTTTTGATGCTCCAACTGTTAAGCAAGGATACTGGGTATTGAGAGGTTGGTTTCCCTTCTGCGAAGTACCCCAGGCTGAGTTCAGCCAATACATTGCAATCTCACCTTAGCAGCAAAAGTAACAGTGAAAGAGTGAAGAATGTAAATATTCATTGGCCGCTTCTATAGCTCAGTGAAGGATATTTCATGGCATTTCCATAACTGGATTTCAAATCTGCATATGTCATAAATAGAAACATTTTTTTCTTCTATTTCAAAGTATTTTAGGTGAACTAGAAATCCTGACATTGGGTCAGTTTTGCCCAAAATTTTTCCTTCTTGGTGTAAACTCTTCTTTGCTTAGCCTTTTGCTGAAGTGAACTACTAACTGGGGGAAAAACAAAAAAAAAAAAGGTAACTCTCCCTTACATTCAGTCATTGTGAAAAACAGTCTTCACATTGCAGTTTGTGTTAAAACTGTTGCAATGATTTTAAATACATGGATATATACTATTATTTTAAACTATTATAGTTGGTTGAAGTTCATTTGGAATAGAAGTGGTTTGTGTTGCAAAGATTTCACAGAAACCAGCAAAAGAAAGTGACGACTGAAGAAAAGTGTCCATGCTTTTGAATCAGGACTTTTCATTTGAAAGGAATCATTTTATATGAAAGGATTCCTCAGCTCTAGAATGTTTTCTGTCTGTCAACTAGTTGCGTGCTTTTGCTCTTCATTATTGTTTGTATTGATGTGTTAAGATATTTAAGCCATATTTTGCAATGCATTGTTCAAGTTTAATACAGAAATAAGCTCTGTTGTGATCGCTGCAGTACTCTGGCCATGCGATCTGAAGTTGATTTGTAAAAAATGTTCTTTAAACCATTCTCATGAAAAAGAGTATACAGCATAAAACAAAAAATGTGGTAACAAATATTTGTTGGAGTATATGGTCCATGTAAAATTATAAACATATTTTATTTACTGTTTCATCTCTGAATTGTTTCCGTGGAAAACTGTGCTGTTGACTGGGGGGGGGGGGGGGGGGCGGAAAGGCAGCAAGGTATGTTGGAATTAAAAAAAAACAAAACCAACTTATCTTTTCTTTAATGATGAAAAAAAAAAAATCAACCTTCTTTTTCCTTCCTTCCAGTTCCCAACATTTAATGGCAACTTCATTTCCCTTTCCTGCCTTGATCCTGGAGACTTTTTTTCCAAAAGCTGTGCTCAGGGTACTGGAAGTCCAAGAGTTTAACTGCTTTGTAGATATTCCCATTCCTGACTTCCAAAGTGGTTGTGTTATGCTGACCAGGACCAGTTCAGCAGTGATCACAGAGATATCCCAGCAATCAGCAACACAGCTCTTTTCCTGCATCTGCCCAGTTCAGTGTGAACACTATTATAATTAACTCTCAAGGCCAGATATGAACCTTTCTTAACTTTAGGCATCTAACCTGCAGGAGTAAGAATTAAGAACTGACAAGCATAATTACCCAAACTTTCCTTGCAGTTAACGGAAATAGAGTGGCACCTTCTCTGAATGATGAATATTTTGCTGCAATGACTACGGCAAGTCTCTGGAGTGACTATTTTATTTATTTAAGTACTTTATCTAGTTACATAAACTACAGTGGAAGAATCTGGGAGCAAGTGAATAAAGACATGCTTATTGCAAATCATGTACTGGAAAATTAATTTAAAATCAAAATAACTCCTTTCCAGAAGAAAACAAAGAATGAAGCCTTTCCTAACAAGGCCATGCACTTATGTACAAAAGTAAAGTTCTAGAAATGAAATGTATGAAGTTACATTTGTATATGAGAAAATGTTGACTGGATGATGTTATTGAATAACGTGCAATATCTTATAGCAGGAAAGGGAGAGATAAAACTGTACTGTCTTCTGAATACTTAAATAAATATTATTTAATTAGATGCTCATTTTTACGCAGAATCCTGTTTAAGCACAATTAAAACCTGTTTAAATGTACTTATGAAGCATTGCAAGGTAAGTCTGGAATTGTTTAAGTATTTTATGGTGTCACTAGATAGAGAGTGGAACTCATGCCTCTGCTTCCATGAGGGAACCATTCGATGACTACACTGAGAGGCTTCCTCAAACTTTCTAGAGCACTTGTTCTATGCAAGTGGAGGAGCTGTAGCAGCAAGGACTAAGGAAGCCATGGCCAAAATACTGTGTATCAAACACGTGTTTGTGCCTCTGGGCACCCAATGAACCAGGTAACTGAAAAGTTCTCTCATTAGAATTTCCCTTATAGGTGTTCTTTCTCTCAAAGCTGGAGGTCTTGGGAACAGCCGTATCTTACAAATTAACAACCTCTCTCTTCTTTCTGGCACTTTAAGCACAGACCATTACCTCGCTCTTAATTCTCTGTAGTGCAATTTAGAACTCCTATAAAATATTGGAAGAAAGAAGATGAAAAAAATCATTAAATAAATGTGATACATATATCTTAGAGGGCATGACCTGCATGAATTTATAGAATATACACCTTGCTTATGGAAATTACTTACCTTTTTGGAGCTTTTACCATCATTATAACTACTTAAGAGGAAATTTGAGTTTTACGGTATGAATTTAGAGGGATTTTGAGGGTGGTTTTGTGTTATTTGAGGTTCTGTCTTGTGATTTAACATGTGTATATCTGCATATTTGCTGTGGCTTATATCATAGAGCAGTAGTGACAGTATTTTCTTTTAGATTGTTCTTGTGATAAATATTGCAGTTACCAAATATTAAGAAAACATAACCTAGGGAATGCAAGTGCTCAGTGCAGTATAGGCGATAATTTGTCCTGGAGTGTGGGACTGAAGACTGTGCTGCTGAGAGCTTGGTAATAGGATCAGGAGCTCTTCACCTCAAGGTCACCCTTTCCAATCTAACCCCAGGCCAAAAGTAACTGAAAATTGTTTCCATCTGATATAGTTGCTCATTCCTTGATGGTCTCATTACAAAGCAGGACTGACTGCATTATACATTTTCCACAATAAATGACATTAATGGACATCCTTGTTGTCAGCATCAGCCAAAACCTGACTGGCAAATTGAGGAGGTGGTCTGCAAAGTAGAGTAGCCTTTTATCCCAAAGCATACCTTTAGAATATAACTAAAGCACACTAGGATATGAGGCCCATTGTGGGATTACACCGAGTAACCTATATCATACAGATTCAATTAGTAAGTAAAAGCATTCAGGCTCCGTGTCTTTAGCTGCAGCATTTTTTAACTTGCAGTAGAATTCAATGAAAAAAACCAACCACATAATTCAATGATTGAAAGTCATGCAATATGATTAGCAGATTATTTCTGACTGTTCTTACTACATGGTCAACAGAGTAATGCAAAGGCTGTACTGTTCAGTGTCCACAGTATATTCATACTGTAAACATGGTAACAAAATAAATCCGAATAAAATCTACTGTGCTATATTGAAAGCCATAATTTTAAAAGAAGGTATTTTTTCCCTAAATAATTGAAAGTAATATGGGAAAATCAATATTTAATCTTTCTAGTACTATTATACACTGGGGGAAGAACTGGGTATATAGTTCAGGCTGATAAAATATTAGAACAAATATACACACAGTATGGTTTGCTACATGGTCTTGAACAGTTGCATGTGAATTACAATGAAATGAGGAAGTACCTCTTATGCTGGAAAGTCAGGTTTTTTTGGACTATCTTCTTTTGGGAGGGTAGGGTATTCTGGTAGCAACACAGAGAAGGTGCCATTCATCTAGGAACAGATAAACCATATTGTGGAGAGTATATCAAGCTGCATCAATGACTTTCTTAAGAAATTAAGAGTAGAATTCAGAGCCAGCTGGTTTAAATCAAATTAAAGTCAAATCTGTTGGCTTCCCCTGAGTTATACTGGTTTGCCCGAGCTGAATATTTGTCCAGGTGTAAAGCTGGATCCCTATGAAGAGCACAGCAAGGGAGATAATGATGGAGACCATGAACTACTATATTTGTAAACATTCAAAGAGGGTTAGCTGTAAAAATCACAGTAAACAATAAATCCATAGCTCTTAGATTGGTTTTCTGAATCTGTCAGGTCATATGAAGGCGGAACATGTAATTAGTTTTTATAATGTTTACAGCCATAATGTTTTACCAATGTTTACAGCCATATGTTAATTTGTAAAGTGAAAGTGTGGAGTTTCATCAAGGCGATTCCCAAGGCCTACGGTTAACAAGTCGTCACAATAGCAACCCACAGAGCAGTTGGTAATTGCTGTATTTTTTGGAGTTGCGAGGATAAAGTTACCAAGGCTGCGTTGGCGGCAGCCAGGTGCTACGACTGACCCTGTCTGATGTCCTGCTTTAATGGGACATCTCTAGGAAATCCTGTTGTCTGAATGTTCACAAGTGCTTCTTAAAAGATCATGTGAGAATTAGGAGATTCATTAGGGAAGTCCTTTTATTTTACCATTTAAAGAAACACAGTACAGTACAGTAATTATACATAAATGAAGTGGAATTGTGAGTGCCCTGCTGTCATTCCAATCAATCCATTGACAGAAATATCTTGCAGAGTTGATGATGGTGAATTAAGATTCCCAGTGCCAAATAATTTTTATCCATGGCAACACTTTTTTAGCATGCCAGATAGAATGGAATTGAAAGAGATTTTTTTTTTGGTAGACAAAATAATAAAGGGAAATATAAAAATGTGTACTATGTGTACTGTTTCCATAGGTTGGTACAGAGACACCTTTGATTTCCAGTAATGTTGGATTGCATAAAAACACACCAGTATCAACAGCAGCATATCCTGCATGAATATTGACTCTTCACCTGAAAAGTTAGAGCCACTCAGGCTTGTGTATGCAAGTTAATGGAGTCTTTTTCTTCTTTGCCACAAGCACGCCTATTATCCTCTCACAGTAAATAGACATAACCCAAGCTAGATCCTTTCGTCTTACAAAGGAATCACGACAGATGGGCTGGGCCAGGAAGGCACATCGGTGTCCTTGTAGCCTTCATTCCCCTTTGCTCTAACATTTGACAGTGCATATGCTTTCGACCTGTGATAGGGGAATGGCCATACAATAGCAGAACATTTTTATCCATATCGTGACAGAACCTTTCCTGGGGCTGGAATACTTGTGCACTCATGTAAAATGCAAGTGCAGCTAGTTATGATGGAATGAATATCTGTTATGTGCTGCTTCTTAAAGGACTGTGAAATGGTTTTAAGTAGAAATTAGTAAACTTCAGAAGACTACTTTCAGACAGGATATTTTGGAAACTATTATACACACACTGAGAAAAGGAAAAATAGGTTCTGAATATTGTAGTGGAAAAAAAAAAACCTCCTCACTTTGCTAATTATTTTACACAGCTTCATTACTCTGAGTGCAGAATTCCCCCCCCAAATGATAATTAGTATTGTATAAGGGTCTGCAAAATTTTTTTAAAAAGGTTTTTTTTTGTAGCTTTCCTTCCCAATTGGCCTCAGCCTATAATTGTACACTGGCAGAGGGTAGAACTACCAAACATTGCATAGATTCTGCATGTAACTGCAATGACTGTAGGTCTGGCAGAGACTCCCATAGACAACATGCTAATTTGAGAGGACAGACTCATTGCTTCTAGTATGTCTCATATTTTCTGTTACATTCAGAGCAAACCATTGCTGACTAAATGTCTTTCTTTAACTGAAGGTGGTTTATAATGTTCAAGAGAAAAAAAGCAGTAAAGTGAGGAGGAGATCTTGGTTTTGTAGGTAAATTTATAACTTTGGGTAGCAAAAATCTTGAATTCTACCTACAAGACAACACATTGTTATTTTGCTCTAAACAAATTTTTCTCCCATTTTTAATTTCTAGGGATGTTGTATGATATGATCCTTTGAAGGAGGGCATTTTAGAAAATCAGTACTTTTGTAACAAAGTCACCACTGACTTCGTGGTGACTGTTATACTGTTATTCCAGCTACTCAGTCACAGTATATCTGCACATAGCTAATTCATGTAACCAGGCAAGACATTTATAATTTCCTGTAATTTGTTATGATGCAGACATCAAGTTAGATTCTGCAAGTGCAAAAGAAGTAAGCTTTCTTACCATGCTGAACTTCCCTGCAGAAACACATTCCAGGGCATTAGCTCTGCCTGCATCTACACTTAATTGTTGGAGTGTACCAATGTCCACTTTGTATCTCTTTTTTTGTGGAAATAGTGTGTGGTAGTGGTAGCTAGAGGGGTCTCACTCTTTTGTGGGGCTGAGATGTGGCTGGGACTTACGCCAACAACAAGGATACAGGAAGTGCTTCCATGGGTTAGCTGTATCTTATTTGTCCAACTGAGGGAAAAGAGCAAATATTCAGTCTCAGGAGAGGTTGAAGGAATGATTATTGACAAACTCAAATACACAAAGGAAGCCTACAGAGGGTGGAAGCAAGGACAGGTAGCCTGGGAGGAATACAGCGAAAATTATCCAAGCAGCCAGGGATCAGGTTAGGAAAGCTAAAGCCCTGATAGAATTAAATCTGGCCAGGGACATCAAGGGCAACAAGAAAAGATTCTATAGGTATGTTGGGCATAAAAGGAAGACGAGGGAAAATGTGGGCCTTCTCTGGAATGAAACGGGAGATCTGCTTACCCGGCATATAGAGAAGGCTGAGGTACTCAATAACTTTTTTGCCTCAGTCTTCACTGGCAAGTGCTCGAGCCTCACCGCCCAAGCCACAGAAGGCAAAGGCAGGGACTGAGAGAATGAAGAGCCGCCCACTGTGGGAGAACATCAGGTTCAAGACTATCTAAGGAACCTGAAGGTGCACAAGTCCATGGGACCTGATGAGATCCATCCGCAGGTCCTGAGGGAACTGGCAGATGAAGTTGCTAAGCCACTATCCATCGTATTTGAGAAGTCGTGGCAGTCTGGAGAAGTTCCCACTGACTGGAAAAGGGGAAACATAACCCCCCTTTTTAAAAAGGGAAAAAAGGAAGACCCGGGGAACTACAGGCCAGTCAGTCACACGTCTGTGCCTGGGAAGATCATGGAACAGATCCTCCTGGAAGCTATGCTAAGGCACATGGAGGACTGAGAGGTGATTTGAGACAGCCAGCATGGCTTCACCAAAGGCAAGTCCTGCCTGACCAACCTAGTGGCCTTCTGTGATGGAGTGACTACATCAGTGGGCAAGGGAGGAGCTACGGATGTTGTCTATCTGGACTTCTGTAAGGCCTTTGACACGGTCCCCCACAACATCCTTCCCTCTTAATTGGAGACGTATGGATTTGATGGGTGGACTGTCCGCTGGGTAAGGAATTGGTTGGATGGTCATATCTAGAGGGTAGTGGTCAATGACTCAATGTCCAGATGGAGATTGGTGACAAGTGGCATCCCGCAGGGGTCTGTATTGGGACCGGTACTGTTTCATATCTTCATCAATGACATAGACAGTGGGATCGAGTGCACCCTCAGCAAGTTTGCAGACGACACCAAGCTGAGTGGTGTGGTTGACATGCCAGAGGGACGGGATGCCATCCAGAGGGACCTGGACAAGCTCGAGAAGTGGGCCTGTGTGAACCTCATGAGGTTCAACAAGGCCAAGTGCAAGGTTCTGCACCTGGGTCGGGGCAACCCCTGGTATCAATACAGGCTGGGGGATGAAGGGATTGAGAGCAGCCCTGCCGAGAAGGACTTGGGGGTACTGGTGGATGAAAAGCTGGACATGAGCCAACAATGTGCGGTTGCAGCCCAGAAGGCCAATCCTATCCTGGGCTGCATCAAAAGAAGTGTGGCCAGCAGGCCGAGGGAGGTGATTCTGCTCCTCTACTCTGCTCTGGTGAGAACCCACCTGGAGTACTGCATCCAGCTCTGGAGTCCTCAGCACAGGAAAGACATGGACCTGTTGGAGCGGGTCCAGAAGAGGGCCACAAAAGTGATCAGGGAGGTGGACCACCTCTCTTATGAAGAAAGGCTGAGAGAGTTGGTGTTGTTCAGCCTGGAGAAGAGAAGGCCTCGGGGAGACCTTATTGCAGCCTATCAGTACTTCAAGGGGGCTTATAAGAAAGATGGAGGCAAACTTTTTAGCAGGGCCTGTTGCGACAGGACAAGGGGGAATGGCTTTAAACTAAAGGAGGGTAGATTTAGACTAGATATAAGGAAGAAATTTTTTACGCTGAGGGTGGTGAAGCACTGGAAGAGGTTGCCCAGTGTGGTGGTGGATGCCCCATCCCTGGAAACATTCAAGGTCAGGTTGGACTGGGCTCTGAGCAATGTGATCTAGTTGAAGATGTCCCTGCCCATGGCAGGGGGGCTTGGACTAGATGACCTTTAGAGGTCCCTTCCAACCCAAACTATTCTATGATTCTATATCTTTCAGATCTCTACACAGATAAGTGGTTAAAGCTAAAGGGGATTTATGGCTCCTGAGTGCATTAAAACAGATTGCTTCCTCAAACTGCTACTCCATGGAGAGGGTGTTACCCTCACCTTCTCTGCCTATTCTTTCGGGACAGTATGGAAAGAACAGTCCTTGGCTTTTCCTGAGAGCAGGATATGCTTCATTAGCCCTCACTGAGTTTAAAAAGCAAGCACTTTCTCTCCTCTGCACCTGTCCTCATAAATAAAAACCCTGCAGTACTTAGATCTAGGTAAATGTATGTTCTATGTATATCTATGCAATAACTAAGGACAAATGTTCTTCCATTTTTATTTCTACAACTTTAATGAAAGGAGTAGGGTTGTATTATGCAGCTGCAAGTGAGGAAGGAGTGCTGTCACCGCTGAGCCACAGAATTGCAGCTAGGAAGCATTTATCTTATAATGCAGCACTTGACTACAGGATAGTTTGAATCATCTTGCGTACGTGGAGTAGTGACAAGATATCATTCTTGATCTTTTTTTCCTAAGCCAGGTCTGCTCATCAGTTAAAAATAATATAACTCCTCTCTATTCTGTCCTCAGTCATAACTTTATATCCAGGAATGACCTTTAATATGCTGTCTTGAAAGACATTGGAAATAATGTGTGTGATGTAAAACAATAAAAAGTTCTGTAGGTTATAAGCAAGGGAGAGTATAGAATCAAATTTCCTAATGCCTGTTTCTACTAATTCTAACCTAACCAACCTTAACTCTCAGCTAATAAGACTCATCATATTTTGAAGACAATCCTAGAGTTTCAGGATTAGTTTATTGTAAAAATTTACAATATTAAATTATTAATAATGTAATATTAATATTTGTAAAATGCTCTGAAGTCTATTTGAAAAAAAAATACCATAGGGAATCATAATTTACTTTTTACATAAATAAACAGGATTCTTTAAGAAAATGTAATCACCTATCGGAATACACATAGGTGCAGGAGCCAAACAGTGGTCAGCAGTGTGCCACCCTGCCTTCCATAGGAACGGAGCCACATCTGTATTTCATACTTCTAAAATACATGCTGTTACTGGCTGAAGCAGCCTGGATGCATGCTGGAGTTTGCCCTCTGAATGCTCTGATGTGCTGTGAGAACCTCACAGGGAATGCAAGGAGAATTAGTCTCGCTCGTGTTTTTGTTCGCAGAGCTAAGGAGATGCAGCTGAGACGCAGCTGAAATTACAGCAGATCTGTGGTTGACCTATGGGCAGATGTAATGTGTACCTCTAAAGATATGCCAAGCCAGCTCGGCACTGGTGTTCACTCTGTGCAACATTCAATTTTCAGTGGGGTCATGCAGGGTGTGCAGGAACAGTTAGCTTGACCCTTCCAATTTTCATTTGAAAGATTCTTAACCCAAGAGAACATGGGATTTTATTTTTTTTGTGTGTTTGTGTGCTTGGTTTTATACTTTTATATTTGTGCCGTAGCATTGAATGCCACGAGTTCATATGAACCTGTTAAAATATTCAGTCAGTGCTATGTGATGTTTTACCAAAAGTTCATTGTCAGTATAAGTAGGTCCAAGCACAGAGTGGAAGGCAAGCACCTGTCTTATTTCAACACTTAACCTGATGGTAAAAAGGGCAAGAAGCTGTCTCATTCATCTTCCGCTTGCTGTAGAAAGCTTGGTCATCTTACATAGCTTGGGGCAAACCTCAGGCCTGGAAGGTTAAAACCAGCAGTAAATAAACTATGTGATTAGTATGACACTGTGTATTCTGGGGTAAGAAACCTTGCCCCAACCTTAGGATAGGTGTGTAATGTTGATAAACATCCGGCCAGCAGGTTCAAAGGGACTTGAATTAGACCATACAAAATAAAGAATGTGTCCCAACTGGGAACTGTAGTCAGGGGAATATATACATACCCTGCCTCATTTTTAATAAAATGTTTAGTAGTCTTGCATCTGCATATGATGTAACCCAGTATAATTCCATGAATATCACTTTGGTGCTCTATCATAATATGTTCAGGTACATATTCTGTCACTTTGAGTCAAAAAAGCGATGCTTAAGCCATAGATTAAATGATGCCATGAAATGTTTCCAGGCACTGGAAGCCTTTCATACACACTGTTGCATTATTAGAATATTCTCTGCCACGCTTTTGCTTTGTGTTACTAGTGCCATCAAGAACAATTCCCAGTCATATTTTTGGAGTTAGCCCAAAGGATCACTTGGAACAGACAATTTACATACGGTCACCTTTTTTGAAGACTAAGAGAACTTGATGGTATGGATAAAGCCAAACAATGTTGACTGGTCTCAGGGCCACAGGATGCTGGCAGTATATAATTACTAATGTATTTGCAGCCAGCTTTTCCAATGGAAAATTTGCTGCTAAAAGTGGAGTTTTGTTGAAACGGACATATTCTCAGTTTTATAGAGAAGACATTTCACACTCAGACTAAAGCCCACCTGGAGTCGAATCTGGCAAAGGATGTGAAGGGCAACAAGAAGGGCTTCTACAGGTACGTGAGTGGCAAAAAAAGGAAGACTAGGCAAAATGCAAGCCTGCTACTGAATGGGGAAAGGACCTGGTGACAAACAATATGGAAAGGCCAAAGTACTCAATCCCTTCATTGTTTCAGTCTTTGCAGTGTAAGATTTGCCTTCAACAATCCCAAGTCCCTGAGACCAGTGGCAAAGTCTGGGGTTATGAAGGCTTATCCTCAGTGCAGTTTAGGGATCGTTCGGACAAATTGGACCTGCTGAAGTTCATTGGACAATGGGATGCACCCACAAGTGCTGAGGGACCTGGCCAGTGTCATTCAGAGGCCACTCTTGGTTATCTTTGAAAGCTCATGGTGATCAGAGGAGGTCCATGAGGACTGGAAGAAAGCAAATGCCACTCTATTTTCAGGAAGGGCAAGAAGGAGGATCCAGGGAACTACAGGCTAATCAGTCCCACCTTGTGAAACTGATGGAACAACTAATCTGGAAACAATTTTGAAATATATGGACAGCAAGAAGGTGATTGGGAGTAGTCAGCATGGATTTATGAAAGGGAAATCATGCCTGTCCAACCTGATAGCCTTCCATGATGAGATGACTGGTTCAGTGGATGAGGGGAGAGTGGTGAATCTTGTTTGTCTTGACTTTAGCAAGGTTTTTGATGCTGTCTACCTTAACTTCTTCACAGAGAAGCTGATGAAGTATGGGCTAGAAAAATGGACAGTAAAGTGATTAAAAAATGGGTTGAACTGCTAGGCTTAAAGGGTTATGATCAGTAGTATGAAGTCCAGCTGGATGCCGGGCACTAGCGGTGTACCCTAGAGGTTGATACTGGTGCCAGTACTCTTTAATTTCTTTATTGACCTGGACAATAGGGCAGAGAACACCCTCAGCAAGTTTGCAGATGAAATAAAAGTGGTGGAAATGGCTTGTGTACCAGATGATTGTGCTGCCATGCAGAGGGGACTCAACAGGCTGGAGAAATGGCTGACAGGAACATCATGAAGTTCAACAAAGGCAAATGTCAAGTCCTGCCCCTGTGGAGAAATAACCCCATACACAAGTACATGCTGGGGGCCAACTGGCTGAAAGACAGTTTGGCAAAGAAGTACCTGAGGGTCCTGGTCATCAAAAATTTGAACGTGAGCCAAGAATTTGCCATCATGGCAAAGAAAGACAACAGCCTCCTGGGCTGCTTTAGGTAGAGCATTGCCAGCAGGTAAAGGGAGGTGATCCTTCCCCTCTACTCAGCCTTGGTGAGACACACTTGGAGATTTGGGTCTAGTTCTGTGCTTCCCGGTGCAAGAGAGACAAGGGCATACCAGCTCCAGTCCAGCAAAGGGCCATGAAGCTGATGAAGGGCCTTGAGCATCTGCCATGTGAGAAGAGGCTGAGAGAGCTGGGACTGTTCAACCTAGAGAAGAGGAGGCTCGAGGGCATCTTATCAGTGTGTATAAATATCTGATGAGGGGAGTAAAGAAGATGGAGCCAGACTGGCTCAGATGTGCCCAGTGACAGGACAAGAGAAAATGGGCACAAACTGAAATATAGGAAATTCCATTTAAACATAACAAAACAAAAATACTGCAAGGTTGGTAAAATACTGGAACACATTGCCCAGAGATGTTGTGGAGTTTCAATCATTGGAAATATTCAAAACCTGACTGGGTATGGCCCTGGGCAACCTGCTCTGAGCAAGGGGATTGGTCTTGATGATCTTTGGAGGTGCCTTCCAATCTCAACCATTCTGTGTGATTCCATATGATGAGGAGAGAAACATCACCTCGCTTCTTTTCCTTACTTACTTCTGCCTTCAAGATGATTTCAGGCACAGGTGCTGGAGTGTAAACACCATGTACAGCAGACTGCAGTCTATGCTGCTCTTGGCTGTTTTATCTACTGTTGTTATGGGGTTGCTCAACAATTAAGTGAAGGTGGGAGAGAAGAGAAAGTGAAGGGAATGGGGACTCAGTTTCTGAGCAAAGGTATGTGTGGAAGCCATTTTTCGATGAGTTGGGCAAATGTGGTCAAGACACAAACTGTGGAAGTGAATATAATTTTGAAAAAAGTCTGCATTACAACACCCCATTGTTTTAGTACAGCTGCCAAAAGAAGCCCCTGAGCAAGATAGAGAGGTATTCTTGTTTTGAAGGACATAGTTTTGAAGGGGTTTCTTCATGTAAAATTTTCATGGTTACTAAGGAAGGTAAGGAATACAATGGTACTCCATCCATTAAGTTGAGGTGCATCAGAAACATAAAGGCAAATTTAGTAGCCACATACCTGAATTCTCTGTTTCTTAAAAGTGGAAGGATATGAAAGGTCTCCTCCACCTCAGCAGAGCTCTTTGACTTCAGAGTGTTCCATGCATCATGCCAATCACGTACTTGGTGCAGGAATCAACTCTAGAGGAAATAAATTCCCCAGAAAGATCAACTTTTAAATGTTGTAGAGATTCTTTTGTATCTAGTAATACAAAGGGAAACCCTAGTTCTAGTGAAGCAAGACAAAAGGATCTAAGAAATGAGTACCTGAGGAATAATATCAGAAGATAATAACCTGAAGAAGTTTTATGCCAGTAATGTGTGTCCCTAGAGATGACCAAGGTGGATATCCACAGCCAGTGATGGTTGAGGCTTCAATCAGGACCTCTCACAGTGAAAACATTTTCCTAGAATACCACAGCAGGCATATGTGTAGTCTCAGTTATTGAAATTGTAGAGGTTCACATGCAAAATCTATAATTCATCTGCCAGCTACCTGAGAAATCACTGTCAAATTTTCTTCTTACAGTAAGAACAGTTTATCTGGGAATGGTTTGGATGTAGGAAGTGGTCCTTGATGTAGCATCTAATTCTATGTTTCAGTTTTCTATTAAGCCTATGACAACTTTCTTCTAGAGTTAAAATAGACATAAAACATACTCTTCACTGGGTTTGCTAACATTTTGCAGTCTCCCAGCAATATTTCTGTGTAAGGTTCAAGGTGTAAAGTTCAAGGTGATTTAAAAGGTACCTCTGAACTTTTCTACATGAATAATACAACTACATCTCCCTGTTTACTGTTCATTTTTTCCATGTTTGTTACTGTGGATGTTTCAGACAGTCATTATTTGTCTCTGGTGTTTCTGAACATCCTAATGCTGAGTGTTGCATGATTTGAGGGCCTGTATAAGTGGATTTTAACACACAGCAGCCCCAAGATGTAAACCCTTAAGGGTGAAGAAATGCATGCTTTGTGTTTCACAAGCATGAGTACAGAAGATACTGAGAAACAGCATGTGTGGAAAGTGATCATAGGCAGTGTTTTGGTATGGCATATTAAGAAAATTTTAATTTCCATTCACAGGGTTCTGCCTCCTGTGCTGGAGAGAATAGCTGGAGGATATGGGGAAGTCCTGAACAGGACCAACATTTTGAGTGGCAAGGCCTTTCCACCTTTTGGGGAAGGACAGATCTCATCCTTTAATGACACTGACTTGTGAACATGTTAAGCAGAGTGGAAAGATGGAGAGCCAGGATGTTCCAGGACTGGGGCATGAGCATTAAAAAAGTGCAGAAGAAGGTCTGATAAATTATTAAAGAGAAGGAGAGGGGATGAAAAGAAACAGGGAAAAAACATTTGCCACAACTAGTGATGTGGAAATCTCAAACACCAAGCTGGCAAAGAGGTTACAGCAGAATCTTTAGACAAGGGCAAGCTTTGAGTTGTGCAGTAGAAGAAATATAAAAAATAAAAAAGCAGAGGTTTGTAAAATAGGGAAATTTAGGGGTACAGTAGTTAAACATGATCTGCAGCCATTTGAACTGCATAAAGTTTTTGCAGTTCTTGCAACGGTAGGTTATCTCACTGCCTTGAACAAAGGGGACTAGAAGGAGGGACCTATGTATGTTAGGGAATATGGAACAGAGTGCTCCTAGCCATGAGCACTTTGAGATAAAACTTCCTTGGAGTCTATCTTAGGGTTTCAGTTGTCCAAACAAGCAAAGTTTCTGATTCATAGATAATTATATATTTTTTTATTTTGATCTTTATATAACTTTGCATAGAGTAATTAAATTGCCCAGGAACAAGGAGAACCTTGGGTTCTGGTTGGAAAATTTTATATTATTTTAAATTTATGACCCATAGCAGGGTTCTCAGGTTGTGGGCATGTCTGTTAGAAAACAGTTTTGGGATAAACGTCCTGGATTCAGAATGGGAACACCCTTACTCCTGATGTCTTTGTGTTTAAGGCAGAACTACTTGGAACCCACTGTGAGTTTCTTTGTCCCTTCAGATCCTGTCTTCAATTCCACAAAATCTCTTGAAACAAAGATTATTGTTTATGAAATAATTTGTGCTCATTGACCACATTTTCCAAGAAAATGTCACTTGGTAGAGTTCTTTGATCAGCTCTGTTTGGGGTGAATAATAATGAAGTGATCAAAAAGAGAAAGGGTTCCAAAGCAAATAAAAGTCATTCAGGGAGATTGTTAGCATTGACATATATAAGCATATAATCAGTTATTCTGGGGCTTTAAATATGAGTAAAAACTTGGACCAAAGGACTTGATTATATTTTATAATCAGAAATTTTCTGTGAATAGGAACTGGAAGATCAAGGGCTCTTTTTCATGAACAAATTACAGGTATTTTTGATAGAAATTGCAATTTTTAAGCTATATTGACCAGTAGAGAAACACCTTACCTTTAGGGATGTGGACTCTATCAACAGGCAAAATGTGGTAAAGTGTTTTTTGGGCAACCTAGTTAAACAGTTAAAGCTTTAAATTTGTATTGGGTTTGCATGGCAAGGTTTTGGTAGCAGGGGGGCTACAGGGGTGGCTTCTGAGAGAAGCTTCTAGAAGCTTCCCCTGTGTCTGATAGAGCCAATGCCAGCCGGCTCAAAGATGGACCTGCCACTGGCCAAGGCCGAGCCAATCAGCGACGGTGGTAGCACCTGTGTGATAACATATTTAAGAAGGGGGAAAAAACTGCTGCAGAACATCAGCTGGAGGAGAGGAGTGAGAATATGTGAGAGAAACAACTCTGCAGACACCAAGGTCAGGGAAGAAGGAGGGGGAGGAGGTGCTCCAGGCACCGGAGCAGAGATTCCCCTGCAGCCCATGGTGAAGACCGTGGTGAGGCAGGCTGTCCCTCTGCAGCCCATGGAGGTTAATGGTGGAGCAGATATCCACCTGCAGCCTGTGGAGGACCCCACGCCGGAGCAGGTGGATGTCCAAAGGAGGCTGTGACCCCGTGGTAAGCCCATGTTGGCGCAGGCTTCTGGCAGGACCTGTGCACCTGTGGAGAGAGGAGCCCACACTGGAGCAGGTTTGCTGGCAGGACTTGTGACCCCATGGGGGACCCACGCTGGAGCAGCCCGTTCCTGAAGGACTGCACCCTGTGGAAAGGACACATAAAAAGGACACACACTGGAGCATTTTGTGGAGAACTACAGCCTGTGGGAAGTACCCACACTGGAGAATTTTGTGGAGGACTGTCTCCCATGGGAGGGACCCCACGCTGGAGCAGAGGAAGAGCGTGAGGAGGAAGGAGTGGCAGAGACAATATGTGATGAACTGACTGCAACCCCCATTCCCCGTCCCCCTGCGCCGCTTGGGGGGAAGAGAGAGACAATTTGGGAGTGGAGTTGAGCCCAGGAAGAAGTGAGGGGAGGAGTGAAGGTGTTTTTTAAGATTTGGTTTTATTTCTCATTATCCTACTTTGATTTGATTGGTAATAATTTAAATTAATTTCCTCGAGTCGAGTGTGTTTTGCCCGTGATGGTAATTGGTGAATGACCTGCCTGTCCTTATCTTGACCCATGAGTCTTCCGTTATATTTTCTTTCCCCTGTCCAGCTGAGGAGGGGGAGTGATAGAGCGGCTTGGTGGGCACCTGGTGTCTAGCCAGGGTCAACCCACCACAGAATTTTATAGAGGACAATTGGGTAAAAATTGGGAAAATTTCTCCAAAGACTATATATCCTCTGTGAGCCCTGCTCAGTCTAACAGAAGCCTATAGGCTATTGATTCCTGACTGGGTTACTGGTAGTTCCTTAGCTGCTTTCTCAGTCATACAGTTCCAGTTAGAAAGAGAAAAGATTGTTTCATGGAAAAAGGAATAGTTTAGGAATTTTATGCTTCCCAGCTGGAAAGTAGAGATGGGCTAAGGAGAGCCTGGTAGCCTTTCCACATTCCTTTTGGGGAACATACATAGTATTTAGTTGTTTGAGTAATCTCCATAGCTGTCTGAGAGATATGGAACATGTGGAATTCAGGAGAAATTTAAAAGCAAATGAAGGCTAAAACTAGATTTGCAAAGCCCTTGATGGTAAAAGGCTGGGCAGGCTTCTCTTTTTTTTTTTTATTTAAGGGATATAAAGCAGGGGGAATGTAGAGGGACATAGTAGGGCTATGCCACCATAGCTGGGGGCAGGCCTGCAGGGACCCTGCTGGCACATTGAGGGTAGGTCAGAAAAGCTATAACAAGCTCTTTCAGGAATAAATCATTCTTCCTCTTCAGCGGCAGTTTTTTAAAAGAACTGCAGGTTTTCAAGCTTTGGCAAATGAGAAACAGGACTTACTTGAGAGACCAGCAGAAAAGATGGATGTTCATATAGCTTTTCTATCAATGAGAAAGGGAACTTCCCCTGGGGCTGGGAGGATGGCTGAAGAATTTTATCAGAGTTTCATTGATCCCCTTTCTGTGGTGTTTTCAAAGGCTTTCAATGATGTCTTGAGTGAAAGAGCATTAGGACCTTTATCATGTAAAGGACTTTGCATTGCTTTCTTCCTTTCGTAAAAATAAAGATTTAGACAATGCTAGAGATTGGAGACTTATTGCCTATTTGAAATAGATTACAAAATTTTGATTTTATTTTAGCTAAGAGACTGGGAAAGAAAATAACAAGGCAATTATTACTTTTCAGTCACTAATATCTTTAAAGGTCACATACTGGCAGGCACTTTGTGTAGTTTGTGGGAATTATTTGAAATTGCAGGAGAAGACAGAAATGTACTACACTTGAATCTAACTAAAGGTTTTAGACAGAGTGAAAATTCTCTCACATATCTCAAGACTGGATTGTCCTATAGTTTGTTAACTTGCATTGCAACCACCTTAAGGCTTAATGAAATGTGTTCCATTAATTTTTTTAGTGTTTTTCTTTGATTCTTTTGTTGCATGGGAGGAATGGATTTAAGAGGATTTCAGGGTTTAGTCACTCAGCTGGCGGGAGAGAGCTTTTGTAATGTCCCCGAAAGTTGTCACATTTACAAATGATGTTATAATAATGGTAGGCTATGCAAGGTAGTCATATCTATGTATACGTGTGCATACATATGTAGACATATACATTCATATATATACATATTTGTTTTCAACATTAACATTTATAGATTATACAGCGAAAAGGCGGTGATTAATGTGAGTAAGAGTGTGACACCAGGATGTTTATTGTGGGATACTCCTTCACAACTCCAGAGGTCTTAAAGCTCAGATGAGCCTTTTTTTAGGGAAGGAAAGGGGAGGCCTGTTTGCTTTGGTTTTTGTTTGTTTTCTTAAGACTAACTGATTTTCAGTGATGATTCAGTATCTGAACTAAAATGGGAGAAACTTTGTCTCCTGTCAGGTAAAAGTGATGAGGTGGAATAGATGAGCCTTGGCTTGGGCAGGAAAAAGGATGTTAACTAAACACTTTACTCTTACTTTTTGCATTTATGTGACATATGTGTATCCTCCCTTTGCAGATTCTTTCATTAAAGTGTTCGGGTCACTCCAGATGTTTTGGGGCAAGAAGTGCAACTTAGTGGATAAGTAGTGATCTTAACACTTAAGTCTGGCAGATGAGGTCTCTGTTTTTCACTGCTGAGCATACCAGGAAATGACCCACTCTACTTTAAAGGCATAATGACATAATTGGAAAGCGAGGTGACTAAGTTAGGTAGCCTGTACCTCATCCATCACCTGTCTGTCAGTTATGGAAGGGTTAGTGACAGGGTGTGCAAATGTCTTCTTGATGTTCCTATTTGCTTTTGCAATCTTCAGTATTCTTGCATAACTGAAAATCTTGAGTTTGTTTTTTACATTCTTACTGTCATAGGTTTTATTACTAATACCATATGTGTTGCTCAAATGGAGGTAAAAGACAAAAGGAAACTTACTTTAAACTGAAGTTCAGATTGTTCATAAAATGATTCAGTTGTTAGCAGTGACTGAGAAAATTCAGAAAAAGTTTGATACATGAATGCTGGATTCCATGTCTGTGGAATTTCATAGAAATAAAATTTTTCAGTTTTAGAAATGAGCTATGAAAGATCCATGTGTTTTCCTGTAATTCAACTATTTAATGATTAATTTTTTCTCTTTTGAAGTCTCAGTAATAAAGCTGGGAGGGGGATAAAGACGAAAGAAGAGGGGCATGTGTCCATTCAAGTATAGTCAAAGCTCTGATAGTGACAACTACCACTCAGCTGGGACATGGAATATCCTTCCTTGTGTCTTTGGTGCCTTTTCTTGAAAAATTCTGAAACATTTTGTTTTTTTCTTGAAGCGGTGTTTATATTTTGAAGTTCTATTGATCAGCTGGTGAGCATGCTCTAGAGCTAATAGGGTTGCTACTTCCATCTCTGGAGATTTACATTATGCTATTTCTGGGCACCTTGAAAAGAAAACTCTTAAATTTAACTTCAGGTTTTATGCAGTTCATTTATAGTAGGTGCCAAAGTAACTCTCAGAAATATTTGGAGGTCTAAGACCAAAAAATGAGAATTTCACACCATCTGCTCTTTAGGATTGCCAGACTCACTTCAGGTACAGACAGTAGAGTGCAGCCTCTCTGCCTAAATTAGGCAACTACAGTAGATAATCTGAATACAGATTTTTTTTTAATGATGTCTTTATCTTTTTTTGACATATCACACAAAAGAGAGAATAATGAAATGTACCTTCTGCCTGTCAAACTGCCACTACAAGACTCTTGACTTTTGCAATATTTAGTACAAATCTAGGTTGACATTCAACAATTGTTGCTGTCTAGAAGGACACAGGGAGTTTTTCACTAGAAATTAACTTCAATAACAATATCTGAAGCAGTTGCATTCATTGTCGATATCCTGATGGAATAAGGTTACCTGTGCTGGAAGAAAAACAAGAGAAGGAAACTGTAGTATTGTGCTGCATTTCTGCAGTTTAAAATTAAGCAGTGTCATGTCCTTGGCCACTGAACCATAAACCTTTAGGTCTCTAGTGGATGGAGAGGCAGGTGCACTGTCAATCACAACCTACGAGGCCTATCTTACTATTGTCTGGCTTTACATGCAAACGCTATCTTTTAATGAGATCTTAGCTATTAGAAATCTTTCCAGGTTGTGCTAGGATTCCAGTTTTTCAGGCATTCAAGTTTTTTGATTACTTTAGCCTCTATCAGCATATTGGATTTTTGGTGTTACATGGGAGAACTCCTTGGTAAGGGAAAGTTTTGGGCAGAGCACTGCAGTCAGCCCCGTGTCTCAGCCACTGCTTCTTCACTATGTGAATGGACAACTGTGAGATTTCTGCTGCTTTCAGACAGTCTGGACTTTACAATGTTAAATTTATTGCATCCCAAAATATTACTTGACCTTTGCTATATGTAAAGCTGTACTAAAATAGCATCCAGAAGTCCCTGCTGATGCCCTGGTGTATGAGTGCCATACCTGCGGGTAATAAGAGGCAACCTCTTTGCTCAGGCAACTTGCTATTAAATAGACAAGACAGTTTCTTCATGCCTCAGTTAAGTGCTTTTCTCACACTTCTATTGGTTTGCCCAGGGTCGGTCAGGGCTTCTGTGAGAAGAGCTAAATATTGAACCCAGATTTGCTGAGTCCTCATTTAGTATCTTAACCACATTGCTATTTTTTTCCTTTCACAGCCAGTGTATTTGCTTTCCATTTTTCAGAGGCTGCTTTAAAGACAGGCTAAATTATTAACTAGAGGCACTAAAATTTGGAAAACAAAAAGCTCAAGGACACACATACAGTAGCTCTCAGTCTGCAGTGGTGTGGGAGATGTTTTTTGACTGATACTGTAAACGCAGAATTAGCATAATCAGCAATCATTACTCCAGAGTCTCCGGACTCTTTGATGTTCTTGCTGTGAGTAGAATGTGCTCCAGCATGCTGTGCTCCACTCACTGAGAAAATGAAAGATTCGAAGAGACCACAGATTAATGATCTCCAGTTGGCCAGTTTCACTTGTGTAAGTAACAGCAGGTGGGTTGAAGCTGAGGAAAAGTTCCAGTTCCCATATTTGAATTTTAAAGGGAGTGTCTGTCCTTCGAGTGTATGCTAGCACAATCCCCTCTGCAGTGTAGCAGAGTATTATTAAGGAAGTCACTGCTGGCTTTTTATGTTTTACTGCTGTTGACATTTTTGCAGCTGTTAGAGAAATGACTCAAGGCCTATAAGTTCTGGGTCATTTTTCATTTATAGGATAGTTTCTCCTCTACATACTCAATTCTGACTTTTATTTTTATTAATTCCTCATTGTACCTAAGGATCAGAGTGATATTTAATAGGATTTTTATAGCCTTGCACAGAGATAGGGTTATTATCTGAAACTGCCTTTACCAACCTGATGTCTACCTAGACAGGGCCAAATTCTGACATCCTGCAGTGAGTAGACCCCCTTTTATTCAAGGTGCTTGAGGCACTTTGCATGATGCCTCTAAATTTTAAAGTTTTGGTTGCTTGAATTTATATGGCAGATCTAGAACTTACAGTGTTTACTAGCAGTCTGTGTAACAGTGGTAGAAATGGGACACACAGTCAACTGCAAATAGTGACATTTTGGATTTAACCTTTTTGGTTTTTGACCCTCACAATATAAACTGATCATTAAATACACAGCTTGTACTTCAAAATCTTCATGAGCTATAGTAGAAACCTCTGTTCTTGAATAGTGTCTATGTGATTAATGTGATACTTAAATATGCACAGAAGAATATATTTAATAACCTTTAAATAACCTCAATATGTCTGTGTTTGAAAGAATGGAATACCATGACTCACTCCTAATCAATCAAAAATTCATTTTTGTTGATTCAGCTTATTCAGTGACTTGGCAATATTCTTAGAATTGGCAGTGCTAAGAGATTACAGTCCGTTTTGAAATTAACAGAAGTAGTTTGATATTGCCTGACCATTTTTGCCCTATCCAAATGGTATGTTCTACTTTGCAATAGTAATTATTATATAATTCCATACATGTCAAGTTAGAATAGTTAACAGAACTAAATGGCTCATGTCCCTCTTTCCTTCATTTAATCTCCAAGGTTTATTACCCCCAGTAGAGAGAGGGATGTCCATCACAGAAATTGTCCACAGTGTTTTCAAATGAGATTGCATGGAAGTGTATAGATTTTTGTGTAATTACTCATCTACATTTTTCCTGTTAACCTTTATTACTCGTGCTGCTTTTGATCTCACTTACAACATTGTTTTAAGGGATGAAAGCCACTTTAAAATGTTTGCTTTCTGAATCAATGCACATAGACCTGATCGAATGAAAAATGAATATTCTCACTATCCTTGCATTCTCTAAATCAATGCGAGCTTGATTCTGGCTATGCCAATGCTACTAAAACCCCTGCTCAGGGATTGATTTCCTTGGCTCCCAGGCCGTGTGGTGCAGGATGGCTCACCTCCCATTGTGACCTCCCTCTCCAGTGGGCTGGACACATCAATGTTACGTATCATCTGGTCCAGCGCACCTCTGTGGCCCTATGACCCAATAGGCCTTTAATGACATTTCATTTTGAAATACATAAAGACAGAGATGTCACAGTCTGCTTATAAGGTTTTTATGGAGAGTTGGTAAGAGTATGTTCCTCATGTCTCAAAATGTGGCATGATGGCGTGTTGGAGTGTTTGAGGATAGAAAGGTGCCTGGGATAGTCGTGGAGGCCTGCGAAGGGTGTGGAACAAGGCAAACCTTTAATTACCTTATCACAACAAGCTGCAGTCCTGTGGACTAGAGCAAACTATCCCTCAACCATACCTGGTTTGGTCTCAAAGGAACTACTGAGTGCAAAGAGTACAGTCAGTGGCAGTCAGGCTAAGCCATCAATCTGAGAGCACACTCAATTATTATACATGCTACATCACAGTGTCTTAAAAAAAAATAGTCCTGTAATGGCTATTCAGATCATAAGATGCTTCCTATCTTGACCTTGGATAGCAGAAACGACATCTATTATTACGGGTAAAGTTTGGTGTATAATATTTTTCATTATAAGCCTATTATAACTTTCCCAAACACTGATAATTTTGGCATAAGTTTTTCCACATCTTGAGTAGTTATTTTATTTTAATCCTTCAGTAAAAATGTCTCAGTCATTTAAAATGAATATTAATTTAGGAGAAGAAAAAATTTTTCTTTTAAAAATGGTATTACAATTTGCTTCTTTGAAGTGCTCTAGTGCCTTTGGGCTTAGGAGCAGGAGCACTACGTTTGTCAGGGTGCTTTTCTTCTATGCTTATGAAAATATACTTAGTTTGGAACAAATTATGAGACTCTGAAAAGCCACAGGTTCATATACAGTGAAGTGTGCCATCAAGAAGCCTGCTGTTGAATTTTCTGCATGCTCAGGTGCAGAGCAATTTCTCAAGCCTCACAGACCTTGATCTACAGATGAAGTACAGCAGCTGAAACCATGTCTTTGGTACTGGGCCAGCAGGGCTGGGCTGGGAGATAGCTTTTTCAGGTCTTTCTTGTAGTTTTGCTAATAATTCTGGATTCATCACTGCAAGACCTCATGTATCAGTGGCTGGCAGAAGTCTCAGAATCGCTAGCCCTTGTTCTCATGCGGGACTTCAACTTCCTGGACGTCTGCTGGAAATGCAACACGGCAGAGAGGAAACAGTCTAGGAGGTTCCTGGAGTGTGTGGAAGACAACTTCCTGACACAGCTGGTAAGTGAGCCTACCAGGGGAGGTGCCTCGCTCCACCTGCTGGTTACAAACAGAGAAGGACTGGTGGGAGGTGTGGTGGTCAGAGGCCGTCTTGGGCTTAGTGACCACGAAATGATAGAATTCTCGATTCTCGGTGAAGTAAGGAGGGGGGCCAGCAAAACCATGGACTTCCGGAGGGCGGACTTTGGCCTGTTCAGGACGCTGGTTGAGAGAGTCCCTTGGGAGACAGTCCTGAAGGGCAAAGGGGTCCAGGAAGGCTGGACGATCTTCAAGAAGGAAGTCTTAAAGGTGCAGGAGCAGGCTGTCCCCATGTGCCATGAGAAGAACGGGTGGGGAAGACGACCGGCCTGGCTGAACGGGGAGCTCTTGCTGGGACTCAGGAAAAAAAGGAGAGTTTACCACTTGTGGAAGAAGGGGCAGGCAACTCAAGAAGAGTACAGGGATCTCGTTAGGTCGTGCAGAGAGGAAATGAGAAAGGCAAAAGCCCAGCTAGAACGCAATCTGGCTGCTGTCATTAAAGACAACAAAAAACATTTTTACAAATATATTAATGATAAGAAGAGAGCCAAGGAGAATCTCCATCCTTTATTGGATGTGGGAGGGAACATTGTCACTGAGGATGAGGAAAAGGCTGAGGTACTTAACGCCTTCTTTGCCTCAGTCTTTAATAGTAAGACCAGTTGTTCTCTGGGTACCCAGCCCCCTGAGCTGGAAGCCAGGGACGGCGAGCAGGATGAACCCCCCCCTAAACCAAGAGGAAGCAGTTAACGACCTGCTATGCCACCTAGACTCTCACAAGTCTATGGGGCCGGATGGGATCCACCCAAGAGTGCTGAGGGAGCTGGCGGAGGTGCTCGCCAAGCCACTCTCCATCATTTATCAGCAGTCCTGGTTAATGGGGAGGTCCCGGACAACTGGAGGCTTGCCAATGTGACGCCCATCTACAAGAAGGGCCGGAAGGAGGATCTGGGGAACTACAGGCCTGTCAGCCTGACCTCGGTGCCGGGGAAGATTATGGAGCGGTTCATCTTGAGGGCACTCACAAGGCATGAGCGGGACAACCAGGGGATCAGGCCCAGCCAGCACGGATTCATGAGAGGCAGGTCCTGCTTGACCAACCTGATCTCCTTCTATGACCAGGTGACCCGCCTAGTGGATGAGGGAAAGGCTGTGGATGTGGTCTACCTGGACTTCAGTAAGGCCTTTGACACCGTTTCCCACAGCATTCTCCTTGAGAAGCTGGCGGCTCACGGCTTAGACAGGTGGACTCTTTGCTGGGTAAAAAACTGTCTGGACGGCCGGGCCCAGAGAGTTGTGGTGAATGGAGTTCAATCCAGTTGGCGGCCGGTCACGAGCGGTGTTCCCCAGGGCTCAGTACTGGGGCCGGTCTTGTTCAAGATCTTTATCGATGATCTGGATGAGGGGATTGAGTGCACCCTCAGTAAGTTTGCAGACGACACCAAGTTGGGCGGGAGCGTTGATCTGCTCGAGGGTAGGAAGGCTCTGCAGAGGGACCTGGACAGGCTGGATCGATGGGCCCGGACCAATTGTATGAGGTTCAACAAGGCCAAGTGCCAGGTCCTGCACTTCGGCCACAACAACCCCATGCAGCGCTACAGGCTTGGGGAAGAGTGGCTGGAAAGCTGTCCAACAGAAAAGGACCTGAGGGTGTTGGTCGACAGCCGGCTGAACATGAGCCGGCAGTGTGCCCAGGCGGCCAAGAAGGCCAATGGCATCCTGGCCTGTATCAGCAATAGTGTGGCCAGCAGGAGTAGGGAAGTGATCGTGCCCCTGTACTCGGCACTGGTGAGGCCGCACCTCGAATACTGTGTTCAGTTTTGGGCCCCTCCCTACAAGAAGGACGTTGAGGTGCTGGAGCGTGTCCAGAGAAGGGCAACGAGGCTGGTGAGGGGTCTGGAGAACAAGTCTTCTGAGGAGCGGCTGAGGGAACTGGGACTGTTTAGCCTGGAGAAAAGGAGGCTGAGGGGAGACCTCATTGCGCTCTACAACTCCCTGAAAGGAGGTTGTAGTGAGGTGGGTGTCGGTCTCTTCTCCCAAGTAACAAGCGATAGGACGAGAGGAAATGTCCTCAAGTTGCACCAGGGGAGGTTTAGATTGGATGTGAGGAAAAATGTCTTTACTGAAAGAGTGGTTAAACATTGGACCAGGCTGCCCAGGGAAGTGGTTGAGTCCCCATCCCTGGAGGTATTTGAAAGATGTGTGCATGAGGCGCTTAGGGACATGGTTTAGTGGACATGGCGGTGTTGGGTCTACGGTTGGACTCGATGATCTCAGAGGTCTTTTCCAACCTTAATGATTCTATGATTCTATGATTCTGTGATTCTATGTATCTGCTTCCGATGGGGTGGTTGAGCAGTTTCATAGACATTTGGTCTGTCCCTTCCCCCCCTCCCCCCCATTCCCTGGTATTTGTTCCATACAAAGAATAACTTACATTCATCAGCTATGCTTTTCATCAAAAACTCTTGGTCTAGGCTGCTGGTTTAAAAGACCTGAATTAAAATCTATTGACTACCCATGTCATGCTGAAATATGGAATTATTGGCTTATTTGCAGGGCTTTTTTTTAGCCCTGCAAATTCTTAGGAAAAGAAATTCCTCTCTCTTCTTTTATTTTAAGAGATATTTTACCCCCACAGCTGAGATTAAATATATCATCTTATTTCAGCCTTTATATATGTAGATACTGATAATCTATTAATTGTTCTCATTATATTTTTATATATCCTTTATTCAGTGCACAGCATGGATGCTGGATGAAAAATAAAGCAGTAATAAAAGCAAATATGGTATGTAGTTGAGATGAAAACTAACTAACCTTTCTGGATTTATCACCATTTTCTACATAATTTTATTTAAGAACTTATTATAAGTGCAAGGATGCTGAACTGTAGCTGCAAAGGGAGCTTGATTCTGTCATTTCCTATTTTCTATGTGCTTGCCTTTGTGGTTTTGGTAAGCCATGAAGTATTTCATTTAATAATTACGTTTAAAAGAAAGTTAATTATACAAAGCTACACAGTGCCACACACACATAAATACATTTAATTGTCAAAATTGCTGAACAAAATATCTCCCAGGAAGAGCTTTACTATTACAATTTTCACACTTCAACAGCAATTATGTAAATAGCAGACTCTGAACACAAATGTTAATTCTTTTCCAATGATTAGATAAGTTTCATAGCTAATAATTTTATTGACCATTGATACTTTTATTTTTCAATAAGACCTGTGATGCCCTACTGCCAATGTGAAAAATTAGACTTCTGAATAGGATACTTGGCAAACACAAGGATGTCTCAATGAAAATCCAGTTGTTGATGTTGCCTTCTCATATGTTCTCAGTCACATCCTATTTTTAAAATATGCTCAGCCACATTGCATTTTTAAGATATGTTGATCTTTCTGTGTTTGGAAGTGAAGGCAGTATTTTACACAGTTAGTAATATCTACTATAAACGGCTAAATAGCTTATCCTCATAATGTGACAAGTAAGTATATTGTGAGCTAACACAGATAACGCAATCTCATGGTGGGAGTTAAATGATGAGATGAAATGGTCCATGAATTGGAAATGTGGGTTACAGTTTCTTAGGTATTATGGACTATATCACTAATGAAGCAATTTGTTCTGTGTCCACTCACATTTTATTTGCTGCCATCAACAATTAAGAGATGTTGTAGTAAGGTCATTCCAGATTAACATCTTGTCTTTGCGAAGTTCTCATTAAAATAAAGGAAATTCTAATTTCTAGCCAAGATAATGTTAATTCAATGGGAGAATAAATATTGTGGAAGCAATTTATGCAAGAGAAATGAGTGTTAAAGGCATTGCTCTCTTTTAACTAGAAGAAGTAATTCTTACATGGAAAGATATCCTATTGAAAATAGTAACAAGGCATGTTACTGTAGGGATTGGCTGGGTACCTTGGCCTGGTTAAGGAAGTGTGTCTTGTCTGAGCTTTGCACAGATGTGCAGACCCATAAATAAATTGAACAGAAAATAAGATTTCTCCCCTTGCTGGTTGCCAGTATTACAGCTAAACTACAAAGAAAGTAATTTCTCCAACCATCATGCATTTACTTCCCAGTCATCCTTGGAAACTTGTAACAGTGAAGAGCGTTGTAATTGACATTTCATTCTAATATATTGGCTGCCTTGCCTGAATTTTTACTGGCTGATAAAGCTCATGGAAATCCAGAGTCTCATCATGTCCTGAACAATTTCAGTCCAGCTCTGTGGCAAACTAAGCATTTAACCAGCAAAATAGGAAAGACAATATTTGGGGATTCTACTTTTCAAAATGCACAAGAACACAGTAACTGAAATAATCAAGTTGTCCCTAAATAATGTAATTCTTTTTCAATTTGCAAAGCAGAATGAAGGAAAGATTTAAAAGAATATACATGCCAATTTAAATAAGTAAATGCACAGGCATGAATTCATCCCAACTATAACTTCATTGAAGTTATGTTTCAGATAAATTTCATCATAATATCACATTTTTTAAAGGAGGAAAAAAAATCAATGATTCTGTCTACAGATTTTGCATTACGTCCCAGTTACTTGGAAAAAAAAAGGGATGCACATCAACTCATTCTTCAGGTTGTACTTTCTGAATAGATGTGGATAATATTACACAGACTAAGGTACTGATGACCCAGGTCCTCCAGAAATAAAGTGTCATGTCTTGTAACTTGTTCTTCTTTACTATTCCATCATGTTTTCATTCACATGGGCTTCTTTTCTTGAGAATGCATTACTTATATAATGAGACTTACTTCATCCTAAGTCTCTGAAAAAGGCTCATTTTTTCAGTTTGCTTTTTCTGTGTATGTGTGTGTGCTTTGTATCAGAAGTTCAAACAGAAGTTTATCTGACATGATAATTATGCAGATGTATGGATTTTTGATGTCTTTTTAAAATTTGATTTATATAAATTCTGTGGGTTTTGGATTTGTTTCTTTTTCTTTTTTTTTTCCCTTTCTTTTTTTCAGTTTTGCAGAGTATCAAAATCCATGCTAACCTTGTCAATAATGGCATGACCACTGGATAGCTGTTTCCCAGTCTGCAAAATGCCTTGTTATTATTTGTCCCCTAACCACAGAATTTTCACATATTTGTTTTTTTTGTTGTTGGGCAAAAAAAGAGGGATCATAAAGTCATCTCATTCCTAATAGAAGGAGCAAGAGACTCTCATAATCACTAAAACACAGAAACTTTCAAAATAACTCTGCCTACCAGAGTCGTGGAGCCAGGGTTACTCCCCAGGGCTTGTATTTCTATGTCAGGCTAGAAAACATCTTGAAAGTCTAGCTGTCAGGCAGATCACTGTGGAGGTGAATGTGAGGCCAGGGTTTCTCACAGGCTCCGTGGGGTTTGCCACAGAGATGAGAATCCTGAAACTCCAGTGCTGGAGCTCCCTGCTCATGGGCATGGCTCAGGGGAGTGGGGTGAACAGAGAGATGGCTTTGCCTTGTCATTGCTCTGTTAAGCCTCTGAGAATAAATAATTGCCAGTAAACTAAAAGTGCTCCATGCTGTTCTCCGGCACCAAGGTCAAAACAGACATAAACCTGTCTGTAAATATAACATTCAGCTCCTGCTCTGCTAGCAGGTCTGGTAAAGGTCTCTTACTCATCCTAGCCCCTGAACTGTGCTCAGGAACTGTTTGGGAGCATGCTAATTCATCCAGACCACAGCAAGGCTAGGGATGGTTCCAGGGAGCTGATAGCATAGACAGCCAAGATCCAATGCCTGGGAAAAGTGTCCTTCAGCTTTGTATAACATGGGAGCATATGCTTAGCTCTGAAGCTTTAGCACTTTGATTCCCATATGAAGTCACATTTAGAAATTTGTGAAGCAAAATGATTTTGGTTATTCTGAAATGATATTTCTATTATTTTGCCCTCATGCATAATTTAAAAAATAAAAGTGTATTTTATTCTAAAAAAAGAAGAGCTGCTATAGCCACTCTTAATTACTTGTGAGAACATCACTCTGTCTCTCAGTCCTGTAACTTACGTGTCACCTTGAGCTCTCATTTCCTTAAGGGACATATTAAGTCTAAATTTTGTTAAAAGCTTAATGCATGACAAACAATTTCAGGGGAATACACTGCTGCTCTGCTACATTTGAGCTGCTCAGAGGTAATGGTCCATGTGCATGCCTTACCTTGTGGAACCCTGTTGGGAATCAGAAGGTATTCTGGTGAGCACACTCTTGTGTGAAACACAGATAAATATCTCATATTTATCCTGGAGTTTGGAGGGCAAGAAAATGCATACAGACAGTACAATGGATACTTGGTAACATCTTTCCCTGCTGCAATTTTGATCATATGTTTCATTCCTGTGAAGTAACTCTCCATATCCATCTGTATTCTCTTGTCCAGAATCTGTTCTCTCTCATATTCTCTGCTTTGGTCTCCTTCTCTTTTGCAGAATTAATTTCCGCCTCTTTCAAGACTCTCCATAGCCTTTCTCAGTACTACCTACAAACTATCCAGTACTGTTAAGCTGTCCACTCACGTTTGATTGGCTTACTGTGGTGAAATTAATCACTTTTCTTATGTATTTTTGAAGGAGCTTCCTATAAATATTAACAATTTTATATTTTTTTAATGTGTGTGTGTGTTTATTTTTTTCAATAACAAAATACAAACCCGTCTTTAAAAGTCTCCATGGTGCCCATGAAACACTTGACTCCAGTCAAGGATCTTTTTGCACTAGGATCATTTATCTGTTGTGATGGTCCTATCTTTTTCTTGTGTCTACCCCTCCAGTTATCTAGAAAGTAGTTATCTAGTCATGTGCATCAAACTAGACTGTAAATATTACTGAATAGAGACAACATTTTTGTCCTGTGTTCATACAGCGTGTGAAACAATAGGGATGTCACTGTGCCATGACTTCTTTTCTTCCCATATATAAATGCAAAACCAGAGTTCTGCAACAAAACAGATAGTGTGCACGGCAATCCTTACTTTCCGAGTCCCAGGACAGGTGCTAATGACCAGCTCCTAAAAAGAAACTTTCTTTTAAAAACTAAGCAGGTTCTCTGCTCCTTGTAGGACTCTGCAGAACCCAAACCAACTGCCTACAAGTTTTCAGCATTGCCTTGTGCAGATTAAATATTCTTCCAGACTCTAAGAAAAGGAGCTTCGGAAACTCTGTGTAAAGGAGCTTTATTGACCTAATACTCCAGAACTTTGGGTGGGAAGGGGTGTCCTCAGCTCACTATAGTCTGGAAACCAAGACCAATAATGGGTCTTGAAAAGAAATCTGGGATGGTTCTTACTATCGCTGTAGTTGATATGCATGGAAATATATGTATACAGATGCATACTTATGTAGATAATACATATGTGTGAGCACATGCATATGTATATGCATTGACACAGAGAAGTCTAGGGCTGGATGGGATCCACTCAAGGATACCGAGGAAGCTTGCGGAAGTGCTCACCAAGCCACTTTCAATCATTTATCAGCAGTCCTGGCTAATGAGGGGATGTGCCCATTGGTTTCGAGTTAACAAATGTGACGCCCATCTACAAGAAGGGCTGGAAGGAGGATCCAGGGAACTACAGGCCTGTCAGCCTGACCTCGGTGCCAGGGAAGGTTATGGAGCAGATCATCCTGAGTGCCATCACACAGCATGTACAGGACAACCAGGTGATCAGACCCACTGATGGGGCATGGGTTTAGGAAATAAACCTTCTTGACCATAGAAGGTCTCCTTCTAAGACCAGGTGACCCGCCTAGTGGATGAGGGAAAGGCTGTGGATGTGGTCTGCCTGGACTTCAGTAAGGCCTTTGACACCGTCTCCCACAGCATTCTCCTTGAGAAGCTGGCGGCTCATGGCTTAGACAGGTGGACTCTTTGCTGGGTCAAAAACTGTCTGGACGGCCGGGCCCAGAGAGTTGTGGTGAATGGAGTTCAATCCAGTTGGCGGCCGGTCACAAGCGGTGTTCCCCAGGGCTCAGTATTGGGGCCAGTTCTGTTTAATATCTTTATCAATGATCTGGATGAAGGTATCGAGTGTGCCCTCAGTAAGTCTGCAGACGACACCAAGTTGGGCAGGAGTGTTGATCTGCTTGAGGGAAGGAAGGCTCTACAGAGGGACCTGAAGAACCTGGATCAATGGACCAAGGCCAACTGTATGAGATTCAACAAGGCTAAGTGTTGGGTCCTGCACTTGCGTCACAACAACCCCATGCAGCGCTACAGGCTTGGGGAAGAGTGGCTGGAAAGCTGCCTGTCGGAAAGGGACCTGGGGGTGCTGGTTGACAGCCGGCTGAACATGAGCCGGCAGTGTGCCCAGGCGGCCAAGAAGGCCAATGGCATCCTGGCTTGTATCAGAAATAGCGTGGCCAGCAGGAGTAGGGAAGTGATTGTGCCCCTGTACTCGGCCCTGGTGAGGCCGCACCTCGAATACTGTGTTCAGTTTTGGGCCCCTCACTACAAGAAGGACGTCGAGGTGCTGGAGCGTGTCCAGAGAAGGGCAACGAAGCTGGTGAAGGGTCTGGAGAACAAGTCTTCTGAGGAGCGGCTGAGGGAACTGGGGTTGTTTAGCCTGGAGAAAAGGAGGCTGAGGGGAGACCTCATCGCGCTCTACAACTACCTGAAAGGAGGTTGTAGCGAGGTGGGTGTCGGTCTCTTCTCCCAAGTAACATGCGATAGGACGAGAGGAAATGGCCTCAAGTTGCGCCAGGGGAGGTTTAGATTGGATATTAGGAAGAATTTCTTCACTGAAAGGGTTGTCAAGCATTGGGACAGGCTGCCCAGGGAAGTGGTTGAGTCCCCATCCCTGGAGGTATTTAAAAGACGTGTAGATGTGGTGCTTAGGGACACGGTTTAGTGGTGGACTTGACAGTGCTAGGTTGACGGTTGGTCTCGATGATCTTAGAGGTCTTTTCCAACCTAAATGATTCTATGATTCTGTGATTCTACGAGTCTATGATTCTATATCTGCAATGGCATGATCTTTCATTTCTGTACTCTGGGCTATTGAATTAAAATGTGGAGAATATAATTGTTTTGGAAGAATTATCAAGTCTAGCAAATCTAAATCAGTTTCAAATCAACCGCTCCCCCCTGCCAAGGGAAAAAGCTGACAAAACTCAGCATAAAAATCAGTAGTACACTCCTGATTTGACTTTAAAATTGTCATATTCTAGATATCACTACTTCTTATGCTCAGATTTTATTTGTCACGTTCAAAAAGTTTGATTCTAGAAGCTCCTTTCCATATAATACAATAGTACTAATAATTAATAATTAATATTTAATAGTTAATAATAATATTAATAATATAACAACAGATTGAAATATATGTAAAGATATATAAAGTCCTGAAAGTGAAGCAGTATCAAGGCAAATAATTTGCTGCTGTGGTAAGAAACTGTCAACTTTCAGACAAAAAGTCATTAACTTTTTTCTCTTTTGAATTATAATTTTGGCACTTCCTTATAACACCAAGATAATAGATTTTCATTATATCCAGAGTGCAAAAACATTGGCTGTGGAAAAAGCAACAGATTAATAGGAGCCGACAAGCTGACCAAAGAGGAAGTGGCAGCATGGCTGGCACCATGGCTCAGTGGTTGTGACAGGCAATTAGTGAACAGAGCAGAACAGATGTAACAGGAGGCAGCAACAATTTACTGAAGCATTAGCTTGCTCACTCTGTAGTGCAGAGCACTGATACTGTTTGCTGGTACAAATAAATACTAATATGATCTTGGGAGGGGAAAAGAGGCAGTGTGCACAGTCATCTTACAGGATTGAAAAAACTTACCACAAAACAACAACAACAACAAAAAAAAGAAGCTCAGGTAGACTTAAGGGAAAAAAAAAAAACAAACCAAACCAAACCAAAACAGTCTTACCGGCTTTTGAAGATGAGACTGAGATTCTTGCCTCATTACCAAATTGTAACATGCTTTGAAAAAATAGCATACTATTGAGAACTTTTAACAGCATGTTCATTTTTCACAACACTCAAAGAGGATGCACAATGTTAATTTTATTTCCCCCCTGTTGTTCTGGGACAGACTTACTTACATTACTAGAGCTCCTTGAGGTTGCTGCTGGTTGGTGTGCTGATGTGGAGAGAGGAGCCTGCTATGTCCTTACCTTTGTGGTCAGAGGAGAGAATAATAATCATGTGGGAGGTTTCTGTGGTTACAAGTGTTGCCTTGTAATTTCTAAAACCCAACAACAAAATTTGTACCTTGCTTTTTAAGATTGTTTTTTAAAAGACAGCACGGATCTCACAGTGTGCTAAATTAAATTAATCTACCTCAGAGAACTTACGAGTTTTGGTTCCAGAAGGATCTGGGTACATCATAGAATCATAGAATCATAGAATAGTTTGGGTTGGAAGGGACCTCTAAAGGTCATCTAGTCCAACCCCCCTGCTGTGGGCAGGGACATCTTCAACTAGATCACATTGCTCAGAGCCCCATCCAACCTGACCTGGAATGTTTCCAGGGATGGGGCATCCACCACCTCTCTGGGCAGCCTGTTCCAGTGCTTCACCACCTTCAGCGTAAAAAATTTCTTCCTTATATCTAGTCTAAATCTACCCCCCTTTAGTTTAAAGCCATTCCCTCTTGTCCTATTGCAACAGGCCCTGCTAAAAAGTTTGCCCCCATCTTTTTTATAAGCCCCCTTTGAGTACTGATAGGCTGAATGTCTTCAGTCTCAGAGGACAAAGCTGTCAATATGTACAGGGAAGTTGAGACTGGATGAGTTACTATTTTCTACTCTACTAAGAACTGTGATTTTCCAAAACGTAACAGTGAAACTATTATGTTCCTGTTAACAGCAGAGTACAACATCTTCATACTGTAAATTGACATAAATTCTATGTGTTATGGAAGCATACATTTTATTGAGAACTGGAAAAGACAATGGTCAGTCTTGTGTGTACAGTCCATAGAATTACTATTGACATCTTGTATTGACAATATTAACAACACAGTAATTTGCTCCATTCCTAGAAAGATCGGGCATTTACTTGCAAAGTATTACAAATTAGACCAATTGAACCTAGGAGAAGGTTTACCTTCTGTGCTGAGTAAGGACTGGACCTTAAGGGCCAGTTTCCTACCACCAGGTGGAGCTTGAGAATAATTTTTATGGTATGAGATCAAAGATAGTCATATTTGGCTGTACTTGTTCTTCCCTCACTGAGAGAGCATATTTTACAATAATGAAAACATGATTTGGTGCCATTCACTCCGGGTCATGCCATCTTTGTACTGCAAAGACTCATGGAGGGAAAAGTTGCTGCAAGAGCCAAGGGATCTCCTCTGCCTGCCTGTGGTTCCAGTTGGCTGCAGTGGAGGTAGGGATGATTTCTGGTAACTACTCATTGTTTCTGGCTGAGTTTCCATGGGGAAGAACATCTCCTATCCTCTTTTTAGCTCTCTCCTTTAAATACTAGCGCTTGGGTGTAAATAAAGCAAAATATGCTTAGCTTGCATCCTGTTTTGTAGCATTTGTTTCTCTTTCACAGGAAAAGCATAGTCCTGCACCCAGAGATGTGCTGTCTCTGGGTCCCTGAGGAAAAAAGGTTGTGTCAGAATCAGACAATACTGTTTTACTCAGTGGAAGCAACCATATGTGAATACTTGAGAAATATATGATTTTAATTTGGTTTTATTAAAGAAGATAAAAATTTGTTCATGTAAACTGACACAAAAACCTCTCAACTAAATTGGAACAGGATGAAATGCTGAAGATTTTCCTTAAAATTGGAAGAATCATATTAACTTGTGACAAGAAAAGTCACACAAAAATATGTGTGCATACATGTAAGACACAAAAAAAGATGGGATTTGAATGACATCTTCTCTACTTATGTGAATAGTTAATTTAGTTTTACTTAAAAGTGCAGTTGCAAGCTGAGAAGAGAATGGGGAAGGGAGCGATATCCTAGCAAATGGCTTAATGAGAAAAAAAAAAACCAAACCAACAACTCAGAAAAATTAAGGAAATGGGAAAAATATAGAATACAGAGCCAGTTTTCTAAAAGGAGACAGAATGACTATCTAGTAGTGAGCCCTCTATTTAGGTTGCACAAAACTCTTCACTGTAAAGGATTTGCATACCTATTATTTTGAGAAGCTGAGGTTTCTCCAGTGTATGCATCAGACCTTTTGATATTCATCAGAGAGAACAAACTGTGGAAGTGCCCTTTCCTTGTCCCTCAAAATTCGGTTCAGGTTTTCCTCAGAGCTAATCTAAGGGATGGCCATTTTCTTCCTGACATTGGCATGCACCATGCAAGTGTTGGCTGTGGGCCAACAAACAAATGCCCCAAAGATCTAGACCAAGGCCGCCACCACCACTCCTGTTGCAGCAGGGGACGTGGCACAGCTTGGGAGCTCCTAGGGCACCTGACAGTGCAAATGGCAGGAGTCCTTCTCCCAGGTCCTCACTCTGTGCTTGTCTTCCCAGTCATGTTCTTCCAGCCTCCTCCAGACTCTTTGGCTCACCATTGACTTCTACTTTCTGAAGGTGGAAAAGAGAAGATGCAGATCACTCTTCTTCACTGTTCTCCCCAGGCACACACCATATCTGAGGTTTCTGTCTTTCTCAGTTAAATCTTCACTTGCTCTTAGCTAACACGTTCAGTCCTGTGTCTCAATATTGCTAAAGGTTCAGGTTTCAAATCTTGATGGCAGAATAATGTTATAGTTATGTAATTTTGATCTTTCTTTCTTTCTTTCTTGAGAGAGATATGTTTCCTAGGACCTTATTTAAGTTGGTTAAAATAAAGTTCTTGAGATCACAAAAAATGGCAAAAGGAAATTGCCTATTGAACCTTAAATCTGGTGTGTTTTTTCTTTTTTAATGTATTGCAAGGGAAGAAAAATGTATTTCATTAAACCAGTCATTTTAGTTAGAAATGAAAGACAAGTTTTTGGTCTTGCAAGTTCTTCAGGTTTTCTGCTAATGTGTATGTGGTGAGGTATTTAATTACATGACTAGTATTGTGTTTTCCACAAGGCCTCCTCCTTGTTTGGTGCAGAAGATAGCTGGAAAAGAAAGCAGAATTATGGCTGGAGAAGGAACTGTAAGTGAAGGCTTGAGTTTTTCAGACATACTAATTTTGTAACTGTAGGTAAAAGCTACTAGAATCTGCTTTTCCACCAAACTATTATTTTTTATAGTTGGCTTAATTCTTGTAGCTGTTACAGAATGGTATTTACTTGTTGGGTCAGGTAGGGTAGCAATGCTCTCTCTTCAATTCGAATGTTAAAATCATTATTGGAAGTTGGAGGGATTTAGAAGGAGAAATAGGTGAGGATATTGTTTTTCTCTTTCATGTCAGCTTAATTCTTTGCAAAGAGTGGACATAGCCCTATTTTCCCGGCCTAACTGCAGTTCTCATGTTCACAGTTTCCAAATCTGTTCCTCCAATCAGTTTTGTTCTGCTGAGCTAATGTCATTTCACTGTTAGGGCCACATTTCTCTGGCTCCTGAATTTTCTGCCTAGCTACATGCCCAGTGCTTTGAGACCTGTCATCATGAGTGTTTCCTTCTTTCTATTTCCAGCTATTGTCTTAAAGAGCTCTGTTTGCCTCCTGAAAAAGGAGGCCTGGTATTGTGGCAACTTTCTGCCTGTGGCTTACTACAGCAGTCACAAACAACTTGCGGCACAACAGCACTTGATGATTTGAATTGTACTGTAAAAGCAAGAGTAGCAGCAAGGAACAGCAGCCTGGCACTTGGAGTGGCGGGAATGGCCAATAAAAGCCATGGGGAGGATTCACAGAAATGAATAATGAAACAAGAGAAGTGGGTAGGGAAATACATTTGTGGTGGATAATCACTACCTAAAATGAGGACAGAAAAGGATGCTTGACTCCTTGAGTCTGTAGGACAGAATAGTAAGTGACAGGATGAATTCTGGAATATTGTGCTGCTGTCCAAAGGAGCTGACTAATTTACCTTCATAAAATTCTTATGCCAGAAACCTCAAGGCAGCTTGAGTCGGGACCCTGGGCCTTTATGCCTCCTGTTTTTCTTCATCCTCTCTTTTCCACCTTGGAGGTTTAGATCCCATTAACATTTTCTGCTTCCCTCTTCTATTTAGTCAATGCAGGGGCTGGCCATGCATCCAGCTTCCCTTGGACACATGCCTTTCATGGCCTGATACCCAGCTCTGGTACATGCATTGCTATAAACGTGTCTCATGGCAATTGGTAGATAGATTAAACTGTTTCTCTTGCTCTACTTTCTCCCTAGCTACATGTCCTAGACCGGTTGCAGTTACAGTCGTCTGGAGTTTTTAATTTAGTTCTGATCCCCCTGAGTCACAGCTTATTTTTCTAGAGGTCAAAGATATTCTATGAAAATGGCATCTCTATTTTTGGAAATAACCTGTTCTTTAACTTAATGTATCAGAAGTATTACAAAAATCAGTGATTGTGGCCTGTGGTATTTCTTCAAGGCTAGACCAGGAGTCTTTTTTTCAGATTTCAGAAACAAGTATTTTCAGAGGTCATAGACCTCATAGACCCATCTAGAATTGCTGAGCAGGAAGACTTCTTGTTATCTGTGAAAGAGACTGAATTTATCACCTAGGATGTAGCTTGATAACGCAGCAAGAATATGATTTGTATTTGCGAAAGTACTCTCAGACAGAGTTGCCACCTGGTAGAATTAAAAAAAAAAAAAAAAGATTTTATAGTTTGTGATAATGGAAAGATTGACACTAATAAAAAACACTGAACAAATAACAATACTGCAGGAGAGAAAAGCAAAAGGCACATGGTAAGATATTCCGAAAATGTTCATATGTATTTCAAGTGAAACCAGTCATAGATTTGCACTGTGAAATGTGTCAGTGGCATTTATAACACAACCAAGAGGTATAAAAGAATTGCAGTGCAGTAGCCCAGAAAAGAGGTGCAGGTTTTCTTGGCTTAATTAAGACAAAAGTGGATTAAAAAGTAAATCCTGCATTAAAAAAGATTATTAAGATTACAAAGTCAGTCTTTATGAGATTTAAGATTGGTTTCATTTGCTTATTTTGCATATATGAGTTCCTTTGTAATAATAGATTTGTGATGGCTATCAGCTATTATCAGCTAATAGCTGATAGCCTTGAGTTCCCTTATGATAATGGGATAATATATAGTTTTATTCTAAAGGACTCTAGTGTAATTCCATATTTAGAATAGATAAGGCTCTCAATAATTTGATTTTGCACTGCTCTATTTGTGACTGTAGATCATATTTACAGTATAATATTAATTTTCTCAAATGCTCTTCTATAACACTAAACCTTACAGCTTCTGAAGCTCAAAAATGTAGGTAAGGAATTTGCAGGTATTATAGATAGGGAACAAAGGTATTGAAAAAACAAAGTCAAAACACCTGCTAATTTTGTTGATCTAGATGAAGATGCTGCAGGGTTAGTCTTTTAAAGTATTTAACTTTTTTAATACACTGATTCCTGTTCTGTTTTTGAATAATTAGCAGAGACGGTTCCCAGCTCCCCAGCAGTGTTTGCTGGCCGAAGGGTGAGTGGCTACAGTCTAGCTGTGGCCAAGTCCACTAAAGGAAGGCCAGCAGTGAGAAATACAGATAAAGCTGAGATGGACAGTTCTGAGGCAATCCTCCTCCAACTTCCCAGAAGCAGATGCTTCCCCACAGAGTTTGAACCCTCATGCAAAGGAAATAGCCACAGCAACAGCCCAGGCTTCTCAATTTTTCAGCTGTTGCACTCAAAGTCTTATTACTGGCAAAAGGGAACACACAATTGTGATGGTGTGCTCCCACGCCCAACCTGACCTTTATCTCCTGTAACCCTGCTTAAGTGGTAACTACCAGGGGCAGGCATTAATGGATGTTGATGGTGATAGCTTCGTCCATTAACTCCACATAAGTGGAGTTGGGAGCCAGATAACAACACAATAGCCCTTGGTTATTGTGAGAAATACGCCCACCTAACCACAGTTATCAGTATGTAAATATGACTATGAGTCAATCATCTTACCCCTATAAATAGTGAGCAGCCCAAGAGCCCTTTGAGCTCTCCTGCAGGGCAGCGGGCTGCATGCCAGGATGTCCCCTTGAGTAAGGACGCCTCTCAAGGTTACTCCTCGAGGTTGAGAGATTCCTTGCCACAACAGATACTCAGTAAGTGACTAATAGCATGCTAAACTTTGAAATCTTAGCTAAGAGATATAAAGGATTGATTGTGCATATATAATCCTTTAGACATAAACCGTTGACCAAGACTGGGACTAGGATTGGATCCAGCTGCACCTAAACTCCTCTCTGAGAAGTTTAGAAAGCAAGGGGGTCCTTTCTGAACCTCATGACTCAACGGGAAGGTCTCCCGGACAGTAATGTCTGACCCTGTCCTCTATGCAGTAAATAATCAAGTGTACCTTGCCATCAGATCTTGTTCACTGTTGCATTTACCATTGAAATTTGTTAATTCATGCTTTAACTCACTGTTTTCTATCAATAAAGTATTGTTGCTTCTCTCTTACGAGTGAAATGCAGTCTCACTCCATCCGCGACAACAATACACATGTAGATACAAGATTTCATCATTGGTCTAATTTGACAGTCTAATCAAAATACAACAAAGAGTAATTCTTAGTCCAGTTATCATAGTCCTGTGATTCATAGTCCAATAAGCTGTTAAAATAGTTACAAAGAAAACCCTTTGTAGTAGCTGCCCCTTTTGTCTGGTGCTGTGCTCTCCCTCCCAGACTCCCAAGGGTGATGGTAGCAGCCTTCTTCCCTGAGAAAGGCTGGAGGGAGTCGTCAGCTCCCTGAGCTCTTCTCCAGGAAGAGTTTGATGTTGGTGGTAGGGGTTCCTCCTCCCGTGGTCCTGGAGTCTTCTTGGGTTTATTTGTACACATTTTCTTAACACGGTTTGCATACATTAGCTTTCTCATCATTGATTCTCAGTCATTCAGTTTTCTGTTCTTTCTGTTACCTCTACATTGGTTTAAGAAGATTACATTCCTGTGAGGACCGTCTTGGTTTGCATTTGCAGTGTGGGACGTCCGTTATCATCCTGTGTTTACACACTTGCAAATCACTTTTTATTCTATATGTAGTTCAGTATACACTTCTTATCATTATAAATCAAAATTAACTTAAACCAAACCTGACTAGTAGACAATTGCCACCATAGCTGAAAGAAGTGTAGGCTGGGACGAACAAACAAGTCCTGAGGCCTTGTATTCTCACCCAATACAAAACCAGGTCAGCTCCTATTGACCAGAACCCAATGTCTGAAGTCACACACATGGATAAATGGGAGTAGACAGTTCATATACACATCTGAAACGATCAGTTTCCCTAGTGCAAAGGAGTAAAGAACTGGCCTGTAATTAATTATGTAATCACGTAACTGGAGACTACAGGATAATACCTATGGAAAAAATGGGATTAAGGTTGTCAAGGCAAGATTAACTGTGAAAAATGTTTTTAATTATTAAATGTTGGAGTTTATTTGCAGTGTTCCTAACTATTCCAATTTTGGTTTTTTTTATGTTTGTGGTTTTCTAGTTTTCTAATCAGCACACTAACTCCTTCCTTAATATCCCTCCAAATTATATCATACAAAACTCTAGGCTGCCAGTGGATTTAGATCTTTAGCACCACAGCATAGACCCCTGCCACTTAAACTAATAAAATAAATATTAACAGTTAAAAATTACTAGAAACATATACCTTACAAGTACATGACGGTTTTTTTCAACTGTACTGGGTCTGGCTGCAATGCAGTTAACTTCCTTCATAGCAGCCCACATGCTGCTGTGGTTTGCATTTGTGGCTAAAATGTTGTTGGTAACATACCGAAGTTTTGGTTATTTCTGAACAGTGCTTGCACAGCATCAAGGCTTTCTCTCTTCCCGCCAGCCCCACTCCTCCTGGAAACCGAGTTAGCTCAGGGTTGGCAAGAAGTTGGGAGGGGTCACAGGGAGGAAAGTGGACCCAAACTGACCAAAGGGATATCCCATATGTCGTGCTTAAAACAGAAAACACGGTATTAAGGTCTGACTACGTGCTCAGCAAGAAAGGACGGAAAGGAAGAGGAAGGGAGGACATTTATAGTGATGGTGTTTGTCTTCCCAAGCAAGTTATGCATGCTGAGGCCCTGCTTGCTAGGAAGTGGCTGGACATCTGCCTGCCCACAGAATGTAGTGACTGAGTTCCTCTTTTTGCCTTGCTTGCGCACACAGCTTTTGCTTTCCCATTAAACTGTCATTCTCTCGATCCATTAATTTTCTCACCTTCCTTCTATTTTCTCCCTATCCTGCAGGAAAGGGGAGTGAGTGAGCTGCTGCGTGGGTGTTTGGCTGCTGGCTAGGGTCCGCCCACCACATCTACAAAAGAGAAAATTGTTAAATATCCTGGAATGAGCTCTAAATTTTGGAAAGATTTGTGCGGCCATTTTCCAGTCACCGCCATCCTTAGTCTTCTATTTCCTCCTTCGCAGCTCTTCCTCTGCTGTTAATCAATATCTCATATTCCCTTTGATTTCTCTCTTTTCCCAGTAATACCTCTTTCCAACTCCCATGGCATCTTGCTTCCTTTATTAATTTCATGCCTTCTGTTTTTTCTCACCCATTGCTGCCTTTCCCAGTCTTCCTCTCTGGTCTGTTGAAGTTCCCAGCTTCCCCACTTCCTCCTTATTTTTTCTTTTTCTGCATACAAACCAGTGTTTTCCCCCTTGGCACTAGAAAGAGCACCAAGATCACAAAGGAAATTATCTCCTTGTCCAAGAGTTTGATCTAAGAGTTTGCTGGCTGGTGCAGCAGTGGTGAAATTCCTGTTCCAGCCTGTCTGTGGGCTGCCATGAACTCACCCATTTACGTGCAATTATTTTGCTCCCTGTTGTTTCCAAAGCCCTCCTGCTCTGGTAACTCTTACTTTGCCCCAGGCTTTGTTTAAAGTAAACTAAACAGTTCTCTCTGAGAAAAAAAACTTGAGTGTCATTCAGGAGTTAGTTCGTTGCAAGGATGAGAGACTATGGAGGAGTCCTGCACCACAATTAGCTCCCTCTTGATCCCAAAGAGCACTTTGGATCCAGAGACAAGCACCATATGGCATAGACTTGGCCAGTCAGCTTTAGAGAGGACAAACTCTGAATAATGTTGATGTGAGCTATTCTGCATAACTGGATCCTGGGAGTCCTTGGAAAAAATGCATATGGCATGCTGGAAAGGCCAAATGATACATTTAAGTTGGCACAACAGTAGTTAGGGCCAGGGTGAAAATAAATATCCACAGTGGTTGAAGAGCAGGGGTTCTGTTCTTAGCTTCATTACTAGCTTATGCTAGCTTGAGTTGTTCATTGGACTACAACCATGTAGATACTCTTTTGTTCACTCCTAAATTATCCTTAAACTTGGGATTCCAAGTTTGTTGAAAATGACCTGAGGGTTCAAAAGCTCCTGGAAAGGGACTGATGAACAGACAGATGAACAGATAGATAGACAATGTGACTCATCAACATTGTTTCTGTAAACAGACAGGCTATAAACATGTTACTGAGAAGAACAGTGGTACTTTCTCATATTAAAGCATTTTTTTAGAAGAAACATAGATGAAAGCTTTTACGGTTTTGCAGTTTGACCTAGTCAAAAATATTCCAAAGCTCTCCATACAAAATATTTTTTCTAAATCCCACCTTACTTGCCAAATTCTTTAAAAGAATAAATTCAAAAGTCAGCCAGTCATTAATACTGTGCCTTAGCTTTCTGTTGAGTTTTAATCATGGTTTAGGGATTTTTCATTCATAGGAATGCGATATGTAGCTTTTAAGATAAAATTTTGAAGATGACCAACTTTCCCCAGGATATAAATTGATAATCAGTTGATGCCAAGAAATAATTTACTTCCTATAGAAGTATTGGGATATTCATGGGAGAGCAAGAGAAAATGTTCTGTGGCAAGCATAAATGAATTAAACTGTCTGAAAAAGAAATCAGATTAATATTCCTAGATTTTTTCCCTCCATGTTCACTCCTGTCAAATTTATAGACACTGACAGATAGAAGAGAAATTGTTCAGCTTGACATTTCTTGTTCTTTACTGAAATCACCTGATCGTATTATAATAAAAAAAATATCAATTTAGGAGGTTAGGAATTTGTATTTAGATTACCTTTAATTTTAAACAATAAAAATATTGTTGATTTCAACCACCTGCTCACCCAGACCTTTGTGCCCTCATTCTGTTGATTTCTCTTCTCTGGTCATACTGACTCACTTCTTTAAAAACTCTTTTAGCTCTATAATTTACTGATGGCAGCATAAATTTCTGAAATGAATGTCTAACTTTGTGTAGAGAGAAGTAACTGCATCTACAGACTGGTCAGAAGTAAAAACTAAACAAAATCATGGAGTTCTAGGACAATTTTTAAAGTATTTAAAAATTCTCAATTTCCACTCAGTACTAAAAATTTAATGTCTAAATAAGGACTTAATTTTCAAAAGCATCCACCAATTCTTATTGCAGATAACATTTACATTTTATTTAATATGCTTTTTCTTTTTGGTTTAAAAAGCAACAGTTTCTAGAGTCAGAAAAAACCTGATTCCAGGGCTGCTGATATTTTTTTCATTTAAGCATCAAACCATAGTATAAAATCAGAAACAAACCCAAGCAAAAACGCATGTTTCTACCAAAAGAAAACAATTAAGATACTGAGTTTAATTTTTTTTTTTTTTTTTTAAAGGTCAATGAATTTTGCATTAAATGCTGGCTGGATAACTTTCAATTAATTTGAAATGCATATAAATATTTTCACTACAGAGAAACAGGTGATACTGTGCTCCTTTAGAAAGATTACTTTCTGCTCCTTTCCAAGCTATTTATTTATTTAGTTTATTAGCACCTTATATATATATATATATATATTTAAAAGGTCATTTCTTATAGGAATTTGCAATAGAAAACTTTCATGACTTCAGTTTTCAGAATGAAAAGTTTCAGGGCTAAGAAGCAGGAAAGATGGAAATCTCTTTTGGTTATCTAAACTGTTTTATTGGTAGTATTTGCAAGTGAAACACTATAACTTAAATGGATACAAGAAACTAAGCTATGTTGCTGTATCTCCCTCCATATAAAAGCTTGACAGAGAAATGTGAAGAGAAACATATTCTAGTAGACTACATGATTCTGTCAAAGCTAAAAAGTCTCATGAAGAAAAACTAATGTAACTGATTTTTTTCTAAAAAAAAAAAAAAAGGCAGTAAAAGAGCTCCAACAGTATTTCAGTGCTTATTAATATATATACATATTGAATATAATGCTTTCATTAATATTTTGAAGGAGCTTTCCTATAGAACATCTTATTTGGTGTTGTATTTTTTATTGGGAGATACAGTATACAAAATAATAAAGACAATATCCAAATGAAATGCTGTGGTTTACTTTTTTAAAGTCAAGCATTTTGACCTGTTCCCGTGGTCTTAATAGAATTTTCTTCCATTCAGAGCAAAGAGCACAGCTTTACACTATCAGCTTCTTCCTAAAAGTGTAAATGTCATCCTCTGAAAAGTGCCACTTAAGATCCCTGCATTATACATATTTTGGGTTTTTTTTAAAGCATTTTTTCCATGTTATGACATCAAAGTTATAGAAAATCTAGCACTAGATATCACCATAAGCTATTTTAGTAGTAAATTTTCAAATTCTTTTTCTGAGTGACTGAACTTTTAACAGAACGTCAGCAATGAAATCACCCTTGAAGTGTGGGGGACTTTTTTATTCCATTAGATGTTTTCCTTCCTTGAAATGCACCACAAAACTTCTCACTTAAAGTTTTCATTCTTTATACTTTATTCTGCCATTCACGTGTGACAGATGTCAACTTATAAGACTCTATATTTAAAGCTGTCCACTTAAATTAAATCAGTAAAATCTATGTATGTGTTGCATGCATAAACAGACTAACATTTACTTTATATTCACCATGGTATTAACTGATTATCAAGTACCACATGTATTGAATAAATAAGAATATTAACAGATACAGTGGGGCACAAACTTCCATAAGTTTCTGTTCATGAACTGAATTACATTGGTTTAAATTTTGCAACAAGTGTTCATTTATAATAAAGAGGGAATTTTCCCCTGAAGGTGTTCTTGGTATTGAACATAACAGAAACCTCGTATCTATAGGTGAATATTTAAAAGTTCTGGATTAATATGTAACAAAAAAAAAGTTTTCAAGCCTGCATATTTGATCTGCCATTTTAACTAATCTATTTGGTTTGCACTGAGACATGAACCACCATCAAAGCTGGTCTTGGGCAGTGTGTCCACTCTGTGAAGTCCTGCAACTGAATCAGCTACACCCTGACAGCTGGGGTGTTTGCCTGCCACATGTTAACAGCTCCCAACAGTGTCCTGCAAGTTACAGAATTGCTTGCTGTTATGCCCAGGAGCTTCTTACTCATACAAAAGGACGTTGTTTTTTTTCATTCACCCCTTTTCTGAGGTGCTGTTTGATAACAGCTCCATATTATTTCACAGCATGTTTGCACGTACAGTAACCCTCCCATGCAATGTCTCCTGATGTACTCCATCAAAGTTTGCTTAGGTGGGAGGCACCAGCCCCTTTACTTGCACAGTCAAACTGTAGTCTTTTCAGACTGCTGGGAACTGTGAGTGGAAATTAAACATGGCCACAGAAAAATAGTATGTTCCAGAAGTCTAAAAGTTCTTGCTTAGAGCACCCCCTCAAAAAATCAAAGCTCTGCTTTGAGGGAGGAGACACAGGGCACCAGGGAAAGTCTTCTCCTAGAGACCTTCACCTGTTTAAGTGTGTGTTGGAGAGATGGTGTTGGAAAGCTGTTGCATTCCTCTAGTTTCACCTGTACTATTCAGTTCAAATTGTTAGAATTAAATTAGATCACATACGAAATGGGCCCTAGCACAAGCTCCAGCCACGTTAAAAGTGTAGGTAGATTTCTGCCAATATATATGGCATTTTTTTGTAATAGTTTTCTTTCTCATAAATTTTAAAATAAGAATAAATCAGAGTGATCATCTAAAAATACCTCCACTTATAGAATGGGTCATCAAATTTTATCTAGTAATTATATTGACATATAATTTACAGAAAATATCTTAGATTTAATTTAAATGTTTTAGATGCTGAAGAAGTGGCAGAGGTAGTGGCAATGGCTTAAGAAAAAATATGAATTACAAATTAAAAAGCTTTAGGAAGTTGCTAGGCACAAGGTGAATCCTGTAAAAAAGAATCTCAACAACAACTACTGTTGTGAAAGTTGAAGGATATCTCATTTCCTTGAGCAGGCTTCAAGATAGGTAGCTGAAGGCAAACCATGGCAGTTGGAATGGAAGACAGGCTTAGAGCAAAGCTCTGTTTGCAATAGAAGGACATCTGGAGAAGCTCGTTTCTTTCAAAATGTTGTATAAGTACAGGTGTTCAGGTTCTCTGATGAAAGAGAAAGCCAGTTTCCTGTCACAAATCAAGACACTACAGTAACTACTATAGTGAATTTTTTACTGACTGCCTATATTTCTTGCTTGGTGGGCAGATGCCAAGTCCAACCCTGGAGTAAGCCAAGCCTTATCCTTAGATTTCCATTCTCTGTAAATCTGACATTAAGATGCAATTCAGTGGCTGCAGATACAGTGCAGGTGTCCCAGTCTGTGCTTTGCCTGCCACATCTACATATCCCATTTTCCTTCTCAGTGCCCTCATGTACCAGGTGTCAACTGTCAGGCAGAGGAGATAGCTGGAGGTCCTTTCTTAGAGGCCTGAAACACGATATGTGCCGTCTGCAAACAGCTTGAATTCAGGTTAAAATAATTTTGCCTAGAAAAGCACTGTGGATGAGTAGAGTCAGATCTGAGAAATACTTCACACTTCAGTTAGCACTTGGGGACTTTCATATTGGGGAGCCCATATGTTTCTGTTTGGGCTATTTAAACCTATTAAGTAACTTAAGCCTACTAGGCACTTGCTAGCCCTGAAGTCTTCAACAAGATCATTCTAAGTATAAATTCTGTAAGTCTGGACTCATCTCCATCTTAGTTCAACTCCATCTACTTACCACTTTAATAAACCTCTGGTATCTGTTTAATAGCTGCCAATTGTTTTGAAATTCTGTTTATATGATAAACCTTATGTTTAGTTCACAGCAATCAGGAAAGGCCTTTAAAAACTCTTTCTTAGGAGCTCTTCTGCATTCTGATGGAAGCCTGTTCTGTTTTATCTGATCTACAAATGTTTTTTTGGTGTCTCAGGGACTTTCTGGGGCAAGCTTCTCTGACAGGCTGTGGAGACAGACTCTCATGAGTATCACCCAAATGGAGAAATGTGTAACAAATTAAATTGTCATTTATTTGTTCTCAATTGAGCCGTCAGAAATAAAAAAAAATAATTTGATGATCATACTAAATAGACATGCAGTTCTTGGAATAGTAAGAGTATTAGACTTACCCTATTGAGTCTGGAGTTCTGAAGTACAAAATTGTTACACTACGCTGTATGTTACTTTTCCAGGGATGCTTTATCCAGCTAACTATTGCTTTCACTTTGTTTTGTCAAAAAAGAACAAATATTCCACCAAGCAAAAAAGCACTGTCACAGAAGTACTAACATACATGATGTAAATCTTTACATAGTGCCTTTTATATTGAAAAAGTGCTTCCCAGAGCAGGAATGAACGTGGAGACACACACATACACTTTTTGGTGAATTAGGTCTAATGCAGCTTCCATTGAAATCAGTGATTAAAATTCAGAGGAAAATTAGGCTTCTGTAGATAGAGGGATGAAGAGAGGGAAAAAGGGACACTCTTGCACAACTCTAGGTCTATCTGTCTTAAATATCCATATATAGACTCTTCTAGAGTTGACTCTCTCTTGCCACTGACTATAGAGGAGGTCTAGACAATCAGCTTTAAGCCAAATGCCTGACTTTCAAATGGCTGAACTTAGGTAAGATTAATTCCACACCTAACTTTTTAAATTTTCTTCTTCCTCAAAGCATAACGTTAGAAAGTCAGAACAGCTGTACTGGTTTATACCAAAGGTCTCCCAACAATGGCCAGTAGTGCATGCTGAGAAAAAGATCAGGGAAACAACCCTGCCATTCCCTATACATTTGCAGTCTTCAGTCATCTGGCACTGAGTCTGATTTCTGGTTTGGGGTCTGACTCTCCTACCACATTCTGGTTTCAAATATGAAAGTGTGAGTGATCTAATGTGATCTTTGTCCACCAGATAAAGATCGAACATTCAGGGTGCCAGTTTTCTTTATGGCTATTGAACATCCAAGGGCATCTCATGTAAATGAAAAACACTGCTTCAGACAGTGTTTACTGCAAAAACAGGGGTGTTTTTAGCTCAAGGAAGCTAAGTCAAGATTGTGATCTCCATGTAAAATCCAAAGAGACACAAGCTAGTTTTAACCTCAGACCACTATCTGAGATAAATCTCATGAAGGACATACAAAGCTGACCTTCACTGGCCACATCAAAGCATAGATATAGATGGCTATCTCATTGTTTGAGATATCCTCTTGTCAAAACAAAACATTTCTATCCTTGATTTACCCTTACTTCAGTGGGACAATATGGTTGTTTTTCCAGTTCAGAGGTGACAGCTTTTCTGTGCAAAAAGGAATTATGTTGTATTTTTCTGCTGTGATCTGTATAGGAAAATGGCGTCATCTTGGAAGGTCTGCTGTTATGCAGCTGATGTGATAAGTTTATATTAAAAATTACCGTACCTTTCAAGTTAGTAGCATCTCTTCCACAAGCTTCATTTCATGCTAATTTGTTCACATATAAACCAGCATATTTTAAAGCTTGCTGTTTTCTGATAGAAAACGATGCTGTGGTTGCCAGGTGCAGAGGTGATTTGAAAGTTATATTGCCTCATTTCAGTGACTGAATAACGGGGTCGGAGTTACCTGAGGGAATGTGTTTTGCCTCTTTTTCTAGAGGTTACATTCCCCAATTACAAGAGCTCTGTCCTTCGTTTAGAAAGACAATAGTGGAATGAGATACTCTGCAGGATATTTATAACTGTCTATTCTCAGCCTGCTGCATTATGACTAGTTAGAAGTGTAACATATGGCACTGGTGAGAAAATAATTATTACTCTTTGATAACTTACTTAGGGGCAGTTATTCTAGATGACCTGCATGACAGACTCTTAAAAAACTGTGTTCTGTAAAGTTATTGACACAATAATGCAGCAAAGGCATATATTTTCTCACAGTTTTCAGCGCGCTTAATACCCTTTAATGTGTTTTTAAACTTCCAGACATTTATCTATCAGTGGTATTTGCAAAAATCTCAAAGGTAATCACTTTGATCTATATTCAGATTAGTTGTTATTTATGACTAATTTACTGTGGACCAAAGTTCAAGAGAAGGGTGACTGTTTCAGACTACCTCCTACCTAGGGCTGATGAATTTGGGGTTCCAATATAGCCAGTCAAGAGAAGTGGTCATGGGAACTAAGTTAGAGAGCATTAGTGAAAATATTGTCCTTTATGGCAGACCATTATTAGAAAAAGAAAACCAGTTTTAGCTCAAAAAATAGCTCTCTTTCTTTCCGGTTTTGTTTAATAAATCCTATCTAGAACATTTCAGATTCTGTTTTACTAGAACATTATCCCCACTCTTACAAGATGCTGTATTTATTTAGAAAATTTGCATTTGAACGCTGGTTGTAGTACATATTTTATCATGCTACTTCACAACCAGTCTTGGGCCCATAAGGAGAAAGGGAGGAAATCGACTGACAATTTTGTAGTTTCACAGGAAGGAAAAGAAAAAGGAAAACATCTTAAGTGCCATGGAAGAGACTATAATAGCTCCTTGGCCTATAGATTTAGTCTGTGATAGCACAGGGGCTGTAGTGTTGCTCTGGGACTTGCTGTTCAACCGGGGGCTGAAATTCATTCTATGCTTTTTCAAGCACAATTACTTGGTCTTTAACTGCAGTGAATTTTGCCCCTGAGAAGGATCATTATCCTGAATGACTCCATTTGACTTTTGATTCGTGCTCAAACTAAGAAACAGCAAACAAGAAAAAGAATTTAATTTCCTTGTCATCCTACATTATATTTCTCATATTTGTGGCTAGTTTATTAGAAGTATAGCAAGATAGACTGGTGTCCAATGTTTTCCTTTTCACAAACATATGAAAGGCAAGAACCTACAAGTCACAGTTCAGGAGGAAAGAACTACACAACTTCCAGTTAGCCAAAGGCAGAGATAATTCAGAGTCAGAGGAGCATCTATTGGCCTTCTGAATGAGGGGAATCAGACTGTTTTCCATGTATCTATCACCACAATCAACGGGTCTTTAGTGCTGTGCTTAAAATATTATTCACAGGCAAAGAAGCAGCACACTTTATATACGAGTAAACCAATAGTATAACTGAAATCTGAAGAGTCTGATCATTATTAGTCCAGATCTATTTGTTACAGAAAAAGAAACGATAATAATGGAGTTTAATTTGTCATATATACACCTAAAATCTTCCCCTTTTCCTGGTGTTATGCTCACCCTTCCCATGCTCTTACAGGTCCTAAGGTAGGTGGTTTCACTCTGGTGGTGGTGGTGGGAGGTGTTACAGCAATTTGTGAGCATCTGGAGTTCTTTGGTAGGAGGATGTTACGGTTTAACCCGGTAGGCAGCTGAACACCACACAGCCATTTGCTCACTCCCACCCCTCCAGTGGGATGGAGGAGAGAATCGGGGGGGGGAGGAGTAAGATTTGTGGGTTGAGATAAAGACAGTTTAATAGGACAGAACAGGAAGGGAAAAGAATAATAATGATGATGATGATAAAAGAATATACAAAGTGATGCACAATGCAATTGCTCACCACCCGCCAACGAATGCCCAGCCAGTCCCTGAGTAGCGGCCCCCCCGGCCAGCTTTCCCCAGTTTATGTACTGAGCATGACGTCACACGGTATGAAATGTCCCTTTGGCCAGTTTGGGTCAGCTGTCCCGGCTGTGCCCCCTCCCAGCTTCTTGTGCACCTCCAGCCTTCTCAGTCGGTAGAGCATGGGAAGCTGAAAAGTCCTTGACTAGTGTAAGCACTGCTTAGCAACAACTAAAACGTCAGTGTGTTATCAACATTATTCTCCTCCTAAATCCAAAACGCAGCACTGTACCAGCTACTAGGAAGGAAATTAACTCTGTCCCTGTCAAAACCAGGACAGAGGAATATGGTGTTTATGTTGAAGTTTTTTTGTCATCACCTGAGGTTCCATGTAAGGGTGTGGGTTTGGGGTTTGGGTTTTTTTTAACATTTTTGCTAACATGCTTTTATACATTTTTGTTTTTTCATTGGTTTGAAGACTTACATTTAGAAATTACATCTGAGTTTGCTATATATGATGCCTTTTATGCACTATAGATACCATTTGTTTGCTTTATTTATTACCTCTAAAACCAGTTTTGTCCACCACCAGGTCTACATTTCTTTAACTAATCATTGCTGAGTGGTTTATACGTGTGAGGTTTCCCATGGCAAGGCTGTACCTTATCTTTGATCAGCCCATGCCTGTGCTCCCCTGTACTGCATCGCCTGTCTCCCCTTCTCAAGACCTCTGTTGTTGTGCCAGGCCTGCTTTTCTCTACATTACATTGTGATAGAGTCGTAAATACCTCATTGTACATAGAGTAATTTCTCAGTACTGCTATCTGTATAAAATGATGAGTTTTATACTACACGAAGTTAGACAAAAGTAAAACAAATTAGCTGTGGACACCTAGCCAATTAAAGAAATTTCTGTCACAGCTAAACCAAGTCAACAGGCCAAAAAAAAGCTCAGACAGAGAATACCTGACAAGCATCAGTCCTGAGGCCTCACAAACTCGGTAGGAAACTTACAGCCTGTTACTAGCAATGGCAGTACCATATTACAAGGCTAACCAGTTTCACTAGTCTCAATCACACAGCTGAAACCCTGTATGGGTGTTTCTGCCTCTCCAAGACCTAAGCGCAAACACTGCCTTTAGTTCCCCTGCTGCCTTCCTGCGGGAATGCCACCAAGCAGATGGCAGGCTGCGCTTCAGCCATTTCTGTAGTAATTCTCTGGATGACCTCCTCTGGCCTCGTTTCCTTGGGAACAGGCTATCTGAAGTGGTGGTCCCACAACTCTATTAACACCTCCTTTACAATGGTGTGAAGATGGGTGGTATGCAATATGAATAAATAAAGTGCATTTCAATAAATCCAGGTCATAAGTCACTGAAGACGTTTAATAGCCCACCCATAGAATAGGAATGCAAAAACTATGTAAGAGACAAAAATATTAGAAGATAGTTCACTTTTTCCCCCCTAAATTATTTTACATAATTGCATGCAAGACAGTATACTTAATGACTTAAATTTTCATATTTAAGCATTTAAATTCCAGGAAATGTCACAGAGAAAATTGCCCTAAAACTCTGCAAATGTGCAAACCAATATTTTTTATGCTACCTCAAGATACATGCAATATTTAGCGCAGAGAAAGAAAATTCTACTAAATCTTTTTTAGGAAGATTTTTGTAGAAATGAAATAAGGTGATCTTCTTGCCTCTATAGAGTGCAGACACTGAAACATCTCAGCAACATTTGTCCAATTTTCTTCTGAAAAATGGCAGAACTCTTCTCTTGAAATTCCCTTTCTCATCATATTGATAATAATAATGGTAGAAATTCTGACAATAAAGATGCTTTTAGCTCAAGGTTATATTTTGGCAAAGTTATATTGAATGGAATGGAAAATTGAGTTTTAAAATAGAAGTCATCAGGCAGTCTTAACTGTAGAAATTGGTACATTCTCTGCCTGTAATAAGTGATGTGATGTTGTGCCTTCTAATATTGAATTAAAATCTTTTCCAGGTTCTTTTTACAAGGAAGGACCATAAACATAAAAAGAAAAAAAAAAAAAAAAGACACAGCACAAATTTAAAATAAAATGTAATCTGTAATCTAGTTGTTCCAGAGAAAACTCCATCTGCCATAGAATATTTTAGAACTTGCTCCACTGGAGCACATTATTCTTCCCCCCTTAGGCTGTCCAGTTGTGCTTTAGGAAACTCAGCAGTTGGTATGATGATTTCGTTTAAACTTTAGGCTATGAAAAATCATTTCTGATTAAACAGACTTGAGAAGAGAATTGCAATTGATGATATTATAAAGATACATCAAAAGGGACACATTTTCAACTCTTGTGTGTCTGTGTACTTTCTAGATTATTAAGCTGTCCCCATACTACTACCTCTTAAATAGTTTTACCTTTGTCCTGTTTTACTTCATCTATAAGTATTTTGAGGTATTATGTTAATTAACATTATTCTATGTCTTCATTCTTTGAGTTATGCCTAATTTGCATTCAAAAATATAATTCTTTTTAACATGATAGATAATATATACTGTCAAGAAGTTATTTTTTAAATTAACCAAAAAGAAAAGAAATCTGTACCTTAACAATTCTCCATTTCGTATAGCATGAAGCTGTAGGTGCTCCAGAAAATATCATTCAATCAACGAGAAGAGAGGAAGTGGAACCAAAAGGTTAATCAGTTAGCAAGGATAGAATTTCCTTGCAAAGTATTAGATTTTCTCTTTTGAACAACAGCAATCCTGACTAGCATATTATTCATATACGTATTCATACATTGGTTTACTTATGTATTTGTATTGCATTGCTATACTCAAATATAAAGGTCTTATTGGGCAAGGTGCTATAAAAAATGCAACATCTGAAGACAGCTTTAATACAGGCAAAATCTTGCTTACTTTTGTCCCAGTATATAAGAAAGCTGTATATCTAAATTTTCCAGAAATTTAAAAACAAGTTAGATACGTAACAAAGGAAGTATCTCAGGAATGGGCCTTAGCAGTCCTAATAATTACTGTCACATCTTACAACAATATTAAAAGTCATTTGTCTGTTCTTCCTCCATCGTTACACTATTTCATCTCAGCAATATGTTGTACCAGGTTTGTTATAGTTTTACAATTGCTTCATGTTGAGCATCAGATTAAAAAATATCACATTTTTTATATCATTTCTTATGTCTTGTTGGGTGCATTCACATATTTATTGCCATTCATATAGGAAACTCCTGGTAATTACCGAAAGAGAGAGTCCTTGTGTACCATGAAGACTGTGACTTTCAGGTATTGCAGTCTGGTGCAACTTGTCTAACTTTTCTTCATATAATACTTCAGAGTCTTATTTTTATTTATTATTTTCTTACTTATTTCTAAGGAAATATTTGAAGTTTGCAAATCTCAGCATCTAGTCTTGCTAGGAAAACCATACTAAAGTTAAAACACATATAATGTGTGGGAAATTTAATATGAAACACTTCAAGATTGAAAGAAATAGAAAGAAGACAGAAAACAAAGGGGGTTGTGTTTTTAAAAATACATACCTTTAACTTTAACTTTTGCTATTCATACACATCCTACCTATGAGTTCAAACCTTGTAGAAACACTGCAGTTAATCATCAGACAGAGCGTTTCAAAGGCACCCGTAAAATCTGTGAAATTCTCACAGTGAAACTCTGTTACTAATGGGTACGTATCTTACCTGAGAAATATATCCATCTACATGGTTGACAGCTATATATGTACTTTTTGCATAGGTAAAGCTGCTTTTTGTGGCCATCTTTGCTCATAAAGAGGCAAAGATGGAGTTATGAGCGTCCCTTTCTTGTGTGAATGGTAGGTGCTCGAATAGTTCAGTTTCTCTCTGAGAGCTGCTGAACGCAGTTGTCAGTAAGTGCTCCACAAATTGTACGGATATGGAGGGGAAAATGTTACTTGGTGCAGCTCTGTAGATGTTTCGTCATTGACTATCGTTACTGGAATCGCATAAAACCTTTTCTGTGTTTAGCCTCTTGGCAGTTTCTGCTGTATGCTATTTCTCCATCCAGCTGAACTAGGTGTTTCTCCATTTGTGTTACCACACTGTGTGGGTCTGGTTTCCTTCAGACCTACTTCTGCTTGCTCATGTTGCTTTTTCACTGCACATAGCACATGCCAGTGGCAACATGAGCATTTCAACAGCTGTCTCCCCAAATAAACTTGTGGCTGTGTTTATTATTACTGGTGCTGGCAGACCAAGCTCTTTCTGGAGGCAAGCTTAGGCCAGCTGTAAATATGTTTTTAAAAATACAGGCACGTGTCACGATACTGGAGCAGTGGGGGTTAAGTATCACACTAAATACCTATCTATCTGCTTTGTCAGTATCGAAACATATTTTTAAAATTGTCTATTTATTTTTATGGTTCACAAAGATGCAGCCTTATCTGCTAGTTTGTACACATCATATTCTTGTTGTTGTTGCTTTCCTCTAAAGAAGAAAAGATGCAATAGCAGTGGTACCTACAGGTAGAATTTTGAAAATAATGAGACTTAAGATAATCAGTCTCTCCCTGGAAGAAAGGATAGGAGATTTTGCTACCAAAAAATAAGTCAGGTCTCTGGAAAGCTTCTTGCTGTTACTGAGACAGTGTGGTGCTTTAGAAGTCTTTTGACTGTTTAGCAATTAAAAAAGAAAAAAAAAGAAAAAAAAAGAAAGAAAAAAAATATGGAGGTCTTTCTCACATACAAATTCAGATTTCTCACATTCAGTATTCACTGAAACCTTCATCCTGTACAATCCTTTTATAATAACCTCAATTCCAAGTGAAGCGAGTGAAACAAGTTTGTTTCATTACTACACTTCCTGCTATATTGCCTGTTTGTGACAAAAGTCCAAACCAGTGACCAAACCAGATCTTTCTGACATGACGTTTTTAGTCCTGAAAGGAGAATCTTGTCAGGGGTTCTCTTACAGCCATATTCCCTGTATCCAAAACCAGGCAATGAATTTGCATAAATTAGTTGCTGCATCTGCCCTTTCCAACAGAAGAAAAGACATTTTCTTTGTCGTAAATTGACTGCAAGACAAGCTTAATATGTTTTGTAACACTCTTTATGGAGAGAATGCAATATTTTATATAGACAAAACATACTCAAGGGCAAGGGCTGATTATAGCCATACAATTAAGAGAAAGACATTCAAACCGTGCAGAGTTGCCTGCCTATCAGCGGCGCTGTGTGACGAGGATGGCTCCACGCTCAGCAGCTGCTTTGAACACACTGGTCGGGCTGCTGTGCTGAAATACGGATTTTCTGAAACCCCCGCTTGTCTGGCAATAGCTCCTTCACCTGTGTAATAAGATTAACAGATTCACTTGAAGGACAGAAAAGCTTTGCCAGTCAAGTGGAGATTAGCATCTTTTACGCTGGCAAACACTTAAAATAAACAAACCTTTTCTGAAAGATGAACAAGACATACACAACACTAGAACCAGGCCAAATTCTTTAGTATCTATGAGTTTCTGATTTTCGCTGGGGTTTTTCAGTTAATAAGAAATGCTGTCCACAAAGAGTGGTTGAACTTTACCAACCAGTGAATAGTTAATAGTTAAACTTAGTTGAATTTCAAAATTTAAGTCAAGAGAAACTACTCCAAAATGTCTCAGTTATCAGGCAAGGTAGATAGAAAACTCTGCTCTCCTAAGCTATTTCTGCCATAAGCCCCCAAGAGAAAACTCACAAAACCACAAAGCCTACTGTGGTAAGCCAAATTTCCCAGTACTGGAAAATGAAATAGACCTTGGAAAACTACAGATAAAATAAAGGTACAATAGGTACAATCAAGAATAAAAATAACAAAACAATCTCACTACAACGCTAGGTGATGTCAGCTGCATTTGTTTTATGAATAGCAGAATACAATTCATGCCAGTATCAAAAGTAACAAAACCTAAAAGAGAGCAGAAGTATGCTGCTTTTATGAATGTGTCTTAAAGCAATTTGATCTTATTATGTTAGCATGAGTTTACTGATTTCAGCTGGAAGGCCAAGAGACTTTAAAAATAGGGAAAATGCAGTGAGTTATGGTCAATAAGTTCAGGGGCTTCTGGCCAGACACTAGTTTTTCTGCTTAGACTCGTGCTAAGTACAGGCAAACACTGTAAGCTTTCTCTATTAAGTTCTGCTAGTTCAGGTCAGTAGTGACCTGCAATGCACTTTCCCTGTCCAGAGTTTCTCCTGAGCAAAGCTTGCCAATCACACAAAATTACTTAGTGGTTTTGGGATCCGGACATATATAGACAAAGGAATAAATGGAGACTACTACCAAACTAATTTAGTGTGTATCATAAATCAGAAGTGAATGTTAGTCTCCGGGGGGGGGGGGGGGGGAAGGCTTAGTGTATTAAAACACTTTGATACCTTTGATCTTCATTGTTCCTAACATGAAGTATTTTCTAAACGCCTTTAAACTGAAACTGAAAGATACACTCCTGAAATTCACCCCAGCCTTTCTACCCATTCTTTCTCCGCAAACATGGGACTTCAATGCTGTCCTAGACACAGATATGTGATCATTTGAAAATGTTCAAAAAACCTTATCTGAAATCTGTTTTTATGCCTAATGAGTGCAGAGCCATTCTTCTCTTTAAATACTTCTCTTCTTCTGTGCAGAAGATGACTGTTTTGGTTTTTTAAGAGTTTCTAGTTTTCCTCCAATTGATATTATGGGAGATAACAAAAGATTGTATATACGTCTGCCCCTGAGTAGATCACGCACCCATGTAGAGTGAGAGACCTGCTGAGGTTAATGGAATTGTCAATCTAATATTGCCATTCCAAGTTTTATGATTTCTGTTTGTAATAAACTATATATTTATTATATGTAGATTTATTGTAAAAGATCTAACTCATTAATAACAATTACATTTAATACAGCCATGCAATCACACTTATATACATATTTAACTTTCAAATTATATTGATCTTTTATTTTAATTGACTCACAAGCTTTTCTTTAATTAATGCCTGGCTATGTTTCAAACAGCTTCAATGCTTATGAACTTTGGCCAATCTAAATAGAAAGTCTTTGTTTCCATAATGATTTATTTGAATTTGGTTCTGTGGATTTTATGAGGATGCAGTTCTTGTCATATTGGAGATACCACTTGAACACAAGAAAAAATAAGTAAACCTCTGTAGCATACTCAGTTCACAGTCTCTCTGAAGTGATGGTGCTAAAGAGTTTCATGTTCTTCAGAAAGGACTACTACTCTGGTGGAGGAGCTCACCAAGCCACTCTCCATCATTTATCAGCAGTCCTGGTTAACGGGGGAGGTCCCGGATGACTGGAGGCTTGCCAATGTGATGCCCATCTACAAGAAGGGCTGGAAGGAGGATCCGGGGAGCTACAGGCCTGTCAGCCTGACCTCGGTGCCGGGGAAGATGATGGAGCGGTTCATCTTGAGGGTACTCACAAGGCATGTGTGGGACAACCAGGGGATCAGGCCCAGCCAGCACGGGTTCATGAGAGGCAGGTCCTGCTTGACCAACCTGATCTCCTTCTATGACCAGGTGACGCGCCTAGTGGATGAGGGAAAGGCTGTGGATGTGGTCTACCTGGACTTCAGTAAGGCCTTTGACACTGTCTCCCACAGCATTCTCCTCGAGAAGCTGGCGGCTCACGGCTTAGGCAGGTGGACTCTTTGCTGAGTAAAAACTGGCTGGACGGCCGGGCCCAGAGAGTTGTGGTGAATGGAGTTCAATCCAGTTGGCGGCCGGTCACGAGTGGTGTTCCCCAGGGCTCAGTTTTGGGGCTGGTCTTGTTCAAGATCTTTATCAATGATCTGGATGAGGGGATTGAGTGCACCCTCAGTAAGTTTGCAGACGACACCAAGTTGGGCGGGAGCGTTGATCTGCTCGAGGGTAGGAAGGCTCTGCAGAGGGACCTGGACAGGCTGGATGGATGGGCCGAGGCCAAGTGTATGAGATTCAACAAGGCCAAGTGCCGGGTCCTGCACTTGGGTCACAACAACCCCATGTAGCGCTAGAGGCTTGGGGAAGAGTGGCTGGAAAGCTGCCTGTTGGAAAAGGACCTGGGGGTGTTGGTTGACAGCTGGCTGAACATGAGCCGGCAGTGTGCCCAGGCGGCCAAGAAGGCCAATGACATCCTGGCTTGTATCAGCAATAGTGTGGCCAGCAGGAGTAGGGAAGTGATCGTGCCCCTGTACTCGGCCCTGGTGAGGCCGCACCTCGAATACTGTGTTCAGTTTTGGGCCCCTCACTACAAGAAGGACGTTGAGGTGCTGGAGCATGTCCAGAGAAGGTCAACGAGGCTGGTGAGGGGTCTGGAGAACAAGTCTGATGAGGAGTGGCTGAGGGAACTGGGACTGTTTAGCCTGCAGAAAAGGAGGCTGAGGGGAGACCTCATCGCTCTCTACAACTACCTGAAAGGAGGTTGTAGCGAGGTGGGTGTCGGTCTCTTCTCCCAAGTAACTAGTGATAGGATGAGAGGAAATGTCCTCAAGTTGCGCCAGGGGAGGTTTAGATTGGATGTGAGGAAAAATGTCTTTACTGAAAGAGTGGTTAAACATTGGAAGAGGCTGCCCAGGGAAGTGGTTGAGTCCCCATCCCTGGAAGTATTTAAAAGACGAGTAGATGCGGCACTTAGGGACATGGTTTAGTGGGCATGGTGGTGTTGGGTCGACGGTTGGACTCGATGGTCTTAGAGGTCTTTTCCAACCTTAATGATTCTATGATTCTATACTAACACAGTAATAACATAAAATATTATTTTTTTCAGTTATCCCACATAGGGAAACCTCACTAACTAGGTATTTTAGATATTGATAGCATTTTTGATTGAGGTTTATTCCTTCTTTGTTGCAGATGTGAACAATGGCCAAAACTTATGTTTTATGAAATGATAAAATGAAGCCAGCAATACTGAAATAAGGAAAAAAAAATGCAATTATGTCATCCACCACTGAGCTTACAAAAACAGTGTGAGCGTCAGTGCCTACAGGGCCACACTGAGCAGTCTCTGTGAATCCACACAGCTAGTCGTGCCCGTTTCTGCGGATTTTTCCTTGTCACTGTAGCCCTGAAGTCACTGGTACCACTGTCAGGCTGAATCCTCCTCTCAGATGTCCTTTGTCTGGAAGGTGTAAATCTATCTGCGACCTCAAATAGATGTGATGAAGCACCTCATTTCCCCTACTCCCAGTGTCACGTGCTTCCTTGGTGATACCAGCAAAGCCATGGCCTCTGTGGGAAAGTGACTAAATGCCACCTACACGAGATTACTTAAATTATATGTGGATACATTTAAAAGCTGAACATTTAATTTTAAGGTTTTTTTGTCTATACACTGTATATGCCCAATGTTGAAGAACAGGGTGATTCAGAGGATGACTCAGAATGCCTGAACTGGAGCAGCTAGGCACCTAATTTTAGGTACAATCCAGCTGGCCTCAGTCTAGGCTAGTTACACCTCTCCTTAAGATAGATGTTTAAGATAGTTTTAGATGCATCACTTCAGAATCTCCTCCCCACCCCTTGATATAATGGCTGATTTAGATGGATAGCTTTTAAATCACTTTAAATGTGGCAGATGAGTTGGCATCCTTAGACACCTAAGTTAGATGCCTGAAGTTAGGATGTATGACAGTCATTTTAGCTGTGTCATTTTACATACACAAAGTCCTGTCTGAGCATCACTTAAGGAAAAGAGGAGACATTCTGTAGGAAAGCTCTGTAGAAGCCAAACTTCTACCATTCTGGGCAAAACAGAACAGTAATAGGTAGCTAATTCTTCACTTACAATTAAGATACCAGGGATCACCAACAAGATATTCCTTCACTTAATTCTCCCAAAGTATCTAACATTTTAAAAGTGCTCTGAGCTAGGAATATATAAATTGGGAACTGAGTCAGAGAATTCTGATAACAGTTTTTGTTGTGGATTTTTGGTAGCCCTTTTATTGACTTAGACTCAAAAGTACCAAAGGAAGTGAGGGCAGGGTTATAAAACTACAATTTCCTAAACAGCTTTTTTCAGTTTACCTTGGAAGAAGTAATGAATAGAATTGTTCATTTCAGGCTGTGTCTTAGTGAGCAATATTGACTGGTAGACCTCACGCAGTTTTGGGGAAGGAGATGAAGGGGCTGTTTGTTGTTGCCCTGCTGATGAACTGGAGGCATTTCACTATAGGTATACCTGAGAAACTTTAGGTTGAGTTGTTGTGATGAATTATGAGCATATTGTCCAGGGAAATGTAATCCTGGCCAATCCCCCCTCCTAAGAGGGACATCATTAAATAATCAAGATACCTGAACAACAATTCCTAACAGGTGCTATAGCTGTTCCGGAGGAGAAAACTTCTTGCCAAACTGGAACAAAACATTTTGAAATTTCCAAATTAAGAATTCTGGAAAATAATTTTAGCAGTGAAAAAAATTAATCATATTTTGGGTTTTTACATCAATTTTTGTGGAGGACAACTATTACATTTGATAATAATTTGGTTATTGTTTTTTGACTGACTTTTAATATGTTGGTCCTAGAACGCTTTACAAGGGAAGGGAGGCATTGTTATTGTCATTGCACTGGCAGAGAAATTGAAACCTGATTTGAAGCGCATTACCTAAAGTCAAACATGGTTATTGTAATGACCACTGGGGAAATTACAAAACCTTGCAAAAGTTTAGAGACATTTGTGTTAAGGCATCTGTGTCTTGAAACGCTCTACATCTCTTAGTTAAAATAAAATTATATTACATAACGTGAGTAATTTCAGGAGTTAGTAAGTGACTGATTTTCTGTTCCCTTGGTAAGCAATAATTCATGCAAACAGATTGACTGAAATTTTACTGTGCTACTGAAATGGGAAAACAGTGAAATATTGTTTGAGACTTTTTACAAGTGAAAACGACAGCATATGAGGAAAAATGTTACAGAGGTGGATAGTATTCAAGATATAATAATATTGAGAAAGCTAAGCTCATTCTTTTGAAGCAAACAATATTAAAGAAACTGGTAGGAAAAAAGGCCACTCTTTCATGTACGTGGAAAGAAAATAGTCATTAATATCCCAAATGTGCCCAGATCAGCACATTTATGAAGAAATGTATGAACAGAGAACACCTGACATCAAAGCCATTTATAATTACTGAATGGTTTACATTTAATCAGAAATGCATGGGAGGGGAGAAAGAGCTGGAAAAAATGAAGACATATTAAAAGTTTTAGCAAATGCAAGAAAAGTTTTGCCAGTTTGTGCTGTTTTTAAAGGCTATTTTCCTGGAACAGATTTGTGTATAGCTTGAATTCTTACGAAATGCAGGTATCATCACTTGCTTAAACAAACCTTACATTCCAAAACACTATTGACATTGCTGTCAGCAAAATGCAGCTGAAAAAAAAAAAAAATACAAGGCCTTAATTCAACACATAAAATGAAAACATCTTGGATGTTTTAATTTTACTGTGGAAAACCAACATATGGTGTTATGCACATGAGATATATATATACTCTGTTGTATCACAGCGGTCAGAAGAATGAATTTTGTAATTGTTTATGCAGCAGCAAATTACAGGAAAAATTGCTTCCTCTTAATAATATCTGAGAACCTACTAAGCCTGTGTCAGAGAAGTATTTGTCTCATCTAACTTTAAACACCTATAACATAGAAGTCCACATCTGAGCTAATCACCTTAGGTACATTTAACATTTTCCCGGCCCACATTAGATGTCTACTTTAGGATGAGATGAAGTCTGAATATAAACCCAAAAGAGCATTTGAAAGTGGAAGTAAAAGCACACACTGTGATTATAGAATTGTATCCCTGGGAGAGAGAAAGTTTCCCCCACACTTAAAGGTATTAAGAAAGCTTTAGGAAATTAGCATTCAAAAATCCAGATGCCAGTATGAAAGCTTTTCAGACATCTTGATGTCTAAAAATAATTATTAATCAAACTTTTCCCTTTATATTCATATAAAGGTGGAAGTTTGGCACAACCATTATTTCCTAGTTTTCAGTAGTTGAGATTCTGCAAAGCTTTCCATGAGGAGGTTTCACAGATGATTTAATAGCACCTTGAAAATATAATGTACTTCTGCAAAATGTGGAGGGTGCCATGAAATATTTAAATATCAATGGATTAAGATGGAAAATGCCTAATGACTTTTCTTGTGGAATCATATCTTGAATATTTTGGATTCATTTTAAATCTTAAGGGATCCACCTAACACTTTAATCACTGGAAAAATGCTGCAATAGTTACATCTGTACCAAAATTGCTTTAACCAGGTCTTGAATTAAAACACATTTGTATTTTTATTGCAGAATATGAATTCCAATATATCTGTAATGGCAAAATCTCCTGAAAAGCTATTAACCACGAGAATTACTGGCCGAGCAAACCAACCTACTAAGCTATTTTGTGAAAACTAAAATTCATTTCCTACACAGTATAGTGTGCTGGTTCACTATAGCTCCAGTAAATAGCTTTTTCTGTTGATGTTTCCCCTTTTTAAATTGGGAGAAGCAGTCATCCTATTTCTTTCCATTCAAGAGTCTTAAAACCAGCTGAGCAGAAGTGCCGAGGATTTGTGAGAGACATTTAGGTTATTATTTCATAGCGGAAAAATTTCATAAGTGTCTACCTGGAAAAACCAAATCAAACCAAACCAACAAAACTCACTTTTCATAGCCTTTCTTCCTATTCCAGTGTAAAAAAAAAAAAAAGTACTGATTTTTGCCTAGAGACCTCATAGGTGGACAACTCAGTCATTTTAGTAGTGTTGTTCTGCTTGAGATGATAGTGCTGCCGGGGCTTTTTAGTCTGTCTTTGAAGATTGTCTCAATATTTTGTAAAAAGATTATCCTGGATACTAGAAGTAACCAGCTTCTACTACAGAGCTGTATATCACAAATTGACAAATTATCTGTGGCATTCCAAACAAGTCTTCTGGGTCTCACAAACACAGGCATTATTTCCAGTCTATAAGAACTGGTTATCAAAATAAGCATCAGCTGTTCAGTAGCTTCATATTTTTCTAATGAACATGAAGTTAGCATGGGTAAAAGGTGACGTGTTGGTTAAAGTAGCTACCATTTCAGAAAAGATCTAGAAGAAGTTCCCAAAGCATAGCTATGTACATGACTAATATGCCAGGAGGAGACACAGGGGAATTGATGAATGCTTGAATCTGCAAATCTTTTGAGTTTACAAAACCAACTGTTTATTTTCATGAAGTTTTTGAAAATAACCATAACATTCATGAAATGAGTTCACACTAATTTTGATACTCCTTGCCAGGTGAAGTGTTCATAGACATGTGACCTAAATGTCTAGAAGGTCTCTCTGTGTCCCAATGAAGAGATTTTGGAAATAGCTCAGTGAAAAAGATTAAGATTGCCTTTAAAATGATGTGTATTAGTGGTTCCAAAGCCTTACTCTTAGTTTTTTCAATTACTAAAAATTCAGAGAGAAATTCCCTCCATTGAAAATCAGCCCGTAGTGTTCCTGTGTTAAAGTTTAAAATGCTTTTGACTCCTAAGATAAATGAAAAATTATTTTTTCTTATTGTATCCAGGAGCTTTTATGTAGTGTATTACAAAATGGCACAGAATAATGAAGTTTAGAGAAGCCATTAAGGAAATAAAAGTGTTTTTCAACTAAATAAAGATGCCTACAATTCAAACAATAGTACTGCATTAGGCAGATAATTAGTCAATGATTGTCTTTTGAACTCTGAAAATAAATTTAGAAGGAGCAGATATGTTGTGCTTTAAAAAGTGACAGCTTTCACTGTTGTTTTTTTTCTTTTTAAGCCTTTTGCTTAAAGATTTTTTTCAAAGGCAGTTTTTTAACCAAGTACTCTAATTATGTACACATGAATAGGCCTTGAGGAAACCATACAGGTCTATTCAAATATATGATATACAGATTTTAATTTTACAGATTCTTATTATTTTAGTTCCACTAAATGCTTTTAGCTAAGGTCGACCAAAACTTTTCCCTTTGAGACCCTGTTTTGAATTCCTTATAATTTCCATATTTAAACTGTTCAGGCTGATATGCCCCATGCCAGATGTCTACTCTAAGATGAATCATTCTGGAAAATTCCAGCAAAAATAGCTCAGTAGTTTTGCAACATTAAAGAAAAAAATGTTTTTCTTTTGTCCCCATTAAGGTGTTATTTTGAAGCAGTTAACTGGAATATTCTTGTTATTTCTGAATGAATCTCTCTCCACTTTACAACGGTGTCTTTGCAGGAATGGGTCCAAATGAAGCTCCAGATAAAATCTTAGCAACAAACAAACAAACAACAACAAAATCTTAGCAACAAACAATCTTAGCAACAAAACACACACCCCACCCCCACCCCACCCCATTGATTTTATTCTACCATTTGGAGATGTTTACAATTTTATACTAACTTCTAACATAAATTTAGTATTGTTTCAATGCTATTTGTTTCTGCTTTGTCTGCTTCTCCTCTCTTTTTGCCTTCCTCCAGGCCCTTGCACATAAACAGACCAGTAAAACGACGTGAAGTTTAATGCAGCAGGTACAGCAATCTGCGGACCTACAGGAGTAAGCGTATAGATGCCTCAGGCTGATGCCCCTTAGTTCAGTATGCTGGGGGGAATGGAGACACCACAGAATCATGGTGACAAGAAGTCCTACCTGAATGAGCTCTTTTCTTTCACAGATGTTGCTTTAGAAGAAAGAATAGCTAATTAGAAGGACAGAATACTTAAAATAGCATTTTGACGATACAAATTCATTTTTTTTAACAAGTGAATGGTTTCCAAATATATTAATAGAGTGAAATAGAGAACCATGATTAAGACCTATCTACAGATACACATTTCTTTTTAGGCAGCAACATCTTAAACATGTACTATGCTATCCTGATAATTCCTCTGTCTAATTTCTTTAATGATCCTCTTCACAAAAGTCTTTTTTCAAAACCTTATTCCAACCCTTTGGGAAGATCTTTCGGGAAAGGTAAAAGTGAACTTTTTAAAGAAAAACTTTTTGGGTATCTGCAGTTGAAAGTTGTGTTATTATTCACTTACAGTAGTTCACAATATGTTAGGCACTAACTCTACCAAAAGAAAGAAAATTGTGATCCCCATGCAAAATTTGCCTTAGGGTAAAAGTGGGAGAAGATATTAATGGCTCTACAGATTTTAACAGCCTAGTGTTTACAGACTAAAACTCCAGTTCACTGCAGTTCACACTGAAAATGTATGTGCTTAACTCTGGTCACGCAGACAGTTTCAGGCTGAGTCCATCCTCAGCTGCAGGGTGGCCTCGTGTCCACGGCACACGGGAAGAGTGTGCAATGACCGTGCAGGCTTTCTTTGTGTGGAAGCCACTCTGCGTCTGTGTGCACAGGTGTGTGCACACATGTGCGTGTTCATGCATCGAGAAGATGGTGCTCATGTTACTGCCCTCCTCTCCTCTCCAGATATGGAGTTTGAGTAGGGCTAAATTGTATACTTGCACAAGGGAACTTAGGAATGTTTCTCAGTTTAGTAATATAAACATAGCTTTAGAGCTTTAGAAGAGTCTTTGAGTGGTTAAGTATACATATATGGATTTGCAGGATCGAAAGTTAGGTAGAGTACAGAAAATGAAATGGAAAGTGAAAATATGTGTTAGCTTGTCATCTTAGGCTGTAGAATATGCTAGTAACACATTTTTGTCATGTTAGAGGTATATAATTTGTTTTCTTATACCAACACTTCAACCATAGTCTTCCAGGAGGGTCTGTATTTATCGCTGAGTTTAAATCGTAAAGTGACAAAAGACTTCCATTTAATACATTAGATGTTCTTGGTAAGTATTTTTTAAAAAAAGAACCAATCAGTGTGTTGAAATTAATGGCAATCTACAACATCTCATAATATTCAATCACCATTTAGCAGATAAATAATGAAGATGAAGGTTTCTCCATTTTCACCATACATCACCCCTGGCTCAAGTTTGCCGCTTCAGCAGCTCTCTGAAAAAGATATGTCTTGCAACATGCCCTCAAGGGCATTAGATTTGGGCTATTTCAGATTAAGGAGACTTCACTGAGAATGCACTACCAAAAATTCTTTCTTTTTTACATCTAGAAGGATCCAGCTTGCATGACATCTGGCACGTGTTGTGGTTGAAGAGGACCTGTAAGAGATATACGCCTGAGAAGACAGTAATGGCTTTACAGATCAGTTCAGAAAGGGCATGCCCTGCCTTTTAGCCTTCAAGGTCTCATCGGGATGTTCATCAGCTAAGACAAGTGACTAAATTAGTCTTTATTGCTGTTTGACTTTATGCCCAGATAAGGTGCACAACTCTCCAGTCTCTCTAAACTATTTGCATCACTCCTTTTCTCTTCTCCACTGGCTTCTAGCCTATTCTCTTCCTCAGAAAAGTCACTTAGCACCCACAGTAATTAAGAATAGTCATTGCCTTATTAAAAGGAAGCTGCAGCAGTGTCCTTTACAATTACACAGTGCACCAGAAGGCACGATGCCTAAAGGTCAAACACTAATTGCTGTTGCAGGTGGGATTAGTCTGATCAAATATAGATACCTAAACAGTAGATATCTACATCTGAAGCAGTCACCCACCAGAGAGAAGAAACAGACATTTTTAGGCCATGGTTTATCTGACTTATTTCAGTCATCTACTTTAGGAGGTTAGTCATGTCCTAAAGAGTCTTTGATTCTTTCCACTGACAATAAAGGGAGACTACAGTATGTAGCTCACATGCAGACATGTGGATATCTAAAGGTAGGTGAGGTAAACCCTGTGCTGGTGAATGTGTGGGTCAGAGCAGCCTGTAAAGTCAGATGGCACTTTTGTGCCTCTGTGTGTGATTGGACTGCATGCCTTCGTCTGAAGAAGGTAGAAGGTACTGCCTTTCTAGCTTCTTAGAAGCAACTAAGTTAGTGGGTACTTGTGTCTTTAAAACTTGAAATTCACTTGTACAAAACATCCTGTTAAATTAAATGAACTTTCAAAGCACAGTGGGTTGGTGTTTCTACAGACACAGCAGTCGTAAAACACCCATGTAGATTATCTTTTTAAAACTTCAGAGCTTCAGAGTTGCTTCACCGGCACTTATGCACAGAGGTTATCTTCATAGTCAGAAAAGGAAAAACATAAACCAAAACATTCAAATTAGAATGTCTTAGAGCATTGAAACAAAATTTAACAAAATTTAACTATAAATGCTTATGAAGACTTATTCTACAAGGTCTGATTTTTGGCAATGTTGCTGAATAAATGTTGTTTAAAGCAGTTCTTCATTGTTTTAGGCACCCAAGTTTGAAAATGGGACCTGGTTTGCTGTCTTTCTTTATGTAAGTACATTTCATTGGGATCATTCATGTGTCAATTATGCAGTTGTGTCATTCTTGGTTGTCTGAAACTTAAACTGTCTGAAACTTAAACTGTGTAGGAAATATTTTGAGCAACAAAATCTTCAGCAGAACTCTGAATCAACAAATGCATGGTAATTTTGCACATATGAATACGCAGTATGACTTAAATGTGTAATTTCTGGTTTGTGTTATACCAGGAAAATGGAACAATGTATAAATAACTCAAATTAAAATCCCATAGATGTCTGGGGTCAAGGAAAACATGGGAATTTTCATAAGGTTTGTACCAGTTCTCTAAAAGAATGTAAATCCTATTTGGATAGTCTTTACAGGAGGAAAATGGACTTCATTGTCCATTTGCAGAACTGGTTATTATAGTTAGTGGTTTCAGGAGTAAACATATTAAAATAATTGACAACATAAAAGAGTTGAGTAAATGTGATTAATATTTTATATTGCTTTGATATCTGGGAGAATACCTGTAAATAGTGCTACCTTCTAACATAATAACCTTCTTAATATGTGACATTAACTTACCAGGTTGAGTTATTTTTATAATTCAAAAACTATTTTAGATACTAGTGTGAAATGTGGTAAAAGCTTATTTGATCATGCACCTGTAAATGGATCTAAACTGCATTCAAAGATTATGATTCCTCAACTACTTGGAGTGGAGCTCCTCTGAGATAAGTAAGGTTTCAGCTGGATGCAGCCATAAAAACTGTGGTTGGTTGTAGAATTTCACTCTTCCCTATGTAGTAGCATCAAACGAAGGACCAATATACTGGCTTATTTTTTTTCCTTTCTTTTTTTTCTTTCTTTTTTCCTTATGAAGACACATCTAACTTAATTTCATAAAGTTTCTTGGTTGAAAAAACCTACAGAAAAAATATTGTGATATGCTTTGTGAGTCTCTACCCCATTCCCCATAACTATCTTCAAAGTGTAGAATCAGGTTGATCTCACCAAAGTGTCTTCTAGCTTGCAAATCCTTTCAGTCACTAAACACAGGCTGTTATACCATACTAATGTATATCAGTGGAATAATTATGCAAGGTAGATAAAATCAGGCATAGGAAGCAATTTTAAAGTGAAGAATCCTCCCTGTTTAGTGATTAAAAACAAGGAAAATAGCTATGAAACTGACCCTATTGAGTGAATTAACATTGTTTTTTTCTTGATTGCTTTAGATACCCTAAATAATTTTGTATACAAAATAGAGATTAATAGAGGTCAGCTGTGGGCTTGGGATTGTGAGGAATGAAGGAAGAGATTTATGCTCAAGAATAGATCAATTTTGTGAAATAAACCAAAATTTAATGCTTGAAAGAGGGGAAAAGAGAGAAATGATGTAAAACCAGCTTAATTATATTGTATGTTAGTATTTTCTAAGGAGGCCGCTTTTGGCTAGATATAAAACTACACAGAATAATTTAAAATAATATTTTCTTAAAATCAATCCATTACTCTAAGGCCAAACATACTAATACTAAGGCAATCCAAATTTTGTAGGTTTGGTTTATGTCATATTAGACCTTAGTACCAATTAATTTTTAATTTATGAAGTTCTAGCAATCCTATCACTTACAAAATAAACTAATTATAAAGCTTGTTAGTCAAATCAATTTAGTTTGCAATATTATACTTTTAAAAACATTACAGAAAATTCCACAAATCTAAGAATTTGCCGTAACTGCCAATGGAATTGGGAAAGGATGTATTACAAAAGGCACATTATTAACTTCTGTGAAAAGTACCACTACCTTCATATAACTGGGGGGAATATAAATTGTTTTACAGAATTGATCCTAATTCTTTGTTTTGGTCAAAGAAAAGCTCATTATGGGTAGAAAGAGGGGTTTCAACTCATCTTTTGAAGTTCTTTGGTTGATTCTCTGGTCTGTGTATAAATTAGAAAAATCTAGAGACCACTGTAAGAGTAAAAACATCTTTCTTCTCCCTTGTTGCCTTTGACTGGTAGAAGTAACAGTACTAATGTTGGTGTTGTTTAGTCTGTCACTTCATTTTTTCACCTGTAGTGGGTGAGGAAATGAATATTAAGTCAGCTGTGAGTTACAGGAGTAACATAAAATGTTCCTTTGCCTCAGAAAGTTAGGCCTTGATAATTGTTCTGACTCACTACATAAAATTTACATTTAAAAATTAAGTAAAAGCCTTGACATCATGACATGCACCACTTGATATTATTAGGGACAAAGTCTTTCACATACATTCATTTCCAGGACAGCATTGTCAGAAGGAGCAACCCTTACAAGTTTCTCTTTGTACAGAAATAGATTTACTGTGAGAGTTTAAGTGAGCTAAAGCCCCCAGTAGCCTTGTACATTGCAGCATAGGTAGTCTAGGTCGTGCATCACCATGCAGCACCACTCATGTATGTCTTACATACTTGACTTGTGTGTCTTCTTGCAGAGAAAAACAGCTCAACAGTAATCGAATTCAGTCTTAGAATAGTTTCCTAGAGACAGCTCAATAAAAGAATAGATCTAGTTTGTAGATATGTGATACGGACACTTCTTCTGCAACAAATTATCTGAAGCCATCAGCACACTGTGTAAGTAACTGTATGCCTTCCATAAAGTAATGGATCATAGGTTATGATGATGGTGTGGTGAGGTCAGAACAGCATTTACCTCTGTAAACTTAGGGTAAAAACTCACCATGCAAGCAGTCATTTTTAAGTATTGCACTTTGAAGTATCTTCAAAAGAAGTGAATGCAGAAATAAAGGTGGGTTTCCATCTTGCCTCAAGATGAGCATGATGGGATACCATTTACAGTAGGATATAGTTCTGAATATTATTTCCAAAGAGCAAAAAGGGTTTTTACTTCTTTGGATAACATGCAGTAAATGCAGCAAAGAATAGATGTCTGTAACTTGTTATCAGCAGAAAAGTAGGGGGGGTGTTATTCAATAATAAAGAAACTGTTTCAGACTGCTCATGGTTATTCTAGTGTCTCTGTCTCTAATGACATGCTCTAAAGCTGTGGTTGATGGTATTGTAAGCTCTTGAGCAATAGGGCAAGAGATTTATTCTGGTTCATGTATCAGGATGAGAAAAATCAATTTTCTGTCAAGAAGACAGAACTAGTAGCGTAGAAGAAAAATCTCTAAATACGTACAATGGCTTTATGACAGCAGAAACTTAAAGAGGGTTCAAAACACAGGGACATGCATATTGTATGCCACACTACATAGATGCCACATCAGAAAGAGTTTAGTTTCAGTGTCTGCCAAAATAAAGGAAGTAACATAAGAAAGACGTGTGTACTACAATGTGATGGAGAACAGCACCATGTCTAATATCTCAAGGAAAATGTAATAAAAAAACCCCTTTAACTTAATCAAAAAGTACCTCCACAATAATGACATTTGCAAGCGATAATTTCCTCTGTGATCTAATTATTGTTAACTATTGAGCAATTCATCCTGTTTGCATTTCAGCTTCCGGACTTCTCTCTGACTTGAGTACTGAAGGGAATATTACTCATACCACAGCAGGTGGCACTCTTTCCTTCATATTTGTTCTCAATTAATCTCTTCCAACACAGAAGGCACAAAATAATTGAAAGTATTATATTTCATGGGATCTGTGAAACAGTGGTTGTAACAAGGTCTGTTGGCCAAAGACCAAATTGAGGCTTTCTGAGTCTTCTTACTGTTCCAGTACCTGCCCAGGATGCTGCTGAAGTAGCTTTCAGATGAATAGCTAAGTAATTTAAGACTGTGAGCAAGGCCAGCTAGGAAATAGGTTGCAGGCACAAATTGCCTCCTTTCTCTTTTCTGAGAAAGTATCATGAGCTTGTGTTGCTATTTCTTGGAAAAGAGGTGAGTGAGGACAAAGCAGAAAGTAGCAGAGGTCCTGCCTTGTAGGGAGCTAAAGAAGTAACCTGTCAGGTGTCTTTGATACAAGCAAGACTAGGAAGTATCCAAAAGGTGTCTTGGTAGAAAAAAAGTCTTTACATTGGGGATTTGGAGAGCTGTCATCTCATAATTTGCTGCCTAAAGCTAGAATTTATGGCAGAGTAAAGCCAAAATTTTCCTCAGTGCACCAGTGCTGTTTTTACTTTCTATCTTCCATCTGGATGAAAAATTCTTAAGGCCAGAAATGCTTGTGCTGCATGTTTAAAAAGAGTAATGCCTGCCTATCCGACACCCTAAAATACTGAAGCCTTGATCCTGTAATGCACTGTATGAAGTTTGTTGTGTAATTGTTACAAACTTTCTACCTTGCCATGGCAAATTCAGATCACCCCAGGGATAGGAGTAATTCCTATCATACCATAACAAGGTAAGTAGGACCCACGGTAAGTGAGATAAATGTCCTTTCAGGACTAGGAGCTTCTGTTCTGTTTGATATGTATAAGGATTTTGTTATTTAATTACATGAAAACTAGATCGAACCTTTAATTTTTTTGTCCTAAAGCTGTGTCTAAGGCCATAGGAGATTAAATGCGTGGTGGTTATTTAAGAAGAGATGTTATACAAATGTGAGGCATCTGGTATCATTACCAGACAAATTGTATTTGCAGAATTTAATTTAAGAGTTTCCGGCTTTGTATTTCCCATACTTATCTTTATAGGATATGAGAAGTACAGAATAGATTACATGAAATTATTTAGATTAAGCATACAATAATTTAAGATTATATATGGCCAGAATTAACAGTAACGGATTAAACAACTAGGCCAAGAACTGTTTTAAGGGTTTACCTTTTCTACTAAGACCTTCTGCATTCTCTGTGCCTTCTCCATGAATCAACAATTTTAGCTGTATTTTCTTCCTCTTACTTGATAAACATATTGCTCTGGAAAAGAGAGACCAAATGAATTAAATTGACAGTTATGAGCCTATTCTGTGGTAATCGTGCTGAGTTTTTATTAAGTGAGGCTAGGCCTCGAGCTGGTGTGCTCTGAAGTTCCTTTTTGCATAGATATTTTTTTGGTTGTCAAAAAGAACTTGGTGATTTTGTTTGCTTTGAAAAAGACATTATTAAAATCATAATGTCTGTTGTATCACAGAGTTTCTACTGTCTATCAAAACCTGCACTCTTTTGGCACAAATGTTTTGCAGTGGATAAAGGCAATCTGGAAACATGTAAAAGGTAAAATTAAAAAGATGATGTTGCTAATCAATGGGTTGACTTTGCGAGCAGCCACTGAATTAATTTTCTTGATAATTCATTCGCATTTAATGTTGTTTATTGTGGAGACTTGACTTTAATTTTGTTTGTGAGTTTAGCTGCATGCAGAGTTGGCAATCTTACTAAGAAGAAAAGTTTAAAAATCAGAGGAATTTGGTTCCTGTGTATGATGTACTACGACATGTACTGTAAAATAAAGATAATTTGGCCAAAGTTGCACAAATTGTGCGTCTTGTTCCATGAAGAACGCAATGATTAAGAGTTACTAACTCTCATGAAGCTAAAAGCTTGTATGTCAGGGGACTTTTGGCTCCTGAAATCCAAATCAGTCAGCCTTAACAGCTACAAGGAGACTTTGCTTTGGGGAGCTTCCCTCTGGACACGGGGCTGAGGTGGCACCAGCGCTCACTTCAGGGTTTGAATTCCTGAGGAGCTGCTTGCTCTTTTTTTTTCGAGTGAGAAATCTGGTGGATTTTCACGTGGTCAGTTACATCATGGTGACTGAAGTGGATTGGCTCTTTTGCCTGGCTTTTGAATAGGAATTAGCCATGTGGCCTCAGTTTAGAAAAAATGCTTGATTTACCAAATGTCATATTGGGTTCTTCCCTTGTCACAGTGGATGCAGCAGTCATGCCAGATGACACAGATTTGTTGTCAGTTGCTCCTTGAGGCAGCTGGAGCTGATGGAGCACAGTGATAAGGGTCAAAGTCTGCTCAGGACAAGTTCTTTCATTTTGCTTGGCACATTTAAGTACTCCCTAAGGCTGGGCTGACAAAAATGAGAATGACTCAGTGACTGGGCGATTAGGGTTGTTAAACAAGGCAGTGTGTACCACCTCCTCCAATTTATATTAAAGTCTTCCTTGCAAAATGGAGTACTTCAGCTGAATGGTTTTGGAAAGGTGAGAACAAAACCCTCCTGACTAAATGCACTGACCAGTGTGCTGCTGGGCAACAGTAGAGACTTTTACTCTATTCCCTTGCTGGTTTTTAAAATGGTGCCTTTACCTAGATCTGTTTGTCCTGTATAATCAATGGAGAGGGGTGGATGGCCCTGAAAGGTGATTTATATCAACTTTCAACTCATTTCCTTCTACTGGTGACGGGGGCAGTTGGATGACTTAATTAGACTGGACATCTAAACTTCGGTTGGCAAAGTTAGCAGAGACGGTTCTCACACTAAATGACAGTAATCTAGAGAAAATATCAGTTTTATCTTAAAGGTAGATGGCTATAATTCAATATTTCTGAATTGATCTTCCTGAAGTTAAAAATGACAGGAACGAAAAAGAAGCAAAGGTTCCTCAAAAAAATGGAGAATACTGCACTGTGATATGGAGAATAGTTAAGAGAACTGGCCAAGCAAATAGCTAAAATATGGAATGAGATGAATCAAGTCATATGGAATCTTACAGGAGGAAAAACTTAAAATGTAATAATATTGGAAGAGATAAAATGTTTGTGCATTTTATGTGGATGATTGTATTTAAAAAAATAGCAGAGGCTGTAATGAGCAGTAATTTCAATCAGAGCTTCAAAAGCAGTACTTGAGTTGCTGAATAGCAGTACTAAATATGGTAAACAGCAGAAGAGCCATCTCCTCTACTGTAAAATTAGAAAGGTTCGTTGAAGCTAAAGATGCTCTGATGACTTACATCAGCTGAAGAGCTGCCCCATGAAGTTTATCAGTTCCATATTGAAATATAAATTGGGAGGCGTGTATAATAATGACTTCAGCTGCTTCCTGTCAGACAATGTTTAAACCTGCATGCTGTATCTAAGGGCTGCCTCATCCAAAAGGGTCCAAGAAGGAAGCCAGGGTGGGGAGGGGAGGCAAATCAGAAAAAGCAGAGTTTGTCTACTTTAGAGATGGAAGGAAAGACAAACTCCTCCTTATTCTGCACAGCACAGGTTTAACAGAGTGCTGCAGTATGGGCTTTGATTTTACATTAACACATCTTAACTAATCTTCAGACAAATAGTACTAAAAGCAAAGGATGCAGGCATTAGCATCAGGTTTGCCTAAACCACTTAATAATCATGTTACAGCACTCTGAGCAAGCTGCAAGCTTGAGAGCAGGGAGTGACAATAATCAGGCGTCATTGTCACAGAGGCAGATGTCAGTCTGGAAAGTTACCACAGAACGACTCAGATTAAGCCTTTGCAGCTTGGCCAGTGGAAAAAGATATTGGAGGACATATCGGTTGCTTGTGGCTACAACAAATGACAAAATTAGTTACTTTTTTGCATTACTTCATGAAGATTCTCCTCCTTCAGGGAAAAAAGACTGTGTTCATGAATCTCTCTTCACTAATAATGAGGAGACACTCACTTTTACTTCTTCAGTTCTTATCACCCACATCTCCTCTTTTCTGTTTTCAGTCCTACCCTTTACAGTTACTTACACTTTGTGGCCTTATATATATATATCTGTATAGACATATATACACACACACATATACACATGAGAAATAATATATGTATTTCTCTACCTATCTTGCAGGGATCCAGTTTTTACAGAAAAACAATTTTTAAGTGGACCTGTTGAATTCCTTAAAGAGATAACATTAAGGAAATAAATAAATAATAATCATAAAACCCTGACCTGATTAGGATAATGGCTTTATTTTATGAGAACCATCACAGAAGAATGAAAAAGGGTTGGTGACATGTACCCTTTGTATAATTAGTTCCTCACTAATCATGGAAAGTATTGCATCAGTTTGACTTAGAATTTTCTTTTTTTCTGAGCACAAATTAATTATATAATATATGCAGGCAAAAAACCCCACCGCTACAATGAAAAGAACACCTGTTCAGATCTTGTACCAATTAACAAAACAGAAAGTTTTTAAAAATTACTTCAGGTACAGACTTAAACAAAGTAGAAAATAGATTATGTCTTTTATATTATTAAGATGTTTTTATAGCTATTGTCCTTAAACCTGCCTGTGTTTTCAGGGTGCAAGGAGACGCTTGATAATATGAACAGATTTATTTAGAACATTCTTCATGGAGACAATACTACAAATCCCCTGGAGTGAACCAAGGAGAAATAATGCTGCATATCTGTGGCACCATGTGGGCACAGTCATCTCTGTACAGTGGAAGTGGACCCACCCAGCTCTGACTGCCAGATCTGAACTGGAATGGGACTGGTGTCACTTCTGAACAGTTTCATCTTAATGTTGTCATCTTGTAAAAGACATGGAAGAAAAGAGAAATGTCTTATCAATTCCTGCCCATGCAAATAATAAAAAGACTTTTAGGAGCTGGGAGAAAATCCTGGAGGTGAGCAGTTGAGAGAACGATCGTGTCATTCGAAATGTCCTTTTTCTTTTTGTTTCCTTTTTTTTTTCTCACCAAGTATTGGACATCTCAGCTGAAGATGCTGCTCTCTTCCCTACCTGCATGCAGACATATACATTAATTTTTATGTCTGTTTAGAACAGAGCTGTTTACAGTGCAGTAATATACGGATATGTTGCACAATACAGGTATTCCAGGAAAGGTAATATGCCACATAAATGTGGTTCTGAGTTTTTAAAGGTGAACTAACTGACTAATTCTAGGGATAGTAGAGGATGTTCCTGTTAACAAACGAAAGAGTCTGGCTGTATTTCAGTACTTATTCGTATTGATCTAATGGAAAACAGATGGCCTATTTATGGAAGTTGAATAGTAAAGGACATTTTCACCCTTACGATGTTCCCACTAATGGGTAAAATGTACCACTTCTATTATCTTAGAGAGCTGTCAGCTGCATTAGATACTAGGTATGCTTGATTAACTCTCACTGTATTTGCACCTTATAATGTAATATGGCCTCAAATAAAACATAGGTAGATGGCATTTTAACTTTGAGTGTTCCTGCTGGAAGTAACATTTTCTTTTTCGTTCTTTTGCTATACAGGAAAACTGAATAAACTAATCGCTTTTTTAAATCTGTAAGCTCCTTATTTTCTTTAGTCATATCAACTCATAAAGTTGCATTTAAAGACATATTTTTAAGGCAAAGTACATGTCACCATTATCCCTACAGATAATATGACTAATGATACAGTAGTTTCAGTGTAGTAAGTGCTGTATAGCCCATAAAGCAATGCAAAATGCTCTGTGAAAGAAACTGAGATCTCATTTCCAAGTTAAGATATGCTGAACAACTGGACCATTGCTTTATAGAAAGCTGTGTACATGCATTTTTTCATTGATTCCTTTTGCATTGTACAATAGATATGAAATGTATTGTAGAATTGTTTTAGTAACTATAGTGATACAACATTTTTTCTTCTTTTATTAGAGACTTACTTAAGCAGAACTGAAAAAAAATATTTTGCTGCATTTAAAAAGCAGTGCTCTTTATTGGCCTTTTAAAAAACACAACTATTGGGATTTTTTGTATCTCTTCTTTCTTCTACCTCTCTCTCACTTACAGTCTTAAAGGCTTAACTTTGCACAGTGTAAATAGTTTCACTAATCAATTGAATTAATAATACGTTATAAAGATAAACATGGATGTGAGTTTTTGGAAGATTTAGCGTATAGTAGTCTTCTGGAGGAAAATGAAAGAAAAAGCCCTGTCATTCAGAGCCACGTGTCTTTGTAAATCTTTTTTATTATCTTTTCTAATTTGATTTCTGTCAAATATCTTTTGTTTTACTTAACACCTCAATGAACTACCTCTGTATATTTCTTCTATGCATTTTTCACAAATTTTAATTCTAGCCAGGATATTTTCATGGCCCCTGTTTTTTCTTTTTTTTTCTTTTTTTTTTTTTTCCAGTCTATCTAGATAATAAATTGGGCTTTCAATCATATAAAGAATGGAACTTTAACTGAGGCTGATATTCAAAGGGTGGAAATATTCTCCTACAGCAGGGTTGGAAGTTTATTTCTTTGATTATACATTCTAGTATTTTCTGTGTTAATTTTACTTTGTTATCTTCTATGAGATAGAAGGTGGGTAGAAATGCTTATGAATTTATCTAATCTGCCCTTGTACTTTAAATCCTTTGATTGTCTTAAAAGCTCTTGGTGCCCTCTTGCACTTAGTGCATCTACCCAATTTTAGTCCTCTGGTTTCCATGGCTTCCAAATGTTATTCATTTTGTTTAATAAATATCATTGCTGACACCCATCTTTCCAGCAGCTAGAGCAATTTTATCCAAGTGAATCCCACAATAGTTTCTGCAGTCTGACTTAATGTGATCCTGAAAATTAATTTCCCATGCAACTTCGGCCATTAGGAGTGAAGTGGTTACATGCTGAACTGATTTTCCTCTGAGTTCTGAACCCCAGCGCTGGCCTCACTTCTGGTCAACATAATTGTAGCCAGGCAGCAATAAAATACGCTTGAAGTGAAGAGCCTTTAAATGTTACAAGATCAATTATATCGGTTGGTCTTTTCTAGGAGCCAGCACTGACATAATCAGACTTGTGAGCTACCATTATTAGTTGCTGAGAAATGCTCCCTTCTCTGTCCAAAATGAATGTACCCTCTCACAAATCGCAGAACTTTAATGAGAACAAGGCTTATTGCTGTCTTTTACTGCTTCTGTATTGCAGCTGCAGAAATATCTACTGAAATGTGCTTTGAGATGGAGACGAAAAGTAGTGTCAGGTAGGGAATATGTCTATGGGATAGAATTCAAATTTTGCTGGATAGGTTTGTGGCTTTGATGAAGATTTGTTTTCCCCGAATACCATACGCTGTCACCAATTTATAAAGACAAATCTGATTGATGTGTATGCAAAGGACAAGTAGAAGACTCAGTCCATCCAGTATGAGAGACAGATTCTATAAATAAGGGTGACTCAATGTAGGTAAAGTGTCATAGTCATGTGATCTGGTAATGTTTGAATTACAGGAATGCCAAGTATCAGCTGCATATTTGCCAAGTTTAGGGAATTCTGTACTTCCAAAGAAAACCACTGATGATAAAGGGAGTATTTTATATAATTTATGTGTTTGTGTTTAGTAGAATGTTTCTCCGTTTTGATAATTAGAAAGTACTGAAAGGATATTGAAATTTTAAGTTCAGCTGGTATTTCGTATATTACAAAGAAACTGGAAAAAAAATCTGAGCGTTCCTTCCTTTTCATTCTGTTGGCTTAACTTGCTTGTATTTTTCAGAAGGGTAGTTCTTTGCAAGACTGATATTTTCAAAGAAAATAGGATGGTTTGATTTGACAGCTTGGTGGCACATTTCAGAGTGAAAAACCCTAATGAAATGTTGTTTCAAGAAAATTAAAAAGAGAGAGACAAATGAACCATGTACAGTAAATAATTGTTCTAGGAAAGTCGAGGAGGTCTCTAATAACTCAGTTTTACTAACTGAACTAAACACTGGCAGTTTACTTTGTAAAGACCAAGTGTTTAAAATCAAGAAGCTTCACAGAATTACTCTGGTTGTAGGTATCCGTGGCAATGAATAGCAATATACATGTGTATAAAGTAGTAAATGGTTTGCACAAAGTAGTCTTTTAAATTACTGCTTCAGAATTCCTACAGTTATTGTAAAATATTGACTTTCTTGCAGCGATAAATTCACTTTTGGGGTTGCTTGCCACTGTCTGAATACCAATGTGATGTAAATGAAGAAGTGACACTTGGTGACTGGCAATCTTATGGCTGCCAGCCTTTCAGTTGGTACCAACACACAGAATCCCAACGATTTGTATGCAGTGCTAAATCACTCTATCTACTGCCTAACTGTGCAGCAGATGTATTTGACCATAACGTCTGATAGCATTCAGCAAGTAATTTCATGTTGAACCGTTTACCCACATGCTTGACTTTTTGGCTCTGCTCACTAACAAGTTCCATAGAAATGAACCGTGGGGCTACCCTGGACTCTCTTGTCTCTTTGTCACTAGTTTTAATCTTCTTCACACTAGCAGTGGGCTGTTAATCCCAAAAGAAAATTTATTTGGTCTCTTAAGAGACGTTGGTTTAGTGATCTATGCCATTACTTCAGCTAGGGACAGGCAAACAAAGATAGGTTCCGCTCTTTTCAAATCTGCTGTCATTCATCCTGATAAAGGACTCTGCGGCTTACAAAAGAACATCTTTGTTTTAGATAAGTGTTGGAAATAAATAATGGTTTATAAATTAAGATTTCTGTCTACACTATGTCGGGAGGATTTTTAGGACATGCATGAAAGAGAGTACAGTAAAGAGAAACGAATGAAACTGTATTCGTTTAAAAAGTAGAAACTAAGACATCCTGCACTGAATGGATTAAAAAACCTTTGTGTAAACTAAGGAATAATCCAGCTGATTGCTTTTTGATTGTTCATGTTAATTTAATATTACATTCCAGGGTATGAACATCCACAGTAGAGACCATTACATAACTTCTTATAAATAAAAATATTTAATAATTTCTTACTCTCTGTTAGTATGGCGTGGAACAAGTGCTATAAGTCTGTGAGTTAATGAACAAATACTTTTGAACAAAAAGAAACAAACTGGAAAAAAATGCAGTTCTAAAAGCTTCAGTGGGAATTTTGCCACTATAGAAAAAGAGGATCTGCTCTTAATAATTTAATTATATTTTCACAGTCTCATCCTTCCTCTTTTCTTCCTACTTCGGTATATAGCATATAGCTGTTCAGGTCTCCTAGGTTGTCTTGGGGAAATATATTGGGAGTTCCTCCAGAGAAGATAGTGATTATTTGTGAATAACCCAAAAATGAAAGCTACAATAATCTTTTCACTGTAGGATTAGCGTCCATCCTGTATATCTCTACAGTTTTGTTTTATTAATTGGCAGTATAAAGTTGGGTTTTTTTAGTTTAAATAATTCTGTATTTGTATTTCTTTTTATTTCTAAATCCAATGTTGAAGTCATGATGTCTTAGAGGACCTCTTTTCCATATGGCAGAGCACTAGCTGTGAAATCTGCATCACGTGAGCGAGCCCTGGAGTAGCACCAGCCTCTGGCTGAATTTTGTTTTCTGTAATTGTCCATCCCAACGTATTTTAATCTGAATACCTGAATATGCAAATAATTCTATTTAATTAAACTATCAACTTTAATTCTATAAAGGAAAAAGAAAAAAAATCAACCAAACAACCCACCCTCTAATAACTGTAAATAAATCGATCAAAAAAATTTTCTGCACATGGATTTTTTTGAAATAACATTATCTTTCTGACTTTTGAAAAATTATTAGTAAAACAGAGAATGCTATTCATAATCACTCTGAATTTTCTGGGGTTTGGCAAGTGTTCTGAGGTTGTTCTGATTGAGAACAGGCAGCTTTAAATTCCATAAAAATAGTCATTTTTACTGATTATTTTAAATTGCAGATAACTTTGCTAGTTTGATGTAATGGAATGCCAGTTCAGCTGTGAAGTTTTGTGATGTGAAGCAGCATGTTTAGGAGTGTATTTCACTCTTGACAGTAATAATACTAAATTAATATGTCTCAGCAAGATTCAGAAAATCTGGTTCAAATTTAGTGCTACTTATACAAGTTTTGCAGAACAGTAAGAATTAGCAAATCATGTCATGATTTCAAATTAGTAAAATAGATATTTAGGAGCTGTTAAAAGACTGAGTTAAAATGTGAAAATGCTATGAAAATATTACTTTGTGTGTTCAAGGACACTGAATATTTTACAGAGGTTGAAGACTGGGTGCACTTTTGTTATTTTTTTTCTCAAACATATTCTAACTTAATCTGTATTACAATATCAATGTTAAATGAATTTTTAATAGACACAGAACAAAAGTTTCCCTAGGCTAAGTTCCATTTCCTGCTGTCCCGCTGCTGACCCTCCGATTCTCACTGAAACAGAGTTTGCCGAAGGAACTCTCTTCACATGTGTGAAGGTGGGAGGTGGCTGTGGGGTGGATAGGTGCAGTTTTCTCTCCTCTTTGCTATTTATACCTTCCTTTCTCAGCTGACAGAAGGTGGTAAACACGTAGTTTTGTAAGCTGGAAGAGGGTATGTTGCAGATTCACACAGCTCCAAAGAAATGCGAAGGGCTGTGAGAGAAAATCAGCTTCTTTAAGCTAGCTGGGCAGACAGTTTTACTACAGAATTTAAGAAGTGGCAATGCAAATCATTCATTTTTGATACAACAAAATCAGCTAACTCACCCATCTATTGGGGACATCTGATGCATGTGTGTGTTGTACAGGCCTTATCTCACCTAGGCTTCCTTTTAAGTGATAACTGTACTTCCATAAGAATGTAATGTTAGTATAATGTTTCTCTAATTTGGTTATACTTGAATGTTTTGTCTTTAGAGAAGCTCACTGTGTGTAGAGAGACCCATCTGCAACTAAGTTTCTCCTTATTAGGTTTTTCTTGAGAAGTTTTATTACTATTTTTGATCGTCTCTTGCTGTTTGTTGCAAAGGCAGTAGTTCCCTTACTTACATCTCCAACTGCAGTTAGAAAAGATTAGATATCTATCCCTAAATGTACTGATGGGATAACCAAGGTATAAGGATGTTAGTATGCACATGTGTGTGGAGGAAACTAGCACCAACCTGATCTTCAGTTCTGTGGACATAATATAGTTAATTGTCACATATACAACCTCTGAAAGACATGAGGCTCCTATACGGCTGCTTTAGCTCTTTATTTGTAAAAGCATTTTTTTTCAGACTATTAAAGTCCTTTCAGAAAGTTGCATACAAAATGGTTTTCATTTTATGATTTCAGCTTTCTTAGCAAAATATGATTGCTTCTGACTATAATACCAAAGTTCTCTGTGGAAGTATCAAGATGCACAGAGATTAAACACATCTGAAAAAAATGGAGAAAATGAATGACCTGTACATTTATATGAAATATTCATTGGGTTTCCCTTTAAATGAGGGTAATTTTGGAGATATGCTGCATTGACTTTCTTGTATATCACATTACACTGGATTGTATGTCTCATTACACTATGTTATCACTTCATGGTATTGTAGTTTGCATGGCGACAGTGAGGGTATAAAGTAATGTGATGATGTACTGTAGCTGTGAAATATTATTAAATGATGACACTCTAGGGATTCAATAAAATACACCATTTCACTAATCTCAGTTTCAGAATCTGTAGGATAGTGCTGAGGGAAATACTTGCCTTGAAAGGATTTTCTGGGTTTACTTATCTCATTTGTGACCCCTATGGCTTACTGCTGAAATTGCCATTTCCACAGGATTCTGCTATAGGAGTTGATACCTCGACTTTGCTTGTCTACCACAGTAATGCTCCAGTAATCCATTAACTGCACGCTGTTAAAGGAGTGGGGTCTCTTGTGGAGGTGGTCATTTAGTTTAGAAGATTATGAATGCCTCCACTTGGTGCTTGACCTCATCTATGGTGCAAGCTGAGAATTTGAGAGACAGATTGACCTGTGAAGGCTATGAACATTGACACTTTAAAAACAACAACAAAACCCCCAAACATCATACACTTTCCTATATCTCTATTTTTGTCAAAAACTGTCAAAGCAAGTCTGCGTTCAGTTTTTCCTGTTTTAAGACCACTGGAGCAGTACTCTACCAACATGAAATACAGGGTGATCAATTGTCTTGCATAAAAAGCATATTTAACCTTGAGTTATCATGATTCATACACTGAACTTCTAATCTGATCATAGAGGAAATGATTACTTTTAATCTTCATTTACAACAAAAAATGTATTTCATTGCTCAAGGAGGTTCTTGAAATGTTATGTATCTATGACAGATACACAGCTTAGCCGCTGGCACATGGCTAACAAAATTTTTCATTTTAAATGATATGACATTGAATCTCAGATTGGCTATCATCAGTATTATACAAAGTAGACGGATGCCTTGACAAGCCTTCTTTGTGAGGAGTATCTCACTTATCTTTGTTATTTTCCTGTCAAGAGACAGAACAGTTGTAGAGGTGTTGGAATAGAGGTCTTGGGGTTACTATTTTTTTTTTTTTTCATTTAAAAGTGGGTAGCCATATATAGCTGCTACGTATATTTCCTTTGTTTAGATGCAAAGAACATCTTAAAACATTTTTGAGAATCTTAAGTGCTTCATCATATCTGATATTTGTGCCCTGCATTGCTGTTGTCCCAGTGCTTCAGGAACCATCTCATGGAAACAACAATTACGCTTTTTCCCTCTTGTCCTCCAAAAGACAATTTGTGGAGGAAACAGCAAATGGCTCCTTCCCCTTCTTCTGTGGGGTAGATGTTTTCTGCTTTGTTGCAATGACTCCTCAGTACCTTGAACATCCTTGGGTAATCAGAATGCTTGTACTGGTGTGTCTCAAGAATCTGTTTCTGGCTTTTCCTAAGGTTATTAAACTATTTTGGGAAATCAAACAGGGATATGCCCTGAGGTAGCGTGGTCATGGGTGCCAGGGTGTGTAGGAGAAGATGAGCAGGCATCTAGAATGGTTTTCACCTTGGATAGTGTGGGATCTGAGCATGACATAAATGGTATGGCATAAGGGGTGGAGATTGTACTGGTTTTGGCTGGGATAGAGTTAATTTTCTTCACAGTAACTCATATGGGCTGTGTTTTGGATTTGTGATGAAAACAGTGTTGATAACACAGGGACGTTTTATTTATTGCTGAACAGCGCTTACACAGAGTCAAGGCCTTTTCTGCTTCTCACCCCACCCCACCAGCGAGCAGGATGGGGGTGCACAAGAAGTTGGGAGGGGACACAGCTGGGACAGCTGACCCCAACTGACCAAAGGGATATTCCACACCATATGACGTCATGCTCAGCATATAAAGCTGGGGGAAGAAGAAGGAAGGGGGGGACATTCGGAGTGATGGCGTTTGTCTTCCCAAGTAACCGTTATGCGTGATGGAGCCCTGCTTTCCTGGAGATGGCTGAACACCTGCCTGCCGATGGGAAGTAGTGAATGAATCCCTTGTTTTGCTTTGCTTGCATGTGCAGCTTTTGCTTTACTTATTAAACTGCCTTTACCTCAACCCACGAGTTTTCTCACTTTTACCGATTCTCTCCCCCATTCCTCTGTGGGGGAGTAAGTGAGTGGCTGTGTGGGGCTGAGCTGCCCACCAGGGTTAAACCACGGCAATAAGGCAGACTGGAAGAATGAAAATAGGTGGGCAAAGGCCTTTACATCACACTTCCCTGTATCTGAATAGCTACAGTGTGATGAAGTATTTATATCATGAACTTACTATACTGAATTTGCTTGTGGATTACACTGCCTTTCATGAGGTAAATAAAGTAAGACAGTATGAAAAACATTCATGGTTTCATTGAAAAACATTAATAACAATTTGCATGTTAATTTACTTCTGAAAGCTAATGAGTCATCAGTTTCTTTGTAGTTCTGTATTATAACCACACCTTTGATTATCTCCTTCATTACTTCCTCATAGTACATTATGTCTTGATCTATATGTTGTAGCCATTTTATAGATCTTGAATTTGCAACAGCATTTTCTGTCAAAAATTCAGTACAGTAATAATATCTCATGACCAGTTCTGCTCTGGCCATAGATCTAGTTAACTCAAATTTAGAAATATTTTTCAGTTTCTGATATCTTTTATCAATAGCTACTGATTTATTATTTGGAAATGTTTCACTTTGTTAAAAAAACTTTCCAGTTATTTATGTTACTATTTAAGAAGCTGTCACTGTCCTGAAACAATTTGTCATTTATCTGCTTGACTTCACATGTGCCTGTTTAATAAAAACTCTGAAAAAGAAATGTAGTGATTCTTCTACTGCCTCTCTTTTATGAAACTGCACTGTTTATAAGTTTTCAGTCAGCTTTGACTCTGTTCATAAAGCTAATACATATACAACACTAATTTATGTTTTTGTTTGCAGCTGAATTTTGGTTTTAGCCCCCAGAGCTTTTTTAAAAGTCATGATGTTATGTGAATCTCAAGGTTTGTTTTAAATGCTTGCAGGATGTGAATTTTTCACACATAAAAAATGGCTTAGATTTTTCTTTTGTATGTGTTCAGTGCGTTCTTCATCACAAACATTCATTTTTGGTTTTGTATTTGTGAATTGGAGTTACTTGGGACTTGCAGAATACCCCAAGTGATTTCTCCATTACTACATTTACCATTACCTTGTGAGTTTTCATTACACTGTAGATAAGACTTCAGCAAAACTTGACCAAGCCACCTCACTGGTTAAAAGCTGGAGAAACCCTAATTATTTGCCCATAGAAACCTAGCATAAACACTGCAGTTAAGATTTCATCTTTTGTGCAGTTTTTTTTTTAATTTCCTGCATTTGTACCACTCAGTCCTTCCTGAAAAGGGTAAACGATAGAAAGTCAGAATGATTAACTTAAATATCTTTTGGACACAATGCATTTGTCCATGCTTAATTCATCTATTTACCCCCTAAGAAACTGTGGTCATCCCTGCGCAAGCAGATCCTCAGCTGATTTAAAGATAACGGTCAGGGTTCATTAGAAACCAGGTTTCTGAGAAGCTGTCCGCTGAGTACCAAATGCCAGAGAAAAGTTTTCTTAATCACACTAAAACGTTGCAGTTTGTTTCTGCATTGCTGAAGAGACTATTAATTATGAGTGTCTTTTCATGTACATATGACTTTTTATTAATGATGGATGACCTTCAAAAAGTTAAGCTATGAATAACCACATTAATGTTTGCACTAGGTTGATTAGAACAGTAAAATGGATCTGCTTCTGTGATGCCTGGCTCTTTGTGTGGAGCAAACTGCCGTGACCGGGTGGCACAAACAGGGCCTTGCTACAGCCCCGTGACGCGGTCCAGCTCCCAGCCTGCCATGCCGGACTGGCAAGGATGCGGCCCCTGAGGGCTTTCTTGGCGGGCAAAGGCTGGCAGACTCCAGCCTGACAATGGGGGGTCCCAGGGCATTCTAAATAGCTCTCTAAAATATATATTACACAACTAAATAGTTTCTAGGGGAAATGCCAATATCCCGAGTCAGTTACATTTTAGGGGATTTCAGCTGAGCCTCTGATATCGTCTGAAAGAAGTAATAATAGATGGAAAAGCAGTCTTGCTACAACAATATCTGTTCACTAAAATCCCTTCAATAGATTTCAGTAGGCTACCATGGTTTCCTGACACTAATGTTTAATCCTGTGTATCTTTTCTGACCTCCTCCATTTTTTATTGACTTCAGGCAATCTATTAACAAATTTCTTTATTTTACAGCTGTGAAAATGGAGTTGCTGGTAATTACTGAATACATTGCCAGAAAAGTGGCATTTCGTGGTGTGCTTACAATAAAAGGACCTTATAAATATATCACACCTGCTGCTGTACTCCAGTATAGCCCAGTGTTGGCTGAAAAATTGAAAGAACAATTCTTCAGTTTAATATAAAAGAAAATACGAATTATTCAGTTTAATACAAAAGAAAATATTTAATTTTGAAACTAAAGTTATTTGATGTTAAAGCTGTTACTTGACAGATGACTAATTCTTTCTCTAACTAGTGTGATCATTACTAGTCTTGAAATCTACAGATCATTTCTTCCTACTTTATAACACACTACTATTACACTTAAAAGGACCAGTGCTTCTCACTTCTCTGCTTTGCAGCTTCTGCTGAGTGAACGGGCAAGAAGGCAGAGGAGGTAAAGTCTTTTGATTGGGCATTTTTGCTGTTACCATAGAGACTCATTGAAAAACTCAACTAAATGTACTCCTTAAAATGTCAAACACAGGAAGCAGGAGGGAAATTTCAGTGGAAAAATATATGAAAAGCATAAAGCTGTTATATTAGCTAAACTCACTGCACCACTCCTTCATTCATTGTAGGTTAAGTAAATCCTGCTTCTGGACCAAAGGGAATTATTTCCTTCAAATATGGGCTTTCAATTTCCTTTGAGATATGAACTCTAATCTCTTTGGTAGAGGATGAAAATTAACTGTATCTACCAATGCCAGTCTTACATGAAGCTTAATTAATTTGGATTTGATTTTTCCTCTCACTTCATTTTCTTTTTAAAAAAAGTAGACGCATGAGCAATAGTCTTACAATCCGCAGAACACTAGGTGTACCTCTGATTTTATTATTGAAGGTTAAGAATGAGCCAAATTCATTTCAGTATCACAATTTTTCATTAAAGATTTTCCATGGCGGGGGTGGGCTTTCAGCAAGGGGCCGGTAAGCAATGAAGCCAACACAGCTGTGGGAGTGGGTCGACTTTGCTGCCCAGCTGGGAGATGCCGAGAGCGGGGCAGTGCCCGGCACAGACAGCCTCTGCCCTCCCGCTGCGCTCTCAGCCTTGCCCACGCTTGCCTTTACCACCTTCCCCCTCTCTCCCATTTAAGGAGGACTATCTGGAGAAGGGTCCTCGCGATCAGCAGCAACGCTGAACTGCGGAAACCCCCCAAATCTCATATCAGATAGCACCGTAACTTTTTTTAATAGGAAATAATGTGTGCATGATGAAATATAAATGTAAGATGAAAATTGTGCATTACGTGGTTTGCAGGAGAATTAATATATAGTTGCCTAAAAGACCAATGGGGATCAATTTTAGAATTAATATCCTGTCAGTTCTGGGTAGCCCCGTCATGTAGACTAAAACAGTTTGGCTAGAGTGTATATATTAAGTGCGGTATTTATTTTGTGGTATAGAGTATTGGGCTATGGGCCAGGATTCCCAAGTTCTTTAGTCCTTTCCCAGGTTTTGACAAATAAGCTGGAGAATTTCACTTGACCTTCCTTTCTTTTTGCTTGTTTATCTGTGAAACTGCCACCATGGTACTGAGTATGTAAAAATATTCCATATACCTTAGGCCTAATATTTTAGTAGTTAGTCTTGAAAAGACATGATTTCTTGTAATTCCTTATATCTGAAGGAATAGCATACTGTAACAAATTAATAGATGTTGAAAAATTTCACATTTTTTTTCATTCATGAATCTCAGCTAAATTATTTCTTCTGTTGGAGGGTAGGTTTTTTTCCCCTGTAAAAGGCTTATATTGAAAAATTAAGATTCCTATGCAATGATAAACATCTGGTAATATGTAATATTTGATTTATGTTTAAGGTCTAATAATAATTATTAATAAAAACATAAAGCTTTGTTAGTTGTGTGGCACAGTGTGAGTTTTACAGTCTGGGTTTATATCTTCTAAATTAAAATATTTCAGAGGTACAGCTTCTATGTCAGTGGAAATTTCCACCAAACACTTTACTTAAAATAGCTACCAAATGAACACAATGAACATGTAAAAGTCCTCAACATATTATTTTTCCTCTTCTCTATTTCAATGTCAAAATGAGAGAAGAAACAAATAAAAGGCAGAAAAAGGAGAAAACTTTATGCAAAAACTTTTTTGTAAAGAAAAGGTTTTCAATATATCTTGAAAAATATTGTGAATTTTATGGTTTTTGCAAGTGCCTGGTTTTCAAGTCTCTCTTGTTAAAAGATCTTACATAGTGCCAGTAATTTTTTTATTATGAAAAACTTTTCACAGCTATTTAACCAGATTGTCTCAATACATCCATTATGTTGTAATTCTTCTTGATGCATACTGAACATGATAAATATGGAAGTTCTTATTTTGACACTGTATCATGTTAAAATAAATAAACCATAAGAAAAACAACTTTTCAAAAATGAAATACTTGTCATTTTTTGAAGATGTATCACATTAGTGCCTAGGGTGACAACTCTTAATCCTTCCTACAACAAGGAAAATCTGTCACAGGAGTTAAAAAAAAAAAAAAAGCTTTTATTGAATTAACAGGAAAATAATAACAATAATCTAATAATGGGAAATGCCTTGGGAAATCTTATCTGTGGACTTTAATACTCTAGTTCTACCTAATGAAAAAATGTTTCCATAGATATTTAAAGTAGCTTGTAAAATGAACCAATTTTAAATCTCATCTGTTTTCTGATGAACGTTGTGCATCCCCTGTTCATAAGAAGGAGGCTGAGAGACAGATACTTGTGCTATGACACAGTGCTAAGTCCCTGCCTAGAAGAAGAGGACAAATAATACAAGATGCTCTACAGGTGTGAGGGACAAATCACTCATTGCCTTTTACATCCCAATTCCTGTCAAATTAATAAGAGTAATTTCTGAAAATCTCAGTTTACTTCCTCAGACGTTAACATATATCTACAAATACAGTGACCTATTTTGTTAATAAACAAACAACAGCCTCAGAATGTATGTATTTGAGAACAAACTCTTTTTATGAGGTAGTTGCCTTAAAAAATCCTGCCATTGGCTATCCAAATTAACAAACTCGGATGATATCTGGACAATGTTTTGAAATTTAATCAGGAACATAACTTTGGTGCTTACTTTTGGGAAATAGTTTTAAAAATTATTGTCTTTACAGAAATTCAGAAAAAGATTAAAAGATTATGTATATATCATGCTGTTGTTAAAGACTAAACTAGGTTTTATGTTAAAGGACTAGTGTTAGCCTTTTCAAACTTTTTAAGTAATACTAAACACCACATAGAAGAAACATGGTATAAGGGTATCTTTTATTTGTTGGGATTTTCAGAGAGAAATTTATGAGACTGCACCTACCAATCTGCAAGTTTGTATATGCTAAAAAATAAGGAATTCTCATTACTCCCCACTCTTTATCTTTGCTTTTATCTTCCACCTATGACTCTGAAAAATAATGTTTAAAAGAATCTAGGAAAAAAAAAGCTTAGGTTTTAAACACATCTTGGGCTGTTGTTACTTTTCTTGTTACTGTAATTTGAATTTTGTTTTTCATGGCTACTGTTCTGTTCTATGTTGCAGTAAAATATGTAATTTGAAAATCAATGAAAATATTTTTCCCATAAAACACAACGCCCTCCAGAGGTTTCCTTGGCTCTGTATAGGTCAAAATCTGTGACCTTGCAGTATTTGTAAAATACCAGTGGTAACTTCTCAGATTGTCACATCAAAATTGTTTTTAGGTCTCCAAGGAGGGTTCAGAGTCCAGTGTCAGTAGCAACGAAAGTAAGGGCAACAATTATGTGTCAGCTCTACTATATCTTCAAAGAGGGCATTTTGCCAGTCTGACACATTGGCTGAAAAACCCTCACACATAAAAATCTTTTTCTTTCTAATTTATTTTTTGGAGATGTGGTAGGACCTGAGATGAAGCTATAAAAATAAATAAGACAAGAACAATCGTATAAGACCGCCATATATGTAGTCACTGATGAACTGAAATTTAGTTCACTTTCTTTCAGCTCTTGGAGCAAAAGATATATACCAATCTTTTCCCCTGTTTTGTGGTTTCCTGTAGTAATAAGTTTTTTACACTGAGTAAGTCAACAGCTAAGAAAAAGTAAATTGCCTAAATAAAAAAATTTGAAAAGCAGTCTAAGGTTTCAGGCTGCATGTGGGGTTTTTTTATTATTTTTTAAATTACAACCTTTACAAACAATATTATTTTTCTTGTTCACAAGGCTATAAAGGATTGTAGAAAAATGGAGAAAGAATTCTCATGAAAACAGTATTTGATTGGCTGCTGTTTCTTCTATGCTTTTAGAAAAAAAAGTCTTTTGTTTATGTAATGCTGTTGGCAGAAAAATCTCTTGTCATTTCTGCAGGTATGGAATAATTAGAGAAGAGGACATAAATGAGGTTACCACCATAATAATACTAGGGAGCATTCTAATATATTGAAAGAAGCAGAAAACTCCTCAAGGGAGCAGAAAGGTTACAGATAAGGGAAACATGATTAAATTCCATTTTGGACTTGCTAGGGAAGAATTAAATGAAATGCACTGTCTGTGAGTCTTTCTGGGTAGTCTTTATGTAGAAAAAAATTTAGAATAAGGGGACACCCACAGAGGTATTAATCCATGACTTTTTTTTGGAAAAAAATAAATTCGGGAGTCAGAGAGAGAACTTTCAAGAAGAAATAAAGTCCTGAAAGACTGAAGTCTTGAAGAAACAGTGTGAAAGAAATGGTGACATTTTTATTGGCCTAAATAGGGTTTAAGCGTTCAGCTAGCAGCTTCTGACCACATTCACCCTTGATCAAGTCCAGACAGGAAGGACCCCTTACTTTGACAGTGGTTTAAGACCAAAAAAGAGGTTATGGAACTGCTGAAACTGGGTCTACTAAACCTTAAGATTGTTAATGCAGTGCACAGCTCACTGATGTTCTACATTACCTCAGGGAGACAATTGCTCTTTCAAAAAGGATAAGTATGCATATGTAGAAATGACTCATGATACACATTTACACTTTGAACTAATTATTATTTAATGAGTGCCTGATAAAAAAATAAAACCTCAGAAGAGGTAATTTCCTTTTATTTTATTGCATGAATAAGAGTCACGTAAAGCCAGCTGTGTAAATGTGTATTCTTCTTTCAGGCATGTTATTCTAGGCAGAACTAGTAGCACTCTCTATTTTTAGAGTTGCCTGATACTCCCTGCTGTGCAAAGCTGTGTCTAGTACATCAGCTTTGCCAAAATTTCCTGAAAATTATTATGGCAAACATCTTCATGAATGTTTCTGAGAATTTTCAGCCATAAAAGTACAGTTCTGACCATGAAGCCAGAGAAAAAAGTAAATTTTGCTGTCTTAAATACTGCTTGAGACCTAGAGAAATGCCTTAATGCATTGAAATGCTCTATGCATTGATATAACAATTTCACAGTTTGCAGGCATTATTTCTTGTGTCAAGAATCACACTTTTTCCATCTCTAATGGTGATTTAAAATTTAACTTAGTTGCACCTTTAAATAGTTTATACATGCTCAATAAAAACTTACTGCTGAAAAATAACAGCTGATATCTTCAAAGAATTCATCATCACTGTGTGTGCTGAATCTTTTTGGTATATTGGGTAGTGCTGTGCTCATGGCTGCTTTTATTCTTAGTGGAAGCAAATTGGATGTTTTAGGCAAGATCTGTCCCAGTTAAGGGGCATTTGAAGAGCAGAGTGTGACATCTGAAAAGCATACTACTACTGTACAAGCAGAGTACCACATAGAATCATAGAATCATTGAGGTTGGAAAAGACCTCTAAGATCATCGAGTCCACATATATGCATGTTTATCATTTTTGACACCATTTGAGTTCCTTCTGACCCAGAGCAGTATATACATGTAGTCACAGCACGTCTCGAAGCTTATCAGCATGGCTGAAAACAGGATGCCTTAGCATAGGCAGAGTGTTCACATAGTTACGGACTCTGGTAGCTGCACGGAGTTTTTCAAATCTTGTTTCCTGGTTTTCTGTGATTCATACTGAGTTATGCAAAGTGGACATACATTAAAGCAAGAAGTATCCAATGACGTATCTTTGGTCACTGTCACATTTTTAAAACAGAAATACTGTTTTACTGTCTAACTTGAAAAAACAGGAACAGGCAACTGACCTTTCATGCCGGTCATGCCCCTGAGCCTCTCTGCTCAATGAAGAACTAGAAAGTTTACTTGTCCCAGAAGAGGGGTGTCCTGGGACATTGTCATGGTACTATTCAAATGGCAACGTAATAACACCAGAGAAAGTCCAAAAACATGCAAAAAAGGATGTGACTTACTAGCTGTTTACTGAACTCCTAGAAGTCTATTGTAAGGATGACATGATCCACAAGAAGGGGAAGACACAATATTTGCCTTCTTTTCTTTTTCTACTTATTACTACACTTTTCTACTGTTGATAACATCCTCAATATATAAGCTATGTTTATGATACAATCTCCCAAAAGATACTTGTAGTTTGTTTTATCAAATAAATTGTTACCAGCTGCACAAATTTCAAATACCTATAGAGTGAAGGAGAACATTTAATACAATGGGATATTTTGGGGTCTGTAATCGGGTCATATTTAAATGGACATGGAAAAGAGAAACACATATTCAACAAGGTATTAATTAAAAGAATTTAGATGCTTATTTAAATGCCATTCTATTGCATTACAAAACAAGAGTAATATTACTAAAATAAATAGTAACATCAAATTTACAAGGTACAAATTTACAGAAATATGCCTGGTTGTCAATCCCCAGTTAAGTGCTCAACTTTCCTTGTTGATATAATCAGAAAGCAAAATGTCCAAGTCAGTGTAAAAATGTTAGAAAATCTTGGAAGTATCACCCGTGTAAACCAAACCAATTGGGATGGATGAGAAGATTCTGAGCTGAGTAATAAAATAAAACTATTCTGTTATGACTTTAACGCCCCCCAAAGCAATAAGGAATCTTGAAGTTGATGTCAGAACACAACTCTATGAGGTGTTATCACTGCAAAAGAAAAAGCAGTTATCAAAAATTCTTTTAAAGGTTAGAGCTTTATTCAGCTATAGCTCACAAAGAGCTGAGGTGTTCAAGTGCCTCACTGACACCAGAAAGAATCCCTCCATCAGCTTCATTCAGTATAACGTCTTTCTTACCGAAAAAAAAGTAGTTTTATTGAACAACACAAAAAGAGGATGAGTCAAAATGGTATTGCTGCACCCTTTTTTCCCTCAGTGGTTATTATCAGGAGCAAAAGACTAGTAAAAGTCATAATAAGGTGAGTAATACCTATTTACTGTAAATTTTAATAATCTAAAAATCTGAATATGACTGTTGTCCTTAGTGACCTAAACTAAGGAGTGATTATGTTCACGTACTAAAAGGTAGAAATGGATGTGCTTCTTAATTAACAACACTTAATGGTAACAAGAAATCAATAACCAATATTTGTAAAATACATTTTACTGTTACTACCCTGCATGTCAACTGGGTGTAACACTTGGTTGTAAAGGGACAGAATGCTTATTTTAAACCTCTGGTGGATTAGGTTGCCTTATCCAGACGGTGTGTGTGAGAAGAACGTGGCAGCTGATGAAACGATCTTCCCTCTGCTGTGAGAAAGTAAAGAGAAGAGAACTTAGGCACGGTGGAACTGAGATTTCACCTCCATGGAGGTTTGGAAATTATAAAAGACAGGTCTATCTCCTGATTTTGAGGCAAATGAAAGAGCTACGCCCCAAAGAGGGAAGCATGCTGTGGCAGTTTCTATACCACAAATATGCATAACTGAGCCTACCAGCTTCCCAGCCAGCAGTGGAACGGTAAGAGTCTTTGAGGAACCTTGGCTCCACACTGCATCAGTGCTACTCACAAGCAACATAGGCATGGGGACTGAGTGCAGAGAAAGGTGTTACATGGTGTGAAAAAAGAACATAGGCATCTAGGATTGAAATGAGACCTGAGAGCTTTTTTGTCTCCTGTGGAGAGAACACCACAGAGCACTTCTGAAGTACAGTGCTGCCTTTAGTTGCTGTAGATATATACCAGTCATTTAGTAGCACATATTCAGGGTTGTGACTATTGACATGATACAGCCCTGATACTCTAAAAACAGACACACATATCAAAAACATACTCCTTGATCAAGCAAAACTCACAGCGGGTATGTGGAAACATCCAGTCATAACTCTGAAATCAAAACCAAGTCAGATTTTCTATCTAAAAATATATTTGGAAGACTTTCTATAGAATGAAGAGGAAGAGTATTTGCCTTTTAAATGGAAAATATAAAAAATATGAGCTACATCAAAACTGTGGAACATGGATCTGCTTCATGGTGCCTGGATGTACGGTGGCTGCATATCAGGATGAGATCTGAGAGTGTACCTTGCTGTACATTATTCTCCCCTCTCCTCCACTGCTTCCTCTTTCCATTGGATGAAAATGTGGGTATTTGACCAGGAAAGGATTTACTGTACACTCTGGCTGTTTATGAGAGTAGGTTTATGGGAACACACCATAAAGCATACGTAGCTGAGATGCTGCTGCCACTCATGCTCAACTGGTTGATATTTCAGAGGTAGTCCCATTGAGAGCTATACATAATAGCATATTACAATAAAGGTGGCACTAGCTGGTCCAAAGTAGATTAGTGTGTCTACCTGATTAACAGAAATTCCTACAGCCTCACCTGGATCAAAGTTTAACCTTTTCAAAGCTTGTCTTGTATCCACACATCTGTTGCACTTGACATTTTAACAACATCTGTTTTCACTTATCTGATGTCTCTATTTAATTCTGCTAATGCTGAGAATATGTTCTTGTGTGCACGTGGAATTTTATCTTTCTGACTTCCCAAGTCAGTGTGGACATCTGGTGTACATGATTATTTATTCTGCCTACTGATTTTGAGGAAGGAAGGTGTTGCTGTTCAGAAAAGGAAGTTAAGGTATATTAAAGTTTTAACCCCTTTTTTGCGGGAGACAGGTGGTTGTCCAGAGTCATATTTTTATAGCCACTTCTTGTGGAGTCACACTTGAATTTTACTTCTAAGGAAGTGATTGTTTGTAGTGAGTGAGACAGGACAGTAGGTGTCCTTAGTATTCCAGTTGGAAAAACAAAAGAGTGCTCAGAAAGGTAGACAGGATTTGAGGCTAGCGTGTTTCATGAGCTTTCTGCAGTGAGGCCAGGCTCATCTTTGATTCTCTGAGCTACAGGCAGCCAATAAGATCTTAGGAATAGTTTCTCTGGCCCAGATTTAAAATTATTGAAAGCATTGATTTTAAGTTCTGATTCTGAAAGTTTACAATCTCTGCTAATAACTTAGGACAATTTGTATCAGTGTTGTTGATGCAATGCTGATATAGACAGAACAGGGTTGGAAGGAAAGTTTTCTTGGCACTGGGAAAATAGGGAAATCTTTATTATGTGAGTAGAAAGGGCTTGTGTTTCTCCTATATTTATTGCAAACAATTTTACTACTAAGAGTACTGTTATTCAAAGGATTGTGTCTGGATAAAGCTGTCCTCATACAAGAGAAACAGGGAATCTTGGCAGCCCTGAGCATAAATTTATCCTCTCCCCAAACAGCATTAACTAGTACAACCATTTTCCCACAAAGTGCAAAATACTATCTTGTAAGAAATAACAGTGAAGATATACAACACACACATATACAGATACACATAAAAACACTTGTACAGTGAAAAATGGTACTAATCTTATTCAAACTGCATAGTAAATGCACTGAGTCAGCAAGCATGTAATTAATCACACTAGTTTAATGAAATAGAAGAATATTAGGTTTGGCAATGGGGAAAAGAAATTCTCCTGTTACTCAGATAACCAGCTGGTTGAGTCTATTCTGATGATTGGAAAAACCCAAAGACTCATCTCTGTACCCAAGTGCAAGTTGCACAACACAATTTGAGCCCGTAGAGCCAAATTCTCTATCCCTCCCAAAGAGGGCTGTCTCATCTTTACTACCTATTGGGAATACTCCCTGGCCTCTGCAGTCCCCTGGTCATTAGTGTAGTTGTAGTTATTGTCTTGTCTTGTAGTTTTTGTCTAGAAGGGTGTTTGCCGGTGTGAGCCAAAATCGTGTCAGGCAATAGGACAACTATGAAGTGGTGTGGATTATTGTGGACTCGTGCTGCATGCTACGTGTCGACCCATACCCTGGTCATACTTATTTTACTAGTATAGATGTAGCTATAGAGAATACAATTCTGGTTTTGTATGTGCTTAGTAAACAAACAATGCCTAGACCATCTCACAGCTATATTGTGCTACGTCTGATCGACGTTAGCCCTACTTTGACTGGGAATGTTGGACTAGCTGACCTCTAGAAGTGCTTTCCAATCTATACTGTTCTGTGATTCCTGTAAAATAGCAGTAATCTTATCCCACTCTCAGGGTTGACAGGTTAAGTTATATTCACTTAGAATTATTAGTATTAAACAATGCAGAGCTTCACTGATCTAGAATATCATTCAAGGCATGAAAATATACCATGAAATAGACAGAGTTTGATTACACAAAATTTACTGCTGTTCAAGATAAAAAAGTATGCGCTACAGAGGTGTCAAACCTGCAACACTCAAAGTAGCATCCTAGCGGTTTCTAGGACTGTTCCTTCCCAAGAGTGAATTTTGCCATAAGTTGGAAAGAACACATTTGCTACCATTGCACTTTACAAATAACGATGCCTCCTGTCTTGGTTCAATGTATGTTTTTTTTTACAGTCTTCCAACAGTGCATCAGTGAAAGAATCAGAAGCAAGGTTAAGGAATAGTTTAAGTGACTACAGTGTTGTGAATACAAATAGGATGATTTGGTTTTGAATATTTAGAAAAATCATTTTTTTTGCCATTCAGATGACCTGATGATTGTAGCAAGAGCAATGGATCTTTTTATTTCTTCATTTTACACTGTATAGATCGCAATCTTAACTTGTCAGGAAAGAAAATGATCCCCTACCTTCTTAAAAATCATAATTCAGACACTGAATATTATTCCCACAGTTTGGGTTTTCTTCCATTTTTCTGAGTTATCACAGACTGAATAAATAACTTCCTACTTTTCTTCTTAACACAGGCATGTCTGGACATTGACTTTTAACCTTCTTATGTCCAGTGCTTGAAGGGGATATAAAATAGTTTTCATGTAGTTTCCAGAGGCTGATTTTTGTTTTGTTCAGATAATTTCAACTCTGCCAAAGTTCCTTTACTTAGAAATGACAATTTTTGCTTCCATTATCCTTCTTATGTCATCCCAATTTTCATCATTAATGATCTGCTGAACAATACTCAGAAAGAAAGAGACCATGCTACAGGGTACTCTGCTTTTACTGTCTCAGCAAGTGTCTTGACGGAGATATTCATAATGTGAGATAGCAGAAGAACCAATGCTACAAACGATTCATGACATTTGCTTGGACTTTTGCATTCCTGTATAAGATTGCTGTTCTGTAAAGCTCTGACTCCCAAGACTGAAGTGTTTGTGTCCTAGCAAAGCGGGTCCATGGAGCTCTTAGTTTCCATGGATTTCAGTATGCTCTTGGCATCAGGTTTATCTCCATCTTCTCTACCACATTTTCAAGGCACAAGTTCTCTGAATAGGCTTCATTTTATACAGTGTAGATATTTAAAAGTTAACCATCTAAATCTATGCTAATCACTTTTACTGTAAACAATGACTCTTTGCCATCTTCAGAGTGGTACATTTCACCCTAAAATAGATGGCCCTTTCACCATCTCATGAAAGGGAGAAATTGTGGCAAAAGATAAATTTGAGTTACAAAATTCTTTAATAACTCAAGGATTTAGGGTTTACATATGCATAACGGTTAAAAAGCATGTTCCAATCTTTTAAACTGCCTTGCTGCCTATGTTCAACCCCTTTCTTCTCAATCGTGCCTTGTTTATAAATTTCATCTTAGACAAACAATGCAGGAACTGCTCTATAGAATCAAACCAAAGTTCCATGTACTTTGGCATCCTGGCCTGGGTAGCAAACACCAATGTTTAGGAAATGTAGCAAGTACAGGGTATTCTCCTTTTAGTCAACTCTCTATTTCTGGTAATTAACTATTTAAAGACTTCCTGTACAAATTACACCTGAACTGTTGTATTGAATATCCACTACAGGCCTAAATGCCTGAGGGATTTGTTGAATCCCTTTTCTGAATACAGTTGTGCCTTTGACCTCCAAAATGACTGTAGCAAAGAATTAAACACTGTAATAATGTGCTGTGTGAGGAAAAAAGTGCTTGTTTATTGTATAGCTGATAAGCTTTTTGGGACAACCCATAGTTCTCATGTTAAAATAGAGACAATATGATTCCTAACCACATTTACCATTTCTTTTTCAAAATGTTACAGATATCGATCCTGTTTTTCCTCAGTCATACCTTTCCTGACTCAGTTATAGTTTATATGGAAATGATTACAAATGTCCAATAATCAATGCATTATTCTTCTCTGTAACTTATTTCTAGTTCTGCCACGTGCTGGTTTTAAAACACAGACAATATTTTTAATGTAACAGTCCGGACTGCAGTTATTTATTGAAGTTTTCTAGTTTCTGTTCCATCGGGACATTCCCCAAGACCCTGTTTGCTTTTTGACTACCTATGCATATTAAACATATTTTCCCAGAGACCTGTCCAGATTGACTGAAGACTTCTTCCTGTATACCCAATTTAGAGACTATGATTATATAAGTATAACTAAGGTTTGTGAGGTTTTTTTTGTTTGTTTGCTGTGTGCATTATTCCATGCTTACTAATTTTGCATTTGATATACCATTTTATCCTTGAGTCACTGGCTATGGAGAAATCCTCTTGAGCTCTTTACAGACAGCTTCGATTTTGACTGTGTGGAGCAATTCTGAATTATTTGAAAACATCACTGCCTCACTATTGTGTTTCCAAACATTTATGCGTATATTGAGCAGCCAAGGTCCAAACTTAAGAAGTTCATGTGAGACTTTGTTGAAAGCATTTTGAAAATAGAAATATAATTAGACCATACTTATCCACCTACTCAGTGACACTTTGAAAAAGCAGATAGATTTATGAGGCATGATTTTCCTTTACAAAACCCATATTAACCCATTATCAATATACTGTATCAATCTGTGTGTTTACTAATTCTTTTCTTTACACAGGTTTTACCAGTTAGACTGGTACATGTCAGTCAAACCCTTAGTTCTCACAAACAGCTATTTTAAATGCTTTGTCATATTTGCCACCTTCCATTCCTCTGCCTACAAGAATTGATTTAAGAAATAGGTTACACATGGTACTAAAGATCCTCATAGCTTCATATCAGAGTTCTTTAAGTGTCTGTTGAAAAATATTTAGTCCTTTTCAGTGTACTTGTTTATTTAGACCTTTTTTTTTTTTTTTAAATCCCACTGCTGAAAGCTTCAGTTGGAAGCACTTCCTCAAATTCATGGTGTAAAATGAAAACCTGATGTGGAATCTTCTGGATTGCCTTTGAATTGAGCACAATTCCAGAAATTCACTTCTCTTTTCTGCAGTCTTCTTGTCCAACCTTTTTGTATGAGTATTCCTCATATGCTTCCATCATCTGCCGATCCCTTTTATTCTCTGAGAAGTCTTCTGCTTTTGATTTGTTTGAAAAAGATTTTATTATGAGCCTTTATACTTTTAACATACAGATTCTCAACATATTTTTTGACCGGACTTCTTATGGTTTTAAATTTGAATTGCCAGTTTTATGCTTTTTTACATCTTTCATGTTTGTTAACCCTTTTAATTGTACAAGATGTAGAATTTGAATATGTTTTGATCACTGTGTCCACAAAGTAACAATTTGAAGGTTCATCTAAAAAGAGGCAAGTGCATTTCATTGTGCTCTCTGGAATCCTACCCCCCAGCTGTGCGGTTGCAACTTTCAGAGTGTTTCACAGTTCCCTTCCTACGCATGGTTTTCTTTCAGGAGAAATCTGAATATACTGAGAAGAGGAAGGGGAAGGAGGTGGAAAGATGTGGGAAGTTGTCTGAGATCTTACTGTACAGATGAAGCCTGAAAGACATGTTTTGAACTAAAAATAGTGTGTACTCAGGATTAGATCAGGAGTTGCCTTTTTTCTTGTGGTATCTCTGAGCCTCCAAGAAAAGGTAATTTATAATGTCTAAAAATGTAAATCCCGTATCACAGCTTGACTTGAATTTTACCCAGCATACATAACAGTAATTGAAATCTCTAATTATCTTTGTGTTTCAACCTTTGCAGCTCCATAATTTCTCTTTGTATTTCATAGTTGCTTTATGCCTTTAATAACAAGTTTGAACGCAGTCCAAAAAACAACATATAGTTATTTGAAGGTTTCTATTTCTTAAATAATGTGTAATAAGTTCAAATTCAGTCTAGTTCTTTCTGTGTATGAGATCATTTCAGAAATAACAGTATCCCAGCAGAGTTCTTATACGCATCCCAGAACACATACCAAAGAAGGAATTCATGTGACATATGAACTAATATGAACAACCCGGTATTGTCTCCTTCAAGTCATTATTACTAGCATAAAAGACAATAGACAGTATATGGAAAAGTAGAACTGCTTAAGACACATAACACATTTGCTGTTACTATTATTGTCCACATTAAAACATTTACTCAATCAGTCATATGAAAACCTCATCTTTTTCATTATTGATAGTAGGTCAGCCTATCAGGATCCTATAGGAAAACAAACATATTCTTTTTTTAGTAAAAAACCTTTGGAATTTCCAAGCATTTATTATATCTCACTAATTCTCTTTTATTATTCCTCTGACATCAGGAAACTGTGACTTCCGTTTGATTTATTTTATAATATGTAACAGAACACACACTTTTATTATCACTATAAAACCTCAGAGATACCCATCTAGAATGTGTGGTGAAGATACATAGTAAGTTTCTACTTTCCTGAACTTTAATATTCAATTCCATATTTTTTTCAGGTAATGGTGTATTTTTTTTTTCCTTTTGGATGCTCATTGTTTCTTTGTTGTTTTAGTTTGTTAATTTTTTTTCCTTGCTAAGTCTTTTCATTTTGGATTCCACATGAAATAACATTCAATCTCTTCTCCATCTGAACCATCCAATAAAATGTAAGCCACAGAGCAAGTAATGAATAATTAGAAAGGCACATTTCATGATAATTAAAAAAAAAAAAAAAGAAAATTCAAATATCTAAAATATTAGGACTTAGATTTATTTTGTTAAATAAAAGTTTAAAATAGCTCTTACAAACAATTCTTTTGCTGAAAGTGTGCAGTTAATTCCTTTCTAGGACATTTAAAACAAAATATTCACTGGTAAGAACAGAAGTGGAATTTTAAAATTTTATTATCGTGGCACTGCATGCCCTAACTATGTTAGGTACTAACCTGTGAGCAAAGATAGCAAAAAAACCATAAAGACCTTACAGAGAAAGACAATGGTGTCAAGTGATTCAAACAGCATGAATGAAACATATAACTGGTTTTATTTGTCTTCTAGAAGATTAGCTCTGTTACAACGTAACATACCTAAATTACTTGCAACTGAAGTTATCTCCTGTGCAGCAGGTATAAATTGTCAATGTTCTTTTGACACCATCAGAGAAATGAGTTTTACATGAAACCTGGATGATGATAATGGGAATCTTTATAAATGTGGTTAAGGATCACTCCATGCACAAGAAGCAATGTGAGAAAAAAAATATGTTTTCAAATAGTGTTAAGTAATTTTTTCAAGGAACAGTAAATTTGGCACAAAAAATAAATGGAACAACATTCTTCATAAGGAATTCAACCCGTTTTCACTTACTAATTTCTGTAATAATTTACTAATTGAGCTGAGGAAAAAGTAATACACGGGATTTGATTTTCAAAGGGATGATAATGCTATATGACATATCTGCTGTAGCTTCTCCTACAATATTATCTGAGTACAAAGGGAAGAGAAATAATATATGTGATTACAAGTGGGAGCTGGTCCAGCAGAGGTATAGTGAATAGAGAAGTTTGGTAACAATTCCACCATGGTTAAAGTTCAAAGCCTTAAGTATTCCTTAAAACATGTAAAAATTATGTTTTATCTTTCCCAGGACTGAATGTAGATTCAAGTCTTGGGGGTATCATTTTATTCAAAAGCATAGACTGGAAGGAAATAAATAAATTACATTTCCTTCATACTTATAGAATGCAGCATAATTTATTTTTCACTATCCATATTACACATAAATGAATAATATAAGGAAATTATTTTATGACATGGAGATTATGAAAATACTGACTACTCATCCCTATTTCCTTATATATACAGCACACGGTGAATATTTGAGATAGATATTAAGATGAACATGTCAGTGGAAAATACTGTGGGGTAGGCACCACTTCCAGTTCTGTCTTCCATCAGCCAGATCTCAGTCCTTTCATTCTCCTTTTTTTTCCCCTCAGGAGAACAGTGGCTGCTGGGGAGGCTCCCAGGAAACTTTTGGGAGGTAAGACATTCAGTAGTAGCTATTGTAGTAGACTGGGGAGAGAGAAAGGGGAGGAAAAGAGATCACCTGTTCCTCAGAGTAATACAATGACAGGAGAGAAAGACATAGGATCATAGGATCACAGGATTTCTCAGGCTGGAAAGGACCTCATGTTGACTGTAGTTCAACCTCCTGCTCAAAGCAGAGTCAGACCTGAGGTGAGACCAAATTACTCAGGGCTTTGTCCAGTTTGGTTATGGATGGATGATGGAGTATCCAAGGTTGGAGCCTAAGCAACCTCCCTGGACAGCCTGAAATCTCACTGACTTTGCCCAGCCCTCCTCTTTCTCCCAGAATTCACTGTGGTAGCATAAAAAAATTCAGTTTTCTCTATATGGCTCAGAAGTGATGTCATGTATGTAGCTAGGCAAGTCACAACAGTGTTTCATAACCTCAGAGATAGAAAAAAGGTGGTTATCACATTGAGTCAATTCATCTAACACTAACAAAGATGAAGACAGAAATTTTCTCAGCCAGCTGTAGACATCTTTATCTGAGCTCATTAGCTAAGTCCTCTTTATACCCGCAATAGAAAGACCAGGGCATGAATCACCTCTCATTCATCTACTGTAGATGACTAAAATGGGTCAGCCTAATTGTCATAGAACTCCATTGACTATAAAGGGAGTTTAGATGACTGCTTCAGAGGGAAATGCCTATACCGTGAATGTTTTCCACTTAGGTTACTTAGATGATTCCTTTCTCAGGTGTAGGGAGTAATTTAGTTCTTTAGAGTCCCTTTATAGCTACAGAAAGAACTATGGTGTGAATCTTTTCCACCATAAGACAGTTTCTACAGAAAGATAAATTGCTCTCTGAAAGTCTCTTCCTTTTATGTCAATTATAAAAGGAGCTGAGGTGGCTAATTTATATTGGCCTCTTACATGAATAAAGTTATGCCAATTGATCCTAGCTGTTTTCCATTTTTAATTCTAGAAAAAAATTTGATCTGGAAAGGGAGTAGTGCATCGCTAGTTCAGCCTTGTATTTGATTGCCCAAGATTTGTATGTCTCACATGAGAAAAGAGAGTTTTAGTGTAGTCTACTATTTTGTGGGTGTTTTGTAAAAATCTGAAGGTAACCATAACTTGTACGAGAATTTTTATTCTGTACCGCATTTTGAAGAAAGGTGTACAACAGTCTAAAATACAAAATATAATTTAAAGATCTGCTACTGCAAGAAAATTAATGAAAGAAGAAATAAGTAATTTTGGTTTTCAGTGTCAATAGTAGAAAGTAGTTAAACTTTTGGTAAAGCAACTCCACAGTGCCTTCCATAGAATAAGCTGGTCATAGATTTTTCAATTTATATTTTACATTAAAATTGTTATGAAACTTAGCACAAATTATTTTATGTTTAACTAAAATTTGTGTCTATTGTTTAGTACTGTTTATAAAAATGAACTTCATTACTGTCACAGATGTGCTATACAATTGCTCCTCAATGAAATTTTCCCAACAAAGGAAGGTTAAAGCTACTCCCGCTTTGCCAGTCACTAGGTTTGTTGCAATATGTTTGCTGGTGAGGTCTCTGCTGGTACCACCTGGCCGTATTGTGGACATATGAAAAGTGCAAGACCGCTACAACACAGCAAAGATGAAAATATGTAAGTTATTAAATTTTTTTCAGAGTATTGAAGAACGAACTACTGTTCTTGAGAAGCATTTGATGTTGTTTAACATTTAAACAGTGATATTTATTCCTTCTTATATAGAGATTTTGATGAAGTAGGTAATGTATTCTTAGTTTATTTGGTTAAGAGCACCTGGTTGATTTCCACACAACATTACTTTTGATTTCTCTATTAAATGTGTTTATCTGATTGGATAGAAATACCAATTTTGATACTATTTCTTTGTGGTTAAAACTTGATATGTAGTTACTATTTCCTCAAGTTCTTCTTTTGTTTCCCAAGTGCTCATAAAATTGGGAAAGTTTGGAAAGTGAATTTTGGAAAATATTTTTAATTTAATATTTCAACTTCACAATGCTCTGTAATTTGCCTGTTAAAATAATTAAGATGTCAACAGTGTATGGTTATTTTAACAAATGATTGATGATAGCTTGTAGACAGCTTTGAGATTACTGAAGATGAAGACAGCTAGTTGTCAAACTGGCCATGACATGAACTTCAAATTAAGCAAGTATTATGGAAAAATTAACAGATTTTAGCTAAATTAGTGACAGAAGGAATATAATACAATGTGAATTTAATCTGTTCGGAATTCGTTGGGGTGTTCATGAGAAAGATTTGAGCGTAAGTTATGAAGACAATGTAGTTGTGAAAGCAGAGAAAAAACTTAAGAGGATAGGTGAGTCACCTTGTGACTCATGTTTTCTGTGACCTTTTAAGACATGTCTGCTTGAAATGGTACTTCATAGATATGACGTACATGTTGTATGTGAAAAATAGATCCTTTGAATCTTGATTACATCAAGTAAGAGAAGAGCAAATGCTTTGAGATCCCAGATCTCTTTAACATAAGAATCCTTTTGTATAACAAAAAAACCCCACAACCCACAAACAATTTAAAATGTCTATAATCCAGGGTTTGGACCATATATTTCTTATTCTAAAAAATCAGCATTATTGTAATTTCATCACTCTGAGCTAAGAGCTTGACACTACTATTCACCACTGGTGGATATGGAGTAATCCAGAAACTCCATTTTCTCCTCAAGCTTCTCCTATCTTTTCTTAAGAGCTTTAATTTGACAGTACTTTACTATGCTGAAATGAAGATGATTTAAACATTTTGTCCCACAGATGGGACAGAATAAGAAACATACATATGCAGTCAGTTGGCTGGTGAATTGTAACTACCATTAAGCTGCCCTGACTTAATCATTAATCCATATCCTTATATCCTTATGTACTGAGGCTAGTAACTGAAAATTTTGAGATCTTATGGATTTTCTTTAAAATACATAATCCTTAAACACTTAAGTCTCTACCTAAAATGTAAAAGACAAGAATCAAAAAAAGGTGTGAATACAGAAATACGGTCAAATGTACGTTTACTGAAAATATAGGAAAGTGTGTATTCATTGTAGTTGTGTAAGGACATAACTTGACTTTTTTGTTTTTCTTTTCCGAAATTGAGTGACAATTCCCCTGAGGAAAACAAGGTAGTTCAAAATAGCATTTAACAAGCAAGTAAACAAACAGAACTACTGCCTTGCTTCACGTGGAAATTAGCCTATTAGATATGCAGGCAACATTATTTCCATGGTTACAAATGACCTGCTAATCTCTTAAATCATCCAGTCATCACGAACAACAAGCCTACTAAATAATTATAGTAAAATGCAGAACTGATGCCGTCAGTATTTTCAAAGTGAAAATCTCCCAAAGAGAGGAGTTTTTTACGTGGTAAGAAGTTAGCCAAGTATTTCAGTGTAGGTTTGTCACTGGCTTTCTTTGAAATAGTTTACCCTGAATATTTTTTTTGAATAACAGTATTTTATCTGTCATGTTAGTATTGTAGGTAAGAAGAACTGTAACCTATTGGGTGTGTGTGTGTGTGTCTGTTTTATTTGAGTACAAAGTGAAAACTCATTTAATGTGCATTTGTCTGAGTGCTTCTTCGTGCAAGGACACGATGTATGTCGGCCTGATGCGCTTTTATTTCTGATATTTACTAGAGTTGATAGTCATGATTTTCCATGAAGTAAATTGATTCTGTTTACGTATATTAAATTCAGTTCACCTAACTGAAGGAAAACAAAAAAAAATCAATGGCTTTTGAATGGTCACTGTTCATCACATAATAGCTGTACAAATATGTCTTCAGAAATTTCCTCAGAATTTTCTAAATCTAATGTAAATCTAAAACTGTTCTGAAATGGCAACAGGAAAAGTTCTTTATGGTCTCCTACATGAGATGCATACATGTGTGCAATAACTGCTGTGGAATGCCTATTTCATCATCATCACAGTTTTAATGAAGTGGTAACTGCTTTAGTATCTTGACCTAAAGACAGTGAGCAAAAACATTTTGCTAATGACTGATTCCTTGTATACTACTTTTCGTTCTAATTAATCCCAAATGCTCATCAAGGTCAGTCCTCCTCTAATGTCTGTACTATAAACCACTGCAACGCTATTAACTTCAGTTTTCCTCTCTTGGGGTCCCTAGTCAGCAAACAGTTGCACACTTGAGTTAATTTATCAGCATTGCCAACTTCCATAACTTTACCACAGCCTTGTAATAATTCACATGTTTTTAAAGCCTCGGCACCTTCTGATCTTTGTTGTATGAGAAACTTTGCTTTCATTTAAGGAAACTGCTGTGGATAGAAAATAAGTTTGTATCCCTTACGAATGAAAAGATATGACTTGGTCCCACTGTAACTTTGAGTTCCAAATTTGAAGGAAAGTCAAAGGAAGCTGAAATGTTTTACAATGTAAAATTCCTGAGGCCTGACTCGAATGCTGGATAGCAGTAGTACTATTCCTTTTATGTGAATTGCATGCTGATTTCCTTATGATTTGAGATAATGATGGGATTTTCTTTTGACTTGGTTATCTAGGCTTCATTTAAATCTCTTTGATTTGCCCTGTTTAATATCTGAGGTTTATTTTTTTATCAATACCAGAAATATGAGCGCTAAAGTCCTTATCTCATATTTTATAACATAATCTTTCCTTTTGCCACCCTTTATATTTCCCCCCTTTCACTTTATCCTTTTGAAGTGCTTTAAAAGGAAGTATCTTCTTTCCCATTTTTACTTGGACAATATTACCTTTCCTGTGAATTTTTTCACTGTAACCTTGTCAAACCTTGTTGTTGGTTTTTTTTTTTTTTTGAAGTGGAGTCACTTTTCTCCAAAATGTTATTTTACTGATTTAGCCTTCTATCACTGTTTTTGCCATCATTGTCATTTTACCTTAATCCCAGGAACCTTTATCAAACATGCTTTTCTGTGCATTCACCAAAAATGAGGGAAAAAAATCCTTGAAAAAAAATTACACCACATTATATGGCTCCTGTTCTAGTTGTATAAGTCATTGCTGATGATCTGATCCAAAGTTTGCTGTGTGGTGATTCTGTATAATGCCTAAAGCAATGCTGTTCTCATCTTTCAGAGGAGCATATATCATTAACTCTGGTAGTGCTGGCAATTACAGGTATTTGTATTTCTCTGGACTTATCCAAAAGACTTATTACACTTACTATACTTATTGCCTATATTTCAGCTATTTAAATAAACTATAGAGTAGGCTATATGTATGACATGTTCTTAAACAAAGTGCAGACCTAAATGATGGAGATTCGACAAGCTCTTCAGTTACTTGTTCTTATGCTTTGGTGTTCTTATAGATCTTCTTTAGATGTTTGTCTTCGTGTTGAATGTTTTCTTGAGACAAAGATAAGTGTCTGCCAGTAATGATGTTGGCTTTGCTTGTACCCTTTGTCCCGAGTCGACATTTCCCACTTTTTCCCACTGAACATAAAAAAGGGACAAATAGCCTTTTTACATCTATAATATCTATAATATCTATATTATCTATATTATCTATCATATCTCCCTGTAGGTCCCTTTTCTTTCCTGTCATCCAGGTTGAAAGAGGGAGTATTTTAATGATGTCCAGTTAAGCTCTATATCTTTGGGTAATGCCCAAGTGCTTAATATACACCTCTTCAGTTTCAGACTACCCATCTCCTCTCCCTCCACCTTTCTCATTCTCATTCAGGGATCTGAACTATTAAACTATATTACTGCAAAATGTTTAGTCTGTCACAGCTCTTTGAGCAATGAAGGAAGCTGCTGTCCGATTTTGCAAGAGGGAGGTTTTTACTCACCATAAGCTCTGTTTCTGAGAAAGCTATTTCTGATATTCTTAATTAGAATTTAGAGATCTACTATCTTTCTTGTATCAACTATAGTTTCAGATTACAACTATCTTTTTTTTTTTTTTAAAGGAGCATATTTATTTACCGCTATATTTATATACCAAAGACTGGTTGAGGTGAGGGTCCTTTCCCTGAAAAACTTATAATAAACTTTTTTATGCCTAACATCTATCTTCTGTAGTAGATCTAATCATAAACAAAGTCACATCTGACTCAAGCTCAGAAATAATATTTTGAAACCTTCACACTGTATCACAACAGAGGCTTGCCAGTCTACAAGCTGACTCTATAATATGTTTCATCTAATCAGTCATCCTCATTTTGATAAACAGTAAGAACATGCCTCTGATTATTCAGTCTTTCATTTATAGTAAAGATATAAGCAAGTTTTACAACATGCCTAAAAGGAAGATGTTGGGGCTCAATCACTCCTAACGGGTTTTTACGCTAAGTAATTTGGCTTCTGTTTGTCTGGTCTCAATCAAAATCCAATTATACAGTGCATACAGTAAGTCTGCAGCTGTTTGTATTATGTATGTTTTTAATGTAAAGGAAAAATGTGTAGAACGTGACGTTCAATTAACTGTTCCTTCCCCACTGAAGAATGCCAAATAATTACTGAAAGAGGAGGACAGAGGTCAGAGTTTTAACACTTCATTGAAGCAAAGAGATGTTTATTACTCTATTAACTTCTAAATCATAACAAATATTACAACAAAGAAAGATTTACTTATCTATGGAAGGGAAAGAATCTTTATTCTAATAAGAGGTTGGCTAGACTGCTTCCTACTTAAGGAGAAAGTAAAATAAATCTGGCAGATGAAATATTAAACTAGTCCGGATCTTTTGAAAGACTTCAGAAGAAAGATTGACTATTAAACCTAACATAGTCCACTAAAAGAGAGAAAATATACAGTCTGATTCCTGTATAGTTTCCTGAGAGAGAGCAAGTCTGATGAATGACGGAAAGACAGACCTTCTGATGCAACCTCAGAATCATTTGAATGGATGTAGATTTTTTCATTCCCTCTTTTCTAGAGATTTATCACTGAGTTGTCTATTTTAGATACTAAATGTTGATATTTGTGTGTTTACTGTAAGCTGGTTTGAAGTAAGCATAATTTACAGACATGGGATAACAATAAAACATTCAATCAAGGGAGCAGTGAACCTATGAACTAAAGTGCTAGTATACCTTAGTAAGTAACCCGATGTTTTAGTAGATTTTCCTCTGCATTGACAAGTAACGGAGACGGTCTGCATAGGCTGAAATTACAAGAGTTGGAGGATGCAGATGTTTCTTGGCCATGTTGGGACAAGATGAAAAAAATGAATGCCCAGTTGGCACTAAAAATAGTAAGAGATACAAAGAGCAAGAAGGGTAACAGGCATGCTGAGAAAGAGCCAGGTTTTATACATGAACTACCAGTGTTCTGTCCTCATGAATAAACCAAAATGTGTAGTGGGTTGAAAGAGGAGGAGTGTCATCAGTAGACTAAGGGAAGTTATTATGTCCTCCCACTCAGTACTGGGGAGGCTGTATCTGGAATACTTTGTCCACTTTGGAGCTTCCAGTTTGAAAGAAATGTGGAGAAACTGGAACAAGTCCAAGGTCACATCAGGAGCAAGGAGTGCTTAAGGAAATTATTCTAGTCAAGTTTGGTGGAGGGGCTAAGGGGGAACCACGACCATCTGAAGAGTAGTTATGAAGATGACAGACCCAAACAAATGTCAGGCAAAAAATGAGGGGCAATGGTCACACATTGCAGGTTGGGAAGATCAGATTAGACATTAGGAAAAATATCTTCACTGGGAAGGCAGTGTCGAACAGGTGAGCAAGTTACTCAGATAAGTAGCAGAATCTTCACTCAAGGTTTTCAAGATTTTTTTTTTTGTTGGTAATAAGAGATGTTTTGAGCGCAGTTCAAAACTGATGGTCAGAATAAGTGATTCAACTTCATATCAGTGTTGCTGGAGGACCTCAGAGAAACCTGGCTTGTTTGCTTCTTCCTTGTATCAAGTGTCTGAACTTTCAAATAACTACAGCTAATACCAGCTTGGTGTTCCACCTGAACTAACAAGCAAGAGTAAAATTTACTCCATTATACAAAAGAATACTCCATCAATAGAGCCTTCATTATTAAATTTCTCACTTCTCACAAAATTTTTGAATGGTCTATCAAGTAATAAATTATGCGTTGCATTTGCCATCCAAAATAACTCTTTTTGTACTGATAAAAAGAAGAAATTTCTGTAGGTTTTAGGTTTTTTTTTTTTCACTTTTTTGTTTTCTGGAAAGGACTCTCAGAACATGTTTTTTACTTCTATGGATTCTGTGACATATCCAAGAAATTTAAGCAACACAAGATCTTCTTAACAAACCATGTAGAAAACATCTTGCAATTGCAAAGTAACTTTTCTAGCTCTGACACTGTTTATATCTTTGACAGGAGCAGCTGCCAGAAGACAAGTACAATCAGCTGTCACTACTGATGACAGCATTTTCACTTTTGGTGCATAAGTAGAGCACTTAGAAGCCACTGGACAGAAACATTATAAAAACTTTTTCATACTGGAAGGTTGTTGCCAGGGATGGCCCCTCTCTGTCTCCTTGTCTGTAGGCTCAGCAAACACTTTCATCAAGACTTTGTCTCTCTAGATTGTTTGAGATTGGGCTGTAGAACTATGTCATAAGACTTGGCAAGATATATAACATTCCTGAAATTGAATTTAATTTGGATTGGTTAAAGATTTCTCTTCTGTATGCATGTTTGGCAGCACAAAACAAAACAAAACAAAACAAAAAACTTCAAAATAACCCAGAAAGGACTGAGTTCCTTAACAAAGAGAATTCCTAAACTTAGCATAACCAGTAGTGACCATAGCAGTGGCTGCAGCCACTTTTATCTCTATGATGAGCTCTGTGTGTATGCACAAAGCATGCCACTAGGCCAATGTCCAATTTAATTAAATGTAAACATTTTAGTTGTAACTATTAGCAAATGATATGGTATGATATGATATGATACGATACGATACGATATATGATATGATATGATATGATATGATATGATATGAAGAAGAGGAATTCTTAACAAAATATTCCACCGAACACCCAGACTCTAATCTTATACTCCACCTTTCTCAGCATCCTTTCACACATCATGCTTCTCTAAGCTCCAAATCCAAGCTTCCCACTTCCTGCACTTCCTACCAAATTCCATGTCCCCAAACTTAATCCTAATCCCCAACCTTTTTTTTTCACTGGCATCTCCTATTCTCCTACCAATGACCTTTTGCCCAAATGAGGATTCTAGTCCCCTCTTTTCTTTCACCTCAACAACATCATACCTACCTCACCAACCGCCATGCTCTTTGTCTGTTACTCCTTGGTCCTTAAGAGAGGTCCTGCATGGTCTGATGTCCAGGGCTGGCTAGTGTCAGCAGTAGCAGTAGTAATCTCAGTTCTGTTCATGTAGAGACTTTTATAGGAGCTGCTCAGGTGGCACATGAGAACAAGTTACTAAAGTCCAGATGACTGTCAGGAATTGTCTCTGAAGAGCAATTTATCCTTTGGGCTTGAGTCAGAAACAGGTGCAAAAGTAGGAACTTTAGGTGGTGATGCACAGACTTTTGATTTGTGCATCACAATTGATACAAAGACTCCAATTTAGTTTCATTTCCTCACTCTTCATACAGGGCAGGGTGGAAATAACTTTTTTTTTCCCCCTTATTTTCTCCCTTTTCCTCATTTTATCCTGTCTTTCAAATCTGTATGGGCTAAAGATTAACCAGTCCTGCTTGCACAGGAGTAAGTACTACTCTGGTTGCATTTACAGAACAGAAAATAATTTCAGATTGGATAGGCTACCAGGTTACCAAACCCTCATGATATGCAAGGCTCACCCAACACCCACACTTCCTTCTGATGAACAAAGAAGTGCAGAACACTTAATCCATTGATTTATATCTGTCATCAGGGCCCTTCAGGCCCGTGTGGGACGGACGGAACCTGGGCCAGTGATTGCATTTCAAAATGTATCTGCTATTTTGAACTTTATTCTCTTCCACAATTTTTTCACAAAATATATAACCTTTAATGACTTTTATGTACTCTTTAAAAGAACACAGAAAAGGTTTCAACTGTGAATTGTTATCAGGTGAATACTAATCTTGATGCTGCAGCCTTCTACTTACTAACAAAATAGCTGGTTCCAAACACTTTATATATGTTTATCTATTACAGCGTCAAAGAAACAAGGAAGAAGTAGTGACTAGCTTTTATCAAAATTGTGTTTGGCAAATAAGTTAAAAGCAGACACTGCAAAACTAGTGACTTACGCAGATATTCAGGCAAAGTCTCAAGACTTGCACTTTCCCTGGAGAGCAGAACTTTATACATCCTTGTAAATTAGCAAGTACTGACCAAGTGAAAACAGCTCTATTCATTTTTTCATCAGTAGATTTTTAACAGCAGTAAGTGCTGCAATCCATTCAAGCCTACAAAGGATAGTGGCATTCGCACACAGAGAAGGCAAGAAATGCAGTAATATCCAGGTACCATCCTCCTCCCTTTTTATTAGATATTCTTTGACTGCAGTCATGAAATGGCTTTGTAAAATACTCCATTGTCAGGTTAGATTTGAGCTGATGACCATTTTTCACTTTGTAGATTATGTGCACTAATTTGTGCTTAATAAAAGGCTACAGTTACCACGCTGATACAGAAGTCACCAGAACAGTTTCCTCTTTGGAACAGGAAAGCACTGTGCTATTGCAGATGCCATGGTGTGGCAGCTATTGAGAAATGTCACCACTAAAAGGAGCAACCAGTACACCTGCATTAAACTGTTCCAGATTCCTGAGTGTAATGCAGTATTAAAATTGCATTTTCGAGTACTGGTTTCAGCTAAGACATCTTGGCAGAAGTCCATTTCAGTTAAAGATTTACTGCTAATATTCGCTGAACTAGGAAGGACCAATATTTTTCATGCTGCTTCTGTTTCAATGTTTCCTTGCTGTCAGCACTAGCCTTTGTGCTGTTCTAAGGCAATTCCATATCAGGGAGGCTGAGGCCAACCACACAACGATCAGCTAAAATAGTACCACAGAGTCCTTGGGATTTGGCCCACAGAGTATAATAACTCCTGTACCTGCTCAAAATTTCACTTGGATGTTTTTACTAAACAAACCCTTACACTTACGTGCTCCTTAGTATTGATTGCTTTTCTGTGTTTTTGCATAAGCAGTCTAGTACAGTGTATTCACGTTATAAGGTGATGAAAACATATTAAGAGATTTCTTGGGTTCTTTTTCTTAAAGTTTCTTTTTTTGAAGATCTGATGTTGGCAGAGAAGAATGAAAATAAATTTTATGAAAATAAAGTCAAATAAATTTAAATACAAGTACTTATCTTGGCATTTGAGCAACCAACTGGTAATCTGTCCATTACCAGTCAGAAAGGGTTTGTATTGTAAATGTAATGTTTCTCCACACTATTTTTTAAAGGCATAATCCAGGAAAAAGGTATCTATTAGGCTTGCCAATGTGATGCCCATCTACAAGAAGGGTCGGAAGGAGGATCCGGGGAACTACAGGCCTGTCAGCCTGACCTCGGTGCCGGGGAAGATTATGGAGCGGTTCATCTTGAGGGCGCTCACAAGGCATGTGCGGGACAACCAGGGGATCAGGCCCAGCCAGCACGGGTTCATGAGAGGCAGGTCCTGCTTGACCAACCTGATCTCCTTCTATGACCAGGTGACCCGCCTAGTGGATGAGGGAAAGGCTGTGGATGTGGTCTACCTGGACTTCAGCAAGGCCTTTGACACCGTCTCCCACAGCATTCTCCTAGAGAAGCTGGCGGCTCACGGCTTAGGCAGGTGTACTCTTTGCTGGGTAAAAAACTGTCTGGACGGCCGGGCTCAGAGAGTTGTGGTGAATGGAGTTCAATCCAGCTGGCGGCTGGTCATGAGCGGTGTTCCCCAGGGCTCAGTTTTGGGGCCGGTCTTGTTCAAGATCTTTATCAATGATCTGGATGAGGGGATTGAGTGCACCCTCAGTAAGTTTGCAGACGACACCAAGTTGGGCGGGAGTGTTGATCTGCTCGAAGGTAGGAAGGCTCTGCAGAGGGACCTGGACAGGCTGGATGGATGGGCCGAGGCCAAGTGTATGAGGTTCAACAAGGCCAAGTGCCGGGTCCTGCACTTCAGCCACAACAACCCCATGCAGCGCTAGAGGCTTGGGGAAGAGTGGCTGGAAAGCTGCCTGTTGGAAAAGGACCTGGGGGTGTTGGTTGACAGCCGGCTGAACATGAGCCAGCAGTGTGCCCAGGTGGCCAAGAAGGCCAATGGCATCCTGGCCTGTATCAGAAATAGTGTGGCCAGCAGGAGTAGGGAAGTGATCGTGCCCCTGTACTCGGCCCTGGTGAGGCCGCACCTCGAATACTGTGTTCAGTTTTGGGCCCCTCACTACAAGAAGGACGTTGAGGTGCTGGAGCGTGTCCAGAGAAGGTCAACGAGGCTGGTGAGGGGTCTGGAGAACAAGTCTTATGAGGAGCGGCTGAGGAGCGATGAGGGGAGACCTTATTGCGCTCTACAACTACCTGAAAGGAGGTTGTAGCGAGGTGGGTGTCGGTCTCTTCTCCCAAGTAACAAGCGATAGGACGAGAGGAAATGGCCTCAAGTTGCACCAGGGGAGGTTTAGATTGGACATGAGTAAGAATGTCTTTACTGAAAGAGTGGTGAAACATTGGAAGAGGCTGCCCAGGGAAGTGGTGGAGTCCCCATCCCTGGAAGTATTTAAAAGACGTGTAGATGAGATGCTTAGGGACATGGTTTAGTGGGCATGGTGGTGTTGGGCCGATGGTTGGACTCGATGATCTCAGAGGTCTTTTCCAATCTTAATGATTCTATGATTCTATTATTTTTCTTGCAGAACTTCTTCCACATCTTAAATTATCTTTAAAATAAACAAAACACACATATTCCATTTTACCCTAATCCCTCTTCATAGATGATTTTTGAGTTTTATCTTCCTTCCTTTCTTCATCAATCCTTGTAGGACTCTGACAATGGCTTCTATTCAGCAGTCTTCAGAGTGGCTTGCAGGGTTCAAATTCAGCTGTATCTTTTTGCAGCATAGTGCCTACCTTGCATCAGAGTGTAAAAAAGTGACTGTTATGTCTCTGATTCAGGATGCTCTACCCTTATGTTCAGTTCCATCATCAGTCCATGGCCCCTTGCAAATGTTACAGCTTCTCAGAGGTATGTCATGTTAAATGCCAGCATTTCAGATTTCTTTTCACAGATGCATTCGCCTGACTTTTCCAAGCTAAATTTCCCTTTGTTTTTCTCAGCTTATGTTTTTATAATAGCTTTTGAAATATTATTTATTGTTTTTGCTAGAAGGTGTTCGTTCTTCATTCTGCTTTAGCTTTGTTTATGAATTTCATTAATGTGATTAATTTTGATTGATTGACAGTTAAAAGCTACCTGCAGAAAGAAAAGTCAGAACTCTGTCCCAGTTTCATATATGGTTGCCATTTGAGTATATGACAGCTAGGTAAATAGTGAGCTCCAAAAGACATCTGGAAGATTTGAAAACACCAGTAACTCCACTTTATAGGATGGAAAATAAGCCAGTAAACTTAGAAAGATGAAGGGACATTTGCGGTGCCTTGATGTGTGCTACGGTATGTAACTTTAATCCAGAGTCGTATCCAGAGCCACTGTGACCATACTGAGCATAAACGGCAGGGTTTTGGAAGCAGGGGGCTGCAGATGTGACCTGTGTGGAGGAGGCCACCAGCCCAGTCTGACACTAGTGTGAGCAGCCCATCACCTGTCAAACTGCAGCCTGACTGGGGACCCAGTGGCACCCCAGCTCAGACATTTTTAAGGAAGAAAAGCAGCCCTGAGGGACTGGCAATGCTCTGGATGTTGATGGAGACATGCAGGGGGAAACACTCTTGGAAAGACACGGCAGAAAAGATGTTGATGAGGAGATGGCTGAGGGCATGGTTGGAGATACAGTCTTGGAAGGAGGTGACACATGTCAGGTTAGAGACACTTTTGAGGGACTCTGGCTGTGGGTGAACCATTTCAGGGCAGGAACACTCCTAAGGGACTTCAGCCTGTGGATGACCCCAGTTAAGGCAGGAAGACTACTGAGGGACTGTGTCCATGGGTGACCCATGCTGTGACAGACACAATGCTGAAGGACTGGAGCTGTGGGTGACCCACACCGGGGCAAGGACACCCCTGAGGGACTTTGCCCCGTGGGCAACACATGCCAGAGCAGAGGAAAATGAAAAAGCTTAAAGCAGTGGGAGAGAACCAGTGAGGAGCATGGATTAGCAGATAGAAACCAATACACACATGAATCCAACCTCCTGTGCTGCCTGTTGCTTCACCAAATGAATTAGGATAGTGTGTAGTCCATATCAAACATGAGTGAAATTGAGACTAAGAAGAGGGGAGAAAGTCAACTATATTCTTTGTTGGGTTTTTTCCCCCCAAATCAATGATGAGAAGTTAGTGTTAATTGACAATATATTAAATGAAGTAAAATTCCCCAAGTTGAGGCTGTTTTGTCCATGACGGTGTTAGATACAGTGGGGAGGCATTTGAGAAGAGAATTGCAAAGACCTAGGCTGAATGGGAACGTACCTAAGTCATTCTTTGGGATTTGGCAGGAAAAAAATGTTGTACTTAAAACATTCATCGTGGTGAAAATGAAGGCATGATGGTGACGGGCCTCCCTTTACAGTCAAGAATCCTTACATGAAATAGCATCTTATGTTAGTATTACAAAAGCAGAGTATTGAGCATTCCTTTTTTTCAAAAGATGCATGACTAAGCGGCAGACTAGGTTCAGCTTCTCATTTTGTATGTGACTTTTCGTACCACCAAGGTCTGTGGTAGTTGCCATTGTCATTTCTTTTGTATGAAGCTGTTTCATTTGTGTATCCTAATAGGTTTAAGGTGTAAAACCAATTCTACACTGAATCCTGAGCAAATAAATGGTGGTACTGACCATATGCAAAGCTATGCAAAAATGTATTAAGGAAATACAGAACTGAGTAACATAAAATTTTAAAGGAGTACTTTAAAAAACTTTTTCATAACAGATAACAACATAGTTCTATGCCGTAAGTTTTCCTGATTAACAAGGGCAGTGAATAGTGTTGAATTAAATCTTTGCTAGAAGAAAATATTTATTTCTTTCTCAGGCTCCTTTGGAATTACTTGATTCATATATAGAAAAATTCTGAATACTGTCTAAGAGTTGATCTTTTGAAAATAACTCTGTATGACTCTTAAATGCCCCATCCACGTTTTCTTGCAGGCAGTGTTCTGTGTGGCCTCTGGAAGCTCACATAATAAAATTAGGATGAAAAATTATAAATGAAACTGCTGGGTTCATTAAACAGCAAATGGAAAGACAGCTGCCAGGTTGATATATAAGTAAGTCCTCTGTGTGTGCTGCGATTTGCAAGTAGAAAGTTGTTAGTGTATTAGCTCCTAAGAGTTTCAGTGTCACGTATCTAAAAGCTTTAATGCAGCAGGTAACAAAGCATTTTTGGTGAAACAATAATATCAAAAGGAAAAGCAACTTAATCTTCCACTTCAACAAGCCTCACATTCATCTTCTCTGAAAATGCTGCATTAATTGCATTAACCTCTCACAACTGTTTGAGCCTCTCTAATCATAATTTCTGGAATACCAAATTTTCACTGTTTTGATGTACAAGATTTGAAGAGATTTTTTTGTTTTCATAAAATGCACAGCAATCTGAATTTATCGTTGTTAACCAGGACCTTATTTGATGTTAGTAAAAGAAAAAGAATTGCTGTACTGTGCATGTTCTACTTCCAAGATTATCTTGGGCCTATTAAGTACATCAGTACTGTAATTGGTTATCCTCAGTTACCTTTCCTACGATACCAGAGAGTGAATATGAAATTTCTGGAGCATGCAGAACCCCCAAGCCTACCCAGAGGCATAGTATGCCATTAGTACAGCACCACAAGGTTTGGATACCTGCAGACACGTAGGGAAAAACTGTCAGCTCCCCTGAGGTCCTGCTTGGATGAGATTTAGGCAAAGCTGGGGTCACAACGTCCTACCTAAGCACAGACTAAACACAGCCACACTTGTTCTGGACACCTTATTTACTCAGTGTATCATACAATGGATTAATGACAAAAAAATATGATTCTTTTGTTGATTTGGAGGTATTTTTAATTGAAAAATAAAACCCAGCATTGAATATATGATGATCATACGCACTGCTGACCAACGTGTTTTCTTATGTGATTGATGGGTCCTGGGGATGAAAGCACAGTGCCAGTCATTCATACAGCTCCAGGGAATAGTGGGTCATAAGTAGGCCTGAATTATTTGTTTTAATCTAGTTTTCATTCTAGTCCTGCAGCCATCAGAAGAAAATCACACAACAATGTCTTTTTTACATCAAAAGTTCTGTCATATCTACATTTTCCTCAAAAGTATAAAGAAAGTATTTGGTTTTGGTAGAAATATATATATATATATATTTCAGCATTTGTTCTGCAAGCTAGAAGGGCTATGTTCAGAACACCAGCAGTGACATTTCATTTCTCCTACACCAGACAGGTCAGAGTACCAGTCCAGAATATGGGTGGTCTAGATTCAAGTCCTTTTTGCTTCTCTTTTATGTCAGAGAAGAAGGTGACAGTATGAAATCACCTGGAAACTATGTTTTGGGACTGGACTTTCTCATATTTTCCATTTGATGCTCTTTAAGTCTTTGATTTTATGGAGAAAGAAGTGAAAGCCAGGTATCCCAACTCTTCACTAACAGTTCCTTTAAATTAATAAGTCATTCTTAACACTGGTGCAAACACATGCCTTAAATTTTGAAATTTTATGACTTCCACCCCTTTGACTCCCCAGGAAGATCTACCTGTTGAATCTCTCTTCGATTTTCCAAGATGACTGAAGGGGTATGTTTGATGAATTTACTATTCACCTGAAGATTTCTGGCCCAGTTCAAAGAGCGTGGCTGAAAATAGTACACTTGTAAACCAAGTAAAATAAGCACATGGAGAGAGTCTAAGCGTTTGATGCCCATCTGTATTCTGCATTAGTAGGTTTTTTTATATTATCCAAAGGGCTGTCTATAGATCTGCACCTTGACCTCTACAGAATATGAAAAAAACACTTCAGAATATCAACCAAACAAGACAACATCAGTAAAGAAAGGAAACATGCAGGTAGGAAAACCACAGAAAAAAATGGAGCAGCTACTTGTGTTCTCTGGCTGCAGAATTTATCTAAAGGCTGCAGCTTTGCAATTTTGGTGGTGGTGGATGACATGAAAAATTGGTTTGCATGGATATTTTCCTTCTTTTTATGCTGAGAATGTCCCCAAAGCTTCTTCCCTTTTAGCTAAAATAAGCTGAGACTTCTATCTTTTTTGGTACTTTGGAAAGAACAAGTGATGCATGATCCCAGTGCAAAAGTCTGATCTGGAAATGGAAAGAAATACCTTCTCTGGCTGCTTTTCTGTCTGTTTTTAATATAAGTCAGCCGAAAGAGCTAGTGTTATGGTGAAATAGCATTTAAATATCCTAGCTTTGATCTTCAAGACTAGGGGATTGGGATTCTAGTTTACTAAGATTTTTCAGGCTTCAAAGTACAAATGACTTTTTAAAATCCTGTCAGTAAGTCAGCCTTTTAAAACACACCTTTTTCTCCCTACTGCCCATGTTTTTTAGTTCAAATTCAATAGAGCATCTCTGTGAAAAAAGGTGCCGTCATTCTGCAGCATGTCACCAAAGAACAGGACATTTTATGACTTGTTAAATTGCCAGGCTAGGAGCTCAAATCCTGGTGGCTTTAAACAATTTTAATCATATAAACTTACTTTAAAATAACTCTTAAAACCAAGGTGAAATTGTTAGGTCATACTGTTATCTGAAGTAGCTGCAGAAGTAGTTCAACTGAATCCAATTTAAAAAAAAAAAAATACTTTTTCATTTTAACTGCAATGTCATTATGGATTGTAAGAGTCTAAGGTCATATAAACCAGCAGGGCCAGAGAAAGAACCAAGGAGGGAAAAATGCATTCAGTTCTTTTAAATGATAGGAAAATTTGTGACTTTGAGTAGGGTTTCATAATAACTATACTTCAGTCAAAGTTCAACTTGAAGGTAATGAAGTATAAAATAATCTCCCATTGAGGACTGACCATGTGAAATGGCAACAGATGAAAGTAACAGTTTTTAAAACCACTGAAGCACAGCCGCAAGTGCAATTTGGGGACTGGCATGTACAAATAACTCGATGGAAAAAGGGAAGCAAGTTTAGATTATTGTATAATGTAAATTGGGAAGAAAGGAGCTTGAGCATCACCTTTCAGTAATAAAAATAAGACTATTTTTAAATTCATTTTTTCCACTGTGATATCTGCTGATATGCTTGAGTCATGGAGTAAATACGGATGTCAAGGGAAGTCAAGTGGTGGTTGATAGTGTGCACTTCTGGAAATGGGGTCTTATAGTCTTTCTTCTCCATGTGCTGTGGAATCACTGAGCTAAGCTTCCTACCTGCACCTTGATCTCACTCCAGCTATATTTGATCTGCATTTGGATTTTGGCACCATGTAGCAAAGTATCAGCCCTTTTAAGTTTATCTTTCATCAAGTAGTCCCAAGACTGATATAAAATTTATTTTAAAGCAAAGCTGTGACATTTTTACATATATTACTGTCAAAAAGATGCTTATTTCAGGTAAGCTAAAAGAAAAAAAAAACAAACCCCCAAAATCTTATTCCTTAATCTAAAGTAAAGCAGGCTTGTTTCTCTTCCATTCTGTCTCATTTTAAACTACTGCACCATTATACAGAAATGTTATAAACTGTATTCTCACTTGAGCTTCTTTTCCACCTGGAATCAGGCCTATAAATTCCTTATAGGAGGATAACTTTCTATATTAAGACAATTTCTTGGGTAAGTTCTAGCTTTCATCAGTCTGTGGTACATACTTCCTGACTAGAAATTGTATCTTTGTGTTTAATAGCTTTTGACATACTTTTTGTTCATGAATTTGTCTAATTGCTTTTTTAACCCATCTCAGCTGTTAACATGCACAACATTCTGAGCACTAAGTGCTGCAATTTAATTATATGTTAGCTGAAAATATACTTTCTTCTGTTTGTTTTAAACTAGCACCTGATTATTTCATTTGATGACCCTTAATTCATATATTGTAGAAAACAGTGAATTGTGGAAAACAGTGAAGTGTTTCTATTTTTTTTCTACTTCTCATTAATTATCATATACTTGTGTCTTCCACATAGCTGTTACATTTTTAAGCTCCTAGTTGATTGACTTTGTCCTTGTACAGAAGTTTAAAACCTTCTTACCTTTGTTTTTTTTTCTTTATATCTTTCCCCATTATATTCTGCCAGTTATCATCATCATTAGATCAAGAATGCTCAAGTTCAAAGTATTTATGCAGTAGCCAAGTGATGTTTTCTGCTTCTTTTTTTAATTTCCTCTCCTAATAATTCTGAATGCTTTTTTCTATCACAGCTGAACACTGATGTTTTGAAGGACCTATTCACCATAACTGTCTTGAGTGATATTTAATTCAGACTTTACTTTTGTCTGTGTACAGTTATGTTCGTTTTACCCTGTGTACTATTTCACATTGAATTTTATTCAATCAGCTAGTCTCTGAGTTTTGTGAAATTCTCATGCAGCTCTTTTAAGTCATTTTTTTTTTTTCTGTAACTCTGCAATAACAACAAATCTTGTTACCTCACTGTTCACTGCATCAGATACAAATGCATTGAAGAGTACAAGTCCTCACACAGACCTCTGAACAACATTTCCTTCCTCTGACCATGAGGTGAACTTCAGTAGTACTTAAGTAGTTAATAACATCAAATTTAAGTCGTAAATTACAGACATAATTGAAACTTCAGTGCTTTTATAAAACTAATTTAAAAATCTTGACTATCACATAATATTGCCGATTTATTGCTACTCATTCTTTCAGTTTGTTTTAATCCCTGTTTTATGCTTGCTTCACTTGGAAACAGTTTCTCAAACTCATTTCTTCATGAAGATCCAGCATAAGAACTTCCTAAGTCTCTCTCTATAACGAACACAAGAATGTTCATCATAACGAACTGATGCTAAAGACCCAGAATGACTGATCTGTGGAAGGCAAATTTTGTGAGATGTCAAAAATGAGGCACTGCACATTTTGTTAGATACTGCAAAATAATCTCATCTACTATTTCAATCTTTTCTTCAAGAGTAGTCTTTTTTTTGCTATTTCTGCTCTTCTGATGGTGGCATGTTTACCACTGGTTTAAATAAGGGCAATATGGATGTCAGGAATGGTACTGTAGCTATTTCCCTTGCCTATAGGAGTAAATTCTGCTATTTTTATGAACAAATGTGTAGTATTTTTAATTTATTTTCCCCTGACATTTAATAATTAATTTCTCATTGTCTGTTTGGTCTTTAACCTCCAAGACTCTGCACTAACTTTAGCTAGGAGGCTCTAATTCAGAACTTAATTTATGTCGGTTTGGAACAGGAGTGCTTTGCACTAAAGATCAGTCCTGAGGCCATTTCCAGAAGGTAAGTACTACCTAATATGATGGTGGTATTAAATATACAGATCTCTTTCCTCTATAAGCTCAGAACAATAATGTATTTTCGTGTGGGCAAGTAAATAACTTTCAGCTGGTAATGATTTTCAACCATTAGTGACCTGGACTGAAATTGAACTTGTGACCTATATGTGTACTCTGGATTCTTAATCACAACTATAAAGCCCCTCAGAACACGTCGTCTCCCCCTCATTTTCCCATTCTTTTTTTGACAAAGAGGAGTTTAGTCTGATATTCTGCTTCTCTCTACTATGGTTATGATTTAATAGATATAAGTCACAGTATTATATGAGATATTACTTTGAAATTATTTGTTCTTATCTTGTATGAGAATCGGTTACATCAGCATCAAATAATAACAGTCCATTGGGAGTTCTAGTTGATTAATGACTGAGGATTGGGCTGAATAATGCTGAGCACTTATGTATAACTTTACATGTTCAAAGCTCTGCACAAACATTATCTAAATAAAACAAATGTGGCTCATTAAGGAATCTTTTCACGTGTATTCTGATGATATAAACAAGCATGCAAAAATGCATGACAAATTACCTAAATGTTTCTCCTTTTGCAAAGGGAATTGTGTTTGAAATGTGGTTCATCCTTTTCCAAGATTTTGTCCTAGAATGTTTGTTTCTTTTTCATTAGTAGATTGAGCAGACATCATTTAAGGTGTCTCTTCAGGGTGGGTGAATGTGTATTGTAGAAAAATACTTTTGGATTTTATGACAAATATTCTGCATGGCATTATTATTATGTGAATTAACACAGGAAACTTCAGCTTTAGCATTTAGCAGCGTGTGGTAAAGATTTTTAATTTCCTTATTTTAAAGGTTAAGTGTTCCTTCAAGCCCACTTGTTACCATTCCCAAACAGAATAAATAGGGAACTTCCTCTAAGAAAGCTACTAGTTCATTCTATAAATATTTTAATAGAAAATCTGTTGCTTTCATAATCCTATCCCTAAGTGAGCAGTCAAGAGTGAATTTAAACAACATTTTTTAATAACATGGAGACTTTTCAATTCTAATTTTTTTTGTTTTTTTTTTTTTTTTTCAGTTGGAAGAAGCATTTGAGTAAGCCCTGGGCAAATTTGAATATGTTAATATAAATCATTGGCCAAGGTGTGCATGAGGATTGCTGAGGCACTTTTTACACTTGAACTATGTATTAAAGTTCCACACTCACCAGCTCACCGAGGCTGACATAACTGTATTACTCATATACAGTTTGAAGCAAGAGGTAATGTTTCTATCCATATGACATTTAAATAATCTTCATAATCAGTACTTTCATTTTTTTTATGCAGCAATCCCTTCCTTGTGGGTAGAGCCACTCAGACTCTTGAGAAGTCAACTTTAATTATACTAGAGACAATACATATTGAGCAACACCCTGCAATCAAAAATCATTATAGTGATAGTGAGAACACTTTTTTACTAGCCTACTTCTCTGGAAAATCTTAAGCTATCAATAAAAGAAGATGAGTTGGGCAGAAGGGCTATTGGAGCTCTTTTCCCAGCAGATCTCATTACCCTTGGTGAACTCCCAAGCCTTTTCAGCTGTTCAGTCCTAATACTTGGAAGACCCTTTGTTTGCACTTGACACCTTGTTTTCTCATCCAGGTCCTGTAACTTCCTTACTAGCAAGACACTGAGGTCTTCTTTCATTCCTGCTTTTATACTTCGTCTTCCTTGAAGGTAACAGCTGCCTGTATAAACAGAATGAAAACACAGCCTTTGTATACAATAGGAAATAAGTGGGAAAGGAAAATCCCACTTAGCTCCTAGACATTTTGGAGCACATCTACACAGCTCAGTATTGTCAGTCACCACTCACTCCACCCATTCTCATACACAGTAAGTTACAAAACTTTTCAGGTATTGCTGCATGGAAGTCGGGCAACTGTCTTTGCATAGCAGAGTTGGCTCAGAATGCAAGAGGAAACCAAGAGCACTATCTTCACTTGATCATGCAGGTGTATGTCACCTAGGACTTAGATAAACACCGAGGATGCTGAAATACCTTGTAATGATTGCCCTTATTTTCCCCTTTAAAGACAAGCAAGCAAACATACAAATAAGGCATAATCAAAATGGCTTCTTAAAAAGAAGGGCTTAGTCCAGCAAATGATCTATCCTGGTGAGTAATTCTTATTCTATTACCAGCTTGGAAATATCTTTGAGAAATACTTGCCTGTTTAAAATTGGAGTGACCCACAAACAGAATACAGTAGTTTGCATAGATCTAAGGTTTCTATTATATTTACACATTTTTTACAAAGGTTAGAGAAGGGGACATAGGAAAAATAATAAGCCTCTTTTTCTTTGTGCTTTTCAATGAATTCTTTTATTTAGTGACATTTTTGTTAAGAGTTACTGAGTTTTGAGGTCCTATTGATTTATTTTACTTATGTTTCTCCCTTATGAGCACATGCGATTGCAGCAACCATGTGTGTCAACCCAGAACTTTCATTTTCTAGTACAAATATAGACTAGCTCATCTTTTCAGCTTTTATACAATACAGCCTTGGAAAACAGGCCCAAGATCTCAAATGACAGCTGAATGGAAAACTTATGAGATATGATAGGACATAAGGGTTAAAACAGTCTTCATTTTCAACACAGGTGCTATGCTTTGCATGTAGCAGATACTTTATAAATATTCCCCTTCATTTTGAAGTTCTAAACTATAATCTATGAATTGAAGGACAAGTAATTCCAGGGAAAGATAAAAAATCACTTATACCAGTCACAACCCCACTGGAATAAAACAAACCCTAACAGACAAGAAATCAAATAATTAAGTATGAAATAACAAATCTAAATCAGGAGGCAATACTGAGGAGATCAAGAAAAATATACAAGTAAAACATTTCAGCGGTGGAACAGGTAACAGGTGGACAAATATAGTCTCAGGAAAGCTGCCAAGAACTGAAAAGTGCAATAAAAGTGGACACAATGTGAAGTGATTATAAAATTCAATTTTGGGATGAAAATTAATGTTGAAACTGCCAGAGACAGTCTGAATAAGAGGAGCAGGACTGTCAGGCAAGACTTGTAGAGGACTTCATCCAGCAGTGTGATAGAGATGTACATAATTTACTTTCAGAAACTTCACACCAAACACAACTTTAGTTACAACTGGCTTTATTGATCAGCAGTTGACCATCTGAAATGAAAGGCAAAATTTGTTCCAGACCACCTTTTTTTCTAGATTTCAACTTCATAAGCCCCTTATTGTACCTGCCCTTATTGACCTTATCAGTTCTTGGCAATTTTTCTAAGGCTGTATTTACCTATCTGACGCTTGTTCCCTCACAGACATGTTCTTTCGTATTCTTGATCTGTTTCTTGGCACCTCTTAGTTTGATTTGTTCTTTCATAGTCATTTGTCTGATTACTTGTCTGGTAAGATAATGTGCTTCATTCTTCTTTGTTTTCTGGGCTGGATATTCACAGTTTTCTCCTTCATTTTACCGGAGGAAAAGCTGTACTACTGAAAAATCTTGTCATCATGAGGATCAAGGATGTTCATGCCCCTCAGATAAATCATTCATTATCGCATTTCATCTATTGGAGTGAGAATTTTGTTTGCACATATAAGATAAAGAAGACACCCAGTAACTTCTGCACGAATTGTCATGCTTACTTGCGACACCACATGAGATTTAATGAATTGCTTTGTGCAGGGCTTTAAGATCCTGGGAACTTGTGTTCAAGTAGAGTGATGTATATTTCATATGTATTATTTCTTATATATAGACCAAAGAGTGTTGTTCAACATTTATTTTTAACAGTTATTAGGACAACTAAAGGCTGATTAAAAGTTTGTAAATGTGCTTTCAGAATCTCTTGTTAATAGCAATACACCAAAAACAATAACGAAAAATGCTGTTTAAAAGTGTTTCACTAACATGTCACTGTTTCAAACAGTTCTGTAGGTGATAGTGTCTTTAGAAATATACGCAACTTTGCATTTGTGTACTGAGCAGGAAAAGTGGAGAAAATTATTAAATTGTGGGTTAGCTCATATCTGATACAATCTCTTTTCTCTCTGGATGCATTTTGTGGCAAGGAATTTCATTACATATGTTAAGTAAGACCAGTTAGTCCTGAATGAGAACAGCTCAGAAACCTTTTAAAATCTGCCCACCTAAAGCTCCTGCGTTCAGATAGGTGCATCGATGAAAGGACTGCATGAGGTCTCAGAGGAAATCTGGGAATGCCCAAGATTGTGATTCAGGTCATGTGAGTTCTGTGCTCTGCGAAGGGTTGTGAGATCAGCTGTTCCAATACTAATCGAAAGTTAATAACTGTTTCATATCCAATCCATCTTCAGACCATATCATTCCATTAGTTAATTCTTATAAAGTTTCCTTATATGTCCTTTAGACAAAAAGCAGATGCCTCCTGGTCCTTTCCAGCTAGAAATGAACCTTGAAACCAAACCAAACCAACCCAACCCAACCCAACCCCAAACCCAATCATAAAACCCCAGAGAGAAACAAAATAAACACCACCACTCCCCAAGAAGAATACTTAGAACACCTGCCGTATGTATATTCTTATCTTTTTGTTCTCCCAACCTTTAAATTAATATGTCACTTTGTAATTTTTATAGTACTGTATCTTTAGCAGACTGAGATCTTGTTTCTGTGAACTAGATTAAAATACAATTGTTTTGTCTTGACTCTTGGAGCATAGGGCCATGAGACTTTAATAAATGTAATCCTCAAGAAGTGTTATTATGCACTCCAGGAAATGGTTTGTCTCTTCAGAATTTCAGAATATGAGAGCATGTTGCTCTCATTAAATACCCTTGGATTAGATACTTATTTAATCTTTTCCTGATATTCTCTTGCAAAAGGTTGAGATAAGAGTAGATGATGCTTACTAAATGCTACTTTACCCCTAAAGCAGTGCCTTTCATAAGAATATTTTTTACAAACACTCATTAAGTCCCTAGACCATAATGATGTTATAATAATTTTACCGGGAAGAGAGAAGGAGGTCAAATGGCAATTCTTCTACTTCTTATGTTGTTCCCCATGCCTAAGTTCCCCTCCTGCCTCTCTCTTTATTTTTTCTTTCTTTTTTTTCTTTTTCATTTCAGAGTTAGCATTGCCAATTAATTTTCTTTGGGTTATATCAATGCTCCTGTGATTGTTCTCTGGATTTAGTTAACTCTATGGTCTCAGAACTGAAAAGTACATCAAGAGCATTGTACATCCAGCTGGTCACTGGTGCTACTGAAAGAAGCTAGTTGCCAGCACATGTATTTAGGAAGGAAGGCCTTACTTTGTATCTTATTCAAGTTCTTTATTTTGTTCCATAATGCCTTACACAAATCCCAGGATAGATTAAATTAGTCAACAAGAAGCTGGGATATGCTCACAACTGAGAGTATGTATTAACAGAACTGCAGAAACAGATTAAAGATAAGTAAGTCTTTGACTTCAGATAGAGCTGCTCAAAACTGCAGATTACTTAAAACATAAGGGATGTAAACCATGTTTTTTTTCTTTACCATGTCACTTCATGAAAATTATATCTTTCCTAGCAATGTTGAACTTTATACTGGGATCTGAATTGACAACTTACCCTGAAGAAATAATATGAAATTGATAAATAATAAATTCAATTCCAAATACTCTTTTAATCCCAGGCCATATTAAAAAGCAGACTGATTTAGTGCCCACGGTCCGGTCATACAGATGTTAAGTATCAGGAAATTCTATCTCTGTTAAAGATTTGATCTTCTCCTCAAATAAGAGAAACAAATTTTCTTTTAGAAGAAAGAAACAACATTGTCTTGAATAAAAGGTGTTTCTCACACCTTCAATCAAGCAGTAGTTATCCTCCAAATTAAAAGACTCTGTGTACTTATGGAAGCATCAGGAATGTCCTCTTCCTTTTCACTTCTCTTTCACACCAGCAACCAGAGGAACAAGTGCCTGTCTGCCTAAAATGGAAACTAACTGACTTAGAATCATAGAATCATAAAATCATTAAGGTTGGAAAAGACCTCTAAGACCATCGAGTCCAAACATTGACCCAACACCACCATGCCCACTAAACCATGTCCCTAAGCGCCTCATCCACACGTCTTTTAAATACTTCCAGGGATGGGGACTCAACCACTTCCCTGGGCAGCCTGTTCCAATGTTTAACCACTCTTTCAGTAAAGACATTTTTCCTCATGTCCAATCTAAACCTCCCCTGGAGCAACTTGAGGCCATTTCCTCTCATCCTATCACTTGTTACTTGGGAGAAGAGACCGACACCCACCTCGCTACAACCTCCTCTCAGGTAGTTGTAGAGAGCGATGAGGTCTCCCCTCAGCCTCCTCTTCTCCAGGCTAAACAACCCCAGTTCCCTCAGCCGCTCCTCAGAAGACTTGTTCTCCAGACCCCTCACCAGCCTCGTTGCCCTTCTCTGGACACTCTCCAGCACCTCAATGTCTTTCTTGTAGTGAGGGGCCCAAAACTGAACACAGTATTTGAGGTGCAGGCTCACCAGTGCTGAGTACAGGGGCACTGTCACTTCCCTGACCTGCTACGCCACCTGGATGCTCACAAGTCTATGGGGCCGGATGGGATCCACCCGAGAGTGCTGAGGGAGCTGGCGGAGGAGCTCGCCAAGCCACTCTCCGTCATTTATCAGCAGTCCTGATTAACGGGGGAGGTCCCAGACGACTGGAAGCTTGCCAATGTGACGCCCATCCACAAGAAGGGCCGGAAGGAGGATCCGGGGAACTACAGGCCTGTCAGCCTGACCTCGGTGCCGGGGAAGATTATGGACCTGTTCATCTTGAGGGCGCTCACAAGGCATGAGCGGGACAACCAGGGGATCCGGCCTAGCCAGCACGGGTTCATGAGAGGCAGGTCCTGCTTGACCAACCTGATCTCCTTCTATGACCAGGTGACGCGCCTAGTGGATGAGGGAAAGGCTGTGGATGTGGTCTACCTGGACTTCTTAGGCATATTTATGCAAGCTGTTAAAGAAACAGGGAAAGGATGGTATATGATACATTTGAGGGAAGGGATGCTATCCAGAGAGACCTTGACAGGCTGGAGAAGTGGGCCAATAGGAACCTCATGAAGTACAACAAGGCGAAGTGGAAGATTGTGGATATGAGCTGGCAATGTTTGCTTGCAGCCCAGAAAGCCAGCCATATCCTGGGCTGCATCAAAAGAAGCATGGCCAGCAGGTCCATGGAGGTGATTCTGCCCCTCTGCTCTGGTGAGACCCCACCTGGAGTACTGCATCCAGCTCTGGAGCTCTCAGCACATGAAAGACATGGACCTGTTGGAGCGGGTCCAGAAGAGGGACATGAAAATTGTCAGAGGGCTGGACCACCTCTCTTATGAAGAAAGGCTGAGAGATTTGGGGTTGTTTAGCCTGGAGAAGAGAAGGTTCCAGGAGACCTTACTGTGGCTTTTCAATACTTAAAGGGTGCTTATAAGAAAGACAGAGAAACTTTTTACCAGGGCATGTAGTGACAGGACAAAGGGCAGAGGTTTTAAACTGAAAGAGGGTAGATTTAGATTGGACATAAGGATGAAATTTTTTGCAATGAGGGTGGTGGACACTGGAACAGGTTGCCCAGAGAAGTTACCCCATCATTGGAAGTGCTCAAGGTCAGGTTGGATGGGGTTTTGAGCAACCTGATCTAGTGAACAATGTCCCTGTCCATGGCAGGGGGCTTGGAGTAGGTGATGTTTAAAGGTCCTTTTCAACCCAAACCATTCTATGATTCTATGAACATTAGGCTAAGCAAATAGGTGAAAAGGGGAGGTGGGAATCATGAAGTGAAACTTGGTACATTCAAGACAACTGAAGTTCCAGAAAATTTGAGCACAGTGTTTCAAACGCATATGCAAAAGAAATTCCAATTAAATACATGTGCATATGAGGTTTTGGGTGGGAGATATAGAATCATAGAATCATAGAATAGTTTGGGTTGGAAGGGACCTCTAAAGGTCATCTAGTCCAACCCCCCTGCAATGAGCAGGGACATCTTCAACTAGATCAGGTTGCTCAAAGCCCCGTCCAACTTGACCTTGAAAGTTTCCAGGGATGGGGCATCTACAGCCTCTCTGGGCAACCTGTTCCAGTGTTTCACCATCCTCAGCGTAAAAAATCTCTTCCTTATATCTAGTCTGAATCTGCCCACCTTTAGTTTAAAGCCATTCTCCCTTGTCCTGTCGCAACAGGCCCTGTTAAAAAGTTTGCCGCCATGTTATACTATGTACTTGTGTGGGACAGTACCTAGCATGGCCAGGTTATGGTATGGAGTTGAGTCTTACAGCACTAAATGAGCCTCGTTTATCATAGTATCAGAGAAATGCCAGGATCTGTGCCTATAATGAAAGACTATTCCAGTTGGTAAGGTATCCACTGAGAGCAATGTACTTGTTCTGAAAAACAACTTTTTCCAGTGGCAGATAGGAGGATGGTGGTGATTATTTTTTTCCTCCACAGCTTTGTGTCTGCTTGGGGTCAGATGAGTCTACAAACTTGTCCAGCTGAATCGTCTTGAGTCATCAGAAATCCAGGCTAAGGAACCACTGATCAAGGTTTTCAGGACTGCAAGTTGATACTGAAGTGCCTAAAGTCCACATAATTTTGACAGAAGTATTTAAATATTTATTAAGGGGGTTTGTTTGTTTGTTGTTTTGTGTGTGTTTATTTTTGTTTTTTTTTTTTTAATTTGGACCTATTAGTCAAAGCCTAGCTCAGGACTGAGGATTTGTGAGTGTTCACAAGCTCACTCTTTTCAGTTTAAATGCCTCGTGTCTCCCTGTTCAACATACAACAGTAGCATAATAGTAGCAAGTTTTAAAAGGAACATTGTCTTGGTTAGTTTCAAAATTGCTATTGCAGCAAAGGGAGAGCTAGGTCAGTATACCTTGCAGACCTTTTAAATCAACAGCTTGCATGATATTACTTGCATTACCAGAGATTGCTTCCTTTATATTGGGTAAAAAGAGATATGATATACACTCAACACTATGGAAATTATTTATAAATGGCATTTATTCAATGACAAAAATTTCTAAATGCAATGTAATTTTTTTTTTATCTTTTAATTATACTTCTACCTAAAGTACTTTCTGTATCTTTACTGACTGCTAATTCAAGCAAGATTCAATTTGACATTCGTTTAACTAGAACTTGTATTTAAAATTGTGCCTTTCATAAACACACCATTAAAATCACCATTTGAGCCTTAACAATATCACACTGGGATACAGACTATTAAGTTTCCACGATCCTAGTGGCTTTTTTCAGTGTGACTAGCCATCTAAATGAATACATCATCTTACAGAATAAAGTCTCAAGGAGTAACCTCAGGATATGGTCCAATAAAAGAACAAGTCAAGAGAGCACCTTTTATTTGAATGCTTTGAACGATTCTTCTGCTGAGAAACATAACACCTAAAGCTGTCTCATCTCACTTTCCTAATTAGTGGTATAGGGTGGAGAATCAGTATGGTAGCCTGCCATTCTTGTGTCATGAGCACAGCGTACTATCACGGCTCCAATCACATGGACTGGCAAATCTTTACTTTTCTAGTGGCAGACCTAGAAACCAGAAAATTTTGGGGTCTACAGATTAAATACTGAAAGAAAATTCCAATTATAATGCTTTATATATCTATATGTTTACAACTCATAGGCATCTTGTGTGGTGTTTGTTATATGTCTGTTACAGGACTGATTTGTATGCAAAGTGACAATATATAACAGTTTAAATATCTCTGTGAGATAAAAGGAGGTCGATGTAAATTTTAAACCTAGAAGGAATATTCAGTATTTTTGCATTGTGTCAATGTTAGAAGATTGATATAGATTTTTCTCATGGCTCAACCACTTTACTAGATTTAGATTTACCTCAGGATATGGAGAGTATGTAAAACAAACACTGTGTATTTTTATATAGTAATCAAAATATTCTACCCTTGAGAGATACTGTTTTTCTAAAGGAATGGACTGGAAAAAATGACTTCTCTTTATAGTGTAGAAGAATTACTGTAGAAAGTTGATAGTATTTATTGGTTTTAATCTGCTAAACTCTAAGCTTGATAGAATTGTCATGTCTTAAGACAATGCAAAAGAAAACAGGGGTTCTGAGCAACCTGATCTAGTTGAAGATGTCCCTGCCCATGGCAGGGAGGTTGGACTAGATGACCTCTAAAGGTCCCTTCCAACCCAAACTATTCTGATTCTATGATAAAACATTGATTACTGACTCACATAATCAATATATAGGTAAATATATAGATAAATATAGGTAAAAATATAGATAAAAAAGGTACTGGTCCCAAAACTGACATCATACATCTGGACTACTCTTCCCCTATAGAAATTAATCAACTTCATTTAAGATTTGTGGATCACAAAAATGGATGGGACTGATCGTTACAATCCAAGAAGTTGTACAAATGCTAAAACTAACTATTAATATGCCCCTCCCCCAATCAAGAATTTAATATGCAATACTTTTGTATATTTATACTAATTTCTGTAAGGAACATGCATATCAGTCAAGATACAACAGGTGTAAATACAAGCAAAATATGGCTAAAGTAAACTCTACGTGAAGTATTTAATAGCAAAAGAGAACACAGCAAAACTTAGTTTAACATACAAAGGCATAAAGTTTGGGCTCTGATCCTGAAATTTTGTTGGGCTAGTAGAGCCCTTTGTTTATGTGAACATCATTAAAAATCATTGAAATTTACAGGAATCTAACCAGAAACAGGTTAGCATGTATCTAGTAAAAGCATGTAAATGAATTTCATGAAAACTAAGCATTTCTGTTTAAAATACGTCTCCCTGTCTCACTCCAATTGCTGGACTTCACAACTTTGTGACCTGAGTGAAATACAATCTATAATACAGGAGCAGTTTTTAGTTATGTTAGTTCTGGTCAATGAATGAATCTACCTGTCAATAAGAGCCATGGGAACATTGTGTGGAGGGGAACTGGCCACTAGATTGAAGAAATTTATGTGGCTCTTTTAAGTAATTTGATTTGCCCAGTGGTTGATGTTGACAGTTGATGGTGACTCTGTTTCTATTTTTAAATAGATATGACAATTTGGCAACAAGGTCTACCTCTTCTCTGTGTTCCATAACGTTAGCTTGAAAGTCTCTTTGCTCACATTCATTAATTTTAAAACTCCCCGACTGTTCTTGAGTTTTAACAATGCCTTTTTAGTGAGTATGATTTGTTATTTGCGAATACAGAGCTTCATTTTAGTGGCAATAATGCTGATTATTTCTGATGATTGATATATTAAAATGATGTAAAATTTTTCCAATAAACCTGCTTAAAAGTGCATGTGGCTTTGTTTCTGCAAATAATGATTCTTCTAAGGGCATTGTTTGCTCTTGATGAGTTTGTTTTAAGTACCCATTAGAAGAATCTTTTACTCCCATGTCATTACCCGAGGCTTAAATATATATTGACACAGAGAAAAAAAAAAAAAGAAACAGGAAATTCTAGAGAATGTCCACTATTTTCAAGCCTTGTCAGGAAGGATAAAAAGTGAGACATAAACAAGAAGTAAACAAAAATGTCTTCAAAAACCCTCACTCATTTACTTTTCATTTTCCTACCTCTTATCTGTAACAATCAGTTTGTAAATACTATTGAAAGAAGAACTTGATCTTATTCTTGACCGAGGGTCTTCATAGAGTACTTTTAGAAGGAGAAACATAGATGAGTGATAGCATGAAAACAGACTACATTTTAATATAATTCAGATTTTTTTCAATACTTGCATATGTGTCATAGCCTTTGGAGGGAGAAATAATGAAATAAATTTAAAAAAAAAGAGGAATTGTCAGCAAACAGAGGTGAAATGTGAAGATTCTGACTCCTCATCACACTTGATGGTGGCAGAATAAACTCTCATGCTCTGGAATACCAAATTTCATATTTTCATGTTAGAGAATGAAAGTGTCAGAAACTCCTACGCATATTACAGAGTTAAGGGGAGAAAACAAAATAAAGCTGATGAGGAATTTGATTAAGTTCAGTAAGGGAAGTTTGGAAAAATAGTCTTCATTGCCCATGACCACACTGTTATAAACCTGCGATTATCTCAATGCCCTACACCAAAGAATGTTTCTACTTCATTCAGAATATACAGAAAGCTCAGAGGGATAAGACATAGGTGAATGTCATTGCCTATCAAGTAATTGAAGATTAAGGAAAATACTGATTTTATGGAATGACTGCTGATGGAAGGAGAAAAAAGTTGCATGAACATAGAAGAAATTCCAGTTTTCAAGATAATGTCTGGAAATTTAATGTGTTTGTTTGTTTGTTTGCTATTTGTAGCAGATACTTGAACTTTGTTTCTGCTTTTGGATTCTTAAGCTCATCCTTTCTATCACTTAGAATTCCTGCAACCCTTATTGAGATTCCACACAAAAAGCAAAAGGTTTGACAATGAAAATATGGTAGCAAGGCAAATGTTTGCTTTATGAGTACGGGCAATAATACATGTTCTGTTCCTCAGCAATATCTTCATGAAGAGGAATAGCATTATTTCTATCCATCTTAGAGGGAATTTAGGGTTGCAGAATCACTACGGAAGTGAGATTATTATGCAGGGTGGGATTAAAATGCTCCTTCTTTTATTCTATTATTTCCTAGAGTTCATTGCAGAAAAAAAGAAAGGATGCGTGTGAAAGAACTTCAATACAAGGATAAGAATATAATTAAACAACTGAGTAATTGAGCTTATTTGAACTTAGAAGACCTGTACAGAGAAATTTATTGCAATACAGCATATAAGTAACATGTTTTTTTATCTTCAGTCTGCCTGAATCATTTGTATACAAAAAGCAGCTTACTCTAGGATGTATTAGAAAAACTAATAAAGAAAAGAAAAGGGGACAGGGGGTGAGGGGGAAGCAAAGAAAATACAAGGTCATGGAAGATTTACCTAGCTGGTATGAGATCAATATCATTTTTGTAGCTCATTATCCTGAGCCCAAAAGATGGTATAAAAATCAACAATGTATTGAAGTAACTACATCTTCCTCAGCAAGATTTATGAGACAAAGGAGAAAGAAAAGAATCTAGCTTCTATATTGCCAAAGATATCAAATCTTCATTAATGTTGTGAAAACAACATCATTTATATTTATTTTCAGTGAATTAGAAAAATCCAATAGATGCATACAACAAACAATATATGTTTTGCTATAACTCCATGTACAGCATGTAATTTTTAAATGATATTTCCCCAACCAGATATAATTAATGCAGCATGGTAGGACAGCATTTTAAATTTCCTTCCTTCCTTCTTTATTTGTAGCTGATCTTTTTCTTTTTGATTTCAAACCCAGCTGCACCACATGGCCTGTTCTTGCTCTGTCTGTGAAAACTGAACCACCACTCCAGAAAATAATGATGATGTGACAAGAGACAGAAAACAAATCAGGGGCCTGGACGTTATAGGCCATATGCAATATGGGTGTATTTATACATATGGTAAGACTGTCAAAAAGTGGATTCAGGTTTATTAAAATAAAACGATTACAAATGTCACAAGAAAGTAATTTTGGAGAAATCCTACTTGATGTATTTTGCAAAAGGATTATCACTGTCTCTAAGGCAAATCTGTGCATTTGAAGATCCATGCTGTACACATTTAAGTAGCTTAGTTGTCCTTTTCCAGATACATTCAGAATTTACATAAAATTTTATTCCTATATGAAATATTATTCCTGTGTCACTCCTGAAGAAGTCACTCTGGAATAAGACCAGGATAGGAGCCAAACACTTTCTATACTTCCCTCAGTCATATAAAAATTATCTCCATTCATCTCGCCATTCAGCCATGTTGCAAGTAGAAATGAGAACAGAACAGAAAGGTGATACAGAACATCCCATGAATTACCAGACCTACATTTTAGGAGATCAAGAAGTGAAGCCATTTTCAAGATCAAGAAGATCTCATCTGTCATCTATACAATCCTATTTTTACCAAGAGGAAACTACGAGCTCAAGTCAGTTGCTACAATATACTATCCTCAGCCTCTAAAATACTGAAATCTACAGTAAGCCCTTGTAAACTGACTCCTGAAGTGATTTTATCTTTTTCTATAAACAATACCTATATGTGTGATGTTGAGGAAGTGCACAACTGTTATTTTAGCAGCACCGCAAATGGAAAATATCTGCAAATCTCTCTGTGTGGCCTGCATTTTCTTTGAACAATATGCGTTCAGTGACTGGTTCAGGCTTTATGACTTTATGTATAGTTCTCCAAGGGAACTGTTGCTAACATTCAGTCTTGGAGATTTATCTAATTCATCTTGTTGATTTAGCTTACTGAAGAAGAATTTTCTGTTGCATAATTTTGAGCTCATTTCACTCAAAATGAATTTTTCAAGTGAGGACAAAAAAACCCCAATGGATCTTTATCAAATGTACAGCAAAACCCTACAGAGTAGGAAGGTTTCAAAGAGCCAGTGCCAAACACTCTATATACTGTGACTACTTTATTAGATGTGTCACATTAAACAGTTCAGTGCAGTTTGTGTGCTACTGTTCAAGGTCAAGCAATTATATATATTTTTTCCCTGTTGTATTTGTGAATCTCGGTAATACCAGAGAAAGTATCAGTTAGTCCACTGTTTGATTCACACAATAGCCTTTTCCAGGTGTTTATTTTATGGGCATATTGGAGCTCTACATAACTAATGAAAAGACATCCTAGGATTTTGACATGTGACAGAGCAGGGTTATATCTAGTCTAAAACCAGAATTTTATCAACAGTAGACAACACTTTTGATAAGATTATTATTTTTAAAATCTGGAATTCAGCTTTTTAGGTTTTTGACTACCCCCATTGATGTGGTTTGGCACCTTCTGCAAAGCAAGCATGCCAAGAAATCTCAAGTTTGTTCTAGGGCAAAAACTGTGATATAATTTACTGAGTTGTGAGGTACCATAGGTGGAAGAGTTAGAGAAAGAAAGGGAGAAAAAGTTTATTACTCGGTGGGTTTCTCAAATACCAAATTAGCAATGTGTGCACATGGTTCTATCCTGTCCTTTTTCCCTTGGGTGTTACTTCTGTCTCACAGCAAACTGAAACCAGCTTGTGTTTTGACCTAAGGCAACTTGTATGTAAAAATCTTTTGGCTGAGGGTGAGAAAAAAAGTAACAATTTTCCTAACCTTTCCACACAAATGCCTTCAGAAAGAGCAAAGGAATTAGAAGACCAAAACCTTTTTGCTCACAATCATAGTTTAGTTGTTGCTGAAGTAGTTAGTATAGGCCAACACGAAAGAAGCTTACTGCCCCTCTGCAAGCACATGTTTGGAGACACTTGAATACTGTTTAGCTGTTAAAATGACAAACCAAAGGTAATTCTTATCCCTTTGTGGGTAGATATGATAGGAAAACTTGCGTACTAGTAAAAAGCAAATATTGAACATGCTTTGATTGTAACATAACAAAGACTTCACCTGAGTGTCACATGCCAATTCCTGAATTTCAGATTAAATACTTGTTCAAATAATTACAAGAAATCAAAGAGATAGTCTTGTATTGGATCAGAGCAAATTTTATTTCCAAAGTTTCTTAATATTGTGGCAGCATGATTCACAAACCAAGAGCAGAAACCAAGAACATTTGAATAGCTCTGCTGAGTTTCAGTGCAGTGAAGCCTACAAATTTTGAATTTTCATTTTTTGTTATTGCAAATCTTTGCCCTAGTTCTTTATAAATGTATCTATATTCCATTTTGACAGTTCCATTTTCTTCCTAACACTCATAAAACCTTTCCACTAAGCTTCTGGGAGTTACTACCTACTAAGCAAAAAAAAATGGACCCTGTTATCAGGATTTAATCCAACATATCTTTAAGAGGAATTGATCTTCAAGTGATAAGTGTTCCTTATATTATTAAAAGAAGGTTCATTTAAAGTGACATTTTAAATGAACCAGTAATTTTTGAAAGTACATACACAAAGTATGTAACAACCACCACATTTCACTTCTGTAAGTAGTAGCAAACAAATCCTAATAGTACTCTTCTGAAAAGAACAATTTCTATTTTGGATATACTGCGAGTAGGTACATTTTGAATCATTAGTTTATCAGTTGAATAAAGTTAGCGTTGATTTAAAATACCAATGTATTAGCTGAGGAGAAAAATAATGGTGGGAAAATTAATTCTGGGAAAAACATTCAGGGTTTATGATAGCTAGGGTTATAAAAACATAGCAAAAATAATAGGTCTGATTATTATTTTATTATCCTGTTTATTATTGAAGCTCTCTGTGTGGGTTCTCAGTGGGGTTCTGCAGCAGTTGTTATGAGTTGCATAGTTTAAGTGTCGGGATTTTATTCACAAAGGAAGTAGTGAATAGTGAAGCTTTAGTACTTTCCTGTATGACAAGCAAAGGAGTTGGGGTTTAGACAGGGTTACTTGCAGGAAGTTAGCCAAGAATTATTGTGTAGTTATTATATGGTGAATTATTCTTATTTGGTCAGAAGAGGAACACTTCCATTAAGTTCGCTCTCAGTTACAGTAGGATTTGTTTTTCTATCAGATATATCCATAGCAGGCAGAAAATGGTTATCCTAAGATGTACCAAATAATATTCTGTAATTCTTTGAGAGCTTAATTTTGCATTTCTTATTTGCCACACTCTTATAATTTCATTTTGAAATCCATATATCTAAATACCTAAATTAATAGAAAATAAAACTATATGAAAAGTTAATGAAACTTTAATGTCTTGAAGAGGATACTGCCGTATTTTACTTGAAGATATTAATTGAAAATACTGGCATTTCATAGACCATCAGTCAGACAGAAAGTACTTACAACATGTAAAGTATAACTATATATTCAGTAAAGCTGGCCAAATTTTTACTGAAGTTCACATTTATCACCAATTGTAGTTCCTTTCTAATTAATGAATCATTCACAATCTGATTGCTATTTCCGGGAACATGTCTTTTACTTTTGTGTCTGCTTAGAATAGTTTCAACAAGCAATGTGGGAGTGTAATAATGTTTTGACTTTTAATGAAGGAGTGTAATATACACAGCTTAGAATGGCTTGTTCTCTTTTATTTTGGAGTGTTTTCTCGTACTTTTGGGCTGTGTCCTTTAGGTTATAAAATGGACAATAAAAGCATATTTAAAAACCTGAAGTTACATTTGACTCATGAGTTTGACCACTGCTGTTCTCCTTTTAGATTTCAGCCAAATTTTATGGGATCTTGGGGATCTTGGGGATCTGACACTGACTTCTGAATGTGCAGTATCTCACCACTAGTCACCACTATAAGTTCTAGGTTTAACAGCTTTCAAGCTGTGGCTTGTGAGAAGACAAGGCAGAGAAGATTACAATCACTATAAGGCTGCACAATGGAAACTGTTTCATGTGACTGCTTATTTATGAGTTTTCCTATAAGTTGGCTGCCTTTAAGTTATGATCCTCTACATTTTGAGCAATGGTAGGAATTTTTTTTTTTTTTTTTAAGGGTAGGGAGACTTTTCTGTGCTTCATTTGCTACATTGCATCACTGTATTTGGAAATGTAGTACTGGATTGAAGACCTGGTGGCCTCAAGGTTTAATTGAATTCTCCTGAACTCAGCTCAAATAGCAAGTTGGCCTCTTTGTAGAGAAGAATAAAATCAATATTTAAAAAAAAAAAAAGAATGTATTGTACTTTATTCTGAAAAGTACATTCTGGAACTTTTTCCAAGTAAAGTTTATAGAATCATAGAATCATTGAGGTTGGAAAAAACCTCTAAGATCATCGAGTCCAACCGTCGACCCAACACCACCATGTCCACTAAACCATGTCCCTAAGTGCCTCATCTACTCATCTTTTAAATACCTCCAGGGATGGGGACTCCACCACTTCCCTGGGCAGCCTATTGTAATATAATTATAAAAAAATAATGTTAGATAACCTTTTTGAGGAAGGGAGCCCAAGGTTTTATGTATTAATTTATAATTATAAATTATAAATTATAATTTATGTATTATTATGTATTAAACCCTTCTTTTCTAAGTGTGTCACTTTACAGGCTGTGCTTTCCAGTTGGCTAAAAGATGTTTTAATTAGACAAGAAAATAATTCAGAATGGGAAAAAAAAAATACATAAGGATGGAAAAGCTGAATGTATTGCATAGTTTATTTGGGGAAGCATACCCAGTTCAGTATGGGTTCTGTGGTAAAGCTAAGTGAGAATGAGAAAAAAGTAGTTTGAACTAGTTTTCATGTATGAATAGGAAGTTAAGTATTGCAGATTTGTCTGTAATCATATTTAAGACCAGCATGTCTCAGTAAGAACTCTCTGGTCAAACTAAAGTGTAGGAAGGAAATGCACAGGCAGTGGAACCGGGGATGTGTATCCTGGGAAGAATATAGGGACACTGCCCAGATCTATAGGGATGGGATCTGGAAAGCTAAGGCACAGTTGGAGCTGAATTTGGTGGGGGATGTGAAGAATAAGAAGGGCTTTTACAGGTACATCATCCCGAAAAAGAAGATTAAAGAAAATGTACACACCCCAGTAAATAACACAGGAGAGCTGGTGACAACCAACATGGAGAAGGCTGAGGTACGAACAATTTTTTTGCCTCAGTTTTCAATGGTAATCTCTCTTCCCACATATCTCAACCCCTGAACCTCAAGGCAGGGACTGGGAGAATGAAGTCCTTCCCATTGCAGGAGAAGATCAGGTTCAAGATCATCTGAGGAACCTGAAAATATGTAAGTCCATGAGACTCGACAAGATGCATCCAGGGTCCTGAGGAAATTGGCAGATGTAGTTGCCAAGCCACCCTCCACCGTATTTGAAAAGTCACGGGAGTCAGGGAAAGTCCTCAGTGACTCAGTGGAAGAAAGGGAAACTTCACACCCATTTTTAAAAAGAGTAGAAAGGAGGACCCTGGGAACTACCAACCAGTCAGCTTCACCTCCGTGCCCAGTAAGGTCATGGAACAGATCCTCCTAAAAGACATGTCGAAACATATGAAAGGCAGGGACGTGATTAGGGAAAGCGAATATGGCTTCACCAAGGGCAAATCGTGCCTGACTAATCTAGTGGCATTCTACGATGGAGTGACTGCATCAGTGGACAAAGGAAAAGCTATGGATGTCATCTACCTGGACTTCTGTAAGACCGTTGTTATGATCCCCCACAACATTATTGCCGCTAAATTGGAGAGATATGGGCTTGATGGATCGACAGTTAGATGAATAAGGAATTGGTTGGATGGTTGCATCCAAAACATTGCAGTTCACGGCTCAATGTCGTAATGGAAACCAACAATACATGGTGTCCCTCAAGGGTCTGTAGTGGAACCAATACTATTTAACATCTTCATTAATGATGTACACAGTGGGATTGAGCGCAACCTCTGCAAGTTTGTGGATGACACCAAGGTGAGCGGTGCAATCGATACACTAGTGGGAAGGGATGCCATCCAGAGGGACCTTGACAGGCTTGAGGAGTGGGCCTGTGCAAATGTCATGAAGTTCAACAAGGCCAATTGCAGGTCTTGGGTCAGGGAACCCCCCAATATCAATACAGACTGGGGAATGAATGGATTGAGGGCAGCCCTGCAGAGAAGGACCTGGGAATACTGGTGGATGAAAAATTGGATATGAGCCAGAAATGTGTGCTTGCAGCCCAGGAAGGCAATTGTATCCTGAGCTGCATAAAAAGAAGTGTGGCAAGCAGCAGGTCGAGGGTGGTGTTTTTTCCCCTCTATTCTACTCTCATGAGACCTCACCTGGAATACTGCATTCAGCTCTGGGGTCTCCAGTACGAGAAAGACGTGGACCTGTTAGAGCGGGTCCAGAGGAGGGCCACAAAAATGGTCAGAGGTATGGACCACCTCCGTCTCCTATGAAGAAAGGTTGAGAGAGCTGGGGTTGTTCAGCTTGGAGAAGAGGAGGCTCTGCGGAGACCTTACTGAGGCCTCTCAATATACAAAGAGGTCTTACAAGAAAGATGGAGAGAGACTTTTTTACCAAGGCCTGGAGTGACAGGACAAGGGGCAGCAGTTTTAAACTGAAAGAGGATAGATGTAGATTGGACATAAGGATGAAATTTTTTGCAATGAGGGTGGTGAGACACTGGAACAGGTTGCCCAGAGAAGTTGTGGATGCCCCATCATTGGAGGTGTTCAAGGTGAGGTTGGACGGGCCTTTGAGCACCTTGATCTAGTGAACCATGTCCCTGTCCATGGTAGGGGGCTTGGAGTAGGTGATCTTTAAAGGTCCCTTTCAACCCAAACCGTTCTATGATTCTGTGATTAATTAATATATATATATTTTTTTTAAAATATATACGTCAATATGTCATGCTGCCTAAGACCAGCTTCTTTAATATCAATGGAGGGTGGGTTTTTTTGGTTGGGTTTGGTTTTGGGTTTTTTTGAGGTTTTAAGTACTAAGAAGTGTCATAAAATGGAGTTGATAGTTCAGAGACTATTTAATGTAGTTACAGGATTCTGCTGACATCATAAACAGGTAAAGTGCACTAAGATCAAAGCAATTGAACTTTCAATTTGTGAATCTGAATTACAGTAATCCCAAAGGTTTAATTATGCTACATAAATCAAAATTATTCTTAAATTTATTCATATATAAAGTAACTTTTTGAGAAAAATAAATTTAAAAGATGTGGGACAAAGTCCCACACGTTTCAAAGATAAAATAACATGACTCAAATAACATAGAGGAAAAAGCCAGCAAAATAAACAATCACAAAAATCACTTGTCAGGACATAGTTTTCACTGAATTATCATCTTCCAGCAACTTATGCATGGTTATTGCTGCATATTCAACACTGTTCATGTGCATGATATAGGCATGTAAGAAACTGAAAGTGGAATAACAGACAATTTGCAATTTAATTAGGCAATAACAAGTTCTATGAAGTTGTGTTGGTGCTTTGTAAATTAAAAGGTATATTTTATGTCGTGATTTTATTGATGTCAGGACATATGTATGCGGTCCATATATGAAGCAAATAGAGGCATGGTTTTGAGAAATCAAACCGTTCTGGCTTGAAAACTTCAATCTCGTATGGCTGTCAGAAAATCTCAGTGTAGAGATGTCATAACAAAGTTGAGCCCAAAATTACTTCAGCACTCAGGATATTGCTATTCTACTATGGCTATTAACTTGGCTATCTAAAGTGTCACTTTATTTCTTAGTCATGAGACATCTGCTGAAAAAGAAGTGTTAACAACTATGCCTCCATCAAATCCTTTTCAAATATTTTTCTTCATCATTTGAGGCAGACGCAATCCTTATGATTTACCTCTGATAAACCTCTGAGCTTGCAACCCTCTCCCCTCCATTTTTTTATATGCTTTGTGATAGCTGAAGTGCTTACATTGGAAAAATGAATATTGACTAAGAAAAAAAAAATCCAGCTATTTTTGTAATGATGTGTGTAATCTTCAGTCATGTTTTAGATGGTGGTTTGACAGAAGGACAAGTAGTGTAATTGTGTGCACCTGCACCATTTACTTCTCTTCTACTGAGTGAAGGGATACAAGATGAGACTTTTAAGTCCATTTGGAGTATGACTGAAAACAGATTGTAACATTATCACTTATCCAAGTTAAGCTGCTGATTGTTCTTCTAACTGACATAACTCTTGGCATAATTTATCCCTGGTCTATATACGATATAAATTAAAAATATCCTGATCACTGAAATAATGAAGTATAGTTTTTAAAAGAATAAAATTACCTATTTTTAGCTAAACCTGAAATTAAACCTCATTATAACCTAACACTTACACGTGCTTTTGGGAACAGATTCAGACCCTAAACCTTTTTTAAATTCCAGCTTACTGTCTGATGACCTTACCTAAGTTGCTCAACTCATTGAGCCACTTCTACCAATTACTTTTTTATTCTCTATATTTTTATATGGACAACAATAAAGTACATATTGTTTATATATATAATAAATATATTATTTTCTATATTCTCTAATTGAAATCATGATCATGATAGATATTTCCAAGGCATTTGCCAGTTTAAGAAATTAGTTGGGAGGATTTTAAAGAATTTTCATTCTATAGGAAAAGTAGAAAAGGAGTTATTGAAAACCTTTATTTTTTTTTCTGTTAGTAAGGGGAAAAACAATGGAAATGCTCTAGCTATAAATTGATATATGAAAAAACTGGAGGATGTGTTCACATACATTTTATGTGCTCTCTATAAAGCACCTCTTCGGGAATGAGGACATGTTCCAGTTTTAGCCATTGCACTTCAGAAAAATTAGGCCAGATTGTTTGTAAAGCTTCAAAGCTTTACAAAGCTTCAAATTAGCCAGCTTATTTTAACATGTTTTTCATTAAACTATTAGGTTTAAATAGAATCACTCTAGTATTTCCTCTTTAAAAGCAATCTTTTGTTTATCCAAACTTTTGTGGATAAGGAAGCAACTTCACTCACATTTCCCAGCATTCCCTCCTTAATGTGCATGTCATAGCTGTGCATGGCATTGCCTGAATATTTGACTTGGATACATGAGTATAAAAGGAGAAGAAGGAAACATAGCCACAGAAGAGGATAGAGCTTGGGGTTCCATTGGCAAAAGGAACTAGGAGGGGCATAGAAGAAAATGAAAGGCAAGAGAAAGGGGACAAGACAAGAAAAACAGAAATGGAAACCTGTTTCAGAGATGAGAGACTAAGACAGAAAGAAGAAAGAGAAGAATTAAATCTAAGCACAAGAGGAGGAAAGAACGCATGGCTGTGATGAAAAAAACCAATAGCAAATAGAAATTGAAAGGCAAGAAAAAGAGACATATATGTCTGGGAAAAGGAAAAACTAAATGAAAAAAGAACAGGTTTTAGGATTAGTAAATTCAATTTTATTTATCCCAATCCCTGCATTTAGTTCTTTGGCAGATTTCCCATAGCTGTGTGCACTTGGAAAAAAGAGAATAGCTTTATGTTACTTTAAGGAGTTGACTCATTACATTTTATATCATTTCAGAAGTATACTCCTTGAAACCTTTCTTGGTGGTCCAACAATAAAAAGTTTTCAGAACCTTCAGTAAAATGACAATTCCTGTGAATATCTTTTTCTAGCTTTATAAGAAATTAAAGGAGATTGTTTATGGTGAGATCATTCTTTTCATTGAACAAAAATACAAGCCTTAAAGACAAATTTTCTTTGTCTCTATTTTTTTCATAACTGTCCATGATGTATTAAATCACAATTTTTGAATAATCAGATTGTGTGTACTTTGAAGAATCATAAAGGTTTTCAGCAGGCATTTGTTTGCCTAAAGGTAGTTTGGAAAAACATGAACAGGTCTTTACAGTCACCAACTGCAGTTAGTCATATAATTCAGAGGAAGGAGTCCTGTCAATGGAAAGAAAAATCATATTTACAGCTTTGTCACCTGGTAGCCACTTCTGGATGGAAGCAGTAAAAGACACGGAATCATTCTGTAATAACATATAAATAGTGCATGGATCTTTTATTGTATTTTCTAATTTGTGAAGACATTGGTTTAGTTTAAAAGGAAACTGCAGAGGAAAACAAAAATACTCAGAACAAATGGCATAAGACAAATCACCCTACTGCAAACCACTGCAAAATGAAAAAGTGAGAACGACCAAAAAGATGATCTAGGCAACTACACATTGGTCAGCCTCACTTCCATCCCTGGGAAAATGTGAAGTAAACTTCATGAAACCCCTGAAAACCTTGGAATGTGCTTCTGGACATGTGAAGGAGACAAAGGTTATTGGGAGTAGTCAATAAGGATTTTCCAGGGATAAATCATGCCTGACCAACCTTTTTGCCTTTTATAATAAAATGACTGGATTTGTGGATGAGGGGAGAGCAGTAGGTGTCATTTATCTCAACTCTAGCAAGGCTTTCGACACCGTGTCCCATAATATTCTTGAACCCAAGCTGAGACATTGTAGTATGGATGAGTGGATAATGAATCTGGAAAACAATTGTTTGGCTGATTGGTCACAGGGTCATGATTAATGGGTCGTACTCTGGCTGGAGGCCAGTGACAAGTGCAGTACTACACAGGTCTATCCTGTGACCTGTCCTGCCTGACATCATTACCAATGGTGACAGAGGACACTCTCATCAAGTTTGCAGATGACATCACAGTAAGGACACCAGACAATAAACTTGAGAGCAGAGCTGCCTCACAGGAGGACCTACACAAAAGGGGAGAAATGAACAAACAGGAACCTTATGAAATTCAACAAGGACAAATGCAAAGTCCTGCATCTTGAAAGGAATAGTCCTCTGCAGTGATACACACTGAGCACTGACTGGCTGAGGAGCAGCTCTGGAGAAAGAAGCTGGGTGTCCTGGTGAAAAACAAGCTGAACCTGAGCCAACAGTAAGCCCTGGGCACAGAGACAGCCAACAGCATCCAGGGCTGCATCAGCAGCAGACAGGAAATCAAGGAAAATTATTATCTCCTTTTACTCAGCATTCATTAGATAATATCTGTACCTAGCTATGGATCCCCAATACAGGAAGGACATTGACAAACTTCAGTGAGTTCAGCAGCAGCTACCAGGGTGGTTTGAGTCTGGAATGGTTGCCCCATGCAGGGTGGCTGGGGGAGCAGGTCTTGTTCAGGCTGGGACAGAGATGGCTTTGGGGGTACCTCACAGCCAGCCTAGGTCCTATAGGGAGGTCATCAAGAAGATGTAACCAGGCTTTTCATAGTGGTGCTTGGTGAAAGGGCAAGAGACAATGGGCTTAAGTTGAAAAAAGAGGTTTAAGACTGGATAAAAGGAAGAACTTTTTCCTCAGGAAGACAATCAATCATTGTAACAACCTGCCCAGAAGGACAGTCTCCATCCTTGAGGTTTTCAAGACTTGAATGGATAAAGCCTTGAGAAACCTGGCCAAGCCGACCCTGCTGGCTGGACTAGAGACCTCCTGAGGTCTTTTCCAGATCGAGTGATTCTAGGATTTTGAGCATGGCGTGTGCCCAGGGGCCCACCAGAGAAGGAGGGAGAAACCCCAATTCTCAGAAAACGTCAGCAATTTCAAATCAAGTAAATATCCAGAGTTCTAAAAATGCCAGAAATCTCTAGAACATGCCTCTGATTTATTCCCACAAGAAAGTAAAAAATAGAATATGATCAAATGATAAAGATTTTTTTCAAATGTGTGTAAAAAAAGATGTTTTTTAAAAAAATTGTGTAATCTTTGATTACTTTTTTCCCCCCAAATCTTCATTACTCAGCTATGATTTAGTGTTCAGAGTCCTAACATTTTTATATTATGTGCAATTTAATTTCCAGGACATCTGTGTCAGGAGTGGATATATCAGCATTCTTTCAAGAGAGTGGATCATTCACTTTATCCCAGATGACACCCTTCTTTCTGCTTTATCGTCCTGCCAGTCTGGAAGTTCAATTTTCCTTATTCAGCTTCATACTGGCTCTGTTCTCTGATTTTGATTTTATTTTCCTTTGTGCTACAACACTATAATCAAACACTGTATACAGGACTTCTGCACTTGTTTATTCATCACATTAAGATCTCTATATATCCTTCCCAATAATATTGAATACTGAAAAAAAATATATGGAAAACACATTTCTTGAGAGACTCTGATGAAGTTTCTCTTACTTTTAACATTGCATGTGAGAACATTGAAATACAAGAGATGAAGACAGTTTTCACTTATTTACAAATAATTTTAAAAGTATATAAACAGTATTCATTGTAATTTAATATTTCTCCCATGTTGTTTTGTAACCTTTCTCTGCAACAGGTAATTGTTCCCAGAAAATGTCTGTGTAGTGTTGAGTAGATTTGTATGCTTTTGGACTAACCTTTTGGAACGTCTTATTGCAGAGAAATTATGTCTGAATATGTTGTTCTTACCATAAATACATTATAAGTAACTTAAACTAATGGCTAAAGCCTTTTCTGAGTCTCTGGCTGACCTCAACCTCATTTTCTTTTTTTATGTTTCAGACTTCTCTAAGAGAATACAACAGGCTGAGCCACCTCTGTTTCCATTTGTCAATATATTGATGATTCATGTGTGGAATCAATGTTGTGATGTCATTGCTCCTTTTTAAATATGGTATATTTCAGATCCTCGAATCAAACACTCTCCAGGCTGAACATATGTATTTGCTGGCTTTGCTGGTATGCAATATTTAATGGACTTCATATGACACTTCAATATCATGTCACTTCAAATACTCTTTAAGCATAATAAGAATTCTCAATTTATTTTGTTGTTGTTGCTGTTGTCAAAGCCATAGCAATAAGATATTTGGACATTACATTAGCATATCAAAAATGTAATTTTTCTCCTCTGTTCCTGTATAGACACAGAAAGTATTTTGTATTCTAAGCATGACAACCAAACTATGATCTCAGATACTGCTCTGTGGTGTCCAGGCACAAGCACTGCCACTGCGGTGGTGCTGCTTAGTCTTCTCACATCCTTAGCTTCCAAGTGGTGCATGCAGACTCTAGCCTCATGCTACGGGATATTGAGTTTCTCATCTCATAGCTGACCTTCCCACAGATGGTTTTTAAGACTCTACTTTCTGGAAGCATAAGGTTTCTTTAAAAAAAAAACAAAACACAAAACTCAGAGTGGCTTATAGAGAAATACGGTTATGGTTATAACTGTAATGCATGGTTTAAGTCTGACAGTTTGCATTTCTGCTGTAATCTCCCATAGGGCACCTTAAATGATCAGATGTTGTTTTTATTATAAATTGTCTTCACATCACAAAGATTCATTATCCTTAGTCTTTCACTAATTAATCTTGAAGTTTCCTCATAGTTTTTCTGTTTAGGTTCATTTCACTGGTCCTTGCCATAGACTCATTTCCCCCCCCCCTGCAGAGTGTTGTCCTTTATGTAAGAACAGGTCAAGTAAAGAATGAAGGGAATATGTTTAAGATTCATACTAATTGACAATAAATAGCCCTGGGACTCAGATGCCACAGCTGTCCCCTATTAGATCACTATTCAGATTATCAAGTTAAAATAATCCTTTCTGAAACCTCCACTGTACTAAGATACAAAGAAAAACATCAGACAGACCCTGAAAGCCTCCAGGGTGAATAATGTTTAGAGTCTGCAGTGGGAAATGGGCCAAATGACAGCCAAGTTAGTATGGTCTGTCAATGGACCTAATATTCATGCTTCTGTATTTTACAGGGAAGTGCAGCTGAATGTTTACAGCTGACTGGCTGTCAGCTTTAGTTCAGCAGGTCAAGGTGCATGGAGATGAGGAGCTCCCTATCAGATCAATACTCTATGTCTTCTGTGTATATTTTCTGAATTATGGAATATTAAAGTCGGGCATGCGTGAATTTAAGTCAATATAGAGGTTAGAAACTTTAATGGGGGGAGTGGCTTAGGTCCAATATTTTATCAGGCAACTTTCCTGAGAGCTGTTTTATGCTGATTTTTGAGCTAAGTGGTTTCAGGCTATGATTTGTGGAGGAGGAAGATATGATAGAAGAAAGCGCTTTGTTCCTTCCCCTGTCTAACTCTTAATCTCTCTGGAGAACCTTGTATTGCCATTAGGTAATTAGTGTGGAAGATGCTTAAGAAAATAACTTCTCTTCTATTTTTCAGATATTAGGATCCTGGCAGATGCACATTACTTATTCTCACTCACCGGTAGCTCTCCCCAAGTAGCTAGAGCTAAATAACTATAACAAGGTGATATCACAGTTTTAAATTTTGGTGCTGCAACTCCTCAAAGATATTCAACCATTCAGTTCCTTTGATTTCCAGGGAGAAAAACAACCATCTGCCTTTGAGGATCTGGGCCCTCAGATACATTATCACTTGTTTTCTCAAACCACTGGTTTGAGAACAAGATGTTGGAAATGAAAGTCTCCATTTCTCACCTTGGAACTACTCTGCTCATCCTGTGAAAACTGTTCATATAGGCTTTTAGCTGTTTGCTGGTGTTTTTATCATATCCTACACTTGACTATTGTTTTAAAAACATTATTTCAAAATCATTGAACTTCATGTCTAGATCCAATCACTTTTAAATTTATCATTAGTGTGTTTAAATGATTTTCGGCTGCTACCTGCTTTTCAAACTGGATATGGAACTGGATATTAGGAACCCCTCCTAACCACACCATGTGCACATTCAGTTAAAAGGGAGGAAGAGGTAGAAAGACAATCAGTCCTCAGCCAAATTCTGGGCCTTACTGGCAGGACTTCACAAAAGTCCAATTTACATATGATTTCTTCCTATCCTGGTTTTTGAAATAAAACTATAGCCCATTGCTATTCCTTATTTTTTTGCAACGCATCCCTGGAGGCACATGCAGATGGCTTTTTTGCTTCCCATTTCAAATTTTCAAAGCCAAACTCCTCATCAGAGGTAGCCTATGTACTGGAGAAGCAGATACAGTTGCAGAATATGGAGCATAAAAAAGTCCAAACACCATTTCTCTTGGCTACTGTTCATAATGAGTTGAATTGTCTGCATTTCTCTGGCATCCCAACATGCAAAAACTCTTTATTTTACCACAGAGAACTAATCTTTGTTATATAAGTGCAATCTCTAGCCATGGAGAAAACATGCAGGTTCTTCAGGATATATCTGTTTTATTTCTGTTGAGCTTTTTCTTGAAGACCTAAAGTACTCAAAACCATGGGGTACAGTTTTATTTACCATAGGACTTTTCATTTACTAATCACTAGTATTGGCTGGCTTGTAGCAGCTGTTGCTATGATTTCATCATCCATGCCTAATCTTTATCTGAACTGCACAAATACCTTAAAGGGTAGAAAGTAAGATATATATGAAGAATGGAGGAGAACTATACATAGTGTCTTCTTCTATTACAAGTTTTCCCACTAGATTTTTCCCCTGTGTCTTGAGCTGCATACTAACAGGAAAAAACACACCACACAACCTCCAACCCCCAAAAGAAAAGACCCAAGCAGAATTAATGAACACTAAACCAATAGAACTTGATAGAAAATACTATCAATTAAAAAAAAAAAAAAAACACCTATATAATTTCTAGAAGGTTTTTCTTATTGTTATTCCTTTAAGTAACAATTGTAACATAATTTTCAAATTTATTCCAGCAAATGAAACAACTTATTTTCTGTGAAGTTGCATAGAGAATATACATAAATGCACTTCAGCTTTCTCCAGAATGCCTATAGATGTGAATATTTTAAAGAGGGTATCCTTAGATTTCTCTGGGGAATGTTTCACTGCTTGACAGTTACTGGTGCTGGATGAACATGGGAAGCACCGAGGGAGTTCTCAAAATAGTTCTTCCCATACTTTAGAATAATGATTTTCAGAAACATATAAAAAGTGCATTAGTAGCACTGAAGTATGATCCATGAGAACTTCTGAGAACTGACAGCAGTCTGTCAGTCCAAAAGGATCGTGAAATACTGCTTCAGAGAAAACTAATGGGTTTCTGAAACCAAATAAGTTTGTGGAGCCCAAACCCAATCTGGGTATGTTCTCCCTGTGGGACAGAGAGAAGGAAAGAGAGGTATTTAACCAGATGATTCAGCCCACATAAGGTCTGCTCTGTTCTTTGTAATGGTCTGTGTCTCTTCTCTGAAAAATGAGAGAAGTTGCCTCCATTAGTTGCTGTCCTTAGCTGCCTGTATTAGTCAAGATGAATGTGTCTTAAATAAAAGTCTTCATGAAGGTGCATGATTACCATATGAATTCACTCATGTGCAGTCCCTGAATCCATGAACTTTATGTTTCTTGAAACCTCAAAATGGGAAAGTCTATGGATATTGAGCAGGACAGTGTGAAAAGACTTGTGGGAGAAAACTGCACCGAGGATTCAATCAGAAAGCAGCTGTGCTGAGTTAGTGAACTTTTTATGTGTGTTGAGGGAAGAGTAAAAAGTTGAAGTAATCAGGGTAAATACTATTGTAATTTTGAAGTGCAAAAGGAGAAATATTTGTTAGTTATAATTAAAGAAATCTAATATAGACATTTTAATTGGTGGTTTTTAGAAATTACTTAGTAAGAGCTATAGCTATATCTTAAAAGATCCATTTCAATGTAAGATAATTGCAGTGTATGAGTCACTGCTTAATGACAATGGTTGTTATTTTGGGCCACTTATAAGCAGTTACAGTTATTATTTTTAATTAAAATATTTGACTTGCTAGCTGTGTTACTGAGATTGGCCTGTGCTAGCTGTGTTACTGAGATTGGCCTGGAGTCTGCACAGAGCTGAAAATCCAGAGGTGGTACAGGCCCTCCTCTGCAGAACAGAGCCTAACACTGAGAAATTCAGGACTCTGCCCGGTATTGCTTAGGTACTCCTGACTTCCTCTGGAAGTAGTTGAATACACAAGTGACTTGGGACTAAAAATTCAGGTCATTCTTTGTCAGTTCCAGCATGACTTCTTTCAGTGTCTCATATGATCACTTGCCTTTTCCATCTGTTGCTGCTTTTAGGGGAAAAAAACCCCTTTTTTTAAGAACAAGGCCAAATTTTTATGCAAATTCAAATATATTACTTATTCAGTTACCTTACTTAATTTCTGACTGTAGACTTATAGTTAAAAAAGTAATATTAGTGGCTAGACTTATGTTGTATTACACTAGAGACAGTTTCATTTCTAGAGCAGACACAGAGCTAAGTGATGTTGTACAAACCATAAAGCAGCTTAGCATGAAGAAAGGCATGTTTTTCTCTTGCAAAGTATAACTGACAAAAACTACCTCTGAATCAATTTACCCGAATATCCTGGACCTTTCACGTTATCTAACATCTCGACTGCAATATTCATATATGCAACACACATCAGATATCTGTATGCATAATTCTTATTTGGGGAAAAAAAGGACAAAAGAAACTTTTTTTTTTTTAATGACAATAGAGTAACCCCATGTTGAACTCTGAATAACCTCATAATGCCAGATTTATATAAGGCGCCGCTAACACTTTGTGGGCAAAGACTTGAACTTTATCTTTGCTTATTAAAATATTTGTAGGCAACAGAAAATGCATAGCTCAAAGTTTATTAATTTGGGGCCCCTATTTGAAAACCTTTCTAACTGTCCCATGCTGTAGAAATACCTCATTTGATTTTATATAAAAGGTCATGAATTTTCAAGGGTACAATAGGGGAAAAGAGTTCACAGTCATTCTGGAAATATAATTGAAAGTGGGAATAAATATTTTGTTTTATGTGAATAAGATTATAAAGAGACTTGACTGCCTCAAGCCTGGAAGGCAGATAGTGGGACAAATAGACATGGCATTTTAAATGTCTACAACATGACAGATATTAAACAAGAGACTTCAAGTGTTTGGCAATTACTTAGATAGATGGAAGATTGGTTTCATATTATTGCATTATATCTATTTTTTTTATTGCTTCCTATCTAAACCACAGTGGATCTGACTGAAGAATAATTTCACTAAATCATCATAAATAATATTACATTATACCTTTATTATGTTTTATCTTTCAAAAATATGTCAAATAGTTAATTTTAAGCCTTGCAGCACATCTTTCTGAAATTGAAAAACCCTAAAATAAGAACACAGAAACAAGAAAATCAGCACATGAAACATTACAGAAGTTTTGCTCACAGGCCTTTTTCTGGAGAAAATTTATTATAGCTTTGTCACATATCTACCTTTGTCAATCTGCTGTTATATACAGAAAATAAAGTCATACTAGGTTGATATAAAGCCTGTTCTGTAAAATTGGACCAAAGAGTGTCCTGGAGAGCTGCATTTCTGAAATCACTTTCCCTTTTTAGGTTTGATATTTGCTGTTAATGCTTGTCAGCGCAGGATGTCTTTGGTCTTTTAATGATTTTTATATAGAAAATTATTGAGCACATTTGTTTTAAGGTTAGGTTTCCAGATAAGAGAAACTTTTTCACCCTAGGAGCACTGAAGCATTGCGTAGTTCTGTTATACTCAACTCTGGCAGGACAATTCTTTGCAAGCTTGAAGAAATTCAACTTATTTCTGAATCTACCAAAGTGCAGTTAGCAGGAAATTTGATTTCTCTGCATCTTTGTTTGTATTTTACACCACACATCCACATGTTAGTAAGAAATATAAGACAATGCATAGTTCTCGATGGTGGAATGAAACCTTAAATGTTTTCATGTCTCACAGTCATTTCAGGAATAGGGAAAATCCTCTAAAATATGTATAAGGAAATCAAGATTAAAATTTCTTTGGAAGCTTAGTGAAAACATTTATTTTCATATTCTTGCCTAGATGTAATGAAAAAATATTTTTGTCTTCTTTAAGAAAAAAACCTAATTAAGTATTTTTGTGCACAAATTATTGAAAAACAGAAACCCAAATAGAAGTTCTGTGAATGATTTCAGAAGCCCAGGCTGGAGGTGTTTGGAAACACTCTGGCTAATCAGTTCTAAGCACTTATTTGCCTTTTATATTCAGTTGTTTTAACATCCCTAATTTTACTTTCTTCCTGTGAAAGCTATTTAAGGAAAATAAACCCAAAGACAGAATACCAGACTATGATATATGTTGAGATTTCATGCAACTTTAATGAGTTAATGTAGTTAATGGTTATTAATGGTCTATTATGCTGATTACACTGATTATGCTTGGGTACAGTATGGCAGTATAAAGCACTGCACTGTGTTGTCATATTGTACTCTGTATGTACTGCAAATGTGGGACTGGTTCCTTTATTTTTAGAAGACTTCAACAATGTTGGGCTGTGGAAAAATCTGATTTATACATACATTTGTATTGTATATAAAACATAGCAATAATGAAATAAAGGGTCAGGAGTATTTCATCTTCTCATCTTTTTTCTTTTGTTTAGAAAGGCAACAGAAAACCTTACTTCCTTTCAAAATCTCTTGTTGGAACTGTGAAGGAAGGAAAAAGTTTTTAAAAAAAAATTAAAAACACAAAAGCAAGAAAATATGTCATATATTAAAAATTACAAATAGTAAACAGTTTGTCAAAACACCCAATTTCTTATTTATTAGTCACAATTCTATTCAAAGACCTTTTACCAGTAAAGATCATTTGACATGTTCTTCCTTGCATCAGTATCATAAATATGTTTGATTCATCAGATGATGACCAGGATTCTGAATCATGGTGTAAAAATTATATTCCTGGTCATTTTCCTTATTGCTTACTGGATGTGATTTTTAGGTTGCATTGTTTATTCTGAACAGGGTGACTGGGCATGGAGGAGACAGAAAAGAAATACAAAATAAAGCCATTTCAGTCCTCATTCATACAGATAACCTTGAATGACAAATATGAAAGTAAGCATCTTTTTTAAACTCTTTGTTGCTTGAGGTCTAAAACAAAACAGCCCATATGAAGTATTTGATTTATGAGAGAATAAATAAAAAAAAAAAATAAATAAATAACACTTAATTATCTGTTTCATGTAATAGAACAGAGTGAGCCTTATCAAATTGGTATATGTTAAAATTTGGGCATATATTTGAGTACTCCATACAGTACTCAAGATTTGATTTTGGAAAGACGTCTTAGAGCATTTTATGGCTACATCTCAACAGGAGACTTAAAGCTGTTTCCACATGCGACAAGCCCAGGTGTTTGCCTTGAACCTGTCCCAACTCCACACTACAAGACTGAAGCCCACTTTATTTGTATCACTTAGCCTGGTTTCACGGAAAAATAACTCTTGTATCTTGTCCATGATGTGCTTCAACCAGATCCTTAAGCCGAATAATCAGGGAACTAACAGCCTGAGATGGGGTGTAACACTTGTCCACAGATCAGTTCAGACAAGATCTTTATAACTGAAGACCTTATTTTCAGATTCCAGATGTCAAATATTAACTATGAAGGAAATTGGGGGGACCCAAAAACAAAACACTGGATACAAATTAAATTTACAGCTTAAAATGATCTGCTCGGTATTTCATCATTTTGTGAACTTAGTAGAAAAAACACAGTGCAATTGATTTCCATGAAGATGTGTCTACAGAATAAAGCCATTTCTTTACCTAGTTAAAGAGAAGGTCGAGGAAGGCTGAAGAAAGAGAAGGTCGAGAAGGCTAGAATAAGATTTAAGAAAAATAATTAACCCTCACAGTCCAGTAGATGAGGACATATACACCTTTTTTTGTTGGTTCTAAGTTAATAAGCAGCTGTAATATTTGAGAGGAAATGGGACAATCATAACTAAGAAAGTTATTTGATCACGACAAGTATTGAGTATTATGAGTTTAAAGTGAGGTCTAAAAAGGATGCTGAATTTCAGTCTTGGCAACAAATTTCCTTTCATTTAGCTGCGGTTTGGTGTCTGGGTACCTAGACTCAGTGAGTCTTACTGAACACAATGTTCCTCTACTAGGCATCAAAAAGCATTTTAATTCGGTTTCCTAAGAATAGGAGGTTATGCAAAGGCGAAGTTTTCCTGCTTACCTACCTGTCAGTTCTCCCCTGAAAACTGAATCCAACTCCAATTCAGTGTGACAAAAGGGTAAAATACAGGAAAAGAATGAACTTGTCAAAGCCAATTAAATCCTAAAGTTTCATGAAAATTCAGGGCTCGGTAACAGACAGAGCATCAAATTAGAACACTTGGTGAAGGAAAATCTTCAGTCTGAGCCTGTGACTTTTCTGTTCTCTTAGATCTGCTGCCTTTTCTGGTCCAGTGGGGTCACGAAGAGAGTTTGGTGTATAAGAAATATAACAGAAAACTAATCTTCTGACTAAATTGTTTTAGAGAATAGATTAATTTAGGCAGAATTGAAGGTTTCCCTAAATATTACAGGCAACTGTGTGGGGTTTTTTTAGATTAGAAATATTCTTAATAAACTATTTACTTTCATACTGAAACTTAAACTCCTCTATATAATATTTTACATATGAATAAATGTCTGACATATTGAGTCTTCTGATAAAACTTTTCTGCATTGTTTATACCAAACTATCTATTAGAAACTAGTCATTGCAGATAACATGTATAAGAATACTGCCTTTAACTTCTAAGTAAACTTGAAAGTCAGCATTATTTTAAGTGGCCTCACATCTTTCTTTGCATAGGGAACATGATGAAAGCATTACTAATTTTATTTAAGCGTAATGGGTTTATTAAAAATAAACCAGAATTATTCAATTAAATTCTTTATACAAAAATTTCATTAAAGAAGATGTGTATTTATGACACTGTTTTATAAACAAGTTCTTCATGTTTTAACAATAGTATGCCTCACCATTCTCCTGCAGTGACAATATAAAAAAATAGTAAGAGGTGAAAAATAGTGCACCTACAGTGGTGTGAATATATCCCTATTATTCAAAGCATATGAAAATGGAAGACATTCCAGGTATAGAAATGTTCCACATATATTTATATCTTGCATGATTTGGATGACTGACATATATATGTGTGTGTGTGTGTGTGTGTATGTATATAAAATATTTAATTACTAATGCTATATTTTATATTAATTGCTATATATATGTTTATTAATTGTTTTACTGTAATGAATGGAAGCAAAGGCAGATGTAGAAGGAAGGAATCAATGATACACCAATTTATTGAAGAAGAATGAATATCTATTTGAGTAAGATCTGCTTCCTGCACAAATTTGTAGAAAACTATTGACTTCAGTGGGGCAAGGATTTCACCCCAGGAACCTGTTATTTTGGTCTTAATTATAAAAGATTTAAGCAGTTTTATTTAAACTCCTTGGTTGCTGTGAGATACTTTTGTACAAAATTACATAGACATCACCAGCCCTCCATAACCCAGTGTGGAGCATTTCAAGTTTTAGACAATAAAACATAGAAAAAGTGGTGTCATAGTTCCTAAGACTGAAACTGTTAAATGAATATATTAAAAACAAAGGTCTACTACAGACTATTTAAAGGGATCACATTAATATTCATTAAATAAATTTATTATTGTAAATTAAGTATGATGATGTTACAATATATCATTAAGAATGCCATAAAAATCCCTATAATAGTATGCTAAAATGAGATGGGTTATACACAGTTAAAGCTGTGCAGTACCTGCTTTATATGGGATATAATTATTGCAACAGAAGATAATGACTATTTAAGTATAACAGAAGTATAAGAATTCAAATATGATGCTACAACATTTTGAACTATGGAAATGGAAGTATCTCCTTTAAGGCTGAAGACAGAACAAATGATTCAAGTGAAGATGATAAAATTATTTCTAAAAATGCTAGGGAGAGACTAAAAATTTCTCCCAGCTCATTGTGAATGAGACAGGATAGTGGTCCTTACAACAAAAAAGAGTTGATAGCTTTGACTACATTGGTAAAATGGTGTATTTTGGATTATTCTTCTTGTTTATTAAGAAAGAAGAGAATAAGTTCCTAATTCTGCAATGATTAAAGTATATCTATAAATTGATATCCACTAACTTCTGGGAGTAAGAGCGTATATATTTAAGTATAGCACATACACAGTAATTTGAGAGAGATTTTTCAAAGCATTGAAAATTGATTTCAGAAGGCTTTTGAAATTAAGCATTATGCAAAAGCATTTGAATATTACAAAATCTCACTCTCTGGTCAAAGCACAGGATTGGAGCATTCCTGTAAGGACAGAAATCAGAAGTGACCCTCCTATATTATTGCCTGGCTCATGTGACTTAAGTGATATGACTTCTTTTTTTTTTTTTTTTAATTTAGTATATAGGGATGGAGAGGGAGGAGAATTAACCCTTCAGAAATGGTCGCTAGATCAAAAATAATAATCAGATTATTTATTATTTTAAGTGAGATTTGCACTAGTTATCTTTGTGCTTCCAAAAATATCTGTAATGTATCACCAAGCCCGTTTCAGTAAGCAGAAGTGCCACATAACGTGAAAGCACAGTAATCTTTTCCACAAGATTTCTTTTAAGCCACCGAAGCTTTCATACAAAATATCAGCTTATTTTAGGAAATGTTGGGTATCTGTAGGGATGTTAACAGGATAGTTGCTGGAAAATGAAACTCATTATAGTACGATTTCATGTTTGAATTCTTCGCAGGAAATAGACTGGAACTTGGAATTAGTGGGGTAGATCAAACAAGTACAAATAGACAGTTAAGTATTCATACCATACTTTCAGTTTACTTTTTTGAGGAAAAACAGGAACAGAGGAAGAAGTTAATGATGGAACTAAGCATAGGGAGTTTGACTAGATAAAAATAGAACTTGTTTTAGTTTAATTATCAGGGTAATAATGTGCTTAAATCCTGGTTTAAGCAGCTAAAGGTGCCGAGCTGGATGAGAAAATTGTCAGACATCACAATGTTGGAAATTGTGTCTTCTGGAAAATATTTGATTCTTTCAGTCAGTGTTTTAAATACTGCTACAATTTCAATTTCCTTTGGCTCTTCATTTTCATCTAGAGAAAAAAAAAAAACAAAAAAAAGGACTAAAGTTTCAGAGATATAGGTGAAGATAAGGATAAGATAGAAATAATCACAGAAGGGATGGGAAGGTGTCCAGGCTGAAGGAGAAAGACATAGTGGTTCAGAAATAATAAACAAACATAATCTGATTCACTTCGCTTGGGATTCAACAGAGAGATTCTCTTTGCGTTCAGTTTTTCAGACCTGATCTTCATAAAAATAAATACATGGGATCAACTTAAGTTAGTACTTGTTTGTGCTAGGAAATCTTTTGAAGTGTAAAGACTGAAAAATAGATTACCTCTTCACTACCCACAACTTTATATTTTACTCTAATATAAAGAACAACCCCACCACAACATCATACTACTTTTCAAAGCCTGCAGTTTTGGAATATGTCTGTTCAGGATACAATTCTATGCCATCTACCCTTTAATATTTACAGAGGTGTTGTATTGCTTAGATTTGTGTTTTTTAGAAGTCTTTTTTTTGGGGGGGGAAAAGCGCAAATGATGATGATCACAATGTTTGAATCCTATTAAAAGTGTTAATTTGCTGCAGTAATAATTTAGGATTTTAATTATAAGCTTGAAAAGCAGATTTAGAAACATAGTTGGCACAACTGTAATGTTAATTTGTCCTTTAACGTTTATTGAAAGCAATATGTCCAATGTAATTACAGTGTGTGTCAAATAACCCACCACTTTATTTTTTTGATGCATGATCCGTTAATTTGCTTGATTAAGATGACTTGCCATCTGCTAAGGAATTTTTCTGTGGTTCCATCATTACTTCCAAATACTAAGAAAAGATATAAAGCACTTCCTTTTATTTTGTTTAATCTTTTTCTTTCTGTTATCCCACTAAGCCCTTACTACGGTGTTCATCATCAACTTCTTCCTGGCTGTTACAAGGGTCACGTAGTATCTATTTCACTAAATAGGACAAATGAATTAGAGAAACACATGAGTACAGTTGTATTAGACATGAAATCAATGTCAAATACTCACTGCTGTATTATCTTGTGTGGGTATTCAAATATTTCTTTTTCTAAAAGTATTACTATTGTCTTATAATTAAAATTATATGCAATTGAAACTAGGGAGTTTATTAACCCACTTCTTCCATTCCCTTAATCACCAAACCATAGAGTTTTATGAATATTGCCAAAGCAATGTGTAGTCAATTTAAACCTAATAAGATTACACTCTTAGTGGCTTTGGCTGGGTATAAAAGAGAAACAGTAAGTATGATTATGCATTTACATGCTCTCTTTGTAATCCATAAATCTCACAAGTACTTTTCTGCCAATATACAAAGTTCCTCCATCCAGACCTTTTTGACAGTGTCTCTTCACAGTCCACAAAACTGACAGTGTTACTTCTGAAATCCTTTGATTATGCTGAGAATATAACAATTTTTATAAATAGACAGCTGTAGAGAAAAAAGTGGCCTCACTTAAGTAAATGTTGTCCTAGTTTTCTCTTTTCCATGGATATCTTAGGAAAAGATTTTTATCTTGCTGTACTTTAATTTTCAGTTTTACCTGTTTATCGTCTCTGCATGCAGAAAGACTTTTGCAGATCCTAACTTTACTGAGGGAATTTTCAAAGATTAATTTTAATAAAAGCCAAAGCTTGAGTTGAAATTTTAAGTACATCTCTCTTTCAACCGGTATTGATTAGGTGATTCACTTCAGATTTTTACTGACTGATCTACTGATGTATGTACCAGTAATTCATGTTAACAAAAGGGAGTCACTTCATAAATTATTGAATATGGACAATCGCATGTCCTGAAGATTGATGCCTGAAAAGAATGATGAATTTTATTCTGTCTTCTCTGGAGGAGATAGACAATTGCCTCCATGACATATTCTCCTTTTCCCCTAGGACTGCTGATACTTCCTGATAAATATGGAGATGTGTACCACAAGCCAAGTCAGAGATGTGGTGCCTAAAGGCAGAGCAAAGGAAATGCAGGTCACCCTTTCAGCAGGCCCATCAAACTGATGAGGAAGTGATAATGCAGCCCAGGGCTGCAAAGGCCCTGCTCTGTGACTCTGAGGACTTTTAAGGTTATTATAAGACAGCCCAACTCGGTCCAATCCAGCCCAGCCCAGGGAATCCCTGATAAAGTGCTTAAATAGATCTATGCTTCAGGGCCCATGGAAAAGGAGGTCAGCAGAGCAAAGCAATTATGTACACTTAGTGCTTCCTTACTGGAACTGGATGAATATTTTATCATTGAACGTTCAGTGTTGAGGAAGATAGAACTTTTTCTGGTTTGGGCCAGTTTCACCAAGAGGTGAAATGAAATGAAATGAAAAGAGAATATGTTTCAACTACCTGAATCACTTTGTTGAACCATTTGCTTTTCAGGCACTTAGAAGGAAGGCTGAAGAAATAAATCCTGGATTTATGCAACTGACCGTAGTGACTCTTTATCTAGTAGTGACTCTTTATCTAGCAGCCCAATCACTAAGACTAATCACTAATCACTAATCACTAAGACTATCACTAATGATATAGAAAACCCGAACCCATATCTGAAAACCTTTCTACCTGGAACACTTGTTCTGCAGCAGGATGCATGAACAAGTATCCATTAGCACAAACAAGCAAAAGTTTGTTGTTTTTTTTTTTTTCTGTAGAATTTTTTGCTTAGAATTCTTTCTGTACAAATTATTTAAATATTGGACCAGGCATTGGAATCACCCTGCAAGTTAATGTCATAGACATTAAGATGTAGAGTAATTCTCTCACTGATCTAATAAGTACTTTAAAAAAAATTACATGAAGAAAAACACTGTTTGCATGAGGTGCTAAGGAGATGATGTTAACTTTATGATACTCCTGTGGCTAAAGCTCTCACTTGGGATGGGCAAGCACTAAGTTCAGATGTGCTCTCTGCTAGCTTCAGAGTAAGAAAGTAGCTGTAGGTCCAAAGTAGCTGACCACGGAACCATTGTTCATGTTGCTTAATGCACAGTGACATAATACTTACATTACAGACTGAAAGAAAGAAAAAAATTGTATTTACCACACAAAATTATATGGAGTAAAAAGGCCTTTAAAAAAAAAAAAGTCTTAGAAAATTTGTGCAGAATGCATCGATTGCAATTCCATCTAATGAAAGCCTACAAAACACACTGCCACTACTAGCAGCAACAGCTGCCCCACTAACTAAGAGCGTGCCCTAGGCTAAGGTGACTTGTGTTGGTCAACAACCTCAGATCAGACAACAAATGGTTGACAGAAATGTCAGAGGCCTCACCTACATGTTGGTTTCAGCTGTAGACCTGGAGGTGCTTTTATACTGATGGGCAGACAGGAAAATGGCAGAAAACAAAACAGATAATGGCAGCAATAACTTTGAATAAATTAAAATTAAGTATGTTTTTTTTCTCCACTCCCCTAGTGTTGGGAGATGAATTTATGTTTTCTTTTGCTTTTACCATAATAGTAAAAAATGAGTTAAAAATAGGACTTATATGAAAAACTAAATTATACTAATATTTGTAGATCAAATACATAAAATATTCTAGTTTTAGCATATACTGTTACCTAAGCTTGTGGGCCAGGAATGGCATATAACATGTAACTGAGAAATTCCTACAGTCACTTGATTTAAACAGTTTTTGAAAGAAAATATTTAATTAATTCCTCAAAATATAATTGTGTTGATACACTAACAGTAATACATCTCTTCATGTTTTAGGAGTACAGCTGGTTTACAAATATTCACATCTCACGCTCAAGACATTTTATCTAGTGTTGCAAAATCTACTAAAACCATTCTGTGGTACAGTATAGGCTCCCCTAGTAAATATAACATTTCCTTTAAAGTGAAAAGATTTACTGTAAAAGATTTAAAAAACACTAAAATTATTTTGAGCACCTTTCTTTCTGAAAAATGGACAAAAATAATAGTCTTACTTTAGAGTTTGTTTTTTCATGAATCTTCTAAATTTATCTTTGAGAAGGGAGAATTCTCTGCCTTTTTTGTATTATATGATAGGAAGGGGAAAGAAGAAACAGAAGGAAATTTCCCGTCAAGATAGAATGAAATGTGGCTTTTTGGATGTATTTGTCCTTCGTATGTACTCTTTTCCTTACATCAGATATGGATTTATTTTTATGGTGGGTTGACCCTGGCTGGACACCAGGTGCCCACCAAAGCCACTCTATCACTCCCCCTCCTCAGCTGGACAGGGGAGAGAAAATATAACAAAAGGCTCGTGGGTCAAGATAAGGACAGGGAGAGATCATTCACCAGTTACTGTCATAGGCAAAACAGACTCTACTTGGGGAAAATTAATTTAATTATCACCAATCAAATCAGAGTAGGATAGTGAGAAATCAAAACTACATCTTAAAACACCTTCCCCCCACCCCTCCCTTCTTCCCAGGCACAACTTCATTCCCAAATTCCCTACCTCCTCCCACCCAGCAACACAGGGGGATGGGGAATGGGGGTTGTGGTCAGTTCATCACATGCTGTCTCTGCCGCTCCTTCCTCCTCAGGGGGAGGACTCCTCACACTCTTCCCTGGCTCCAGCGTGGGGTCCTTCCCACAGGCTGCAGTTCTTCATGAACTGCTCCAGTGTGGGTCATTTCCACAGGGTGCAGTCCTTCAGGAACGGGCTTCTCCAGCGTGGGTCCCTCACAGGGTCACAAGTCCTGACAGCAAACCTGCTCCAGCATGGACTCCTCTTTCCACAGGTTCACAGGTCCTGCCAGGAGCCTGCTCCAGTGCAAGCTTCCCACGGGGTCACAGCATCCTTTGAGCACATCCACCTGCTCTGGCGTGGGGTCCTCCACGGGCTGCAGGTGGATATCTGCTCCACCATTAACCTCCACGGGCTGCAGGGGGACAGCCTGCCTCACCATGGTCTTCATCACGGGCTGCAGGGGAATCTCTGCTCCGGCGCCTGGAGCACCTCCTCCCCCTCCTTCTTCACTGACCTTGGTGTCTGCAGAGTTGTTTCTCTCACATATTCTCACTCCTCTCCTCCAGCTGATGTTCTGCAGCAGTTTTTTCCCCCTTCTTAAATATGTTATGACAGAGGAGCTACCACCATTGCTGATTGGCTCGGCCTTGGCCAGCGGCGGGTCCATCTTGGAGCCGGCTGGCATTGGCTCTATCGGACACAGGGGAAGCTTCTAGCAGCTTCTCACAGAAGCCACCCCTGTAGCCCCCCTGCTACCAAAACCTTGCCATGAAAACCCAATACAATTTTAATGTTTACAACAGGTAGACACTGTACCTGAGGGAAGGTTGCTGACCCTTAACGCTGAATGTTTTAGCAACTTCAGATGGGAGAACACCATCAGGATCTGCAGAACTCACAAAAGCTCGGGATGAACTAGCTCTCTTCTCCAGCAAAGTCTGAAATTTCTTTAAGAAGAAAAGATAGAACAGACCTTGTAAAATTCAGGTAGGAAATATTAAAAAACAGTCACAACATTTAAAGTCCCATTTCAGCAGAGAATTGCAAGGGAAGCACAGAGATGGAGCTCAACTGTTTGCCTACTTCTATGCAAAGTCAGATAAAAAATAATGAAGTAGAAGAATTTATGATTATATAAGAGATATAATGTAACAGGCATCTCAGAAATAGGAGAGGAATCAGCAAAATACTGTAATATCAGGACACAAATGATACAGAAATGAGAGACAAGGTATTATATGGAGGAGTGACATTGCACATTAAAGAAGCGAAATAAGGTAAATACTTTAACTGTAAGTTCAAGCAACAGAGTATTCCCATAATTAAAATGAAGGCTTGACTAGGCAGAGTATTAATAGTACTATGCTATCAACTAGTCAGTCAAGAAAGTTGCAATGCACATGAAATGCTAATGTAAAATGTAACAGCTAAAAGCAAAAGTACAATGATAAAAGGAGACTCCAGTTACCTCCATGTGAACTGGGCAATATCCTGGTAAGGAATGATGTAGGAAATAAGTGATTAGACAACATACATAACTGTTTATTGGCATTCTTAATTAAAAAGTTCACAAGAAAAGAAACAGCTCTTAATTTAGTCCTGAGCTGTACATGCAGCCAGATTCAGAAGAGCCTGTTTGTAATAGTAAATTAAATAAATTTTAATATTCTTGAAGGATTAAAAGGTCCTTTCGGAATCTTCCACAGCAATATTTAATTTTGAAAAAGAAAACTGCATCAAAGCTGGAATGGTTATTAAAAGCAGAAGCTAAAAGTTCAGTGTCCTGGAGGCAACAACTGTGTGGAACAGGGAGATCTACTTTATATAGTTTCCAAAGGCTTTCAACAATATCTTTCACCAGAGGGATAAGACAGAAAATAATCTGCCATGAGATAACAGGGAAGGGCTTCACATGGATAAATAACTGGGTAAACATCGGAAACACAGGGTGGGGGTAAATGGTGCATTTTCACTGAGGTCGGACCCTGGAGTGCCACGATGATCCATGCCGTGGCCTGTGCTGTTCGACATGTTCGTAACTGACCTGGAGAGAAGGTAAATAGCATATGACACGGCTTGCTAATGAACATTGAGTTATTAACAGCAGCAAAGATGAAAGTTGGCTGAAGAATCGCAAAGGACAGTACAATACTGTGTGACTGGACACTATAAAGGCAAGGGAAATTCAGTGCTGATAAATGTAATATGGTGTGGAAAAAAAGAATCCTAATTTTACACAGAAAAGATGGGACTGAGTTGGCTATTACCACTCATTAATGGAAACTATAATGGAGAATAGAATTAGTATTTTATTACCAGGGTTTTCTGCTGTTAAACATATTCATAAATTATTGGGAAACACAATGAATAATGAGATGTCAAGCTTTGTTAGTAATAAAAAAAAATATTCACATTGTTAAAACTAAAATTGACTGTGAAATACTACAGAAGACTCTCATGACAATAAAATGGTAAATGAAATTCATTGTTGATAAATACAAAATAATTTTCAAGGGGGAAAAATACCAAATGTATCCTAATTATACACACAAAGTGATTGGCTCTAAATTAGCTATCAGTATTCCATGAGGAAATTTTGGACTCATTGTGGATAGTTTACTAAATGTCAGCTTAGTGCTGAATAGCAATTTAAAGAACAAATAGAATGCTGAAATTATCAGAAAGACAATAAAGAGCAAGATGAAAGACATGACTCTGCCGTTGTATAAATCTCCGGAACGGTTGCAGAGCAAATGCTGTACACTCTTCTGCTGATGCAAGGGTAGAGTGGGACTCAAAAAGGGCTGTGAGGACAGTCAGAATAGCTGGACAGCTACCAAGGAGAGGCTAAATAAAGACGATATGATTGAGATCTGAAAAATCACCAATGGAATGAAGAAGCTGCTTTTCATTTTTTCACAGCATTATGAAGAAGACATAAGCCAAGAATGGGACAGTAAGACACGTCCTGGAAGAAAGTCTTATTGTGGACTTATAATTGCAGCCTCAATTTCAGGATATCCTTGTAACATTGACTCCTAGAAATCAGGAAGGTACAGATGGGAAACATATTTGCTCTGTTTCCAATAACCTTTTCCTTAAAACCTACCGCTGATCAGTGTCAGAGAAAAAGTACTGGTCTAAGTAGGTTTTTGGTCTCATCTAGGACACATATTATATACTATTTTACTAAATTTGCATTTGAAACATTACTACATAGACACACACATATAAAGATTTCTTTTAAAGACAAAAAAGCAAACATTATTTTTTTTTTTTTCTGCAAGCATAATCCAAAATGGCATTTCTCAATAAAGACATTATGTGTTTGGAATAATTTTTCCTAGTCTTAGACTTCAATAATATAAAGGAATGTGTGGAGTGGTCACATTTTCTGCTGCTATTTTACTTCGGACAAATCACTTAGAATGCCACAAAATTCTGAGATGGAAGATCTGTCTTTAGAGGAGTTGCTTATGTGCTTCCATTGAAGATTATATTTAAATATTTCAGTATGTTTTATATAGAAACAGATGAAAATAGCATAGGTACAGGCAGATACATCTTTTATTAACTATTAACACTAGGTTTGGGTTTTTTTCTGAAGCATTCTATCATCTTGCAAAAGGAAAAGTTTTCAGTTTTCTGAAGTTTAAGCCTGAATGCAGATATCGCGTGGAGTTCTTGGTGATACTTGGATTTGTGCCTCAAGGCTCTGTCTAAGTAGGTCAGGCTCAGCACATATTTGATTCATTTCATGAACTTGCATTTTTATGTTCCTAAAATGTTTAATTTACTTTTCAATCTCACCTCTCATCTATTTGTTGTTTCCATTAATAACATTTTTCTCATCTTCCATTTCAAATCTCCGTAAGTGAAGAGTTATAATAAATTAAACTAAACAGGCAGTTAAAAGAATTTAACCATCTGATGATTGTGTTATTCAAAATGCACTGTAATAGGCTCTGATTTAATCTTTGCCATGAATGATACTAGAATGATGCCGTGTAAGCTCTACTATGAAATTTTTCTTCTTCTTCTAGTCTGTTGCAGGTGCATCAAGCTAGTCAGGGCAAAAATACAGAATCAGAAAGATAATGATAATTATTATGCACCTGTTTTTTTCTCACAAACGAACGTTTAAAAAGTTAACATCCAGGCATTTCAGTGAGTTATCCAGCAAGACTTGAATTGATGTTAAGCAATCCCTTGTCACTTGCTGTTTTAATTGTTGAAAATTAAACAACCAGGAAATTTAAAATCTGACTCAAGATTAAAAGCCAGCAGCGTCACTGCATAAAAAAATGCAACTTGAGCAGATCATCACTGAATCATGGTCTCATACTGAACTGCTTGTCATTGCTGATGCACTTTAAGTGGTGCAGTGGGGACAAAATAATAATGAAAAAAATCACAAATTTACCTTCACTAGTGTACTTTTCACCTCAAATCATATACAGTGAGCTTTACTGGTTCTCTTTTTTCCTTAATAGTCCACAAGTCCTGCATGTAGCTTGTCTTTGACTGAGGATCCTAAAAACTCTATGTAAAATAGGCACTACTGTAGGAGTAATGGTCAAATTCTAGACCGTTGCAGTGAGTCAAGAAACTGTTAAATATCACTGCCATTGCTGAACTGGTAGAGGAGAAACATGAGAGGAGAAAGTTTTACTTCATTGGTCACAGGAAGTTACGGCTGCATTTAGAAAGGTTACTGTGTCCAGTTTGAGCCCCACAGTTCAAGAAGGATGCAGAAAACTGGAGAGGGACTGGAGACAGCTACCAAGATGATCAGTGGCCTCATGGATTATGAAGACAGGCTGGAAGATCTGGGCTAGGTTAGTTCAGTAAAAAGGAGAGTACAGGGAGATCTAGTAATGGTCAACAGGTGCTTGAAGGGCAATGACAAAGAGAGCAGAGGCAAACTCTTTTCAGTAGTATTAGATACTATAGCAAGGAGCAGTAGCCAAACATTACATCTTCAAAGGTTTACATTAGTTATTAAAGAAAAAAAAAAAATCCCTGAAGTGCAGTGTAGCCCTGAAAAGGTTACTCAGGGAGGTGGTGGCATCTCTGTCCTCGGGGGCAAAACCACAGCTGACCTCATCTAATGTTGTCAAGAGCTGTCAACAGTCTGTCACATTTCTTTAATTCTGTGTTCTGTGAAATATCTATTTCTGCATCAGGAGCTGTTTACCATGGAGCTGAATGAAAACACCATACTTTAGATAGTCTGTTTAATTTTAGATTCCATAGCTGTAAGAAAAAAGGAAAATAGCAGTGGCAAATAGACTGTGCAGAAGATTTCATCTGTATACAAGAGTTCCCTGTCATCATCCCGAAGACTAGTATGTAGACATGCCACTGAGATATTCATTGCTTGTTTTGTGGCAATGCTGTTGCGATTAAATTATGCTGTGAGGGACTCAGCAAATAGTAATCTCCATCAAATTTCTTGTGGTGAAGGAGATTCCTTTGTGTGTAGATGTTCACAAAATGTTACATTTTTCAACCTCATTGCATCCTAGAGAAGGAAATATTGCTGCAGTAGGTGAAGGCCACTGCCTTGCTGACCTGAATTCTCAAAGATCAACAGAATTTTTATCCTCTCCTCTCAACCATAAAACCAGAGTGTGCATCTAGTTATGCATTGCAAAACCATATATTGTCAAGTTGAGGGAGTTAATTGAAAAGGTACCCCAACAAAACAATAGTTTAACTGAAGTAAGATGAAAAAGAAAAGAAAAAAAAAAAGCAAGCCAAATGAATAAAAAGGCTCAGAGACACATTAAGCTCTTGAAGTAACGTGTTCCAAAGGACCTGTTCTCTGAAGCTTATCAATGCAGAACCTCTGCCAGCTTGAACAGAACAGAATGTTATTCACAAAGGAGAATTCCAGCTCTAACTCTGTTTCCTTTTCTGCAGCTGGATTTTCTGGGCCTAATTCCTCTTTGAGCTAAATCAATAAAAATGGAAAGCGACTGCAGAAGTTATTCCTTTCTCTCCACTAGAGAAGAAAACACTGTGTTTGAAGGTCACCTTGGAGACACATATTACAGATTTTGGAAATAGATTTTGCAGGCCTTTTCCAGCTATTGGAAAGTGTTTCACAGTTCATGAGGTATAACAATAACTAGTAGCAATGAAAGTTGTTATAAAAAGGGTGAAAAAATGACTAAATTAGTCTAAAAGGAAAAGAGTACCAAGCTAATCTCATGACATTAAATAGTGAGTTGTAAACAAGTAGGGGATACAATCAGAAATCAATAGACCAAAACCAATATTTCAACAATAGGCTATTCAATGAATAGAATAAAGAAAGGGATGACACGCTATTATCCTCCCTTCTTCCTCCAGTATGCTCTCTGAAAATAGTGAAGCTTCTGCTCACGTTTACATTGATAGCAAGCAATCTCTAGCCACTCACAATTTTCATATGTTGAGCTTATCTCATTACTAGGAGACTTTAAAATTGGCTCAATGTTTAGAGACGACAGAGCTAGTGTATCAAAAAGGTAACTTCTTAGCAGAAAGGTAACTCAACATGTTGCAATCAGTCTTTCATCTGAGTTTCTGATCTTGTTAATGAAATTCATTCATTGCAACATCTAAACCAGCATATACCAGGGAGAATGCCCTATTCGTGAATATCGGATGACTTAGAAAAATGGGATCTTGCTCTGCTTTCCCCACTCTTTTGATCTCCCTTCTACCTACATACTCTTGCCATCCATGTTTTTCTGTCTGCTTCTTTTCATCCTGCCTTAGGAGAAATTGTACTGTGCGACATCAGAAAATCCATCCAGATGAGAAAGAATCCGAAAAGAAAGCCAAAGAACTCTTAATCAAATCAGTAAATGATCTTTGTTGACAGGGAAAGCAAGCCAGAATTCAGAGCAGCCACTGTTACTACATATTTGCCAATCCATAACATACATCTACGAGTGATAACTTATTCTACAACTATTGACAAAAAGCCATGTTTTCTTATGTTTTCTTCATGTTTGGTATTCTGTCTCTTCCTTCTATACCTGTTTTGTCAAATGTAGGAAATAACTAAGATTTGCATTGATCAACTGAAATGTTACAGAAATAGCTTTTTCTTCCTGTCTGAAAAATTTCACTTAACAAAATACCTTTCTGGAGTTTTTTCTTTCAAAAAACTTTTTGTTTGTTTGTTTTTTTAAGAACATTTTGATTGCATTTTTGTAAAAATTGTTACATTTTACATTGAAAATACATTGGTTTAAATTTTATACTGTTTTTCTTCTAATGAGTGCATTTCCAGTCTTTGGCATTACTTTCTGGAATGGTTTTCTGTGCCATAAAACACTCAAAAAAAAAAAAATCTTACTTAGTGACCAGGTCAATCACTGTGAGTGTCAAACATATCCCTTGAAAATGAGCACAGCGTGATTATCAGTTATAACTGGGAACCACAGAGTGAACCGAAGGGGTGAATTATGGGTTCATTCAGATGTGGATGGGTTCATTCAGTCTGCTCCTCTACCTCAGAATATGACTTTGCAGAAAGACATTTAGAAATAGGGGACGTAGAGGCTGCATTGCCTAGTGTAGTAAGATTCAGAAACGTGCGTTAGTCACCCAGGCCATAGAATACAATTTATTAAGGGTATTGCACCTTACCACAGAAATGCCAAGCTCTTAGGTGTAGGCGGAGCTTCTGTACGTCCCAGGTCTGAAAGAGGCATAAGACATGTCAAGAGCATTTTGTTGCTTCCAGACTGAGGTTGTTGCTGAACAGAGATTTTAGAAATTGTGTTTTTTTCAATTCAGTGATTACATCTCTTCTTATTCCTGCTTTATGTACCTTTGTCTTTTTTGAAGCTCTGGGTTTTAAAAACTTTATCCCAAATGAATGACAGACTCATAAACTTCAATGGAATTAGGCTAAGACCTTTATTCTTTCATTTCTTCACCTGCAGAATAGGAACCTGATTTTCCTATGTTGGAAGAATGTTTCGAGAGGCGACATAGGCACATTAGAGAACAATCAAGGAACATATTTTCAAAGAACAGAGTTATTAATTAAAGCAATATTCTTTTAAAGGAGTGTGGTCTTGTCCATATATTTAGATAAACATTGTCCAGACAAATTTAAAACAATTTCATATAGAACAACTGCTCTTTGTTCCTTTTGACATTGTTTTCATTGGGTGAACATTTTTCTCTCTTGTTTATTAAAATTGTTTTCTCCCCACTAGGTGCTGATAATTTTCCAAAACAATCAAGAAGACTTTCCAGGAGAAAATGTAGGAAGGAAGGAAGACATATAAGCCAGAATTAGAAAAAAAAGTTTTTTCTACTTTTTTATCTAATTCCTTTGCTTCTAGTAATCATGGGTTACAGGGGAAAAGTAAAAACAAATAAAAAAGAGGCTTTATTTTAAAGGGGGGTAGTTTCTTTAAACAGACAAACTAGTGATAAGTTTTTGTTTTTTTTTTTTTTTTTTTTAAAAAAAGACCTCTTATTTGCTGGGTAAGTGTGTTCACTTTTTCAATGTCTTTGGATGAACCACAATCCCAAATCAAATATTGTCATGCATTATTAAATTAAGTCAATTATGTGTCAAATGAATGATGTTATGTGTGAAATTTGTGCTGACAGAGACTGCATTTTTAGAGGGCAGTCAACGTATTAAATCCTAAAAAGAGGCAATATATTTCTCTGCTTGCAGATCCCTTTGTAATTCACTGGGATACATGATATAGAAGTTCCCACATGCCAAATGCAACCCTAATAATTTACAGGGAAATGTAGTGATGAAGAATTCAGAGGACTAGTGGAAATACAAATCCATTATCAACTTTAGACATCAGGCTGTGTTGGCAGTTTTTAATTCTTCTGAAGTTTATTCCACTTCTGTTTTTAATTTACTTTCAGTTTTCCCTGCCCCATGTGAGGGCCTCCTGGCATCCATATGCTATTGCTACAAAAAAAAAAAAAAAAAAAGACTAAGAGAACCCGGTAGCTCTTCTCTCAAAACTCCACAGCCTGTTTTATATCTTGTACATGCTTACCAGGTGCTTATTCTTAACTTTGAGAGGGTAGCTAAGTGGCAGCTTTTCTGATTCTCACCTTATGTTGCATCTGACCATCTGTGCAGGGATTGTTTGGAATGTCCCTGATTTCTCAGTCCACCAAACTTCATACTCACAAAAGTAAGTTTACGAAAAATAAAGTTGCAAGGTGCCTGGATTATTGATTCAAAAAAAAAGAAAGAAAAAGGAAAAGGTCAAACTTGCAGCCATATGGTAAATTCTTACCTAATAGTGTCATGAAAATAGTCTTTCTGAAGGATAAACTAACCTTTCACAGGTTGTAGTTACTGTGCTACATACATACAGAAAATTCCCTTGTATACGTTAGGGGGCTGGGCCTGTTCCAGATGA